>NC_077227.1:167872517-168472517 GCF_027887165.1 Monodelphis domestica | reverse complement strand
CCTGGACCACAAGGGATAGTTAAAGGAGTGAATGGTGTTATAAGAATAGTTGAGAGAGCTCAAATCATCCAATTTTGGAGTAGAAGTCCTATATTGGAACTTTGCATAGTTTTTTTAGACATGAAAGAAGGAGGTTGTATACAATACACTCCTATTTGAGTAGATTGAGCACTGGAGTCAGAAATCAGGAAAAAATTTGAGTTCAAATCCAGCATTAGACATATCCTAGCTGTGTAACCCTGGACAAATCACTCCTTCTTCTTCTTCTGTTTTTAAACTTTTGCTTTCTGTCTTAGAGTCTATACTATGTATGGGTTCCAAAGCAGAAGAGCATTAGAGCTAGGCAGTGAGGGTCAAGTGACTTGGGCAGGGTCACACAGCTAGGAAGTGTCTGAAACAAAATTTGATCCTAGGACTTCTCATCTCCAAGCTTTCCTCTCCATCCATTGAACCACCTGGTGCCCCCAGAGATAATAATTATAAAGTGCTTTGCACAGAACCCAGTACATAGAGAGTAAATGTGATAGACAACTTTGCTATTATTATTATTTTCATTATTATTATTATTACCATCATCATCCATAGAAAGGGGTTAAAAATAGCACTTGCCTCCCAGGGTGGCTGTGAGGAGGAAATAAAATAATAATTTAAAGCACTTAGCACAGAGCCTCACACATGTTATTGTTGTTGAGTCATTTTAGTCTTGTCCAACTCTTGGTGACCCCATTTGGAGTTTTCTTGGTAGAAATACTGGCGTGGTTTGCCCTTTTCTTCTCCAGCTTACTTTACAGATGAAGAAACTGAGGCAAGGAGGCTTAAGTATCTTGCCTAGAGCCACACTGCTAATAAGTATCTGAGGCTTGATTTGAACTCAGGTTTAAAGTTTTTGATGATAAATGCTTGATATTATTTATAATGTTACCACCACAGAAGCTTCATGGTCCAGTAGAAAGAGCATTGACTTTTGAGTTAGAAGACTGAGATTTAAATCCTCCTTGCTTCCTGTGTGACTGGATTTTTTTTATTTTTTATTTTTGCTTTTTTAGGTCTTAAGCTTCTTTATCCCTAAAATAATAAGGTTGTTCTAGGTGCCCTCTGTTCCTTGATATGCCCAGGAACTCTGTCCTCCTCTCTAGAAATCTAGGTTATATGTGCCTTCACTACATGTCATGTAAATGTTTGTGAATAAGAACAGGATTTTTTTTTTTGGTTTTTAACCCTTACCTTCCATCTTGGAATCAATACTGTGTATTGGCTCCAAGGCAGAAGAGTGGTAAGGGCTACGCAATGGGGGTCAAGTGACTTGCCCAGGGTCACACAGCTGGGAAGTGTCTGAGGCCAGATTTGAACCTAGGACCTTCCATCTCTGGGCCTGACTCTCAATCCACTGAGCCACCCAGCTGCCCCCAGAACAGGTGGTTTTGATGTAATTCTGGAGTCCTGTGCAAGATTTTTTCCCTTGTCTATTTACTACCTAAACTTTCTTGATAGCCACCCTTAACACAAACTGTGAATGTTCGGCAGTTTTAAAAAAGTTGTTTTTATGCTATTGTTCTGGGAATCTTTAGACTTTGTACCTAGCGGCTATCTTCAGGGACATTGAAAAACTAGCCAGCCTGTTTCAACTTGTAACTTAGGCCTCCAAGTATACAACATTTTACAGGGAAAGTTCATGGTAAAGTCATTAGAAGAAACCCACCAGGCATAGATTTTGAGGTCAGAGAAAATATAACACAGAAGGAGTGTGATTTTACTTACATATGTTAAAAATTTAGCTGCCCTCAGTGTTAATCTTTGGAGGATTTTTGCAACTAAAGGACATGACTGACTTTCCTATTGCTTAGTTCTTTTTAACAAAACTAGTCAATTTTCCTGCATAATCCTAATGTATGCCAGTTATCCAGTCTTCCTCCTGCATAGGCAAAAAAAATTCTCTGTGGGCAATTGAAATGAACAGTTGCCACCACAGGACACAGCGACATGATTGGAAGGGAGAGATCCTCTAATTTTCGACTCACAATCAGAAAAGCCAGCAGCCTTTTTAATGAAGGCTGTTTTATGAAGTATTAACTGCCGGAAATCCTTAGCTGAGCCTTGGGAATTTCTTTGTAGTGTTCTGTACTTTTAATGCTTTTTTCTTTCCTTTTTTTTTTTGGAATGAGATGAAATGCTTTTTAACTTAACCCCCAGGGTCATTACTGCTTTGGTGTTGATTTTTTTTTCCTTTCAAAAAGAGTGCTCAATTTTCCTAACAGCTCCAATTGCATCATTAAGAGTTTAATTGTATTTAAAAGTTGTATAAAAAGTCAAGTGGTTCAAGTTGGGCTTTTGTTTAGATGTCTCAGGGGATGGTCAAGGACAACAGATCCCTCTTTCTGTACAACCAGGGTTTATTAAAATTCTCATCATGCACAGTTCATGTACAGTGACAGGTTGGGCAGTAAACATGGCTTCTTCTTTCCAGGAGATCACCAGCTACTACTGTGTGGTTGGAATTTCAGTGTGTAGGTAGAGGTTGTCTATTTTCTTCTTATCTCTACTACTTAGTTAGACAAGTCATTTCAACTGATCTTTTCAACCCGAAAATTCAAATTCACTTCTTTTGTGCAAAGCAGATGAAGCATTTATGGAGTGTGTTCTATGTGCCAGGCTCTCTACCAAGAACTTTATAAATATTGACCCTCACAACAACCCTGTGATGTAGATGCTTATTATTGCCACATTTTACAGTTGAGGAAACAGAGGCAAACAGAAGTTAAGTGATTTGTCCTAGTAAGTGTCTGAGGCCAGGTTTGAACTTGGGTTTTCCTGACTCTCTAGCCAAAATGTCAGATTGTTAGGTCCTAAATATAGACATACATGAATGGGACCATCTGCCCTCAAGGGGTTTATGTTCCACTGGAGGCTCTTGAAGAATCTTGCTTTGTGTAAGGTTGTATGAAACACATTTGGTGTCTACTTGGTATTTGTGTAAAAATGGAGATTTTGAACTCTAGACTTCATTCTCCAGAAGTCCTTGGTATTTCCCACAATTCCCTATGAGTCTCCACATTGGCGAAGTCACAATTGGTATTTAACTGGCAGTAACGCCTCCCATGCTCTTTTCTCTCTTCCTTTTGCAATGATGTAGCAAGTATAGTGGTAAGCTAAGCGCAGGGATTTTAAATGGGCTAATCAGCCATGGGCATGTGGTTTTTATTTTGTATCTTCTTTATTCCTTGACTTTTAATGATCCTTAATAAACCTCATAAAATATAATATTTTTATTATTAGAGACATAATTTAATTTTTACATTTGTGGAAACCTTGGGATTCCAAAAAGAATCTTGGGGATAGAAAATGAAGGACAAGTCTGCTTCTTGTGATCTCTGTCACCTCTGAGCATCTGTGTTTTTGTATCTATTTTAAAATTACTCTTCTAGAATTTAGTGCTAGTGCTATTATTTACTTACATATTAGTCTATGTTGATTGCACAAAGTGGTGATGATATGGAAAGAGCAATTCTTAGAAGATACTAAAATTTTAAAAAAAGCAGCAGTCATTTTGAGAGTTTGCAGTCTTGTCTCTTCATGGGGTTGGTTTGCTTCCTTGCAGATGCTTACAAATCTCTAAAAAAGATCGGTCCTCCCATTTCTTCAATATGGAAACTGAAATTTTGATAGGATGTTTGATGTGACCAAGGTCAAACCAAAAATTAAAAAACCCAATTCTTATTGGCATCTTCCACATTGATAGTTGTGTGATGGTGGAGCCTCAGTTTCCTCATCAGTAAGATGGAAACCATCATGCATACATTGCTTGTTTCCGAGGACTATTACGAGAAAAGAAAGCACTTTGTAAACCTGAAGTACCATATAAATTTGTTATTGTTAATGATAATTATTAATTGATGATAATCATGACTTTGACCCTAGAGATTAAGCAGTGGCCATTCAGTCAGTTAGTTTTCTGCAACAGTGAAACTGGGTGTATGTGGAATTTTACAGTTTTCTTGGCTGACTTGGTAGCATCAGCAAGGGCAGAAATGAGAATTTTCCACTGAGATCATTAGCCATGTCTTCCTGGCATGGGTCCTAGGTTAAGCCCCAAGTAGACCACCCAACATTTCTGTTTGACTTGGTGTTAGGAGGGCTATTGGTAAGGAATGTTGTTCAGGAGTGGTGGAAGCACAACCACCCAGTAACACCTGTACACTTGTTCTATTTGAAATAAGCAGGTAAAAAGGGATTGTGGAGCAGGTTCAGTGGCTAAAATGCTGGGCCTGGAGTCAGGAACATCTGAGTTCAAATTGGGCCTCAGATACTTACTGGCTATGTGATCCTGGGCAAGTCACTTAACCTTTTTTGCCTCAGTTTCCTGTCTATAAAATCAGCTAGTGAAGGAAAAGGAAAACCCCAAATGGGATCATAGAGAGTTGGACGTGACTGAAATGACAGAACAACAAAAATAATGGACAGTAGGGGTAAAAACCTTATGTGCATATAATATTTTATACTTTTTAAAGTAATTTCACATGCAATATTTCATCTTCACAGCAACCCTCTGAGATAGTTAGGAGAGCTATTACTCCATTTTGCAGATGAAAAAACTGAGACTCAAAAGGATTAGTTTGCCTAAACAAGTTAATGGCAGGGCCAGAAATAGATCACAAGATTTCTTACTCCTAATCAGTTGTTCTTTCTAATGGAGATAAATGTTTATAAAGGAAAAAAAAAAGATTCTTTGTTTTTTAAAAGGGATTGTTCCTTTCCCATCTCCCCAGTGAATTTTTTTTTTAATGTTTCGGTTAAAAAAGAATTTTAACTAATATAAAACTTTTGGGGAAATACCTATTATTTTAAAAGAGGTTCACCCATATATGTGTTTGGTAGTGTAATATAATGGAAGATCATTGAACCCTGAGAGTTTGTTGGCTTATCTAGACTTGGCTCTGTCACTTAACTGGCTTGGTGACTTTGAGCTAATTGTTTCCTTTTCTAGGTCTTGGATTACTCCTCTAAAATGAGAGGCTTAAACTAGGTGATCTTGAAGATCTCTTCCAACCTTAACATTCTTTATCAGCTAGCCAGTTGTTCTGTGTTTATTTGTGTTTTTGTATATTCCTAAGGAAGGTTTTTTGAAGACTGAACATTTTGAATGGTTCTTAAAATGAATAATTCTTAAAACCATTCAAAATGTTCAAAGAATTATTTCATGAATTAACTTAATGGAAGACATGGATTGGGCATGACCAAGAAGTATCAGGGGTTTATAGGGGAGCTAGTAAGTATCAGAGGGTCTCTGAGACAGAGAGGGGAGTTTTAACTTGATCCAACAAGAGTAGGGATCCAGATATCAAATTGTTTTACATACTGGAGTAATACTGTTGTTAAATGTTTTTATTTTCAGTTTATAGAATAAAGATTAGTGTAAAGGAGCCTGATGGAAAAAAAATTACATTAATGAAAATAAAAAAGGATATTTAAACAATACAGTAATTTTGGCAATGGACATAGAAATGATAAGACTGAGTAGAAGGATTCTATGTAAAAATAATTGTGTTTAGTTTGCTGAATGAATGGCACAGAGAATGGGGCACAGACAGGGTGGTGTTTTACTTTATCATGTGGAAGTTGGATAGCATGGAAAATAATGTGGGAAACAGGAAAAGTTTAGAATTTTAAAATCACAGAATATGTTATTAGAGCTGACCTTTAATGCCTTTTAGTCTGTTATCTGAACTCAGTTGTGAGTTCAGGTGGTGTCAAGACTTTCCATTTGAGGTCACTTGCAGAACACTAAGGATTATAGTTAGATGGAGGGAAAAAGTTAGGAGTGGAAGAGAAAATTCTAAGGCTTGCTGGCTACAGATGGTAATAGAAACCATCTGAGCAGATGAGCTCCCTAAGGGAGTGGGTGTGGTTTACTGAATTTTGAACTACAAAGTTAAGTCACATTTTCCTGGTATTAACCACATGTTAGGATCCTGAAAATGTGGGTAGGGGCATGTGGAGATCCAGATGCAAAGCAAAATTTCTACTCTAGGAATCAGAAGGAAACTGAACTGTTCTAACAAGTATGAGGTCAGTTTCCTGAAGAAATAAAAAGAAAGAAAGAAAGAAAATGAAGGGCAAGGTGGTCCTTGGTGTAATTAGTATATCCATTTATCTAACAGCTGTTCCAGCTGTTCCAAAGTGATATTGGTTCTCCCATAACAACTTCATGGGTTAAAGGTGGTGAGAGGTTGAACTATTTCTGAACTACTTCTACAGGAAATTCCAAAGACATGGATGGGTCTTATCTTCCAGGAAATTATTTTCTAAGTTAAGGAAATAACTGAACATAATTTTTTCCCTTTTTAATTCTTTCTCTTTTGTTTCCTAATCCTTTTTGGGGGTGGAGGGGTTGGCCATAAAAGAGGTAAAATGCCTTTACTTTTAGTTAAGATGGGAACTTACATATCATGAGTTCAAAAAGATGGCTTGCAGTTAGAAGTGAGTTCTGGGGGGCAGCTGGGTAGCTCAGTTGATTGAGTCAGGCCCAGAGATGGGAGGTCCTGGGTTCAAATGTGGCCTCAGGCACTTCCCAGTTGTATGACCCTGGGCAAGTCACTTAATCCCCATTGCCTAGCCCTTACCACTCTTCTGCCTTGGAGCCAATACACAGTATTGATTCCAAGATGGAAGGTAAGGGTTTATTTAAAAAAAAAAGTGGGTTCTGAAGTCACTCTTAGATGAAGTGGGAAGTTAGTTTAGTTGTTCTTTTCTTATTCTGAACTTTTAGGCCAAGGCCTTCTTCATGTTTACTCCATATCAGGGAAAACACTGACTAGATGACCTCACAGTAGAGATGCCTGTAAGCTAAATTGGAAAATAGTATTGTGGTCATTGCTTCTGAACTGGAACTTAAGGAAAATGGCAAATAATCATAGAATTAGATCATTGTCTATATCAAATAATCTTTTTTTACTCTCTAAAGATGGACCTGGAATGAAGTTTTAACAAATGCAAACCAGAAATGGATTAACCTTCCAAAAGGTGAACAGCAAAAGCTCTACAGATACATAGCTATTAGTTATACAGATGCCTTTGCTTTTGGTGGACAACGAAGCATTTGAAATGAGGTGCTCAGTTGATTCTGTGAAGGTTCATTCCTTCTCTGACCCTCAGAGCTCCCCAGCTACATAAAAGAAGTTCCCTACCCTGGCCCCACCGGCTCAACCTGTTGTGAACTAGTTTTTGCCAGCAGTCCTGACTTCGTCATATGTCTAGGCTCTCCCTAACTGCCCGATTCTCACCATGTAGCTTTATTTTGTAACTTTCAATGAATGTTGTATACCATAGCAGTCTGGGTTGGCATTATAGTCCCCTGCCAAGACTGTCAGCTCTTTGTGGTTTGTGTGCCAATAGTGCTCAGAGTGTTGGGTTGAGCATCATTTCATGTCCTAGATGAGATCCCATCACTAATGTTTAGTAGCTCTGTGATACTGGGCTAGTCACTTGATCTTTCTGTTTTTCAGTTTCTTCTTCAGTAAAATGAGGAGAACAATAACTGTAGTGCCTTTGATAACTCCGGTTGTTTTAAGGCTTGAATGAAATCATTTATTTAAAGTGGTTTGAAAATGTTAGTGTTGTATAAACATCGTTTAAACTTTGTATCTTCTGTGGTATGCAGAACAGTGCCATCTTGTATTGTGTGGAGGTATAATGGATTGGTCTTTCCCCCAACCTGGTTCAAGAGCCCAGTGTGGTGTACAGTGACTGGGACCCAGTGATGAATTTTGGGAAGATGTGGAAGTTTGTGTCTCAGAAGAGAACTGGGGTTAATAATTTACTATCTTTTTGAATCTACTGTTTATGACCTTGCCTAAACTGTGGTGGAAATAAGTAGGAGCCTGTGTTGGCATTGAACTAGAAGGATAATATGACATTCAAATAACTCTGTGTTGAGAGGTTAATCCTTTCCCTGAGCTTGCCATTGACATTCATACACATCCTGTGCACGGTTTGTTCACTGTGTTCATTTAACAAAGAAGTCACAGACACAAGTTCAAAGAGATAGACTTGATGGAGAATCTCCACTTTTCCTAGGATAATGAATTCATTGCTTGAAAGGATCTTGTCTATACAAATATACAGACATATGCTTTTCCATCACATTAAAAAAAAATTAAAATCCTTACCTTCTGTCTTAAAATCAACACTGTGTATTGGTTCCAGGACAGAAGAATGGTAAAGGCTAGTCATTGAGTATATAAATACAGCTAGAAAGTGTCTGAGGCTACATTTGAACCCAGGTCTCCAAGCCTGACTCTCAATTCACTGAGCCAACTAGCTGCCCCCCACGTTGTTTCTTAAGTTGCTTATTTATCTAAAATAATTGTCCATTTTTAGGGTCTTTGACCTATTCATGAACAATTTTTTTTGCAAGTTTTTAGACCTGACTTTATTTGTATGAAAAGCATTTTGTAATTGTGATCACATAGTTCTTGAGTTTGTCTTGGCAGGTGGACTCCTAGGTATTTTGTATTATCAGCAGTTATTTAAAATAGGATTTCTCTTTGTTTCTTGCTGTTATACCATTTTTAGGGTCTTTGGTGAAACCAATCTAGGTTGCCCAGGATTTAGTTATGTCAGAAATTCTTGAGCCATGGGCCCCTTGGACATTTTGGTGATGTCTATTCAATTTTTCCTCAGAATAATGTTTTTTAAATGAATAAAATAAAATGTGTTGAGTTACAAAGGAATTATATCTAAGTAAAGCTGTCATTTTCCCCTTCAAAAGTTCCCAAACCCTTTGCAATCCAAATTTAGACCCCATAGGATCAGTGTACTCTTGGATAAAGGACCTCTATATTAGGTCAGCCTCAGCTAAAATGACTTCTTTTGAGCTGGAATGGGTTTCTCTCTGTGTTAAATTTTTACCTTTATGAAATAACACCAATTTCAGGGTAATTTTTGCATGCTCCAAATTATAAACAGAAAGGAATTGATAGATAGAGAGAAAGACAGATAGCTTTGGAAGAATACAATGAAAGGAATAAAGCTGGCGTTGTCACAAAGGTATTGTGATATGAATTTGGAATCAGAGACTTTGGTTGTGAATCTTGATTCTGCCCTCAGCAAATCACTTGACCTCATTGGGTCTGTTTCCTCTTATATAAAATAAAGGTGTGGGACATAAAGTGATTTCCAAGGTCTCATCCAATGTTAAATCTATGGTCCTAAATAAATTTCTTTGACAAGAAAGATGAATCAGGGTCAGATTTGACTGAATTCTGCTGATTGTTCTCTCTGAACTTTTTCATGTCCAGCATCCCTTTTGTACTAGTCAAAATATCAACAAATCTTAGCCTTGAAAAGAATTTTAGGCATCGTTTAGTCTAACTCACTCAAATAAGGAAACTGGGGGCTAAAAGGGCCCAAGTGACCCGCCCTAAAGTTCTGTGATCTGTCAAGTTACAGGGATGGGTGTAGAAGGTAAGTAGAACATGAAATCAAGTTAAAGGGACAGGAAGCACTTTGGTGGATAGATTGTTGGTCCTAAAACCTAGAACTTCCTCAAACATCATCTTAGAGAGCTGGCTGTTATACAGAGAGGGTAAATGACTTATCTGTGGTCACACTCATAGTATGAGTAAAAGACAGGACTAGAATGCAGGTTTTCCTGATTCCATTTCTAACCATCTGCTATATCATCAAGCTGCAATTGCCACTTTTATTTTTATGATTATAAATTAAAGGTAGAAACAAAAGGGAATAAAATAAAACATAAAGGGATCAGGAGATTCATCGAGAACACACTAAAAGCTAGCAAGGAGAGGAGATTAAGAGCTCTAGATGGCACAGTGGATAGAGCACCAGACTTGGAGTTGGGAGAACCTGAGTTCAAATCCAGTCTCAGACACTTAGTAGCTGTATAACCCCGGCCAAACCACAGAACTGTGTTTGCCTAGCTCTTGCCCGTCTGTGTTAGAGCTGTTACTAAGACAGAAAGGAGAGTTAAAAAAAAATAGCTCAGGGGCAGCAGTGGTTTGAGAGTCTGGCCTAGAGACAGGAGGTGCTGGGTTCAAATATGGCCTCAGACACTTCCTAGCTGTGTGACTTTGTGTAAGTCACTTAATTGCCTTTTAAGTCACCCCCATTGCCTAGCCCTTAACACTCTTCTGCCTTGGAACCAATACACAGTATTGATTCCAAGAGGGAAGGTACAGGTTTAAAAAAAATTACTGGTCTGGGCATGCATTTGTATTTATACGTACAACATATACACATGCACATGCATATATATGCAAACATTCATAAGTGAGTATATATGTATGTGTGTTTATAATTAGTGCCTTTTATTAATTGAGATGACCGCTATGGGATTTTACAAACTGTCCAAATGAGTACTTGCATGCAAATAACAGCAGGAGTATAGTCATCCATCAGACCCTGAATTCATGTGACCAGTGGAATCAAAGAACAATTTCTTTTCAAAACAATTGCTTCTAAAATGGCCTGGAAAGTGTGTGCATGAACAGGAACAAGACAAATCAACATCTGGCCTCAGAAGGGTGAATTTTCTCACATGACATTTCTAATTCAACATTGAACAAGGAGAACTTGCAAGTCCAGTTTGCTTGCAGAGAAGGAAAAAGGGGCCGGGTCTACCCATAAATTTTATTTGTAAAGTTGTAGATGCCTTTGCCTAGATTAGTAAGGAGTTTAAAAAGAAAGAAAATGAAGAATTTAATAAAATTAACATGAGAGGACCCTGTAAAATTTTTAATCACAGAAAAGGGAACATAGATTTTTTGGTTTGGTTTTCAAGTATTCCTCAGGCTATTGCAATTCATGTAGGCTTCTTCTGCTTGCAAAAAAGATTAAACCAAAAAGATAAGGACTACATTCACAGTTAAGTTTTCTTAATTAACAAGCATTTATTTTATCTTATTCTCTATCTCTCCATCTCAGTGGGGGAAAAAAGAGAAAGGGGGGAATCCCTTATAACAAAACTGGGTTGTCAGGCAAAAGAAATTCCCACATGGTCATGTCCCAAAATATAGTTCTTTTTCTTCATCTTGAGTCCATCACTTCTCTGTCATGAGGTAAATAGCATGCTTCATCATTAGTCATGTCCTACTTATTTTCTGCAAGAGTTATGAATTCTTCTTTCCAAATGCTCCTATTTTATCTGTTGGGTAAGGATCATAGCCTAGGATTTTCATGAACTTTTTTCCCTCCCTTAGAGGTTTTAAAAAATAATTCCCCTAGTAAGACTGTAAGCTTTCTAAGACCAGGGGTTGTTTTATTTTTGTATGCCAAGGGTTTAGTACAATGTGTTCTACATAGTAGATGCATAAGAAACATCTGTCAAATTGAATTATTATTTGCACCATAGCATTTCTTTCTTTTCAGATATGCAGGAGTTTACTAGTTATTAAAAGACATCTATGCAAATCTCAGAATTATGGACACAAAATTAATGATGATGTATAAACTTTCCTTTGATGGCCAGTCTTTCCTGAAACAGAAAATGGATAAAAAGAGAGGACAACCCTTATAAAAAGAATTTTTCTTCAAGTTTTCAGTAGAAATACATGCATCTGTGATTTCAATCTTTTTTCTGTAGTGTCTGACTCTTTCTGATCCCATTTGGGTTTTCTTGCCAAAGACACCAGAGTAGTTTGCTATTTCCCTTCCTAACTCATTTTGCCAGTGAGGGCACTGAGGAAAACACAGTTAAGTAACTTGTCCAGGGTCATACTCAAGTTTTCCTGACTCCAGCGTGCGCGCGCACACACACACGCACACGCGTGCACACACACACACACACACACACACACACTCTAATTTCGTGCCACCTAGCTGTCCAAGATCTGTGTCCAAAATATATCAAGATTAAAAACAAGGCAAATAGGATGGTGCCAACAGGCTTAGATTTGTTCAAAACACAAACCCCTAGCTAATTTCTTTCAATTTTCTGGATAATCAAAAGGATTCCATTATGTTGTGATTATACCTGAAGGTAACAGATGGGTATCAGTTTCTTTCAAATATAACAGCTGAACTAGTTGGTAACCAAGGTCTTTTTCCAGATCCATTATTTTTCCATTTCTGTTATAGATATATAGTATTTACATGTTAGAGGTAAATAATAATATGAACCCATCTATATAAAATAGGATAACACTCAGCCTCTCTGGGTAAGTATTGTGAACATTATCCTCACTTTATTGATGACATGGCCTGTGGTCAGAGCTAATAAGTGACCTGGCTAGATTTTGAACACAAATCTCTTGCCTGAAAGTTCTTTCTGCTCCCATTGATGCCTTTTAAAAAAACCCTTACCTTCCATCTTAGAATCAATACAGCATATTGCTTCCAAGTCCCAAAGGGCAGTAAGGGCTAAGTAATGGGGGTTTAAGTGACTTGCCCAAGGTCACACAGTTAGGTAGGAGGTGTTGAAAGCCAAATTTGAATCCAGGACCTCTCATCTCTATGGCTGACTCTCAATCCATTGAGTCATGTAACTATCCCTTACTCCCACCCCATTGATGCCTTTTTAGTTGAATGGTTGAGAGGTCCTTTCCTTTCTTTCAAGCAGCAAATTATTTAGCAGAAATGTATTTTTCTAGCCATTCAGATGGTAATTTAATTAGAGGAAGCCATCTGTTAGATGTCCTGGTGGTCTGGGTTCGCTAACAAACAATGCTCCAGATCTCCTTCTGGGGGATCTCAAAGGGCATAGCAAGATCAGTCAGGCATAGCCAGCTTCCTCTAGGATGAACTACCAGGAGTCACAGAGTTCATAGCTGCATCATGGGACAGGACTTTTCAGCTGGGGAGCAGCATGGGTCAGGAACTAGGCACCAGGCAGAACCAGACTGATTGGCTATGGTGACCTTTTTGCCTTCTCTACTTCCTTCTAGTTTACAGACTAGGCTGAGATAGATGCCTGTAGACTGAAACTACACCTTCTTTTCAGGCCAGTGAAGGTGTTCATAAGGAGTTCATAAGATTGACATTTTTTAATGTAGAGAAATAAAATTTAAGCCTTGCTTAAAAAAAAAAAAACATTGGAAATTCACATTTTTCCAGTAGGCATCATAAAAAAAAATTAGAATCTGAAGACCTCACAGTTTGTGGCCCATCTTATTCTATTATAAATCAAAATTTCCCATCATGTTTTCATTACAATTGCATAATTTTTTTTTAAGTTGAGAAGGTAGAGGGGACCCATGGCTAATAAGTATTCTCTTGATCCATACCTTAGTGGCATAGCATTCATTTAAGCCATGGAAGAGTAGTTTGTTTTTTTTTTCTGTTGTGGATACCCATTGCAGAAGAAAGAAACATTTAAAAAAAGATAAGCTGGTGGCTAAGTAAAAAACAACTTTCTCTTATAAAAATACATGTTTAGCTCATTTGCTCAAAAATTTCAAATCAAAGAACTTTAAATATTTTTGAGTCAATATGATAAACTTATACTTGAATTTGGTGTGAAGATTAGTCAAGAAGAAGGTTAAGGAGAAGAAAGTGGCAGCTAGTAGGCATTAGAATTGGAATTAGGATGACACGAGTTCAAATCTAGACAACATTGCTTAGCTGTGTGACCTTGAGCAAGTCACTTAACTTCTGTTTGCCTCATTTTCCTCAACTATAAAATGGAGGCAATAAGAGTACTTTCATCTTTTTATTCTTGTGAGAATTAAATGAGGATATTTGTAAACTGCTTTGCAAACTTTACAGGACTGATGAACTGTAAGCTATTGGCTATTATTATAGAAATAGATGTAGAAGGTTAAAAAAAAACAAAATGGGGAAAAGAGAAAAACAGACTGGGTTGGGGAGTGGAGGTTAGTTGGTTCTGAGGTATTCATTTAAAGGAAGGGAAAGTGGTGTAAAGGAACAAAGAGAGGGATAAAAGGTAAGCTAAAAACGAGGAAGAGAGACAATGGGAGAAAAAAACAATCAGTAGATTTCCAACTACTGAGGTCATGGAAATGGAGAAGTAGAGGATGATTTAATAAGAGAGAGCTCTAGCAATTAGGGGTGTCCAGAATGGAGTCCTACAGGAGATAATACCTGAGTTGAGTCATAAAGTAAGTTAATCATTTTTTAAAAAAAAGCTAATCAGAGGGGGCAGCTGGGTAGCTCAGTGGATTGAGAGCCAGGCCTAGTGATAGGAGGTCCTAGGTTCAAATGTGATCTCAGATACTTCCCAGCTGTGTGACCCTGGGCAAGTCACTTGGCCCCCATTGCATAGCCCTTACCACTCTCATGCCTTGGAGCCAATACACAGTATTGACTCCAAGATGGAAGGTATGGGTTAAAAAAAAAAAAGCTATTTATTCTAAAAGGACACTGAGGTGAAGAAGGAAGACATTCTAAACATAGAGCCACACAAAAAGAAAAGCATGGAGGTAGGAGATAGATAGACTCAGGAGTTTAGGGGAATACCAAGTTACTTGATTTATCTGGAACACAAAGTAGATGGATGGGAATAATAAAAAAGAGTTATTTGGTCCCAGATTATAATGTTAAATGTCAAACTAAAGAATTTGTATTTTATTCTAGAGGCAATAGAAAATTCTTTTTTTTTAAACTATAAAATCATTTTCTCTTCACATATAGAATATGACTTTCTCATTTTTAAAAAGATATTTTATTTTCCCAATTATATGTAATAACTTTCAGAATGTTTTCTGAAATTATAAGATCCAAATTGATTATCTTCCTCCCTCTTCTGGAGGTAGTAAGCAATTTGATCTGTGTTTGTTAATATATATTACGTATTTAAATCATGCAAAACCACTTCCATTTTGGTCATTATTTTAAGAGAATAATCAAATAAAACCAAAACCCAAAAATTAAAGCATAAATAAATGATTGTGAAAAATATACTGTTAACTGGTCTTTCTCTGGAGGTGGATAGCATTCTTTGTTGAAAATCTTTCAGAATTGTCCTGGATCATTGCATTGCTGAGAGTAGCTAAGTCTTTCACAGTTGGCCATTATACATTATTGCTGTTACTGTGTACAATATTCTCCTTGTTCTGCTTATTTCACTTTGCATCCATGAATGTAAGTCTCTCTTTTTTCCTGAAATCATTGTTTCTTATGATACAATAGTATTCCATCACAAACCACAATTTGTTCAGCCATTCTCCAATTTCCAATCCCCTAGAATAGAAAATTCTAGATAAAAACACATCTGTGTCTTAAATGGAGAATTAGAAACAGTAGATATTTTTTTAACATTATTTTTTTATTTGGTCAGTTTCAAACATTATTCCTTGCTTACAAAAATCATTTTCTATTCCTCCTTCCCCTCTTCCCATCCCTTCTATAGCTGACTGGGTATTACATGTGTCCTTGGTCAGAACCCATTTCCATGTTGGTGTTTGCACTAGGATATTCATTTAGAGTCTACATCCCCAACCATATCCCCTTGACCCATGTAATCAAGCAATTGTTTTTCTTCTGTGTTTCTACTCACACAGTTCTTCCTCTGAATGTGGACAGTGTTCTTTCTTTCTCGTAGATCCCTCCAAGTTGTTCAGGATCACTGCATTGCCACTGATGGAGAAGTCCATTACATTTGATTGTACCACAGTGTAACAGTCTCTGTGTATATTGTTCTCCTGGTTCTTCTCCTCTCACTCTGCATCAGTTCTTGGAGGTTGTTCCAGTTCACATGGAATTCCTCCACTTTATTATTCCTTTGAGCACAATAGTATTCCATCACCAACATATACCACAATTTGTTCAGCCATTCCCCATTTGAAGAGCATCCCCTCATTTTCCAATTTTTTGCCACCACAAAGAACGCAGCTATGAATATTTTTGTACATGTCTTTTTCCTTATTTTCTCTTTGGGGTACAAACCCAACAGTGCTATGACTGGATCAAAGGGCAGACAGTCTTTTATCGCCCTTTGGGCATAGTTCCAAATTGCCCTCCAGAATGGTTGGATCAATTCACAACTCCACCAGCAATGAATTAATGTCCCGACTTTGTCACATCCCCTCCAACATTCATTACTTTCCTTTGTTGTCATGTTAGCCAATCTGCCAGGTGTGAGGTGACTCCTCAGAGTTGTTCTGATTTGCATCTCTCTGATTATAAGAGATTTACAACACTTCTTCATGTGCTTATTAATGGTTTTGATTTCTTTGGCTGAAAATTGCCTATTTTTGTCCCTTGCCCATTTATCAATTGGAGAATGGCTTGATTTTTTGTACAATTGATTTAGCTCTTTGTAAATTTGAGTAATTAGACCTTTGTCAGAGGTTTTTGTTATGAAGATTGCTTCCCAGTTTGTTATTTCCCTTCTAATTTTGGTTACATTGGTTTTGTTTGTATAAAAATTTTTATGATGTAATCAAAATTATTTATTTTACATTTTGTGACTCTTTCTAAGTCTTGCTTGGTTTTTAAAATCTTTCCTTTCCCAAAGGTCTGACATGTATACTATTCTGTGTTCACATAATTTGCTCATAGTTTCCTTCTTTATGTTCAAGCCATTCACCCATTCTGAGTTTATCTTGGTGTAGGGTGTGAGGTGTTGATCCAAACTTAATCTCTCCCACACTGTCTTCCCATTTTCCCAGCAGTTTTTATCAAATAGTGGATTTTTTTTCCCCAAAAAACTGGGATCTTTGGGCTTATCATAGACTGTCTTGCTGAGGTCACTTACCCCAAGTCTATTTCACTGATTCTCCTTTCTGTCTCTTAGCCAGTGCCAAATTGTTTTGCTGTCCACTGCTTTATAGTATAGTTTGAGATCTGGCCACCTTCCTTTGCATTTTTTTTCCATTATTTCTCTGGATATCCTTAGAAACAGTAGATATTCTGAGAGGACCTAATGAGGGCAAAAGGAATATGGCAACCATCATAGAAGTTAGATTGACTCGGGGAGATGTAAGATAGCACATAGAAGTGTTTGAGACTAGAGAAATGCTAGCTAGCCAATAGTATTAGTAGTCCACATATGATTGAGGATAGTCCAGTAGTTCTGGTTCAAGCCTGGGAAGAAATGAGATACTTGTAGAACATCAGACAGTTAACAAATTAAAGGCTATTACAACAAGGGAAAGTTATTATTCAGCAAGAATTCAGCATTGAATCCATTAAGCATAGCTTCCCTTCCCTCACTGTTGCCCACAATGGCCCATTGGTCAGAAACCCGAAGGAGGAGTGTTGACTCTTTCAGTCCAGGCTTGTTTATTTGTATGCTATTAGGAATTTTTGTTGATGCCCTTAGTACTCCTGAGCCAGTTTAATCTAGAGGATGATTTCAATCACTCTTTGAGGAAAAATTAGCCTAACTTTGCCTGTGACCCTTCCATTCTTTTTTCTCTATTCCTTACATTTTGGGGGGGGGGCTGTCCCCCACACCTGGAATTCTCTCCTTCCTCATTTCTGTTTCTTGGCTTTCTTCAGTTCTAAATTAAAATGCTACTTTCTGCAAGAAATCCTTCCCCTTTATTCTTAATGCTAGTGTGTTCCCTCTGAGATTATTTCTATTTTATCCTATCTATACATACATAAACACTGTACGTTGTTTGTACATAATTGCTTTTTCCTCCAAGGAGTTCCTTGAGGGCAAGGATGGTGTTTTCCCCTTTCTTTGTACCCCTAGTATTTGGTATAATTCCTGGCACATAACAGGTGATTCCTAAATGCTGGTTGATTTGACTGTGAGGGTAGATAGAGCATGAGGATATTGTTCCTATTGCAGGATGGTTATGTAGTAGAGGGGAGGCAGAAAATAGACTTTGAGTCTCTACCATTTGGGAATCCTGGAGCTGAGAGACGTGGAGAAGTCAGGCAGGGGAAAGGGGGAGAGATTGGAACCATGGATGGAAAAAGTTGGCACATGCCTTTCTGATATGCTAGATCTGACATGTCAGCAGAATATGGCAGCCTAGGAGAGGCCAGGATGAGAGATCAGTTAGATCAAGGAAATATGAAAGGAGAAAGGATATTCATAGCCAGAAATTGTTAGTATGGACAGTGTGCTAGGATCGTATTTTCTCATTTATAGTTAATAAATATTCAGACAGTCCGGAGACAATAACAGTAACAACAACTAACAAGTAGCATTTTTCAAAGTGAGTTTTCAAAGTGTTAGATATACATTGTCTCATTTAATTTTCACAAGTCTTGTAAAGTAGGTATTAGGGAAGAGGAAAAAGGGAACAAAGATTTATTAAAGGCATATTTCAAACACCATGCTAAATACTTTAAACATATTATCTCATTTGATCCTCACAGCAACCCTGTGAGATAGTTGCTATTATTATTTCCATTTTACAGTTTTGGAAACTGAGATAGATTGAGGTAAAATGACTTGCTCAGGGTCACATAGCTAGTAAGTGTGAGGCCACATTTGAACTCAGGAATCTGAATCCAGGTTGCATGTTCTATATCCATGTTGCCATTCATAGCAAAATTATTAGTGATCTTCTCATTGTCAAATCTAATGGTCTTTTCTCTATCCTTTTCCAAATTTCTTCTCTCCAGCTTTTGTCATAGTTGAAAACTTTTCCTTTTATTTGTTTGTTTGTTTTGTTTGTTCATTCATCCATTTATTTATTTATTTTAGGGCACCTCACCTTTAGTCTTAGTATCAATTCTAATACAGAAGAGCAACAAGGGCTAGGCAATGAGGGTTAAGTGGCTTGCCCTGGGTCATAAAACTAAGAAGTGTCAGAAGCCAAATTTGAACCCAGGTCCTCCCAGTTCCAGGCCTGATACTCACCCACTGTGGTACCCAGTTGTTTCAGAAAACCTTTTCCTCTTGTATATTTACTCTCTCCTCTCTGGGTTTTCAAGACATCGAAGTTTTCCTACTTATATATCTTTTTTTTTTAAGTTTTCTTTGCTAGATTATAATCCCATATGTTTTATTTTATGTATTTTTTCAATTATTCTAAGAGGTCCTTAAGTTTCACCAGACTGCCAGATATGTCTATGGAACAAAAACTGTTAAGAATTCCTGATCCAAAGTCAGGATATAGTTAGGAAAGAACATTGTCTCTCATGTCAGAAATCCTTTGCAAAAATCCCACTTCTAATGCTTACTCTCAGAGTGACCTTGACTCATCTGAAAAATGAGAGGTTTGGATCAGGTCTGAGGTCACTTTCAGCTCTAGATTTATGATCCTGGGGTCCCTAGATAATCCCTTGGGTTTTTCCAAATCGTACTATTCATTTGATGGCTTTAACTGATTATGCTGTCACCTGGTATATTTTTACATGGAACGATATTTGCATCCCACAGTTGAATATAAAGACTAACAAAACAAAAGCCTTCAAAATGAATAATAAATTAGCCAGTCAAGTATGATAGTTGGTCTCCCCTTTTGTTTCTTAGGGCAGCAAGGTTGGAGAGCAGGAGGGTCCAGGTGCTTAAACTGTTGAGGAGGGAGGTTGTTGCCAATAAAGGAAAAGCCAAGGATACTGAAGATAGATTTAATGCTCATTCCCCATTCTTCCTTTGGGGTAGGAGGAGATGGGATGTTTTGCATAATCAAACAGAATGTCTGTCCGAAGAGAAATTTTTTGGGTGTGTCAATGGAGAACATCTGCATGCAAAGCTTAACAAGAAACATTGCCCAGTTTTACTGCTGTTTTTAACACCCTTTGGGGTGGGGGGAGTCTCTTATTATATCTTGGCCTGGTAACTCTTGCTTGTTATTTAAAACTGGAAATGACAGTTGTGCAAATCTAGATAGTTTTTCTCTCAGGAAAGTATTCAAATAGAGAGTTAATTGTATAGAACTTTGGGGGTCATATTTTCAGGTATTACTAAGATTGGATAGGTCCCTTCCACAGAATTCTTTTGAGTAAGCTACTAAAAGACTCAGTTGGTAAATTGAAAATTAGGCACCACATCAGAAAGGCTTAAATGATGAAGTAAAATTAGGGACAAGTTTTGAAGCTGCCAAGCATGTGAGAAGGGGAGGAGAAAGCTTTTGATGGCCTTTCCACACTTTCTGACAAGTGTCTGACATAATTCACCAACTTTGAAATTATTTTTAGGCTATGGAAATGAATCATGGCAGGAAGAACATTTGTAATAAAATATTTCAGTACTTGGCAATTTCCTTTTCCACATTCCAGCTATTTATTTTGTATTGAATAGGGTTGGTGACTAGTTTGATTTGCTTTTAAAATCCTTATCAGGGTGGGGGGGAAAAGTCAGTAGTTTGCTATAGGCAATTTTTGCTTCTAGTTGAGCCCAAAATTGTGTGTGTGTGTGTGTGTGTGTGTGTGTGTGTGTGTGTGTGTGTGTGGGGTGGAGAGGATGGAGAATGGGGAGGATAAATACTTGTTCTTGTTACTTTTTATCCAGTTTCCATAAGAATCCTTTAGGAGAACATCCTTGCTATGAATTTTCCAATTTGATGCCCTTTATCTTTTCTACTGCTCCCCTCCCCCCAATTATCTTACTCTTTCCTTCTCTACCCCCTCCCCCCCAAATTCTATCTCAGTTTTTCAAATAAGAGTAGATGAGAATCGGAACTGGTAGAAACAAAAATCTTAGTCCCTAGTGCGTGGGATCTTGGGCCTGGTGGCCACTTTTCATCTTTGTCATATAGACAATTTGATGTTTTAAAAAAATCACCTATGTTCTCCATTATATTGTTTTCTCTCTTCCTTCTGACAGAGCTACCTCTCTCTTTTTTTGGAATTCTTACTTTTTGTTTTAGAATTGATTATTTTCAAGGCAGAAGAGTGGTAAAGAGCTGGGCAATTGATGTTTAGTTACTTGCCCAGGGTCACATAGCAAGGAAATCTGTCTGAGGTCACATTTGAATTCAGCTCTTCTGGATTCCAGGTCTGGCATTCTATCTACTGAGCCACTTAGCTGCTCTGACAGAGCTATTTCTTTTTTTAAAAATATTTTATTTGATCATTTCCAAGCATTATTCATTAAAGACATAGATAATTTTCTTTTCCTCCCCCCCACCCTCCATAGCCGATGCGTAAATCCACTGGGCATTACATGTTTTCTTGATTTGAACCCATTGCTATGTTGATAATATTTGCATTAGAGTGTTCATTTAGAGTCTCTCCTCTGTCATGTCCCCTCAACCACTGTATTCAGGCAGTTGCTTTTCCTCGGTGTTTCTACTCCCACAGTTTATCCTCTGCTTATGAATGGTGTTTTTTTCTCCTAGATCCCTGCAAATTGTTCAGGGACATTACACCGCCACTAATGGAGAAGTCCATTACATTCGATTATACCACAGTGTCTCTGTGTACAATGTTCTCCTGGTTCTGCTCCTCTCGCTCTGTATCACTTCCTGGAGGTTGTTCCAGTTTCCATGGAACTCCTCCACTTTGTTATTCCTTTTCCATCACCAATATATACCACAATTTGCTCAGCCATTCCCCAATTGATGGGCATCCCTTCGTTTTCCAGTTTTTGGCCACTACAAAGAGCGCAGCTATGAATATTTTTGTACAAGTCTTTTTGTCCATTATCTCTTTGGGGGTATAGACCCAGCAGTGCTATGTTGCCCTTTGGGCATAGTTCCAAATTGCCCTCCAGAATGGTTGGATCAGTTCACAACTCCACCAGCAGTGAATTAATGTCCCTACTTTGCCACATCCCCTCCAGCATTCATTACTTTCCTTTGCTGTTATGTTAGCCAATCTGCTAGGTGTGAGGTGATACCTCAGAGTTGTTTTTATTTGCATCTCTCTGATTATAAGAGATTTACAAATTTCTTTTGCATTATTTCCCACTTTTCCTCCCAGAAGGCTTCCATCTTTTTGGTCATTTCTGATTCAAATTCTTCATGGGTTTGTGGAGAGTTTCCATTTCCTTTGGAAGGTTTCTGAGCATTTTCTTGTGTATCGTCTTCTATCTCCTCTGTATTTTGTATTTTGGCTCCATAGAATGTGTCCAAAGTCGCCCCTTTCTTCTTACTTTTCTTGGGATTTTGGGGCTTCTGTGCTTCTGTGGAGTTTGCCATCTCTGAATGGGGAGGATTAGCTTTTCTTATCTCTGTCTGGTGTTCAGAGGTTTTAGTCCTGGGCAGATTGTCCATTCTATGAGCTTTCCCTGGGTTGAACTGAGTATGCCTTAAGGCAGTGTCTTTCACTGGAACTGGAATGGAAGGATCCGGCCAGGGGGTTACACTCGCCCCCGGCTCTCTCTGTTTCCCTGCTGTTTGGGTGCCCCCTTGACTGGGTCGGGTTGCTTTCTGGAAGTTGCCTTCAGAATAGCTGGCCGTGAGGCTGTCTTGTCGGCCCTGAGGGTTACTGTTGTTTCAGAGGACCCTGCTCTCTGAGGGGGAAGGGGCCGCGGCTTCCCGGAGCCTTGGACTCTGTGCTCCTACCCCTTAGGTCCGAGTGATCTCGGGTTCTGGCTTTTGAGGGGGGCCATACCTTTTGATCCAGGTCCAGGTCCAGGAGGAGGATTCCTAGGGTCTATGCTGTTGATCGTTTTGAATTTCGGCGCCCTAGGAGCATATAGTTCGAGATCGGTAGGGAAGGGTTTCCGGAGATCTGAACTTTAGCTTTCTCTAAGCTGCCATCTTGACCGGAAGTCGACAGAGCTATTTCTTAAAAACTTTTGTATATAAAATCAGACTTTTTAAAATTGGTAAGTTTTGTAAGTAATCTCATTTTCTTTAAAAGTCTTGATTATTGAAAGCTTGCTGAGAAACAATTCAAGTCACTAATTAGTACTTACTGGATAGGTCCAGCACTGTGCTAACCTTTGGGGCATCAAAGAGAAATAGAATATATTATCTTACATTAATACACTATATTAATGATTATCTTAATTATTACATTAACATAATATATTAATTATGTAACATCGATATCTTATATATCTATTAATTCTTTGTAGTTCACATTTTCTCATTTGTTCACAAAAACAAGAAAAGTCAGTACTATTTAATAAACATTAAGTATCATATCCTTTAAAAAAGGGGATGAGTAAGTAATAGAGCCAGCACTAGAAACTGGATCTTTGCCGCTGTTCATATAGCTGGTTAGAGTCCAAGTAGTTAACCACCCTAGAGCTTTCCATCAGGATGTAAGCCTGGAAGGCAGGTGCTATTTTCAGTTTTGTTTTTGAATTCCTATAGTAGACTCAGGTAGTAGGTACTTAATATAAATGCTTAGCTTGGATTCCAAATCCAAGGCTCTTTTCATTACACATAAAAGGCTGATTGACTAATCTTTTAATCTTATTAGTATAACTTTGATAGATTTGGTTTGTAGTTAACTAAAAAGAGAATAATATTCTTACCCTGTGACCACTCCTGAATTCTAGCTCTTGTGGCAGGAAGACTTGCTCTCCTCTGTGAACACGTTAGCATTTGTTACACGTGGTTGATAGTGGACTGGGAATTCCTTTTCCCAGGATCCCCCAGCAGCAATGGGGGCATCTAGGAGGCTCAGTGGATAGAGTTCTGGGCCTGGAGTCAGGAAGACCTGAATTCAAATCTCGCTCCAGCTATTCACTAGCTATGTGACCATGAGCAAGTCATTTAACCCTGTTTGCCTCAGTTTATTCATCTTTAAAATGAGCTGGAAAAGGAAATGGCAGTCTAATATCTTTGCTAAGAAAACCCCAAATGGAGTCACAAGAGTTGGACATTACTGAAACAACTGAGCAACAACAGTCACCAGAGTAAGCAATTTCTTTTGTTAAATCATTTTTTGACCTGCACTGCCCTTCAAAATTTTCACAAAAATTGCTGCCTCTTGAAAAAAATCATAGGAACATAAGATTTAGAGTGACAAGGGATTTTAGGCTTCATCTAATCCAGTGGTTCTTAAAGGGAGATCCATGAATGTCAAGAACTGTTTTAATAATATTAAGATATTTTCATTTTTAATATGGTAATAAATATGGATAGATATAACTCATATAAACAGTAGCTTTTGGGGGCTCCTCAATAATTTTTAAGAGTGTAAAGGGGCTCTGACCCTTTAAAAATCTGAGAAACATGAATGTAATCCCACTCCCTCATTTTACATGTAATGAAACTGAGCCCTAAAAAAGGGAAGTAATTTGCTTAAATTTACATGGCCAATAATTATCAGAGCTAGGATTGGAATTCAGTTCCTTTGATTCTAAACCCAGGTCTCTTTCCATTAAGTATTATGCTTCCTCTTAAGTCGTTTTCTGAATAAGAGAAATGTAAGTTATTTTTTGGATTGCCCCTTCTCTCTTTCCTGGGTGATTCTGGTTGGGTAATTCATTTGCAACACACCTTTGGGTTTAACTCTCCAATTAAATGTGACAAGTGTTGTCTCCTGTTCCCTAGGGTTCCAAACTCACCCATCTGATAAGGTGTTACTTTATTGGACTTACTTTAAGGTTTACTTTACTGATAAGCTGGTACTAGTGTATGGTTGTTTGCCTTTCATCTGTGAACTTTGGAGGAAGAAAAGCCTTAAATAATATTAAATAATTCATTGATTCATTCAGGAAACATTTATTGAGTTCATATTAGTCAGAATCACTTCATTGGAAAGTTCTAAACTGCTGGAGTTTGGTGATTCCTTTCCATAATTCCTGCTGGAAAGGCTGTTATATCACTTTGAGACTTAGAGTTCTAAGCTGACTTAGTGTTTTAACACCAATCCTTGGAAACAGGTGGCACTAGATTGCCTAAGGAGGGACAAACTGGTCCAGTTTGGAGAGGAACAAGTCAAAATTCCCTTGAAGAACCACTTTTAGATTGATCTGTGAGTGACTGCTGCACCTCTAGCCTGGGCAAAATAGAAAGACCCAGTCTCCAAAGGAAGAATGAAAGAACAAAAGTCTACAGATTCATGAATAACCACATACTAATTCTATTGGTAGAACCTGCCCTGACTGCCTATTTATCAAGTCTGTTATCTGCAGATGGACCTTTTATTCCCAGAGGGCTAGAATTCCTTGTTTTTCTTTCTAGTGGATAAAAGGTGTGTGTTAGATGATCATACATTTAAGACAATATAAAACTCTCACTTTTCTATGACTCACTAGAACATCTGGGATGACTGTAAACTTCAAACTTTAACTCCAGCTAGTGGTTTTGTACTAAATGTCCTTCTGGCTCTGAAAATAGTTTTTACAGTAATTTTTAGGTGCCTGGTATCTAGAAAGATTATAAATCCTTTGATAACAATATCGAACCTCCTTCTCAGAGAGCTTATAATTGAGTAAAGTCCTAAAGGTAAAGAGCAAGTAGGGATCATTAATCTACAGTTCAGGTTACTACTTAGTAACGGATGAATTTGTTGCCTTAGATTTAAAGTGCTATAGTTGTCCTAAGTATGTTTTCATGACAGTTTCTGAATATTAAACCTACCAGAAATATAAAGAAAAACATATGTATGTAAATATCACATGCAAAGATACCACACCTGTGTATATGTACATGTAGAGAAGTTTTTTTCTAAGATATAGCCAAGTGATAAAGATGTTCAGTAATCTAGATGTTCTAAGAAATCTAGCTTTTCTAGGTGTACATAAGTAGATTTATTATCATTTTTTAAAACCCCTGGAGTGTAACTTAATGGACTTTGTTTTCTATTTGGAATGATTAATGATAGGGTACTTAATATTGATGTGCTTAAAAATTTAGTTTTCATTTCCTGCCCAAGATCCTACCATAATGCATTATGGCCTGCAAATTTAAAGTCTTACAATATAATCTTGCCAGTCAGTCAATAGGCACTTTATTAAGTACCTGCTGCATGTTAAACATTTTGCTAAACCCTGGAGGCATAAAGAAAGTCAAAAGATAGTGCTTGATCTCAAAGAACTCACAGTCTAATGAGGAGGAGAACATGTAAATAACAACGTTCAAACCAGATAGATATAGGATAAACAGAGAGAAGGCACTGGAATTAAGGCACTGTTAAAGTAAATAGGGTATGCATGAGGAGTCAAGAAGACCCAGTTTAAAATATTGCCTGAGCTACTAATTAGTAATGTCATCTTAGACCCTTGACCACTTTGAGCCTCAATTTTCTCATTTGAGGATCTAATGATGTTGTATATGAAAAATGATCTTCCAGCTCTAAAGTCCCACATAAATATGACCTATGAAGCATTAGAATAGGATGTCATTGGCAGAATAATACTATAATAATTTTTTTTTAAACCCTTACCTTCTCTCTTAGAATCCATACTACATATTGGTTCTAAGACTGAAGAGTAGTAAGGGACCAGGTTTCTTCCTATCTCCATGTCTGGCTCTCTATCTACTGGGCCACCTAGCTGCCTTTATCATTTTTTTATTTTTGAGTTTAGACATGATCCTTAAGTAGCTCTTGATACTTTCTCTTTTATAACAGCATTATTTTCTTTTAAAATAAAAATATATTCTTAATCAAATGACCCCTCAAAAAGAATGGTTCTATGAAAATCAGTACATGGAGTTATTGGACATTAATCTAAATCTTACAATGTACAAATAGAATAGAGAAAGAGGAGTATGTGGAAAAGTAATAAATTCAATGTTGTTTTAAAGATTGCTTTGTTTCTGTTTCCTTATGAAGTTCCTTATTCTGTACATTTTAAAGTAATGTTTCATGAGTCTTTCTTCCCTCTTTGACAGTTCCTCTCTTCCCTACCATTTAAAAAAATTCTACCATCCTCGTAAGTAATAATCACAATAAAGCAAAATAAATCACATGTTTGCTTAGCAAAATTCCTAGGAAATGCTCAATAAATGCTTTATTTATCTATGTCCAAAAATATATGTCTTATTTTACAACTTGACTCTACCTTGTCTGTTATAAGTTTGATGGCATGCTTCCTTAATGATCTGCTGTCACTTCAATTGGTTATTATACTTTCCAGAGTTCTCAAGTCTTTCAGGGTTATTTTTTTGTGGTCATGTTGCTACTGTATAGTCTCCTGGTTCTTTTTATATTTCTCTGTGTCAGTTCATACAAGTCTTTCTAGGTTTCTTTAAAATGATCTCTTTCATTTTGCATGATTATTTCTAGTTTTCAGCTTCTCAATACATATTAGAAAGTATTAAAATTTCTATCACAGAGGATATTACCAGTTTTATCATCCATTATATCTTTCTGCCAATCTTAGAACCTCAAGTCAGTCATGGTGGAACAAGCCATCCATCTGGTGTTCCATTCAATAGGATAAGTTCAATATCCAGGGATGATCTATTCACCCTTCTAAGCATCCCTTTTTCATCTTTATTATTCTTATATCTTAATATAGATAACTTCTATTATTTCCTCTTTTATCTTATCTATTATACTTTCTTCCCTTAATCTATATGTCCTTCAAAGATTCTCCTTTAGTCTTTCTCCCTCACCCTTCAATCTCCATATAAGTTAAGATAATTTTTACCATTTTATATGTGTGTATTATTCTCTCTTTTACCCAGATCCATTGAGAATAAAGTACTAGCATTACTGGCCCACCATCCCCTTTTTTCTTTCATTGCAACATTTTTTTCTTTCATGCTTCTTTAATATGAGATAATTATTCCATTTTATCCTTCCCAATACAATTTTATTTTTTGACTCATTCCATTCTATTCAACTTGACTTCAAAGCCTCTATCACTATATGCTCCTTCAAACTACCCAATTAATGTTAATTCTTAAGGATTTGAATATACCATTTGCCCAAATGATAAGAAAACATTTTGATCTTATAAAATCCTTTATAGTTGATCTTTCATGTTACCTTATGTCTCTTCACATTCTTGTAGTTCAAATTTTCCATTCATTTCTGGTCTTCAAGAATATTTGGAAGTCTTTTATTTCATTAAGTGACCATTTTTTTCTTGCATGATGATACCCAGCTTTGCTGGGTAGCTTATTCTTGGTTGTAAACTCAGCTCTTTTGTTCTTTGGATTATTTGTTTTTTAGTGTAGAAGCTGCTAAATTTTGTATTATCCTAATTGTAACTCCACAGCATTAAATTATTTCTTTCTAGTTGCTTGTAGTATTTTCTCCTTAACTTGTGAGTTACAAGACTTAGCTATAATGATTCTGTCCATCTTCAGAGAAAGAAATGATACATAAGTAAGACAGAGTTTTATATGTTCATGCATTTTTGCCAAATGATGCCTTCTTTAATGTAGGGAGGCAGCAAATTAATTAGTTTTTTAAAAAATCCAGAGATGAACCCATGTTTGTTTCACTTTGTCCTAAGTGAATGTGGGGCCCAAAATGACTTCTTTCCTCCTGAATTCTCACAACAATTTAATAGATTTCATTTGTGGAATTGATTTCAAACTGTGTTGTGTGATAGTCACTTGCATACACAATTTACTTTTCCTATTGGATTAGAAACTTTTCCAGAGACAAGATCAGGATTATTCATGTTAGCATAAGTCCCAAATATTTGTTGAATGGAGATAGCTTAAAAAGCTTGCTATTGCCAGAGCCTACATTTGCAGTGCAAATAGTTAGTATCGTGTATGTGCAATGGGTGATTAATATACATTGATCTTGCTATTAATATCCTTACCTTAAATCAAATAAACCGCCTTTGGCCATAGCCTGTTTGTATTACCCAGAGAGAAGCTGAATGTAGCCCTTTCCCATTATGACTTTGCAATCTTTCATTCTGTTTACAGATGTTGCTTCATATGCTAGCACATTTGCCATTGGACTCTGAAATTATTGGTAGAAGTGCTACAGGTAGAACTTCAAACTTTTATGTTGATGAGAAGTAATCTTGGAAATTGGAAAGATACCTTCCAATCTTTGTTACTTTGTTACTTATTGTCTTCCTTCTTTGTTATGCAAATTCCATGTTGCTCTTCCCATTAGTAGCCATATACATAGACTTCTTGTCAAATTAAAAATTAAGGTTAGGGCCAGAAATGGCTCTCATAAAACTTGAGAATACAAGGGAAAAGATAGCAACAAATGTCACTCCCCTGCATTGTGGATTTCCCCTGGTCTCTGGTATTTGTCTCAATAAATACAAAACAAAGAGCCACTCTGTTTGGTTTTGCTATCTATCTAAAACTAAACATTTGGGGGAGGTGTCTGCTTCCTTTAACAAGAAATGTTAAACCAATTGACTGTTGAGAAAGGTGGGGTATTTGAGTTTTGGGGGGAGTAACACTAGCATTTTTTTTCTCTTGTACTAAACCTACCATTAAAGGCATTTAACAGCCTTAGTTTATGCCACATGAAGAAAGGGAACAAATATTTTTATATGAAGGCTTTTCTTTGGAAGCACAAAATGGGAGGAAAGATGAGAATAATTACCCAGGAGTCTGGGAACACCTTTTTAGCAAGCAAAGAGAAAAGTAGCCAGAGATTTAAAAAAGGTGACAGCCAGAAATGAAAATGGGATGACATCTGATTAGTTCAGAAAAAGGGAGATGGCCCAGATGAATAGAAAACAAGAAAGGGGACAGGAAATTATATAGGAGATATTTGCAAGGTTGCCAGATAAAGTTTTTATACATTGTAACAGCAAATTTGTTAAAAATTATAATTTATTGTCATTATTCCCTACCAGGCAATGGCCAAATAATCTGTTATTCAATCCCCTGCCTAGTTAACTCAGAAAAATCTTATTACCAGAAAGTTGGCTACTAAGTGATGTTTTTGCTTCTAGCCATAAGTATTTATTCCATTTAGTTAAAAGCATAGAGAAGCTACTATCTGTATCTTTGGAAGGAATATCCATTCTAATGAAATCATGAGTGCATAGTTGAAGTTATTCATCAAGGCTTCATACATGACAAATATGGCAGAGATACTTCCTAACTGTGTGGCCCTGAGCAAGTCACTTTACCCCAATTGCCTAGTCCTTATTGCTATGCTGCTTTGGAACAGATACTTAGCATCTAAGCTAAGACAGAAAGTAAGGTTTAAAAAAATACTTTACACATAGGAGAAACAAGGAGAAAGGGGGGAAATGCCCTTCCTTCCTGCCTTTCAACTTCCCTCTCTCCTTAATTCCTTTCTTCCTCCTTTCTTTTAGAGTCAGATGATTTAGATTCACATTCTTCCTCTGTCACTTAATACTGATATAACTTTGGGAAAGTCGCTTAGCCTCCCTGGGCCTCAATTTCCCCACTTTATAAAACAAAGGGATTGGATTATATCTCCCTTCCACTTCTAGCTCTATTATCCTTTGATTTTTTTTACATTGCTGTCACTTCCAAATGATCCTTCCCAGTTGACCCTCTATTAGAACACTCTTAACAAAAACAAGAACCAACACATCAGCCATGAGTGACTATGCTCATTGTGTATCTGAAGTGAGTTCTTCACCATTATTTCTCTAAAGTTAAAATCAATTACTGCATTGATTAACCAGTCATTTTCTTTTTTCTTTTGAACTTTTGAGAGGCAGAGTGAGCAGTAGAAAGAGTCCTGTCCTGGAGCCCAGGAAGACCTGTATTCAGATTCCACCTCTGATACATAGTGACTGAGTGACCACACATAGTGGCAGTGTTTAGGCAAATAAGATCCTTGAGCTGCAAGAGAAGGTGCCAGTGTGCATTGGTAGTGGGAATTTCTTCACTTTGGATTTCTAATTACTAAAGAAATCACAAGTTCAGTCCCCATCTCTGTTGTGAACTTAACAGTCATCAGTGTACACAAGCTTCAAGGTGCAAAAAATAGGAAAGACAAACTGTAAACTTCTGTTAGTGCCCAACTCTTCTTCCAAGAAACTCAACTAATATATATTTGCTAGTTAGTTGATAACTAAACTCGGCAGAGGAAATAGGTAACAGGATGAGAGCTGTGATTTGACTCATTTTCTGAATCAGTTAACACATTAATCTAGCATTTCTGTTTAATAAAAGTGCCAGCAAAGTAGGAAAGAGGTAATTGACCTTTTCTCTTATGATCAGTTAGGTAGGGGCAGGAAGGGGAGCAACCTCGGATGCCCTTGGCTTCCTTTCCTACCACTCCCTCTGGAAAGAGTGAAAGCACAAGTAGAATCACGCCTATATAAACTACCTCTGTCAAGACACATTTCTGCACATCTCCCAAGTCAGGCAGGAATTGCAATACCTGGAACTTTAGAGTATTTTGCAGGTTCTACAACCAAACTGTGTTCCATGGAGCAGAAAAAGGATGTTATTTTTAGCTATTTAGAGGAATGCTGAAAATGGATGGTTCTTCCTATAGATCCTTGCATTAGACTGGCGATTTCCCCTGTGACAGATCTGTGGATTTTGGCCAGAACAAGAGGCAGCTCTGAGTATTCTAGCCCAACAGGAAACCCTCCCATGTGAGGGCCTCTTTGTTTTCTCCTGGGTGCATCCACCTTCTCTTGTCCTTGGCAGGCGGCACTGTTTGTTTTGTGGTGCAAAGAACAGAACTAGTTAGGTTGGGGGTGGAGTGTGTGTGTGTGGGGGCAGTTAGTGATGTAGGTATTTCCTAATAAAATTTTTTCTTGGTTGCCTCTAAATTCATGAATAGTGTTTCAAGAAATATTTTTCTACCTTCATTAAAAATAGAATGAATGTATAGATTTGACAAACTTTGGCTTAAGAAACCAAAGTAAACTGGAAAGGTTAATAAGTGATCTGGTCTCCTGTATTTTTTACATGAAAGTATGGCTTGTGGGATTGCCAGAAAGTCATGGAGGAAGGTAGGTCTTCCAGTATCCAGTATCATGAAATAGGGCAGTTATTTTTGAACAAAAGTATTGTTTGGGCTCCAACTTGAGGCTTATTTGTGACAAGACCTCCAAGTAGCAGCTGTAGCTTCTAATCAGAGGACAGTCTATAGTGTCTGTAATGCAGAAAGGACTGCTTGTCTTTTGGGATCCTACCTGCAGTGACATCAAGGTCATGGCCAAAGCACAAAGGACACCTAATAACCTCAAATCAGTGAATCTTTAAGTAACTTAAATAAATCTTTGAGTAACTCCTCATCAGTAATTCTTTTTAAGTTCACCATAAGCTGAGTGCTATACTAGGGACTGAGGCAAATACAAGCAATACATAACAAAACTATTGCCCTTGAAGAGTTTATAATCTTATTTCTGGAGTCTAGGGAGGAGAACCTAGATAAACATACAGAAACTACTAGAAAATAGACCATTAATTATACACTAAAGTATACCAGTGGGTGTTATAGTCTATATAAACTCTAGGCATTCAGAAGAAATAGGAAAAAGTGGCCTGAAGAAACATGGAATGTAACACTTGGACTTCAGAGACTTCAGAGGTCATTTGGTTCAACTCACATCCAAACCAGAATCCTTTCTAAACATATTTAACAAGTAGTCATCAAGAATTTGCTTTGAGACTTTCAGAGAGGTATAACTTACTAACTTCTAGGGCAACCCATTCCATTTTAGAATAGCTCTAATTATATTGACTATTTTCTTATATTGACCCTAAATCTGTCTTTCTGCAACTTCCACCCAGTGTTCCTATTTCTTCCCCTTTAACTAAACATAATAGTCTATCCCCCTTTCTAAATGATAGTCCTTAATGTAGTGGAAGACATCTGTCATACCTTCCTCCTAAGTCTCCTTTTATTCAGGCTTAACATTCCCAGTTCATGTAACTTATCCTTGTATGGAATGATCTTTTAAAAATTATTATTTTAGATTTTTATTTTTTCCAGGTTACATGTCAATACAATCTCTTAATAACCATTTTCTTATATTTTGCAAACCATGTTCTCTCTCTCTCCCTCAGATTCCTCTTTCTCCCCAAGAAAGGAGGTAATGTGATATAAGATGTATACATATTATCATATAATACATATTTCCATGTTTGTCACATTGCAAAAGAAGATATGTATCACTTACCCTAGAGAAAAGTTCATGGAGGGGATAAAAATAAAGAATGGTATTCTTTCATTTCATTATTCATATATTATATATATATATATATGTATAATTTCAATTTGCATTTGGACTCCATTTGTTCCTTCTATGATGGTGAATATCTTTTTTGTCATGAGTCTCTTGGAGTTTTCCTGGATCCTTGCCTTTCTGATAATAGTTAAATTATTCAGAGCCGATCATCATACATTATTGTAGATACTGTTTATGGCATGATCTTGAGGATCTCTCACCACCCTGCTGGTATCCTCCTTAAAAATGTCCTTCCTAAAATGTGATGTGCAGAACTGAACAAATCTACTTCCATTGTGGTTTGACCAGAGTAGAAGATTGCAGGACTTTCATTTCCTGAGTCCTAGATACTATGCCTCTCAACACAGCTCAAAAATCACATAAGATTCTTGGCTGATGTATCTTTTGGTTGTTGACTCATAGTGAGATTGCAGTATGCTAAAATTCCCAGATCTTTTACAAATTATCTAATCACATGTTTACTGACTCCCTTAAATGTTCATTTGATTTTGAATTCCTATCAATTTTCATATTACTGAGTTCAGGTCATTGTTTTAACCTTTCAAGATAAATATGGGTCCATTTTTTGTCTGTAAAGTTTGTTGGCCCTGTCTCCCAGTTTTGTTTCATCTGCAGAATTGCCCGCAATGCCATATATGCCTTCATTCAAGTTGCTGATAAAAATAGTAAATGGCATAGAGGAAAAGACAGGTTAGCAGAAGACCGCTTATTGGATCTAAATAGCCAACTATTTTAGGCTCTGTCTTACTGTACTCTCATGTAATGTATATTTCTCTATCTTATCTATAAGAACTGCATTATATAATTTGATAAATCTTTTGATCAAATCTAGGTCAACTGTATCTAGACAAGAGCATTCTTCCAATCAGATAACTCAGTCAAATTACCATGTCAAATAAAAGAAAATTAAGGTTGGACTGGCATGATCTGTTCTGGAAGGAGATGGGCTAGAAGAGATCAATTAATAAATTCCTCAGTGGTGGAGATTTTTTATTTTTTCTTTGTATCTCCATTGTTTAGAGCAATGCCTTGCACATAGCAAGTACTTAATAAATGCTTGTAAATGGATGAACTGATAGAAACATACAAAAAATCTGTACAAAATAAATGCAAGATAATTTGGGAAATGTATGAAGTCATGAGTAGCTGGGAACTTCAGGAAAGACCTGCAGAATAGGAGTTAGATGTAGATTTGAAAAGACATTGTATTTTTCTGAGAGAAAATATAATATGATTTGATATACATAGCTATAGGTAGGTGCCTAAAAAAGTTAAAAATTCAGTGAGTGACATGAAGAACACTGTCATACTTCACTAAATTATCTCTCCTATTTTTTTATCTTAGAGGTGAAATTAGGTGTATCTCCCCTGTGGGGCAAAGGTAAGAGAGAGTATTAAGTAACTGAAATCCTGGTCAAGGAGTGAATTTAGGCTTCTGTTCATAAAGGCAATAGTAAAAATCATTCATTAGGATCATCGTAGTCTTCCTTTTGGGGAGGTTAAATCATCTCTTATAATAAGTAAAATATTGAAAACCACAGATATTATAGTATAAGGTTAAGGTTCCTCTAGAAATGCAAGAAGTCATCATTATCTGTCTAGCTTCTGAGGGAAGAAAGGAATGGATATATGTCCGAAACTTGTGGGAAATTTCAGTAGAGTTTCTCTTTTGTTAAATATCAGCTTATGGGCATGGCATCTCTTAAACTTTTAGTGTTTAGTCTAAAGATATCTTGACAAACTGGTATTGTTTGAGTCTAGAACTGTCTTTGCAGATGAATTGTAAATGTGATTGTGTGCCAAATGGAGCCTGATTATAACAGGAAAACAGATGTGACCCTTCCAACCCCCACAATATATTAAGCATTTGGTAGAGGCAGCTGGATGGTGCAGTGGAGAAAAGGATGAACTTAGAGATGTGACTGTAGACATTTATTAGCCATGTGACTTTGGAAAAGTCACTTAACCTTTGTCTCCCTCAGTTTTCTCATGAAAAGTGGGATAATAGTAGCATTTACTGCCAGTGTTGATGTGAGGATAAAAATGAGATAATATTTATAAAGTGATTTGCAAATCTTAAAGTGCCGTATAAATGCTTTGTTGTTGTTCATTTGTTTAAATTATGTCTGACTCTTTGTGATCCCATGTGAGTTTTTCTTGGGCAATGATATTGGAATGTTTTGTTATTTCTTTTGCTAGCTTATTTGACAGATGAGGAAACTAAGGCAAACAGGGTTAAAGGCCCAGAGTCGCACAGCTAATAAATGACTGGGGTGATATTTGAACTCAGGAAAATGAACCTTTCTGACTTCAAGCCTGGTAATCATTTGGGCCACCCAGCTGTCCATATGTAAATGCTAACTGCTATCATTATTATTATTGTTATTGTTGTTATTATTATTATAATAGCCAGACTCAATGGATGGGAGCTAAGGGAAATTCTTCTCCATAATACTGTTCTTAGTGAATGACATATTTTGAGGTCCTCTTGTTGTCCTTCCATTGACCATAGCTTCTGACTTCACTAGTGATTCATTTTAATTCATACCCATATTTAGACACTCAAGTGGAGACCAGCTGATCCAGGGTGATGGACTATCATTATCTTTTTGACAGAGGGCAAAAAAAAATCACTACACTTCCTTCAAAATTTTGTCTTTTGTCTTCTGCCTGGGAGGACCTCTGATTTATGCTTCTAAACTGTTAGAGGAACATTTGTTCCTTCCTGTATGCTGGTCACTGTGTATATAGTGATTATCTATTTTTGTCACTCTGAATACTACTATCTTTTTTTTTCTGATCCTGCTATGAAGAATACTCCAGAGAGATTTATAGATATTACTTAAGAAGCCAATCATATCATGAGAAAAAAGATGGTTGTCTGACAGAGTCCTGGACTTGGAATAAGAGAACTTGGATTCAAAGTCCTGCTCCTGCCAGTACTACTGTAATCTTGGACTAACTATATAACCTTATAACCTCTCTGAGTCTCAGCTTCCTCAACTGTAAAAAAGGTTAGGAAGATATGATCTCTAAGGTTCCTCTTGACTCTCAATCTTTATAATATTTTAAATAGGTCTCCCACAATCTTGTTATATCATTCCTTATTCTTTCTGTCATGTTTGACTGCTCCAGGAAAGAACTGACATATTAAAAAAAAAAATTCTTACCTTCTGTCTTAGAATCAACACTGTGTATTGGTTTCAAGGCAGAAAAATGACATGGGCTAGGTAATGAGGGTTAAATGACTTGCCCAGGGTCATACAGTTATAAAGAATCTGAGGCCAGGTTTGAACCCAAGACCTCCTGTCTCTAGACCTGCTTTCATTGCTCTCCAACATATCTTTTTAAGCAGGAAATGAGTAAAGACTATTCTAATTTGTCACTGCTTCTCAATTTTGGGGTTGTAAAGATCAAATATATAATTCTTGGGCATTTCTTGGTATTGACAGCAGTGTAATCTGTTTCTATATTAGAATATCAGCCCATTTTGTTTCTCTTCACTGTCAATCTTAACATAAGTCCTTGTTATCCTCTCCTATGTTGAATACAACATACTTTGTGATGACCTTTTCTTAATAGCATTGAAAAGTGGTAACATTTATGTTTTGGAGAGTGGTTACGTAAGGAAATTTTTAAGAACTCATAGTCACTTAAGAATTAGAAAAGTTACTTAGTGTGATGATGACACATGCTTTTAATTTCAGCTGCTGGGAGACTGAGGGAGCTTCAGAGTTCTGAGCTGCAATGGGCTAATAGGCTTAGTCCATACTAAGTATAGTATCAAGTAATCATTATGGTGATGGGAGCAATGGGAATGGGATTACAAGCACCTTCATCAAAAACTCCTCAGAAAAAATTAAAAAAGCAGTAGCAGTGCTTCAGAAGGGTGACACTTCTGCTTTAAAAGATTTTCAGATGACTGAGAACTTTGGTTTTTTCTTTTTTTGTTTTTACCAATTATGTATAACAAGTTTTCCCAAGTTATATGATCCAAAATATTGATTCCTTCCTCCTTCCATTCCCATTTATGGAACTGGCAAGCAATTGACTGAGAATTTTGAAGGATACTCTCAATACTCAATACTCTAAAGGTGACCCTTGCAAATTAACTTCCAAGCCCAGCCACTCTTTGGAATGATTACTTGAACTCTAATAGTTGTAGTAAATACTCCTGGAGAGTCTGATTGTATGGTTTACTTAAAAATCTTGCTCAACTTGTTGGACATGTTGGCTGTTCTCTATGTGTATGTGTGGTACTGTTTATAAAGTGAGGCTTTCATTTGTGAGTATGACAGACCTTATTGTTACCTCTTCAGTAGGGGCTTTAGAGGTCATTTAATCAATTAGAGACTCATAGAGTTATAGAAAGCTGGAAAGTGATCTCAGGAACCATTTCTAAAATGAAATCTTTGTAAATCATTTTGCAAACATAAAGGCTCTATATAAATGCTAACTTATTATGACTATGATTGAATATAGCCACCTCATTTTACAGATGAGGAAACCAAGACCTAGAGAGGTGATATAAAATGTTTTAGGTCACAGAGGCATTAACAGATCCAAGATTTGAAAGCACATCTTCACCATACTACTTAGCTCTCATGATTAGTAAAGTGGAAGAGCCAGGATTTTAATCCAGATACTCTGGCAAAAGATCCAATGCTCTTTCTATTCAACTCTACACTCTTCCTCAGCTTCTGGCATTTCTAAGCATCAGGAAGCTGGAGCAATTGTATTTTCTAGGTGGAGTCCTGTTTCCTACCTAACTCCTTGGAGGATTTCAAGGGGTGTTGATTCTGGACTTTAGACAAACAATGCTTTCATGTCCTGTTCACAAACTATGGTTTAGCCTCTAGACTTCATGATAAGAGAAATGGCATCTTCAAGTCAAATGAAACAGTTGTCCCTCTGAAATTTGAGAGGACACAATAAAACTGGATGAAGTTTCAGCAAGAAATTTTGGATATCTTTTTTAAAATGTATTTTTAATCAGATACAGAGTTGAAAGGTAGATTAGTAACCAAGGGAGTTATTGTAAGGATTTTGTGAGGTTTTGTGAATGATTTTACCCTAGAGCCTTAGACCTTGCTAAACCTCATTAACATCCTTAGAGATTCTAGTTCCTCCTTGGAAATAGTCCAGGGGTCCTTGTCCTTTACCCTCAGGCTTGATCACTCAACCCCAACTCAGGGCAAGAAATCTTTTAGATGTTCTTGGTCTCTGAACCTGCTTTGTTTCAATAAGAGACCTGAATTTCCAATTACTGATTTTCACATCTACCCCTATTGCCACACACTTTTTCCCCCCCTTTTGCTACCTTCTATATATTATTCCCTTCTAAATCCTCAGCTTCTTTCTCTTCCTTAATCATTGGCCTTGTTCCCTTCTGTTGCCTATCATATGAAAGGAGTAGCTGAGTAGCATAGTTGATAATATTCTTCTTGGAGTCAGGAACATGAGTTTAAATCCTTTAAATTCGGGTTATCTACTAGCTGCCCACTGATCTGGGCAGGCCATTTTTTGAAAATATACTAGGCAACTCTTTTGAGACTATTGATTAAAGATGAATTGTAGGTTTGAGAAGAGATTTTTCATATGAAGAATTTTCCATGCTGATGAAATCACATTTTTAAACCTCTTTTCTCCCTGGATAAAAATCTTCCCACCTCTGACAAGGGAGAAGAGCATATGGAAATTCAGAAATAATATACAAGGACAAAGATGTAAATCAAAATGTGTATATAAAAGAGAACTTATCCAGACTTTTGTTGGTTAGTACCCAAACTTAAAATTATTCTCTCTGGGTATAAGGTCCGAAGCTTAACTGAATGTATGATTTTTCTTCTAAGTCTTCTTTGTGATCTTTAGAGAGAATTCCATTTCAGATCATACTAACGTATTTCGTATTCATCCACCAGAGTATGCTAGGTCAAAGACACTGGTCAATCTTGTAAGCCAAATTGTACTCTCAGATGAGTACAAAAAACTTTCTGATAGAATAGCAAGTTTGTGAATGCTCTGTCCATGTTATTGTACTCTGCCTTGCTGGCCCCCCTTATCTGATTGACTGGTTCCTAAATAGTACTTAGGGCCAACCATGTCTTCATTCCACTCTGACCTCCAGCCTCAAGTCTCTGGACTTTCTGAACTTCACATTGTGCAGGGGCAGCCAGAGCCCAATGAGTACATGCTTCTGCCTTCCCTTTGCCCCCATGTAATTACAGCAATCTCTCCAGTTGCCACAGTTGGAAGAGCTTTTGGGAAATTGCCAGAGATCATGGCATCAGTAAGTCATGTCATGGGTCAGAATCTTCTGGGAAAATGAGCCTTTTCCACACATTAGTGTGTTAACTCTAAAATAAGGATTCCAACATACTTCATAAGGATCAGTGGGCAGAAAATTAATGGTACTTCCTATTTATCACCGAGGTCCTACAGAAACAATAGATGATTGGGAAGATATGATCAGGAGAAAAAATTCTGGTTGTGTGCAGCACAGGGAAATTGTTCTGAAACTGATGAAAATTCATGTAGTAAATCAAGTATTTATAAGGATAGGGAATTTGAAGTGGATAAAGAAGGCACAGAGTAGAGGGAAGAGAGCGTGATAGGAATAGAATTTTATATCATGCTTTGAATTATTATGTTCCTCTATAGATGCCATATTGTTAAGAGAGATTTGGTGCCAAGGTTTTATGTGACCAGTAAGCTTTGGGACTCTGGGCAATCACTTGACTTTTTAAAAAAGCCTCAGGGTTCTCATCTGTATAACAGAAGATAATAACACACTTGTACTTTTCTACCTCACAAGACTGTTGAGGGAGAAAGAGCTAGGTTAGCTGTGCATGCTATTGTTATTGCTATTAAACTGTAGGTTTGGCTGCCATCATTTGAAAATGAAATTCATGCATAATATTTTGGGTACAATTTAGAATCCTTTAACTTGTCTCATCCATATTGAATGATTCACAAAATCTCTTCCTCAGCTACCCACACTCATTGCTGCTCATGAAAATATATAAACATCTCTTGACCTTCATAATTCTTATGAAATGGCTGTGTGGCATTTTTGTTTTAGAGGGTGATGTTGCCAATTTATTATATCTAGTTCTTTGCCATTTATATCTTTCTGTGCCATATTTTCTGTCTTATACTTTTGGGGGAAGGATCCAGACCAGCTAATTTGCATTCACTTTCTGGCTCTACTTCTGAGTCTTTCAACACATAACTTATTGGTAGTATTAATCCCTAACCCTAGCTTTGGGTGTTGTCGTTTTCTCATTTGAATGTAAGCTCTTTGATGGCAGGAAATTACTTTTTTTTTTGCTTGTATTGAATTTCTAGAGCTTAGTAAAGTGCCTGTCACACAGTAGGTGCCCAGTAAATACTTGTTACCTTGCCATATTTACCATAACGAAAAAGAAGCTGACAATACTATATGCTAAGACATTTCTGGGAGCTAATCATTGGATTAGTTTTCTAATAATAATTTCTAATCTTTGGAGAGGGATTAAGAGAACATGTGGCATTCCAGAACCTTTGTGGAGACCTTTATCAGTCACTGATAAAGGGTTTACAAATAGGAGCCACATTGGTGTTCTGGAGCTCAAAGGTACAGAATTCTAGGAATTTCTCCTAGTCTATGAAGCCATAATTGGAATACTTTGCTAATCTTTGGGATTTAGTGCTTTTCCTTGTTCCTTGACAGATATGGGGAGAAAAATCTACCCGCCCATGTATTATGTTAGTTATTAGAAGTTTAGATTTTTCAATTGAATTTGTATCTTAGCTGCTCAACTCCAGGTTTATTTAAAGTGATGATGCAGGTATAATTGTTCAAAGAAATTATGACCTGTTTTATTCTGCCATGGTCACTAGAGACCTGGGGTGCCTGCTATTTAATCTTAAGGCCCAAAGTTCTCTTTCTATTTAAGCAAAACCATGATCCAGATACAATTTATGGAAGAAGTATCATTTTTTTAAACCCGTACCTTCTGTCTTAGGATCAATACTGAGTATCAGTTCCAAGGCAGAAGAGCAATAAGGGCTAAGGCAATTGGGATTAAGTGACTTGCCCAGAGTCACATAGCTAGGAATTGTCTTGAGATCATATTTGACTCCAGGACCTCCTCTCTCTAGGCTTGGCTTTCTATCTACTGAGCCACCTAGCTGCCCCTGGAATAGGTATCATTATTAAACCCATTTCCTGTTCTTTTGCTTTGACTTTGGTTTCCCTTTGTGATGATGAACTATCAGTCACATTGGGGATGTTTTAACCCTTGATCATAGTTCTTACAGTTTTCACTGTTTTTTGTTTTCACAAAATTGTTAGTACAAACTGTATTCTTTGTCCTTAAAATTCTAAGAAATTAAATATTAAATATAAATTCTTATTTTTGCTCACTTCATTGTATCAGTTCCTGTAAGTCTCTCCTTGCCTTTTGAAATCATCTGTGTCCTCTTTTTTTTGTAGCAGAGTTATTTAGTAAATCCCACTTCTAGGTGTATTTGTGATGTTGGGATGGGGGAGTGGGTGAAAGAGAGTTCATTGGTCAGCTCTTTGTGCTGAATTCCTTAAGAGAGAGGAAATTGAACAGACAAAATAGTGAACCTATTATTCTATCAAACTCAAGGCTGTATAAACATAAATACCCATGGTCATGAATAGGAAGTAACCCAAAACGTGTTGACTGAATCACTAGGTTCATACTCCAAGTTCCATTGGACCTCCTCCTTGCCTCCCTCTTTGGAGTGTACTGGAGTGGGCATCTAGATGAAAAAGTGGAGACAAATCATTACATTTCCCTCCCCTGCATGCTTGAACTGTTTTCATTTACTCAGCAAGAAGGCGGAAAAAAAGGAAACACAAAACAGTCCCTGGCAGAGTACTTATTAATTAGGAGAACTGGATGCTACCCTGCATTCATTCCAGGGAGCAATGAACAGGAGGGCATCCCCCCTAAGGGTCCAGTGTAGTCACAGGTTTCCAGTCAGCAGAAGCCCGTGTCAGGGATATTTATCCAATGCTCATGCAAGGAGAAGTGAATCAACTCTTTTTGGAATTTGCAAAATGCTTCAACTTGTCTATTTGTGTGGCTATTTTGTTGAGTTGGTATTTGTCCTGAACACAAACCTCCAGTCACTGACTCAAGGGACTAGTGTGAGTGTTTCTAAATTAGTGCCTTGGCTAAAGGAAAATGTGCTGACTTTCAGTGAATTTGGTGTGTCTTGAAAAAATACTCCTCTGCATTTCTTTGAGATACTATTGCATGTGCTTTCAAAAATTGTTCTAGAAAATAGGACAGAGATAGAGAAAAAGCAAACTGTTTTCAAAATAGTATACCAGTTTAATTGCTGCAGTATTGTTTGCCTCTTTGGGAAGACTTTTCTTAGAATAATAATCAAAATTTCAAGCTGAACAAAGAACCTTAGGCTAGAAGGATGAATCAGAAGGGGTCTACAGACTTTATAGTCAGAATACCCACATTTGAATCTCAACTATCATATTCTATCATTATGACTTTGGGCAAATGACTTAACCTCCTAATCTGAGTTTCCTTATCTGTAAAATGAGGGGTTTGAACTAGATGGCTTTAAAAGTCCCGTCTTGCTCTAAAACTTTGATCTTATGATCATCTAGTCCAATACTTTCAATATTTAGGTGAGCTGATAACTTGTAGTAGATGCATGATAAATTGTGCAGTAAATGAATGATTGACTTCTGCTCTCAGGTCTTATCTTTCTAAGTGCTTTTTGTGGGGGACAGGGAATTTATTTTTTTTTTGGCATTTTTCCACCTTAGATTTGAGATTCTTACTAATGGTTTTCTGATTGATTGATTTCCTCCTTCATTCCCCTATCCCTTCACTTACGGTAATCTATTGGATAAGGGGTCTTAAATTTTAACATTATTTCTGAAGGCTGGGGAGAAGGGAAAGGAGATGGAGGTTAGATCTTTGCCTTGGAGGTGTTTAAGAATAAATTAAAATTACACCTGTAAAACAGGAATTACACCTGTAAAACCAGGAATGTGGGACCAATTGGGTCAATACCAATTAATTTTAAATCTCTAGGCTATTTATATGCAAAGCAAAGCAGGGAGCTAGGAGGAACAATAGATGGAGGGCTGGGCTTGGGGTCAGAGAGACTCATCTTTCTGAGTCTCAAATCTGGACTTTGACACTTACTAGCTGTGTGATCCTGGACAAGGCACTTAACCCTATTTGACTCAGTTTCCTCATTATAAAATGAGCTGGAGAAGGAAATGGCAAACCATTCGAGTATCTTTGCCAAGAAAACTTCAAATGAGGTCAAGAAGAGTTGGATTTAATTGGAAAATGACTGAATAACAACTTGCAAGGCACTGTGTGAGATGCTGAGCCTAGAAAAAGAACATTTTAGCCAGTCCCTGCCTTCAAGGAATTCACATTCTAATGGGAGAATACAATAAGGTCAGAAAAGGTCCAACCCCTGATTCAAATAAATTTGTGAAGTAGGTGAGGAAAACACATGATCACATGGCAAATAGCTTCAGCAGAATTACAGTCAACACGGTTTCCTACATGCTTAAAAGAAAAAAAAATGTCTTTTCCAATTAAAAAACTTTAAAAAAATACAAAAAGACTAAGTGTCAAACAGAGTAAAAGCTTTGGGTTGCAACATGTTTGAGGGGATAAGTAGGTTAGAAGAGATTTAAACCATGGAGGTAGAAAGAATTGATATGTTTAACTATTCTACTATATGGTTATAATTATCAGAATGTGGAGTCCTGTTTTTAAAAGCAAAAATTATTCACTCAAATCTTGGTTTAGAAAGAATCTTCCTTTATGACTAGTAGATAACATCAAGAAAATCACTCAAACTGTGATTTATTTAGTATAGGCAACTACAGGATTAGAATTCTCTCTCTTCAATGCAAGTCAATATTTTTTCTGGCATCGAGTCTTAGATAGTTGACTTGAGTACTGAATGGTCAGGTGTCCTGCCAAGAGTTCTACAACTAGTGTATATCAGAGACTGAATTTGGATCCAGGGCTCCCAACTTTGAGTCAACTCTATGCATTATGTTACTGCCTTGGATAACTTAACCTAGTTATTAAAGTGGAAATGCTATGGTTTTTTAAAAAAGACAAAACTCAGAACTTCACTACCAGAGGAAACTTTCTTAATTTGGGGTTGGGGGGTGGGAAGGGGGAAAAGGATTAAGGAAACAGAGTATTTATTCCAGTGCCTATGCTAAACATTTTATAAATAATGATTCATTTCATCCTCGCAATAACCCTGGGAGGTAGATGCTATTATTACCTTCATTTTACAGGTGAGGAAACTGAGACAGAAAAGAATTTAAATGACTTGCCTAGAGAAATGAATCCTTTTATTAGTCTGGTAAAGCCCAAAGGTCCCTTCTCAGAATAATGTTTTTAAATGAACAAATAAAATGCATAAGATTCAAAAGGAAATAAATTATATCGAAAAACAAATTCACAGAACCCAAGTTAGAAACTCTTGCTTGAAGGCCCAGTACATCAGATGGCCCTGGGCTTTGGGGAGTAATCCACTCCCATTTTCTCCTCAGTTTACAAATCCATACTTTCAAAACACTTCCCAAACCTATTCATTAGCACCTCTGGGGCATGGATGATAGGACTGCCACAGAAGCAGCTGTATAAACAGAATGTGTTTAGCCAACTCTCCCACATGTTGTTTTGTGCTGGTAAGCAATTCTTTTTCTCCACATATAGATGGGAATGAAGAAGAATGCGATGGGAAAGGCCCAGATGGCATGAGGGCTTGCCCTTACAGGATCTTAAAGATGAAGGAGTGCTTTGTGCTTATAACTTAATTCTTAATATGCACCACAAGACCAATTTAAACTACCTTTGGCTGCTTAGTGTTGCTTTCCAAGTGTCCCCCATGAGGCACATTTTGCAAAGCACCTATTGGGGTTCTAAGGAGTCAGCATTTCTGAAAGCACTTTCTAGCTTCAGACTCTGGGATGTGCATGCTGTTCTTGCCTGGAAAGATCTGATGAATGCAAAAGGTTCAGCCTAACTTCCTATGGAGAGATCCTAGGTCTTTTTGAGCAAAATGAGCTTTTTCTAATCACACCAAAGGCAGGGAGAAGTGCCCCAAAAATGGCTGTCTAAGGAACCTAAAAAATTATGGGAGAATTGGCATTTTAATACCATGATTATTATTTTCTCCTAGTCCTTAGACAGCAACTCTTATTTCTTATTTACTTCAACAAATGTAAATACAACAAAAATCTCTGACTTGTAATTGACTGCCAAATTTATACAGGTGTGTGGAAAGTTTAAAGTGTTATAGAAGTGCAAGCTATTATTACTATACTGTGAGGGTCTCTGGTTCTTCATCTGTAAAATGAAAGGGTTGGATAGAACCAAGTTTTGTCATTAAAATTCTAAAAGCATAGGAAGAAGAGAAGAGGTGAAGAGAAAGTAATAATTTATGAATGGTGCCAGTGTGGTTCTGTGAAAAACCTGCTGGATTTGGAGTCAGGAAACTCCTGGGTTCATATTCTGCCTCTGATATCACCTGTGGATCATGGAAAAGTCAATGAACTTTCCTGGACCTCAGTTTCTTCATCTGTAAAATGGCAGGATTGGACTAGATCACCTTGGTTTCTATCTCTAAATCTATAATCCTATAATTTTGAAGTAGAGCGTGCTGACCTTAGTGGTCCCTTAAAAATGCCTATTTGCACAGACCTTTTCCTTCGGCATATACCACCTAGCTTTATATTTTTAAAAGGAAAGCTCATAAAACTGATTCCATGTTACTTGTGAGTTAAGAACCAAGACCATCTCTTGAATCATAAAAAAAAAGACAGAATGTTGCCATTTACTTATATTTCCCCACCCTATTTCCCACAACCTCCCTGTTTTTTCCCTACCCCCTTTTTCCTGGCATCATGCATCTTACTTTCTGGAGCAAAGTAAAGCCATCAGGTAAGGGCCTTTCCATCTTATCTTGTATTCATCTCTGAATATCTCATAAGTCATATTTCTCCATCCTTAATAACAGAGATAACAATGGATTTGTAAACTGAGGAGAAGATGGGAGTGGATTACACCATGTGTGTTAATATAATATAACATAATTTTTCTAGGCTACACAGTCCCTACAATCTCAGATCAGCTTGTGAAAGCACCAGCATTGAACATCACTCCACAACTTTCCCCTTTTTTGCAGGAAAGCTCTCATCTCTGATGTGTCGGTGATGTTTCCCTAGTTTTTCATTCTTCCCAGAGAATTCAGAGTAGTAGTTAGAAAACCTGAGTCCAAATTCTTCCTCAGCCACTCTAAGTTTAGTGACTCTGAGCAAGTCACATAACCTGCTAATAGTACTTGCTTTCCAGGTTTGTCTTAATGTTAAAATATAATAATACTTATAAATCTCTGTATATAAAGCTAGATGTTTTTAATAATAGTAGAACAAGGTGATAGATATTCTCTTCCAATTCTACATTTTGGGATATTTAAGCATTGTAATTGATTGATGAAGTAGAAGGAGAAAATTCGGAGGAAAGGGACTAGGTGGGAAGAGTCTGATTTATTCACTGGCTGATTTTCTGAATTTATCAGTTAGTTTTATGGCCTTGACAGAGGTCTCGTTAATTTTTAAAAATCAAGACACTTACTCCTTCACAAAGATGACCCATTGTAATCATTTGGAAAAGGAGTTCAGGAGATGTAACATTAGCAAATGGCAAAACCACAGTGCTATTAAGTTTTGGGGTAACCTGAATTTTTTTTACTCATTTCAACTCTTCATAGTTAATCACTTGCATGCTCTCTATATAGATGTGTTAAATGGTAATGACTTGGCCTCAGTATTTCATATATTGGAATGTCCTACATCTATTAAGTAGTTCAGCTATCAATTCCTTGGGACTTGAAAAGACCATTGGATTACTGACCCCTCTATATTTAAAATGAACACATTGGCTCTATGACACAGGAGTATATAAACAGAGAGGAGCATCTTGTAGTCCATTACAGTGTTTATATCACCCTGGATAACTGACAAAAATTGTCTATAAGGCTAAACAGTTTATTTTTTTTAAATATTTGAGCCTTGTTCAATTATTACTAAAAGATGAATAAGATTTTTACATTTTATTTTAATTTCTTCCTATGAGGTAACAAAGATACTTTCTAAGTACTACAAACCAATATGCATACCTATGCTTCATTCTGGTTTCATAACCCTTATTTTAACCTTCCATTTCCATTTGTTTGAGAATGAAAGTTCATAAATTCAAAGTTAATCACAGAGAACAGACTCATTTTTGCAAACTGATGCCAGAATACATCATTATTGTTTGCAAAAGTCTGTGGCTGCTAAAATTTCACAGAAAAGGCAAGAGAAAATAAAAAAAAAACCTCAACAATCTTTAGATGATTGAAAATAGGCAAGGTGGTTCAGTGGATAGAATGGCAAGCCTAGAATCAGTATGTCCTGAGTTCAAATCTGGCCTCAGACACTTTCTTAGCTATGTGACCTGCATGGGTCACTTAACTCAATTGCCTAGTCATTACTACTCTTCTACTTTGGCATACAATTCTAAGGCAGGAGGTAAAAGGTTTTTTTTTTTTTTAAATAATAATAATAGTAGATGAATGTTATCAAAGTTTGATAAAAAGTCATGAAATTTGAGTTTTAGATATCCAGTTCCCTATTTTGAAGCTTTTTCAAATGTTAATGGTAGGAGGATAGAAGAAGGGGGCAGAATGGAAGCCCAACAGTGTTCATAAAAATCATGTTGTTTTGTTTCTTGACTATTTTATTTTTCCCTTCCAAATTTTTTTGTTTCTATTAAGAGAATCACCATTTCTTCTGAAGACATCCAGGTTTGAAACTTGTGTCAGCTTTTACTCTTTTATATTCCATAGACCTATCCAATCATATGTAAACTCCCCTTGGATCCCCTTTTCTCCATTCATATAGCTACCACTTTTGATCAGCTCTCACTTGGAATTGATCTTCCTACCTCCCGGTTCTTCTCTTCCAATCCATTTTTCAATTAGCTGCCATTATGATTTTCCAAGGACATAGTTCTGATCTTTCCTAATCAAAATTTTGTGCTTCCCTCTGGTAAAATTACTTTGATTGGCATTTAGTTCCCTATGTAGTCTGACTCATATACCTTTTTAGATTATGATATTCCTCTTCTTTGCATCCTCCTTAATTTCCAGCAAAAATAAACTATTGATTTTTCTAACTTGCATCACTCATCTGCCCCCATGTCTTTTGTACAAACTACTCCCTCCATGTCTAGAATGTATTCCTTACTCATGTCTTCATGTCTGTCATTCTTTTTTGTCTTTCAAAACTTAATTTATGACTTCTCTTATTTCCCTTAGTCCTCCTTGTCTCAAATTATTTTATATGCTTAATCTGTGTGCATTAATAGGCTATTACATATTGTCAGGAAAATGTTATTCAGGAGAAGCAGGGATCCTGTGAGAAAAATATATGACCAGGAAAAATATTTAGTCATTTAGCAAAAAAGGATGGGAAACCTGAGAAGCTTATCCTCCCTTACAGAGTCCAAATACTCCATAAGCATTTAGGAAGTATCAAGAGATATATAAAGAAAGACTCCAAGCACATTAGATCACCACTACCATCCCCAACCCAGCCATGCCAGACTTATTAGAGAACATGTATAAAAATCACATAGGATAAAATGATAATCTTTGCCAATTGCAGAAGAATCCTTATTGATGAGATCACTGATCTTTTGGCTATATACCAATTAAGTCCTGACCTCCCAGCAGAATGTAAACTTCTTGGGGTCAGATGTTATCTACTTTAGTCTTTGTCTAACAGAGAGTATCTGGCACATAATACAGGATTGAGAAACGTTGCATGAAGTTGCTTTGAACCCTGTGCAACTTTTCAGGTATAATGAATTAACATTTGAATTGGGTGTTTTAAGGGTATTATAACTTGGTATTTTAGATGGCAAATTTCTAGAGAACACAACCTTCTGCTTTATTATTGTTGAAAGTTTTAAAATTTTCCAAAGAGTTTCTACAAGCAAAGAATACAATTCTCCTGGGAATAAGTCCTTATTCCAATTGCCTTCTCCTGTCTATTTACAAATAAATACTTCTACCAGAGGTCAGATGAACAAAAGAGGCTTTGGAATGATAAGATCCAGGCTCAATTTCTGGGTCCAATATCTTGCTCACATACTTATTGACTATTTGGTCATGAATAGGGTATAAGTTTCCTCAACTATCAAATGGGGTTGATAACACTCAGATCTACATTCTGAAGGGACCTCAGAAGTCATTTAGTTCAAACCCCTCCTTTCATGGGTGAAGAAATTTTAACTGATTGAAATTCACACAAATCCTAAGTACCAAAGGTAGAATTTGAACCTTGGTCTTTGACTACAAAGCTAGTACTCCTTCTACTTTTTACTCTGACTACTTATCTCAAAGACTTATGAGAAGACTAAATAAACCTTTTTTTTTTTTAAATAGCTATGTTCCTGGTTTATGATTTTCTTACTACGCGTCTGTAGAAATGTTTCTTGACCACTTTTGAAGTTTTGATTTATAATATAGTTGTAAAGAAGGTGATCAGTGTAAACTATGTGTACAGATAGAATAAGGAAAACAAGTGAATTTGAGGAAATGTCTCATGAAAAAGAGTTAGATCTTAAGGTCTTGCTCTGTATACTGAGTTAAGGTAACTTAATCACTTGAAACTATTTTTATATAAGATTGGCATTTAGCTAGCCTATCAGAAAATCAGTTTCTGTATTATATATAACAACAATTATTTTATCTGAAAGGGAAATTTAACATGTTCAGCAACATCATAAATGCAAATGGCTTTTACTGGCAAAGACAGGTTTCATTTCTCATGGAATGAGTTCTATAATTTAAGCAAACTATACATGCAATTTTGCAATTGATCTGAGAACTGCTTGAAATAATTTAGAGATAGAAAACTACTAGCTCCTAAGTAGCATTCATTTTAGAAAGATAAAGCTTCCTAGCCAGAGAAATAGACTTGCTAAACAAATGTACGACATAGTACACTACTTCCACTACTGCACTCTGTGATCTAGTGAAACTGGTCTCTGTTCTTGTACTCTCTCTTCACCTCCAAAGAGTTCTCTCTTCCTTCAAGACACAAATCAAGTACCACTTTCTATATAAAACCTTTCATGATCTTCCCTTCCCTACCCTTAAACACTGTATCCTCCTTCCCAAATTACTTTGTTTTTAATGGCTATGTCTTTATTTTCATTTATTCTAGTTATAATTATGTATGAACTTATTGTCTCCATTATTAGAGTAGAAGTTCTTTCATTCTTCATCTTTTTATTCCCAGGGTCTCCTACATATTAGGGTTTCAAATATTGCAATCAATAATTGCTCATTGGTTGATTGAACAAAAGGAAGTGATGAGGGGGGAACACTCCCTGTTTCTCTTTTTACCTCTTGCCAGCTGAATGATCATGTTCATTCAAGAGCATCTTAGCTCCCCACCATCCAGAAGAGTTCTAACATCCCCCTTCTACATGCTTTTTTGTAGAATGTTGCAGTCTTAGCCCATCGGAGTAGCGCCTCACAACCTACACAGGTGGAAGCAGAAAATCAGGTGAAAATCCTAACTGAAGAAAATGAGAAACTACAGAAAAAAATCAAAGAACTAGAAGTGAGCATGACAAAACTTCAGACAGTGGTTGATGAGATGAAATTAGATGATGTCAAAATGAAGGAAAAAATAAAGAAATATGAGGTAAGAATTACTGGGTCAAACATAGATTTAGTGACATGTGTTCTTGTTGCCTTTTCCCTACGTATAGGGGAGGGAAATGTTTTGAGGCAAGAATAGATTTAAATCATAATTTGACAGGAAAAATCAATGTTCAAGTCTTTTGTGCAACAAGAATCACTGTTAGTCCCATGTGGAGTTGGGTAAACATGAGAGGAGCTAATAAAGAAGTGTGGAAACAGTGCTATGCATGTGTCTGTCTGTCTGTTTCTGTGTGTGTATACAGCACTGACAGATGCATATTCCCAGTAAAACTTTACTTATGAAAAGGTCAGCCTCAGATTCTTGGATAAGAGCCAAGAACCCAGAAGTAAAAGAACTCCAAGCAACTGTAATAACTATCACCAAGCCCATGTACTTTAAAGCTCATGTGTTTCAGGCCACTGAAATAAACTTTTAGGCTTTCTTCTTACTCTATTTAAAAGACATAATTCATACTCATCTTAGTTATTTCATTTGCCAACACTTACAGGGTTGATTTTTATAGGGGATATGCTGGGAGGCGGTCTGGAAGGGGAGGGGAAGTGACCATTAATAGTAGTTACCAAAAGGGAAAAAGAGAGAAAAGCTAAATAAAGCAGGAACTTAATTACATGTATTGCATTTAATTGCTTGTATTGTAAAAGTACTTAAAAATAGATGTTCTCATTTACAACCCTGAGTAGTCAAATAAAACTTATATGTTCTGTTTCCCAATGTTATTGCCTTAAATGAAATTTTACTTTATATCCATCTAGGGTGATAGCTATACACAAAGGAGTACTGCTATTTGTTGGGGGCCATCTTGCATCTAGTAACAGCCTTTTGCTAAGTGCTGCTATGGATAGACAGCAGGGTCTAGAGTCAGGAAGACTCATCTTCCTGAATTCAAATCTGTTCTCACATACTTATTAGCTATGAGACCCTGGGCAAGTCACTTCACTGTTTGCCTCAGTTTCCTCATCTGTAAAATGAGCTGGAGAAGGAAATTTTAAACCACTCTGGTATCTTTGCCAAGAAAATCCCAAATGAGTTCATGAAGAATCTGACATGACTAGACTACAACTCTCTCTGTATATGATGACACTCTTTGTTGTATCTACATTTTTTCCTATTCTTGGAGCTTATTTTATCCCACATTGGCAGCTGTATTGGCACAGTTTCTCTTGGTCTCAGTGTATTGTCCCCTCTTTTTTTTTTAAATTATTATAGGGAGAAAAGCAGCAATTAGAAGAGGCCCTTTTAAGTGCCAGAGAACAAGAAAAGGAAATACTCTCAGCAAAAAGGACTCTGGAGAATCAGCTAGAGGACATTAAGGTAAAAAAATTAAGGGGTACTCCTTTTAATCTCTTTTCAATGAAGCCCCAAATCAATTAGACCCAAATAATGTACAGACATTTTTTCATCTTTTCTTCTCTCACTGGTAGGATTCCTGCCATCTTTCAGTTATGATGTATGACAACTTTTAATCATTTCTCTGGCTGTCTCATGAAGTGTCATTTAGACATCAGATCCTTAGAAACTTGACAGTTTTCAGTAGGTGAAATGGGAATTTTATAGAAAGGTCTACATAATCATTTCCCCAAATCTGTCATAGTAGTCTTTTAAAAACAAATCCATTTTCCTCTTCTGAGAAATTGTACTAGACTACAAGCTTACAAAATCAGTTATCATAAGGATTTTAATTAAAACTAGGCAGCTGCTGCCATCCAACATCTCTAGATTCTTGGAAGATTGGGATGTTCTGTTGGTAGATGGTTTTTTTTTTAAAAGGTATGACTTTATACAATGACATCTGTATAATCTATCTTGTGTTTTATGGTAGCCTTCCCAACCCATGCCCATGATTTTTAAAGAAAGAACACTTGAAACTGCCCTCAGGCAGGTAATGTTTCTCAGCACCAAAAATTAGATATTTTGGAGAGTTATAGAGAAGGACAGAATCATTCCATTTGTGAAAAATAGAACTTCAGGCACATGAGAGTGCTAAGTGGTGAAAAACGTTCAGAGACCAATTTAAAAATGACTGTTTGAAGCTGGAAAATACTATGCACTCAGTGATTACTTCTCACACTCTAAACAAACTCACAGGGTCTGGAAATCAGTGGTTTTATTTGCTCTTATTGGAACTGATACTTAGTCCCAATTGGGTTTAAAAAAAGGGGATGTGTGAGAACAATGCATTTCATTCTAAAGGCAGAAGGGGACTAAGCAGAGAGCTGAGAAATCACATTATCAGGCCTGTACTCTAGGAAGGTTATTTTCGCATCCATATGGAGGATGACTTTGAGAAGGGAGAGCTGGGAGTCAGAAAAAGCCCATTGGGATATTAATGTAATAATCTTAGGTGATTGGTAATAAGGGCCTGAACTCAGGTAGTGACTCTGAATAGAGAGAGATAGATATGTAAAATGTTGTTAAGATAGAATCAATAAGGCTTGGTAATTGATTGGATATTGGGAATTAGGGTGATGAAAAAGTCCATCGATCTTAGGGTTTTAAAATTTGGATATTGGGAGGAAGATAATACCCTAAATAGAAATAAGGGAGCTTAGAGAAGGAAAAATTTTAGGGGAAGATGATGAATTAAATTTTGAACCTGTTAATTTTTGCAGAATAGAAAGGATAGCCAGATAGGAATGACTAGCAAGCAGTTAGTAATATGGAGTTGAGGAAAGGGAGGGAGGGAAAGGGAGATGGCATGTATATGGATTTGAGTCATTCTTATAGAACAAAGATTCTTAACCTACAGTCTGTGGCTCCACCCCCAAAAGGTCTATGTACAAATGTTCCCATTCATTAATTTGGTTGGAAAAAAATTACAAATTTATTTTCACTGATGTCTAACTGAAATTTGACATTTCTTTCAATTATTTAAAAAAGTTCTTAGAAGATGTCCATAGGTTTCCAAAGGGATCCATGACCCCCCCCCCCACCCTCACCCTGCTGCCACAGGGGGAAAAAAAAAGAAAGCTAAAACTTCTTGGTGTAGAGGAACCTTTGGGAGAAGATGAAATCACCAAAGAAGAGAATATAGAGAAAGAAAAGAAGAGAGCTTAGGACTGAGCTTTGGAGGCACTCATGCTTAGGAAACTGGAAATAGATGATGATGCATCAGAGGGGACGGGAAAGATACAATCAGAGGGATAGAACTAGGAGAGAGTAGTATTACAGAAGCCAAGGTGGGAGAGAGACTTTGGGGGAGGGGGGAGCTATTGACAATGACCAAACCTGCAGAATGGTTAAAGAAGATAAATATTGACAAAGGCCATTGAATCTAGAATTAAGAGCTCTTTGGTAATCTTGAAAGAGAGTAGTCAAAAGGTTAGAGGAATCAGAGGAATCAGATGGAAAGGTCTGAGAAGTGACTGGACAATATTCATTCTAGATCTGTGGTTCTCAACCTTTCTAATACCGTGACCATTGTTATGATTCGGAATGTAAATACCTGATATGCATTATGTATTCTTATTGCTACAAATTGAGAGGTTGAGAACCGCTGTTCTAGATGGTTAGTAGTGGAAAAGGGGAGAGCTAAAGGACAAATAGCTCAAGAAAAAGAAGTTTAATGGAAGGTTTTCAAGGATATGGGATATTTCAAGATGGTAGATAGAAAGAGGCTCAGAATAAAAGGGAAATAGGGAAAATTGTAAGATCCTCTTGTAAAAGATGAGAGAAGACATGAGGAAATTAGCTTTAACAAGAAGAAAATTCATCCCATCCTTTGAAACCAGAACAAAGAATAGGACAGGTGGAAGGGGCAAAAAGGTTTTGAAATGTTGAATAGATGACACTAGCCACTTGTGTCGATTATGGGGCAGATGGTCTTACTTTTGTTAGCAAAACTGGGGACAATGTCATTGGTTATGTAGAGCTTGGTTCTGAAATTGCATTTGGCCTCCGTGACTTTTCTTCAGTTCATGTTTAATAATTTAAATTTGCCATGAACACTGATCTGCTGGTGAGGTTTAATTAATACTCTCATGATCTGATTGTTTTATTGTGTGCAGTAGTTTTTTCTAACAAAGTGATGTGGCATTTTAAGGGTCATTGGATTATGTTTGTTGTAGAATGGCTATAAGAATTCAATTTCTATATTTGAAATTTTTATTATCTTTTTAAAAACTCATCTTCATTTCTGAACACGTACCTCCTACTCCTCCCCTACTTAGGGAATCTTCTTTTCAATAACAATAGGAAAAATAAAACCTGGCACTTCAGCAAAACATATCACCTGACTCTAAAAGTGTGTTTAGTCTTCTAAATCCAGAGTCCTTCACAAAGAAGATGTGTTTTCTCATTTTTGCTACCAGGCCAGGTTTGGTCATTATAATTGCAAAGCACTGAATTTTTTCCTCCAGTAGTTAAATTTCAACTACCATTTGTTGAATGCCTACCACGTTCAAAGCATTGTGCTAAGTGCTGGTATTCCAAAGATGAAATAAGTTATAGCTGCTACCCATATGGAGCTTAAATCTAATTGGGGACATTAGACATATATACAAATAACTAGAGACTCATAATATAATCTGAAACATTGGTGGATGAGAAAAGATAGCTTTCCTTGAACAGAAAAGGAAAGAAAGGGAGAATTGGGTATTGCAGATGGATTTTAGTTTGTAAGCAATTTGGAAACAGAAGAGGAGAAAACACTCAATCCTGGCCCAGCTTTTACACATCTGAGAACATCTGTGTCTTTGTCCTGTCATATCAGGAGGTTTCACACATACTGAAGGATTTCACCAGCTGTAAATCTATAGTCAACAGCTAATTCTCTTACGGAACAAATAGTGGCCAAAAGCCTGGAGATTTTAATGTGCTTTTTTCCTCTGGAATTTCTATTTGTGCTTTGGAAATTATTTTTGACATGCCTTTTTTGGGGGGTAAGGGGGTCTGTTTTCCCAGCTGTGCAAAAGGCTGCTCTGTCAGACTAGTAGTATGGGGTAATGGGAAGAGCCTTGGTCTTGGAGTTAGTTCATTCAGGCTCTGGCTCAGCTACTTTCTATAAGTGACATCTTAAGCAAATCCTCAGCCAAACTGGGCTAATAATACTTGCCTTGGCTAACTCAACAAGGGTTTTGGAATAATGATACTAACTCTCATTCCCTTAGCTATTTTCAAAACATGTTCCTTGTGGCATTTTTGTGGAAGAAATGTTTCATGTATGTGAAAGATTCTTGTGAATTGTTCAGTACTATACAATTTGAAAATATTAATATAGAATATCCCTAAAGTCTTTGTGCAATGAAAACAACGGTATCAATGTTTGCAATTCACTTTCAGCTGGAAATTTTAGCCACTCATTGTCTTACCTACATTGTTTGTACTCAGAAATAATTCCACAATAATCATGCTGTCTAGACAGACTGTGTTTATTAGACTCAGATTCCATTTGTTTTCCATCTAAAAATTGGCACAAATGTAGACTGGTCTTAGTAATTTTCTTGTGTTTTGAAGATTACTGCTTAAAAGAGTGTTTAGCTCTCTATAAGAACAAGGAGAGAATCATTGGCTTTTTAAAAAGACTTCTCTAAGATTTTTAAATTTCAAAATTTCAAAGTCTTGGGTGTTTAATATTCTGTCACATCTTATCTCATATCTAAAAGATTCTGCATTTTATCTCTGTGGGTTCCTCCTCTCTCCTGAAACAGATATAAATCTCTCCATTCCTTTAGCACGCTCTCTGGCAAATAGTTGATGCTTAACAATCATTTGCTTATTTGATTGATTATTGGTGATATTTCTGAGTTACTGAACTAGGGGGGAACTTCTCCCCCCAACCCCCAATTTATCTTTTGTGCTGGTGAACTTAAGTAGGTGAATCTGATGGATCTCTACTCAGAACCTTTGGAGCTGGGTGTGGGTTTCTCTGAACCTTTCACTTTGTGAAACCAGAGTTGCTTCAATACAGATTTTTGGATGGGCCAACTAGATGGCTCAGTGGATTGAGAGCCTGGCCTAGAGATGGGAAATCCTGGGTTCAAATATGGCCTCAGACACTTCCTAGTTATCTGTACAAATCACTTAATGCCAATTGTCTAGCTCTTAAGACTTTTCTGTCTTGGAACCAACATACAATGATTCTAAGATGAAAGTATGTGCGTGTGCATGCATGTGTGTCCACGCACGTGCATGCACATGTATGGGTGTGTGATTGTGTGTGTGTGTGTGTGTGTGTGTGTATACACACACACATATATATTTATATTTATATGTAGCTTTGGAGAAGAATTTTAGTGGAGGCTATTGATCTTTAGAGTCTGATGAATTTAATACTTTGTATGCTGTCTTCTTAACAATATGAGTTTTTATATCTGCTTTCTCATTGTTGTACCTGTTTTAAAGTGATAGAAACTCAACGAACTCATTCTAGCCCTAAGTAGATTGAGAAAATTTGAGGGATAATATTTGCCTTTAGGACTGCTTACTTTACTTTTTTATTTTTTAAACTCTTACTTTCCATCTTAGAATCAGTACTGTATATTGTATATATATATATATATCTAAAACAGAAGAATGGTAAGGGCTAGGCAATTGAGATTATAATTGTGACTTGCCCAGACTGTTTGGAAGTATCTGAGCCCAGATTTGAACCCATGGCCTCCCATTTCCGTGTCTGGCTCTTTATCCACTGAACCAATTAGATGCCCCCTCCCATTTTTATTTTAATATGGTTCAATCTACCATTGGGAATGCTGTTGGCTACATGTTAGACACTTCTGGCATAGAGGATAAAGAGCCAGACTTAGAGTCAGGAAAACCCAAGTTTATATCTACCATTGACACTTATGTGCTGTATGATGCTGACAAGTCTTAACTTTCTCAGCCTCATTTTCTTTATCTGCAAAATAGGGATAATGATAGCATCAATCTTATAGGGTTGTTGTGAAGTTCAAATGACAGTGATAGTAGTCTGGCCCTACTCTCCTTATTATCATTATTATCTCTTATCTGCTGATTTTATTGCCTGAAAAGTATTTTTTGTTTTTTAATAAAAATGTTATTAACATCTTCTTTTTCTCAGCTACATTTCTCAGTGTTATCTTTCCTTCCTTTCCCCAGACAGATATTTCCTCGAGCAAGAGTTCTTAAAAAAACTTTTTTTTTGGTTCCTTAGTCCTTTGACCTTTCTCTCATAATAATGTTTTTAAATGTATAAAATAGGATTTTAAAGGAAACCAATTATATGGAAATACATAAAAACAAAATTAGGGACCTCAAGGTTAAGAGCTCCTGGAAAAAAAAATGGAGGGAGTTACAGTACAACAAAACCAACCAACAAATTGAAAAAGTCTTATTTGGTATTTAAAGGTAATCGTTTTCTATCTCTTGGTCTCTTGTTTTTAAAGACTTAATTCCTAGCAAATAATGATACAAGTATCTTTCTTTACCATCCCTTCATTTCTGTGGCCTTTCTCTGCCACCATGAATATATTTTCAAATTCACAGGAAAAAACTGATTTTGAAAATTAATTTCTCTTCTCTCCCCATTTGGCCACTGATTTGGAAAACAAAAGGAGTAGTAAAAGTAATAGAGAAGGTCTTTAAAAACCAACAACAAGAAAAAATTCTTAGATTAGTATATATGTTGTATATAGGGGATCCCAAAAGTCTTAGTAAAGTTTTCTAATTAAAAGCTTAAAACTACATTAAGATTTTCAGGAATATAGATATAATGATGTGTGTGGGTACCACAAATGTATAAAATTACATGTATTTTTTATAAAAATACATAAATATATACCAATGTTATATAAGTGAGTGAGAGAGAGTGTGTGTGTGTGTGTGTGTGTAAAATATCCTTTCTTTGTCCTAATAAGAAAATATAAAATAGCATCCAAAGTCCTAGAGAGATGCATCATTGGAGAGGAAAAGATGTGGCTAGAACCACCTAGAACCACTTTTACTATATGTCCAGGTAAGAGTGAGTGCCATCCTACTCTCAGTTATGGAATGATCTGGGATAAACCTGAAAGACTTATCATAGGGAATGTTATTCACTTTTGTAGAAAGAATTGTTGCAGTTGGGTGGATGTGGATCAAAGCATACTATCTTTCAAATCAGTGTAGTTATGATTGGGGGGGGGGATGGGGTTTGCTTTTGTATAAAAGTGCTCTTGCAGCAACAACTAATATGGAAGTGTGTTTTCATGATAATACCTGTATGGCCAAGATCAAATTGCGTACTATCTCTGAGGTGCTGGAGAGGAAGAGACAGTTTGGGTCTTATAATTTTGTATAATGTATGTTGAAAATTATTATTACATGTAATTGGGATAATAAAATATCTTTATTTAAAAAATTAAAAAGAGTGAGTATCATCTCCAGTCAAGCTTAGCTAAGTTACAAGAAGTTCCTCACTAGATTGGGCTCAGGATAATGACTTTTTTGAGTTCCCTGAGCCCATCCACTTTAAAAGAGAGGTTGGGACTTGAAAGGAATACCCACTCTGCTGAAATTATAGGTTCTTGAAATATTGAAATGAGAATGAGCCTTACCTTTACCTACTTCTTTTTTCATTGTTTCAGTGCCTTTCAGTATTTATGGAAAATCCCCTGTACCATACTATTTTCATGGCTGGTGCTGAGAAGTTAACAATGTTGCATTTTATTCCTCTAACCATCTCTACTCCATCCCTTATCCCATATATAGAAAAATCTCAGCCAGGCCACACAGGAGCAGCAACATCTTTCTGAGAAGTTACAAGATGAAACAGACCAGAAGGAACAATTAAGAAGGCTGAAGAATGAAATGGAAAATGAACGATGGCAACTGGACAAGACCATTGAGAAACTGCACAAGGAGGTAAGGAGGCCTTGCAAGGTAGGAAGGAAGCACTAAGGAGATGAGTGGTTCCTATATAGTAAAAACCTTTGAAGTCAAGTCAAGTTAATAGACCTATATTAAGTACCTGTTGTGCTTGAGGCACTGTACTAAGCTCTAGGATAATACAAAGAATGACAAAAACTTTCCTCAAGGAGCTTACATTTGAATAGGGGAGAGAACATTGCAAATAGTTATATAAAACAAGATAGATACAGGATAACTTGGAGAGTTAAGCTCAAAAAAATCATTAGCTTCAAATATGAGATTTAACTCATGGGAAGTAGGTACATGGTCACTTTTGTCTGCTACACTTTCCCTATGCCTTCTCATCCCTTCATGTTCCTCAGTTTCCTGGTCCAAAACATTCAGATTTGGGGTTAAGTGAACTCCATGTCTTTTTTTTAAATATCTGAGACTAGTATTTTTTTTTTTTTTGAGATAACAGCTCCTGCTGGTTTTAATGGTCTTGTCACATGGGTTCTGCATACATGCATAAGACTTTAGCCCTGAATAGGTCATTTTTTAATGAGATGAAGGGTACTCATCATCAGAGCTGTACAAAATGAACCAAGCAGATGTCCTTCAGAAGATTACATCAAAAGAAAATTTTTTTCTTCAAAGAGGGTGACCTTCAACCTATAGTGTTAACCTCTGCCCCCAGGCTCTTTGTAAAGTCTTTAGGGAGAAAAAATTGTCCACTATGGAAGGGTAAGGTATATTCAGCAGTATATCAGGTCAGAGGATTTGGGGCTAAAAGGGACCACCAAGAGGATATAGTCAATATTCTAATTTAATTGATGAGAAAACCAGCCCAAAGAGGGCACTGACTTTTCCAAGGACACAAAGCTGGTATGGGACAAAGCTGGGTCTCAAACTTCAAGTCTTTTGATGCCAAGTCTTTGGTTTGTTTTTTCCCCACTGTATTATTTAGACTCCTCAGGATGACATTCCTTAGGTAGATCAGGAGTAAAAAGCTAGATTTCTAGCTCTATGAAATAGGCTTTATCTGTGTCCTCTGATTGAGACTCAGACTGCCTCTGGGACTGACTATCATCTCTGACAAACAAGCTTTTCCCTAATCTTACGTGGAACCCAGCCACCTTGCCTTACCAGCCATTTCTAAACCATGCCATCTCCCCTTTCCCACAACCCCACAAACCCTCCCCTCCTTCGAACTCCAGCTGTTTTTTATACCTTATCTTCCTCTGTTAGAATGTAAGCTCCTTGAGGGCAGGTTTTTCATGCTTCTTTATTTTGATATCCCTAGTATGTAACAACATCCCTGTATGTAATGCTTAATAAATTTATCTTTTCATTTATTCATGTGTATATTTTCCTCTAGATGGCTGATATTGTGGAAGTTTCACGGACGTCAACTCTGGAACTCCAGAACCAGCTGGATGAGTACAAGGAGAAAAATCGCAGAGAGCTTGCCGAAATGCAGAGACAGTTAAAGGAAAAAACCATGGAGGCAGAAAAGTCTCGACTGACAGTCATAAAAATGCAAGATGAGGTAATGGCTGATTAGTTCCCATGGTAAACCTCTGAATCAGAAATATGCTTTCCGTGTCTCAAAATGATGGATCTTTTTGTCATTGATGTACTACTTTAGAGTAGGCTCTGAAGATTGTTCTTGAGGCTAAGACCTCAGTCTCATACTCTGATGCTTATATAAAACACACATTTTTAGTATTCAAAGGCAAAATATTTTGTTGTGATTGAAGCTGAAAAATTATGGATAATTCTGTTTTATCCAATAAACATTTTTTTAGTCCTTACTTTCTGTCTTAGAATCAATACTAAGGATCAGTTCCAAAGCAGAAGAATGATGAGGTCTAGGCAATTGGGGATAAGTGATTTGTCCAGGATCACAGACCTCCAGTCTCCAGCTTTCTATCCATTGAGGCTCCTAGCTTCCCTCCAATAAGCATTTATTAAGCACCAATTTAAATATACTAGGAATAGTAGTATAAAGACAAAAACAAAACAGTCCCTAGAACTGAATATGGGACTTGGAATCAGGAAAATCTAGGTTTTAATCCCACCTCATGTTATGTGCAAGTTACTTAACTTCTTTCTGCCTCAGTTTCCTCATCCACCAATTAAAGTGAATTATACCTGTAGCATTTGCATTATAGAATTTTAAGGGTAGTTAGATCAGGTTGTGGATAGAGTGCTGGGCCTTTAGTTAGAAAGATTTGAATTCAAATGCAGCCTCAGATACTATTCTAGCTGTGCAAACTTGGGCAAGTTACTGTACATAATAATGATATAATATTTAGCATAGGGTCTGACATATGGAAGGTGCTCTGTTGGCCATCATCATCTCATTATTAATTATTATCATCACTAATTATTTAAATTGTATACATTAATGTGTATACACTGTTTCACCAGTCCCAAGAAGATATTTTAATGTCAGTTGTTAATACAAGTATGGTTCAGAGCCTCAAATATACAACCTTTTTTTCATCTGGCAAAATGTACAATTCAAAGTTCCACTTAAGAGTCTAGTTCTGGGTCAACTCCTGGCTTGTGTTGCAGCTAGCATTGATTTTCTGCCTTTCAGTTCTTTAAAACACAAAATTTTATTTGAAAAAAAGGGGAAGCAAGTCACTGAAATCACTAAAGCAGTCTAGTATTAAATACTGAAATGCAAACAGAAATCAGGAATACTAATTACACTCTACATTCACATATACATACAAATCCCCAACCACTCACTTTTCTGGGAAAACAACATTAAGCACAATAGGATACACCTGAACTAAACTAATTTACTTCCTGTGGCCACATGGCCTGGCCTAGTGTCATCAGAGATGCTACAGAAACAAGATTCTAAAAGCTCTTGAATGTCTTTAATGGAAGAGTTAGGCTACAGGAGCTCCCTTCTTGTTCTAGAAGACTTTTTAAAGGAGAATCGGAGGGTGAGAGAACCTTTAGAGGTCATCCGTAGTTCAGTAGTTATAAACCTCTTTGGAATATTTTTTGAGGAATTCCCTTTTTCACATCAAAAATTTTCTGGGACTCCCACATCATGGCAATTGCACTTTTTTGTATCAATTCATTGAGGGGGAAAAAAAACCATAAAGAAAAGCCACTCTGAAAAAAACTGGTCATATTTCATTCTGAAGGCCAGAAAGCATTCCCTCCCTCCCTTGCTTCTATTAGGCACAAATGAAGCATTGATAATATAAAACACTAGTACAAAACCCCTTATGCACCCTTTTGTTGGAGCCAAATAAAACCCAAATGACAATACTTTGTGAGCATATGGTTTATAGAACCCTTGCAATAACTTCATGGCCCCCAAGAGTCTGGGGCCCACAGTTTGAGAGCCATTGATCTGGGTCAATGCCTTCATTTTACAGATCAAGGACTTGAGACCAAGCAAGGTGAAGTGACTTGTTCAAAGTCACATAGCTAGTGAGTGGAAGACTCCTACCATGCTAGGATGATTCTATAGGACCTTTCCTTAAGCACCCCCCAAGTACTCTTTAGATTCTCAAGAGTACAGCCTTTCTCTCTCTCTCTCTCTCTCTCTCTCTCTCTCTCTCTCTCTCTCTCTCTCTCTCTCTCTCTCTCTCTCCCTCCCCCTCCCTCTCTCTCTCCTGCCCCCTCTATGTTTCTCTTTTTCCCCCCACCTCTCTCTGTCTCCATCTCCCTCTGTCTCCCCTCTTCCTCCTCTTAAAAACTTTACTTAAAAAAATAAATTTGGCACTTAATGATTAAAAGCAAAAAAAAGGTTGGCCCCATGAGTAAATGCTAAAGAGGTTGGAAAAAATGCAGGCCTTTAAAAAATGAAGCTTTGAAGAGCTCATTAGATCTTAAAGGAGCTTGATAACAGGATTCCCAATCACTCAGACTCACATAAGTGTGTGATGGGGTTTGAAGTTGCTACGGTGAGACTCATATGCAGGTGTTAAAATTTTCTCCAGTATTTTTGAAAACTCTTTTTATTTCTAAGGTGGTATAGCACTGTGGATAGAGTGTTGCAGTTCGAGTCAGAAATACTTGCCTTTAAATCCACTCTCTGACCTCTGACACCTACCAGCTGTGTGACCACAGGCAAGGCTTTCAATCTCTCTGAGCCTCAGGCAGCTTTTTAAGACCAAATTACAACTAGGCTATAATTTGTGTTGGTAGGATAATTCTTAACACCAATGAAATCAGGCCCTTGGCATGTTTTGTTTTCATTTCCACAGAAAAAGGGGAGAGGGGGAGAACAGATATTCTCAGTTTTTCCACCTAGGCATTCATAATCTGCTCATTTTTTTAATTAATTAATTTTTGGGAGCCAACAGTTCTCAAGCATTCCTCTTTCCTCTCTCTCACTCTTCTCATCCCCTAAAAAAAAGGGATAGAAATAAAGAACCTGTTTATTACAAGTATAGTCAAGCAAAAGAAATTGCCACATGGGTGACATCCAAAAATGTGTTTCTTATTCTGAATATTAGTCCATCATCTCTCTTTCACAAAGTGGCTACATTCTTTTTTTTTTTAATCCTTTCCTTCTGTCTTAGAATCAATACTGTATAATGGTTCCAAGGCAGAAGAATGATAAAGTATAAGCAATAGGGGTTAAGTGACTTGTTCTGGGTCACAGTTAGGAAGTATCTGAGGCCAGATTTGAATCCAGGACATCTCACCTCTAGGTCTGGTTCTCTATCTGTTCTTCTTTATCTGGAGTTGATCATTGTTAATCAGCATTCTTAGCTTTTTAGAATTGTTTGTTTTTACAATATTGAGGGTAAAATGTAAATTATTCTTCTAGTTTTAGGGAGAAAACAACCATATAATTGGGCATCTTCTGTCAGTACTATGAATTCAACATCCCAAGCCCCTTGAATGTGCTTCAAATTGATTGTTGTCGGTTCCAAAAAGGAAATAGTAATGTTTACTAAAGCAGTGAGAACCAACAGAAGGGAGCTTTGCTAGCTATTCTAAATGCAGAAACATTGCAAGAACCTGCTGTCAATTCAATAGTAGGTGCTGGGAACACCCTAACCTGGAATATCACCTTCAATCCCAAGTGCCAAGCTGCAGTAGTGGAGCTATTTGAAATTAAATGGATAAGTAAATAAGGACTTCACACACACACACACACACACACACACACACACACACACACACACACACACACACACTCTAGATCTTAGAAAAACTTTGACATATTCTTTTTGTTAATTGTCTTTTTTTCTTCCACAAAGGCCTGGAAATTATATTTTATTTCTTCTGTTGAGAATCTGTGAAGTCTCTGAGGAAGGAGGAGTATCTGTGGCTCTGCTTAGAGAAGAAATTATCTTAGGATGAATACCCTGGTCCCAAAATTATTTTATACAGCTTTTTTTCCCCTTGATACGTATAGCTTGGCAAAAGGAAATGGCCAGTTATGGTGAAAATAGACCAATTTGTATCCTCAAAATGAACAGTAGAGACATTAAAATTAACATTCCCTCATTTTATTTCAATCATAGATGTTGTATTGAAAAATTTTTAAGTTTTTCTTTTCCATTGGTCAGTTCCCACATTAAGTAACTATCAAGTGAAAGGTTCTGCTAGAGTCTATAAATAAATAACATAAGGACATGTCTGACAAAAAAGGAAAAACTCTGTTACAGATATGGATTTTTTCCCAAGTTATAGTATTTTTTGACTAATAATTCTTACAGGAAACTTATTTTTTCAAGAAACAAAAAACTATTTCCCCTCCCTCACATCTCTTCCTTATGTGGAGAAAACAAGACACAAATAGTAAACTTCTTGGAACCATCATATGTAGCATATAAGACCATACAATAATATTTTCTTATTATCTTTAACATAAATTCTGCATACCTTTAATCTTTTTTTGTTGTTGTTGTTTTTCAAATTCTCATCATATTTGAAAATGTGCCATTTGAGAATGAATTTAGGCCAAGGCTGCTAGGGTCAGGCTGTGAGACAGAGGCAAAGAGGTATGTTTTGGGGAGGGGGAAGTGTCTCCAGGGGAGTACTCTACTTTGTTTCTGGACCCAGTTAATTTCTTTTCACTGGGAAGTGGTCCCTGCTTAGTAGACATTTGGATTCCTCTTCTAAACTGCTGGTTCAGTGCCATCTTGTGGGCAAAAAAAAATATTGTAAATTACTGACTGGCATTAGAAGACAGTACTTGGCATTTTCTTGAAGGAAGTTGGAGTGCCTGGCTAGCCATTAACTTCTAGATAGCTTGGTTTTTTTTTAAATGAAATTTGCATTTTATGCCTTCTTGCTCTGTGTTGTTTTAGATAATATTTTCATAGGTTATTATTTCTTAGCATCTTGTAGAAAGATAATAAGTTTACAGATTCTGAACTAGAAGGGATTTCAGATTAGCTAGTTCAGCCACTTCATTGTAGACAAGGAAGCTGAGATCTATAGTGTATAAGTAATTTGCCCACATTAAACATCCAGATTTGAATCCAGATACTCTGACTCCAGAACAAATTTTCTTTCCACTTGACCATCCTGGGATTTTAAACTGAAAGAAACCTTAGAAGTCATCTTGCCCCGTTTATTTTATAAATGAAGAAAATTAACCTAGAGAGGTTAAGGAATGATCGGCCCATTTCACTTTGAAGTATTTAATACAAAAAGAGGCTAGTAAATCTGTGTGTTGTGAGGAGGGAGTTGGAGTTCTGGAAGGAAGGGACTACAGAATTGAAGATGACCCAGCTTGATCTGTCCTCCAAAGATGATCTTACTGAAATATGACCCTGATATAAATTATCTTTGGCATCCTCCAATTTCCATTTCTTAGACTCATCTTTTATTCTTTATCTCCAGGGGCCTAATGCTATCCCTTGGCTATCTGAGAACCTTATTGCCTTCCCATCTTCTAGGCATGTCTCTCCTCTGCCCCATTCCAAAAATAAATAATAGCTTCTTCCTCACATTAAGACATTAATTTGATCCAGGTTCCCATTCTGTTAATATTGATACTGGTTTTATAGATCACCCCTCTAGAGAAATTTGAAGATTGAAAGCCTTAACCCAGAGTCAGAAGTCAGCCAATAAATATTTTTTAAGCAACTATTATATTCCAGGCACTGTGTTTCAGCACTGAGAGTATAAAGAAAGGCAGAAAGTGCTATAGCCACTCTCAGGGAGCTCATATTGTATTGAGGGAGACAACATGTAAATCACATACAAAATATTTTGTATAGGTAAAGGTAGTTTGAAAGGGAAAGCAGCTGGGAGAATTGTGAAAAGCCTTCAGAAGAATGGCTACATAATGATGGTGTTTTGGACATTGGTTAGGCCACAGGGAGATGCCTATGAGGCAAGGGGGACTTAGTGGTGTCATGAAAATCATCTCACATCATAATCTTTCCTAGCAGTGTGACCAATTCATAAAGTACTCACATTACCTACTTCCCAGATTTGTTGTCAGGAATGTGTTTTGTAACCTTAAAGTTGTGTAGTATAGACATGTATTATTTTTTGGACAGTCCCTATAATTTCATCCCTTTGGGGGGATTCCCCTCCACCAGTACCACAGCAGATCTATACTTTCTCTGCAGTTTACGATATGAATTGCTGAGGCATTGATATGTTAGGCGAGTTGTCCATGGTTACATAGCCATCATGTTAAGAATTAGAATGTGAACCCAGGTCTCCTTAATGCCCAAACTGGTTCTATCTATTACGCCATGTTGTCAACATCATCATCATCATCATCAATAATAATAATGTAATAAAGAGCGATAGTAGTGGTGGTAGTGATAGTAGTAGCAGTGGAAGTGGTGATATTGTAGTAGTTGTGACAGTAGTGGTAATAGTAGTAATAGAAAAGAGTAAGGGTTGGGGATGTGATAGTAATAGTAGTAGTAGTTATTATAATACTAGTAGAAGTTGTAGTCATAGTGAATTTAGCTATATATTTTTGTTCTCCCTTGCTCCCATCATCCTACCACATCCTAGGACTAAGGAACACTTAGGCACATTTATGGGTAGAGGTTAAATCTACCCATCATGAAGATGAAGTTAAATCCTTTGCTCTTCACACCTCAGTTTTCTCCCAAGTTCATTGAGCAGCAAGGGAATCTATTCTCTCTTTTTTCTACTTAACATACAGTTGAGGACATGGGCCAAAGTGGAAGGAGGTAATGTCAGGGGGAGAATGATACAGACTGATCAAAAAGACCATGTCTCATATACCCTTTGGGCTTTAAACATTTCTTGTGAAAGCTAATGCACAGCTTATTTGGTTAGCTTCCCTCACCCATTTTGGAATGTGTTGGGGGATCTCTCAATAAAAAGATTGATTTGTGTTGATGGTTGACTTCAAGGGTGATGTTCAATTCAAGAAACATACTTGGCTAAAGTCAAATTTAAACAAAACAAACAAACAAAAAGAAACATACTTGGCATCCGCTATATAGTAAGCACTGTGCTAGCAAGATGCTGGAGTCGATACAGAGGTTTAAAAAACATAATGTCTCTGCCTGCATGAAGCTTACATTATGGCAATTGTATTTCAATATAACTGGTTTCCTTTGTAATCCTACATATTTTACTCTATGCATTTAAAATCTTTTCTGAAAAGAGGTCCAGAGGCTTCATGAGACTAACAGAGAGGTTCACTCCCCTTTTTCTCCTCCACCCCAAAAGGTTAAGAGCCCTTAGCCCAGGGGGACACAAATAACCGTGATACAACAGGGAGCAATGTAATAGAGTGGGGAAAGTATTGGATTTGGATATAGAGGCTATGTGTTAAATCTGGCTCTGTTATTCTCTTAACTGTCTTGGGGAAGTCACTTAAATCTGAGTGTCTTTCCTCTCACAGAGTAGAGGTAGCGTAAAGGAATAAGATTATAAGGGGATAAGAGAAAGTGAAGATTGTCTCCAAAAAAGCTATTGAGAACAGACTCAAAACTGAGTCCTTCCCCAAAGCTGGGGTTGGCTCCTGAGGTAAAAACCCCAAAACCTAAATGCTAGAACCTTTGGATTACCTTGGCCAAGTTGTGCTAGATCACTTTCATGATGTTATCCAGTAGCAGGAACCTCCAACTCTCTCCAGACAAGTAAAGGATAGCAAACCAGAGCTGCTGCTTCTCTTCAGCTTAGAGGCAAGAAGCAACTGCAATAATAGTTTTTCTCACAAGCCCCTCCTCAGCAACTCCCCACATTCCAGAATCTTTTTCAGGGACCGTGGCTAAACTTTTTCTCAGTCTCTTTGGAGACAATTTGCATTTTCTCTTATTCCCTTATAACCCTATTCCTACAGTTTGACGACTTGATGTCTAAAGTATCTTCCATCCTTCAATCCTATGCCAACAATCAAAGACATACAATCAAACTGCTGCATGAACTTCAAAGTATTGGTGGGATTTATCTCTCCTTTATGACAGGATAAGATAATTATTTCATCAAAAGAGATTCAACTATCAGGAGTTCCATCTACCTACTCATTTTTAATTTGTTTCCCTTTTTATTATAAGCTCAAACATCAGCAAACATAAACATTGCAGCATAGAAAACTAGAATTTGTACACTAAACTGTAACTTCCATTTTTTACAGTTTTTGAAAAGTGAATATTAGATTTAGCCTGAGGGTAACAAAACTGCCCCTCCTTATCTATATTTCCCTTTGCTTTCTTTTGTGTATTTAAAAAATGTTGGGGGGGGTGTTGTATTTTTTCTTCCATATACTGAGTTTGGCAAAGCTCTTTACTAATATTATTTCATTTGATCTTCACAGCAACCTTGGAGGGTAAGGTGCTGTTATTATCTCTGTTTTAGAACTGAGGAAACTTGAGTCAAAAATAAGTTAAGAGACTTTCCCAGAGTCACATAGCTAGTAATTCTCTGAGAATGCAGATTTGAACTCGTATTTTCCTGACTCCAAGTCTAGTGCTCGATCCATTATGCCACCTGATGCCTCTGTTCATAAATGTCCACAGAAGACCCTTAGGCACTGGACCTAACAAAGTAACATTGGTAGCCTGAGGAACAAGTGGCTCAGGATAAGTTTGAACAGTATTTCTGTCTTTATGATCAGAGCTGAGTTTTTCCATCAGCTTTCCATGAATCTTATTGTTTGCCAAGATTTTTATCTTATCTATAAGTTAGAGGATACTGACCATCTCTTTCTCCCTGCAGATGCGCCTGATGGAGGAGGAATTACAAGACTACCAAAGAGCTCAAGATGAAGCACTCACAAAAAGACAACTTCTAGAGCAAACCTTGAAAGACGTTGAGTATGAATTAGAGACCAAGAGTCATCTTAAGGAGGATCGCAGCAGACAAGTTAAACAAATGGAGGTATTTTTAATAACAACTAACATTTATGTAATACTATGTTCTAGGCACTGTACTAAGCTCTTTACAAGTATTTTTTAAATTTGTTCCTCTCAACAAACCTATGAACTAGGTGCTATTATTATCCCCATTTTACAGATGATGAAATTAAAGCAAACAGAGGTTAAGTGACTTGCCCAGGGTCATTAAGCTAGTAAGTATCTGAGGTACTTCTTGAATTCCAAACCCATCATTCTCTTTATTGTTTTACCTAGGTATCTTCATGGTCAAAGGATTAGAGGCTACACACACATGTGCATGCAGGCATGTTCTGTAGAAGATAGACCTTTGAAACTTTTTTTTAACCCTTACCTTCTGTTGTAATATCAATTCTAAGACAGTGTGATAGAAGGTTTGCACATAAGAATAAGTGCCAGGCTGAATCTTTCTCCTCCTCAGGGGAAGGGCCCCAGGAGGCTAGAATCTTGAAGAGCCAGAAGATTCCTTCTGAAGAGCAGTTGGTCTCTCAGTTTTGAGAAGCTGAAGAGAGAGGGCTGGTTAAGATTTTCTCCTGAGGGTTACCCACCTTTTTCCTGCTAGTGACTAGCTTCCCCCCAACATTTCCCGATTGAAAAAGACTACTGAAGAGAAACCTGAGAAAAGACATTGAGCTCTCTGTCAGACTTTACCTCAGCTCCTGTTGCCCTGGGTCTGAATGGTGGCCAAGGGGCCAAACCCAGGGTCAGTCAACCTGACTATCTCTCAGGGGATTCAGGCTGCCAAAGCCTGAGTTCCCCCCAAACTAGAGGAGGGAGGGAAAGGGCTTAGTCAAAGATGAGACCCTCTTTTCCCATTTTCCTTTCCTATTCTTTTCCCTGCCAGCCATTCCTTTGTATTACCCTAATTGAATTAATTGACATTAAGTGGTTATCCTTTCCCAATTTGAATCAAGTGTGAATGGAACAGCCTAAAGAGGGTGGGAAACATTTTGGATCTAGTAGTGGAGGAGGAGGAGGAGGACAAGAGGGACAAGAGCCAATCTGGCCAGAACAACTTTCCCAGGGTCACACAGTTAGGAAGTATCTGAGGCCAGATTTGAACCCAAGTCCTTTTGACTTTAGACTCTATTCACTGTATTGTTACCTAGCTGATCCTAATCCTGGAAGTTTTGAAAGATTTTCATTTTAAGCTTTTAGGCTATAAAATCATTCATTTTCATTACTCTTGATTGGCTAGAATTTAGTAGTATAATTTCTTTATATGATTAAGAAACTGGTGAGAGGGTAAGGATTGATAGACTGACAGTTCCAGAAGAGACTTATATGGCGAACATTTTAAAGACTGAGTGTCCAAACTGCACCCTCACGCCACATGTGAGCCACCCCTTTACCCCAGACAGGGGGAAGAGGAAGCATTCCCATTGGGCTGCTGGGCAGAAGGGTGGGTGAAATGAGGAATTTCCTTACGCACACATGGAGAGGGGGAAGGGAGCAGCTCCCTCCAGCAGGCATACCATAGGTTTGTCAATACAGCTCTAGTACAACTTCATTTTAGAAATGACAAAGCTGAAACCCAGAGAGTATGAACAACATGCCTTAAGTCTCATAGAAATTTCCTTAGAGACATCAGTCTTAGAAGTCAGTTCTAGAAGTCCTCTATGTCACCATATACTTTATTTCTGGTTCCTATTTCTGACTAACCTTTGCTCATGTGTAATCCAGTTTTTCAGATGTTTACAGCATAATAAATGTGATGTAATTTAATTCTCCAACTACTCAGTGAGCACTGTGATACACTTAACACTGTACTAAACTTTGCAGAACAGGACTTTGTAAAATAAACATCTAATTCAGACCCTTCCCTCAAGGAGTTTACCATATTTTGAGGAAGAGAAGAAATAATCACATGAAACACTTAGGCAATAGAAAATAAAGCCTTAAATTAATTTGCTAAGTAGGTATAAGTCCCTTAGATAACTTGAAATACTTAATAAATAACCAGAAAAGGATAAATCAAATTAGAAAATGTAAATAAGAATAATGTACTGACAGTTGTATAGGTGTTATCTTAGAATTATCACACCTAAACTTAAAATAACACAATTCTTAGAACAATGCCATCCACAAAATAGCATTATCCAATATGATGAGACATTGGATTAAAATAAAACTCGGACCACATTTACTGTTAGGATGTCAAGATATTTTTAAAAGGCAGATAGATGTTGCTGAAGAACAGGATGAAAAAGAATGAATATGTAGGCAATCTAATTCTTTTTAAAAAATAAATAAAACCCTTATTTTCTGACCTAGTAATGATTTGAAGACAGAAGGGCAAGGGCCAGAGAAACAGAGTTAAGTGACTTGCCAAGAATCATACAGCTATGGAGTGGCTAAGGTCAAATTTGAACCTAGGTCCTCCTAATTCCAGGCCTGGCTCTCTATCTCCTGTGCCACTAAGATGCCCAAGCAATATAATTCTTGAATCTATTTATATTTACTCCCCTCTCCCCTCTATAGCTATGAAATCACTGACATCACAACTAGTGAATACTAATTATGATATTACTTATTTCTTTAAAAACATCTCTCCTGTAATAGCACCTACCTCATAGGGTCATTATTAGGATCAAATGAAATAACATGTAAAGTGCTTCGTATACCTAAATGAATTCTGGTTGTTTTAAAATAATAATATAAGAATGTATTGTGTTTTAAGAAATGACAAAAGGAATGGTTTCAGAGAAACCTCAGAAGATTTCCATGAACTGATATAGACTAAAGTTTGGAGAAATCCAATCAATGTAATGACTAACCAGGGAAGACTGGTTAATTAAATGAAGAATGAGATTTTAATGTTTGGGCATGGCCAATGTGGAAATTTGTTTGGCTTAACTGTATATTTTTAATGCAAGGATTTTAATTTTCTTCTTTAGGGAGAGGAGAAAGTAGAGGGAGGGAAGAAATGCTTGATAATTGAAAGATAAAAACAAAAAACAAGTCTCTCCTAAGGGAAAAGATGGGCAGGCTAAATTTAATTAATTAATTTTTTTAATTCTCTTTTAAGATTGTTGCAAATTGCTAATAAGGCCCCAGAATTCTTGTTTTCTAGGAATGTGAGAACTAAGTGCAAGATGAAGCAATGTTAACTCAGATCATTGAAAACTGGATGACTTCTGCCCCACATATCCATCTCATAAGCAAGCCAGTTCATAGTATAGGCATTGGCCTACACCAGGGAATCAACCCAACTATACTTGTCATAACATGGGCAATGGAAACACTGGAAAGGACTTTATCTAGCTCAGGTCATCCTAGGAAAATTTAAATGGTATTTTCTCTTTTGAATAGGGATGCTTTTACCAATATATTTCAATATGATTGTTTGTTGGATAGATCACAAGATGGATGAATGGAAGTAGTAGTAGAATTAAGGTGATTTTTTTTAACTTGAGCAAAATTTCAGGGAGGATCTCTTTTATTCATTTTAAATTGCAAATACAGCAGTCTTAAGGTCCCCCTAACCAGTGAGGGGAGTACCTGGGCAATCAATTGCCCTTACAGAGAGAATTGACTTATGAGAAAAGTAGCGAGCTGCCTTTTTCAGACTCTTAGCTATTCTTCTATTTTCCCTTGCATGTCTTCCATAAGGAGCAGAACCATACAGAAATTACTTTTTAGCCAGCTCGGTGATACTGATTATCACCAAAGAACTTCTTCATCAATTAGAGGGTGAATAATATGGTTAAGTGAAGTGGGCTATGTTTATATAATAGGCCTGTGGTGGTGAACCTATGTTACACATGCCAGAGGGAACACTCAGAGCCTTCTCTGTGGGCATGTGTAAGAATTGAAATAATATTTCTACCCAGATAAAAATTTTATAAAGTTTATTGGAAAGGGTAGACAATCATTCCTATAAGTAACCTGACCGTGTGGTCCCTAGCCTGCCAGTCTCTTCCTGATTCTCTTCACCTGCCTGCTCTGTTTTCTGACCTCTTCCTTCTTCGTTCTCTTCTCGGTTCTCCCCAGTTCTCTCCCTCTCAAGCCCAAAGACTTGACTTTTATTGCCACACAGCATGTTGACTGACAAAACCTGGTGCAACTGTGATATGTCAGGAATGTTTGATGGACAGATCAAGCTACTGAGGAGGAGGGAGGGGAGGATCTTCCTTGACACACATGCATTTGTCACCCGAGCACAGAGTTTGCCAGAATTCATTACTAGAAAACCAGAGGGATGCAGGGCTGGACTGTTCCTCCCCACCCTTTACATGCTCATCTGAGGACATCACCTGCCCCTGTGAAAGGTTCACCATCACTAATATAGACTGTGTTTTATGAAGATCTCTTAACTACATTGTTAATATTCTCTGTGCAATTCATAGAACCTTTGGGTAATTAGATGATTCTTACCCTAAGCTAATTAAATGGGTACTGGCTTGATCTTTGAGGTGCTTTAACCTCTAGGTCTCCATGCTTAGCAACATTGTTCCCAGATGTGTGGTAACTACACTTGTGACAAAAGATTGTCTTGGTAGATGTTTTTTGCAGTTTTGTAATCCCAGCAATGGCATTTCTTGGCCTTTTGCCACTCGCATGCATTTTACCTTCTGTGCATAAAGAAGAATCTCTAATTTTTCCATCCAGTTTGATCATCCTGGGGATAATACTTTGGTATTTTGATAGATCATGATCTCATTGATATGAACTGAACCTCTATTGGTCAGTCAGTCTGTCAGTAAGCTTACTATGTACGAGGCACTGTGCTAAGAACTGAGTTTAGTTCATCTATGCTATCACATCATGTGTAATCTGTGTTCATGTTTTTCAGCAGATACTACATAGAGAAATCCACTTAATGCTGTGGTAGGCTTTTCTTTTTCTTTTTTTCTTTTTTAAAGTTATCACAGGGGGTTTTAGTGTTCTATTGGGGATGCCCATTTGAAATTCTTCATATTCAATATGTTACTGGCCTACCTCCTTTTCCACTATTGGTGTTCCTCTATTCTCTTTTTTTACCCATACTACTTTATGTGAAAGTCATTGCCAATAATGTGCTTTTGCCTGTTTATACTCACTATGTGCCTTTCTGTTGTTAGTTGGGTTATTTGTAATATTCTTCTGAGATTTTGGTGTTTCCAGAGACAGTATTTATCCATAAATATTTCAGAACCCAAATCCAGGACTGCCAATTACTTTTCTAGCATCTGTGGCTCCAACTTAATCCAAACATTTAAAATAACTATGGACTGGTGGCTAGAGAATAGAAGTAAATGCAAAACCTGCAATTCCAGGTATAGAAATTTGCATTTTTTTCTCCTGTCCTTTTCCTTCCCATTTGCAGAGTTTCTTTGAAGTATATTTTCCATAACAAAAAACAAATTGTAACTAAAACCCAATTCAGAAAACTTGGTATCATAACTTTTTGAATACAAATTTGGCAAAATCAATTAACTTCAAAACATGATCCAATATTGTCTTGAGTTTGTTAGAAGGATAGGATTATTTAGTTGTCAAAGGTACTTACTTACCTTGCCTTCTCTGAGGCTCCTAAGAGCAATGTAAGAATTAGTAGGGTGGTACATTTTACACAAAATGAAATATTCAGAGCTTCTTCCTCCCTTTGGGCAGTACTTGCTGAATTCAGGATGAGTGCTTTAGGCCATGCATGGGCCCTTCCATTTCAAATTGGTGGTTCATTGGGACCAGAAAACTTCTATCACAGCCTACCCAGCTCCAGGCTTCTGTCCTCTCCCCTCATCCTGACACTTGGATACTGTCCCCTCAACAATAGCTGCCTCTTTTTCAGCTAATAAAAAACCAAACTAAATGGATCTATGTATGTATGGTTTTTTTATAGGACAAAATTTCTCAGCTAGAGATGGAACTGGATGAAGAAAGGAACAACTCTGATTTGTTGTCTGACAGGATCACCCGGAGCAGGGAACAGGTACTGTAGTTGCTGAAATGGTCAAGTTAACACAAATTAACTCTCCCTCCCCCTTGGGAAAAAAAATTTAAATGTCTCAATATGAACAGTCAGACAGAGCAGGAATCCTTAATCTTTTTTGTATTGTGGTTCCCTTTAGGAGACTGGTGAAATTTATGCATTTCTTAGAATAATGTTTTTTAATGTTTTTAAATGCATAAAATAAAATGCACAGAATTACCAAAAAAATAAACCCCCACACACAAAAAACCCAACTAATTTTGTTATGAGAATATTAAACAAACAAAAGAGAAAATAAATCTTTTTAGGTTAAGTATTGAATTAAGAATTCTTGTTAAGAATTATGGTTAAATGATTAAGCAGTTTTCAGATGAAGAAATCAAAGCTATCAGTTATCATATGAAAAAATATTCTAAATCCCTCCTGATTAGAAAAATGCAAATTAAAACAACTCTGAGATACTACCTCATACTTATCAGATTGTCCAATATAATAAAGGAAAATGTAAATGTTGGAAGGCATGTGGCAAAAAAAAAAATCATTCTGGTGGGCAATTTGGAACTATTCCCAAAGGACTATAAAATAATGCATACCCTTTGATCCAGTAATACTACTACTAGGTCTGTATCCCAAACTGCTAAAAAAAAGGGGGGTCAGGGGGAGGGTTCTTGTACACAAATATTTGTAACTTCTCTTTTTGTGATGGCAAAGAATTAAAAATGGGAGGGATGTCTTTCAATTGGGGAATGGCTAGACAAATGGTGGTATGTGATGGTGATAGAACACTATTGTACTATAATGAGTAATGAACAGTATGATTTCAGAAAGAGCTGGAAAGAACTATGTGAACTGATACAGAGTGGAATAAGCAGAACCAGAAAAACATGGTACACAGTAACAGCAAAATTGTGGAATAATCAACTGTAGACTTAGTTACTCTGAGCAATACAATGATCTAGGAAAATTCTGAAGGACTTAGGACAAAGAATGTTCTCCACCTCCACAGAAAGAATTATTGGAGTCAGAATGCAGATGAAAGCATATGATTTTTCAATTGTTTATTTAGGTTTATGTTTTAGGGATTTGGTTTTATAAGTTACTTTAAAAAATGGATTAAAATTGAATTTTTAAAAAAAGAATTAAAGTTAAGAATCCTTTGACTAAAGGAAAGCTTATATTTTTAGACTTAGGTCAATATCCCTCAATTCTTTAAGCTTAGAGATGTTGAATATGTGGGCAATTATTTCCTGCCCAGCATAATAAAATTGGGAAATATAAAAAATACAATAGAACATAGGTAATGTTAGCATGTGTTTGTTTTTTATTGTGAATACACAGTCCCCAGGTTTAGTGGCCTTATTTCTATTTGAGTTTAACACCAATGATCTTTCACTAAGAGAGACCATAAGAATTACCTTATAGCAGCATAAAGTACAAATTTCTAAAGAATGTAGATAAATGGTTAAGTCACAGAAAAATCCCTTAGGCTATAAAGTCCGTGAGGCTAGGGACAATGTCTTATCTAAATTTTGTGTCTCTTCTATTTTGTTGTTTAGTAATTTTCAGTCATGTCTGACTCTTTATGACCCTTTTTAAGAGTTTTTTCTTGGGAAAGCTACTGGGATGGATTTCCATTTCCCTCTCCAGTTCTTTTTCCAGATGAGGAAACTGTGGCAGAATTAAATGATTTGCCCAGAGTCATACAACTAATAAGTTTCTGAAGCTGTTTCTGAACTCAGCTCTTCCTGATTCTAGCCTTGGTACAATACCCACTGCACCACCTATCTACACATACAGATAAGCAAAATACAGTGCTTCACATATTTCTCTTATTTCATTTAAAAAAAAAATAGAAACCCTTACCTTCTGTCAGTTCCAAGGCAGAAGAGTGGTAATGGGTAGGCCAGTGATGGCAAACCTTTTAGAGACTGAATGCCCAAACTTAAACCCTGGTGCCACTTGTCAGTCCTACCTTACTCCAGATGGAGGAAGGAAGAAGTGTTCCCATTGGGCTGCTAGGCAGAGGGGCGGGGCATGTGAGGAATGTCCTTGTGCACAAGTGGGGAGGGAGAAGAGAGCATTCCCCTCCAGCACAAGTGTAACAGGTTCACCAACACAGGGCTAGGCAATTAGAACTAAGTGATTTGCCCAGGGTCACACAGCTAGGAAGTATCATAGGCCAGATTTGAGTCCAGGACCCGTGCTGTCTCTATTCCTGGCATTCTATCCACTGAGCCCCCAATCTGCCCCCTGCTTCTCTTATTTTAATGAATCACCATTACAGTTCTCAACTCCCCTGTTTCTTGTTAAGCAATCTTCATGAATTTCTGTTGCTAAAAAAAAACAGTAATGGAGAAGTAGCTAATCTCTTGTTAATGACACTTTCTGATATTAACAATGTTCGTCCTCAGTCAGTAGATATAGACATATCTCTTATTGACCTTTCTTATTGGCCCTTCCAGTGTACTAGGACTGAATAGGATTTATGCTTTTTTGGCACTGACTTCATAAACCCAGGATTACCTTCCCAGCAAGATGAAGCATCAAAGTAGGGCTTTAGAAAAGAATTTTGCTCATAGTAAATGCTTAACAAAGGAATACTGAATAAAATTGGAAAAATATATTTGGTTATATACTAGGAAGAGGACCGGATATTCTGTTTTGTATTGTTACTGAGAATAATTAATTCTTCAAGTGTGTGAAGTGATACAATTTACCAGCAACTTGCTAGGTAAACATAAAGTCATTCATTCTGACTTTGAATTGACATGGGCAGAAAAAGAACTGATGTATATTATATTGTAAAATTATATGACGAGGTCATTATGGTCCTTGAACTGGTGTTGCCAAGGACTGGGCAATGCAGACTGGTAGGAATTTGTTCATGTGCCTGAGCTTTGTTATTTTCAATTCAGCAACTGTTTTTATTAAGTGTCAATTATGTGCATCAGGACCTAGAGATACAAGAGTAAAAACATAACAATTGTAACATGTTCTACAATCCTTAGTATACATTCCTTAGATGAACAGAAACAATGTGAAACATTGAGAGATTTTCAGTTGAGCAGTGGATAAGAAGACAAGTTTTGGGATCAGAAAGACCTAAATTCAAATTTAACCTTAGACACTTAGTAGGTGTCTGACTGAGCAAGTCTCTTAACTTTCTTCAGCCTCAGTTTCCTCATGAATAAGGGTCTTATGTGAGATTCAAATAAGATAACATATGGATAGTCCCTTTGTAAACCTTAAAGTGAGTGCTATATAAATGCTAGCTATAATTTTTATTTATGCTGGCATCCTGTGGCTGGCATCTAATTAGCTTTAGAGTTTCTCGAAGTAACAGGAATTCTTAGTTTGGGGTCTATAAATTTGTGTATGTGTTTAATAACTTGACTAAATATGTTGTTAAGATATCTTAAGTATCTTTTAAAATACCTATTTTAAAATATCTTTAAAAAATATATATATCATATATAAATCTTTTGATAAGTTTACTTCAACATATTTTGTTTCCTTTGTAATCCTATACACTTTAAACAAAAATCTGAGAGTGGCACAAAAGCTTCACCAGGATACCAAGGTTAAGAACTCCTGCTCTAGAGGGCAGCTAGGTATCTCAGTAAATTGAGAACCAGGCCTAGAGACATGAGGTACTAAGTTCAAATTTGGATTCAGATACTTCCTAGGTGTGTCACTTAAACCCCATTACTTAGCCCCTTACCACTCTTCTGCCTTGAAACTAATTTGATTCTAAAATGCAAGGTAAGGGTTAAAAATTAAAAAAATAAAAAAAAAGAACCCCTGTTAAAAAAAAATAGAATATTTTTGGATAACAATCATGGTAGCCTCTGGAGATTGGTAAAACAACTTGGGTTTTTTTTTAATACTTTACTGTCACAAAGTTCTTGAGAGCTGAGACTGTTTTTGCCTTTCTTGATAATCCCAGTACTTAGCACGATGCCTGTCACATTGAAGTAATTACTAATTACTTGTTGCCTCTCTAATATTATTTTATTTAATCCTTCAACCATCTCTGTGGATTATGCATTGTACAAGAATTTTTGTACCTACTATAGAGATAAAGAAATAGAACCTCTTAGTTGGGGGCAGCTAGGTGGCTCAGTGGATTGAGAGCCAGATGTAGAGATGGGAGTTCCTAGGTTAAAATCTAGCCTTAGATACTTAGCTGTGTGATCTTGGGCAAGTCACTTAGCCCCCATTACCTCACCCTTACCATTCTTCTGCCTTGGAACTTCTGAGAGTTTAAGCCTCCAGCTTCGACAAGGAATCCCTTGACACAGTCAGAATTTGAACACAGACCTTCTGGCTCCAGATCCAATTCCCTTTCTACTCTACCATGCCATCTCTTGATATCCCTGGGACTTAGTACAGTGCCTGGCACATAATATGCACTTATTAAATTTCTATTGATTGGTTGAACAAAGGCACCTTTCTGTGGAGGTAGTTCCTGACTTCTAAAAGCATTCCCTGTATAAATGAACAGATATTATGAAATCTTTTAGGGACACTAAATCAGAGCTTGATACAGTTGCCTTTATAGCTCTTTCTCATAGCCTGAAATTACTGAGACTGATCACAAAGAAATAGGGGCTTTTATCATTTGCTTTTGCTCTTCAGTGTAAAGGAGACTTCTCTGTGGCCTTATCCATGCCAAATCAACCATGTCCATCCTTGCATTTCAGACTCATGCCAGCAGGATGCCTCTTGTGAGCTGCACTAATTTAATGAAGTGGTTAAATAAAAACCCCAAACTACCCAGTTGTAAAAATCCAAATATAACAGACCAAACTAAAATTTTACTGTGACCGAGAAGTCTCTTAAGTTCTTGCAACAATGCGAAGAACACTTTTGGTTTTGAGTTCCTTCTAGAATAGATAATAATAATTTGCATTATTGGGCATTTTGAGATTTACAAAGTACTCCCATAATAACCATGGTAAGTAGTCCATTTTATAAATGATGAAACTAAGGCTCAGAAATGTATGTGTCATGTGAGGGCCACAGTTAATCCTATATCAGTTGGCATGCTTTGGCTTATTGGGTAGCTTAACATCAAGTGAAAGCCTTTTAAGTGTTGGGACTAGAATTTATTTAAGCTTATGGAAAAAGGAGAGTTAAACATTGAAATAATACACAGAAGAGAGCAGAAGAAAGTTCAGAAGGGACCAAGCAGGAGAGTTTTGTTACCATCATATTAAATTATATTTACATATATATATATATTTTAAACAAACAACAATAGATAGAGGAGACAGGAAAAATACTGGGACAAATGTAGATTAACTAAAATGTAGACTGCCCAAAAAAAGATTCACGAGAATTTTTTAAAAATTTTATTTAAAAACAAATGGTATAACAGGTCACAGTTTCATATGATGCCCTCTTTTGTTTTTTATTGAAATATTCATGTTTATTTTTGTTGGTTAAGATCATAATAAGAAAGATAAATTTTAGAAAGAAAATAAGACCTAGATTCCGATTTAAAAACAAAAAACAAATGAGAAGCTGAGAGCAGACTGTTGCAAGACATCAGCTTTTCCCTCCTCCTGTGAATGTGGAATATCTGTGTTCAGTTTGGCTTGAGCCAGGTGACCAGAAATCCTAATTAGTAGATAAGTTTTCCAGACATCTTGGACACTTAGATTTAGATTTTCCTTTCAGATCTGACTAGCTGGCATGAAGGTATGGATTGAAATTTTGCCCAGATGAGTTCATTTTCCAGAACTTTTTTTTACCTTTCCAGAGTCCTCTAACTGGAGAGAGTTTGTTTTCTCAGCTAAGGATATTTTTCCCCTAAGAGGGTTTCTGATATACCTATTAGGGCCAAAGAATGAATTTCTTCAAATGTTGAAAAGCAGGGATTTGACTTATTAATTAGACTTTTTAAAAATAACTATCACTTATATGCTTTAAGATCTATAAAGCACTCTACTAATATCTTCTCATTTATTCTTATAATGACCCTGAGGGGTAGGTACTATGAGAATCCCCATTATAGATGAGAAAACTGAGGTGGACAAAAGTTAAATGACTTGTCCAGGTTAGTAAGTAGTTTCACACAGTAAGTGTTTAAATCTGAATTTGAACTTGTCTACCTGACTCCTGATACAGCTTTAAATCCATTGTGCCACCCAATTCCCTCTAAATGAAATGATGGTAAACCCACAGAACTGTGAAACAAAGAATTTTAACCTTCACTCTTCCCTTCATCCTTCTACATGTGTGTCCCTCCTTACCTGAATGAAAGAAAAAAAAATACTTTTTTCTTTAATACTAGCTTTTATTGTTCCTGAATTTGACTTTTGAAAGCTATCCTACAGACCCTAACAGAATACAGATTCTGGAATCAGAAGACCTGGGTTCAAATGTGGCCTCTTATTTCCTAGCTGTGGGACTGGGCAAGTCACTTAACCTCCATTGCGTAACCCTTAAAACTATTCTATCTTGGAACTGATACTTAGTATGGATTCTAAGATAGAAGGTAAGATTTGTTTTTTTAAATCCTTCACAGGTCCACTCTTCATTAAATAGAAAGATTTTGGGCCTGATAGTATTTGCTTCCATATAGAGTTTATAGTTTACTTTTGGTAAAAGTTGCAAACTTTGAAAGGAAAATGCATTTCAGTGCACTTCCAAATATGCTCAATATGCGAGTTCCCTGGATCATCATGCAGTTTACCTTTATCTGTCTGCAGTGCCAGTGAGTGTAGGCAGTTAATAAAACAGCTATGGTTGAGAAGAGAAATTTTCTGTTTGCAACAGAGACTAGAAAGCCCCAGCCCAATGGAAAGATATTCATCCAGCCCTAATCACTTGGCAGGCAGAATGAAAAATACCAATCTCAAACCGTCGGGTGGCTTCCGAGTTCTTTCCAGGAGCCTACCGAGGCTGCCCAGTTGCCATGGCAATCATAGAGTCAATACAGGCGGATAAAGTTGCTGGAGCTGCCACAGTCACTTTCCAGAAAGTGATCCCGGGGGTCTGGCACACACCTGCTCCTCCGTCAGCACCAGGTGGCCAAGGCCAGTAAATGAGAATGTAGAAATGAAGTCTCCCCCCCTCCCCCCCCCGCAATGAATGAAGGATCAAAGTTTTTATTAACTTTATCCCAGCCTCAAATCTGCCTCTTGTTGAGTCAGCTGCTTGAAAAACCTGGTGTGTGCAGTCAGTTAATGTTCATTTTTTTTTCTCTTCATGAGTAGGTATCATACACAATATTGGTAAGAAGTGTAAATTTTCTAAACTCATTGTAGCCCAATGGTAAACACAGGTGATGGGGCTAAATATTGTTATTAGTGATCATAAATATTTCTGGTTTTTCATTAGCCAAATATGCAGCTGCTTCTAATCCTAAAAGCTGGCAAAGGCCACTGGTGCCTCTGAAATGAAACCTGGATGAATCTGATACTGTTATTTCTCATCATAATGCATGGTGTTTAGCATACTTTAAATCCAGCTGTGATAACTGTTGCCTTAAGCTGCAGTTGTTTTATTCTTTTTAATTTAACTAGGTTGTTTTTAGCTCAAAATTTTCATTGCTTTAAAGGGGGGAGGAGTGAGGTAAATAGCACAAAGGACTAAGCATTAGGGTAGAAGCAATCTGAGCAGTTCCAGTCAGATTCTCTTGTTGAGACAATGGGAAAACAGTGGGCCAAAAGATGAGGCAGACACAGAATCAGTTTAGTACCAGAACAGCCCAGGAGAGTCACAGGCAGCATTTTGGAGCAAGTCCAGATCATTCGACCCATCTCAAGTTATTGGTTGGTCAGTTCTGGGAACGCCCAAGTTATTCAGGATGTATAGCCCTCTGCTATGTACCATCTGTCAGAATTTACCATCACAGGATAAGGTTCATTTCCTGGTGTTGTCCAGGACAGGCACCCCAGAATATCATAGGAGAGAAGATTCTGTGCTAGGCAAGACCAATTGAGATGTCTTTCTGTTTTGCTAGTTATTGCTTCATTACAAAGGATGTTCTGATACCTCCCAGTTTTGGTACCATGGTAGTTTTTTGCATCTCCAGTCCTGAGACCCTAGCTCTGAGGTATTTTCTTCTTTGAATAATCCATTTAGAGTACTCATTGCCCACTAATTTATGATAGTCTTCATGGACAATAAGACTAGAAGTGATCTAATAATTCCTTTCTCAGGCATACAGTAGCCTTGTCTGTTTAAACAGTTTTTTGTTGGCTAGCCCCCTTCTGACTTTAATATTTAGTTCCATTCTTAGTCTAGATTCAGTGATTAGAATAGTTCCCTCATCACAATTATATTGCCCTATTGACCTTTTGCTATACCTAATGGCTCAGATGCCAGTCATTGGCTTTGTCTACTCCTGAACCACATAACACCACTGTGGAAAGACAAGGAACTTGCAAATCTGTGAATTTATCACTGAAATCATACCTTCTAATTTCAAGAGGATCTTTGTAATCACTCAGCAGTCCTTTTATTCTTCTCTTGCTGTTTTATGGAATCCTAGACCTGAAATATCTAGTTTTACAGACTTGATCTTAGACAAAAGGCCAAGAGGAAAATTCTCATTCCATTTTTTAAAAACCCTTTCCTTCTGTCTTAGAATCTTACTAAGTATCCATTCCAAAGCAGAAGAGATGGTTAAGTGACTTACCCAGGGTCACACAGCTAGGAAATGTCTAAGGACAGATTTGAATCTAGGACCTCTCATCATTAGACCTGGCTCTCCATCACTTGTGCCACCTAACTACCCCTCTTTTCTTTTTACAAATAAGGAAATAATGTTGTCCAGAGAGATTAAGGCAATTTTCTCTAGATTATACTGATTATGGGCTTAGGCTAGAACCCATGTCTCTTGGCTCTCAGACCAATGCTTTATCTATTGTACTGTACTGAGTTTTCTCTAGCTCTTCTCCCACAGTAGCTGGCGCAGAAGTTCCCAAGACTCCAGTCCTACCCTTGCTCCCTCTTAAACAAAATAAGCAAACATTTGTTCATTGACTGAATGCCTCACCTCTTTTGTTTTGTTTTAAACTAGAATCAGTTATCACAATTGCCCAGCTACCCTTGTATACTACCTCAGTATCTGAATACATTTCATTCCTTCTCATTCCTTTTCTTCTAATGCAGTTCCCATTTCATTGGTCCACCCCGTTGAGGTTCTCAACTGTGATCCAAGGCTAAAAGTTCTTTATGACATCTTAATCAGTAAATAACAGTGATATATTATAAGTATATTAAATTATCCTATGGAGTCACAACATATTTTAAGAGGGGGTTCAAGAAACAAAAAACAATGGAAACTACTACTCTGATGCTAACCCTTCTATGTGTGCCCTATATCTTGTCCCTTTCCTCCATCGTTAAAATGGAGATAACATTCACTACTTAATTCATAGGGTTATAAACCCTAAAGAAAGTGCAATATCAATATGTAATGTTATATACTACTACTCATTCTTTCTTTAATCCATCCACTATCATTTGCCTTACCTCCCTAGAGAAATAGAGCCCTTTTGAAAAGGCCAATGGTTACCTCTCTGTGTAACTCTCTGTAACTCTGTGTAACCGAAAGGTTTCTATTCTAACTTTACCTTCCTTTCCTTCATTCCACTACTGACTACTTTCTCCTTCTTCCAGTACTTGAACCTTTTTGACTCAATAGTTTCCTGACTCTCCTACTTTATTAAAGGACCTTTCTTTTTCTCCCGCTTTGAGAGTTTCACTGTCTCTCCTTCCCTAGCTGTAAGTGCCTATCAAGGCTGAGTTCTTGACCTCCTGTTCTTCTCTTTTACAATGTTTTTCTTTTGGAGAGCTTTTTTTTCCATTATTATAGTTTCAATTGTTACATTTATGCAAATATCTGTCAAATCCCCAGTTCTTACTTCTTACCCAAGTCCTAGTCTTACATCTAAAGCTGTCTTTTGGAGCTTTCTACTGATAAGGCCCTGCCCTCTCCTCAGCTCCACATATTGATAGTGAACTATCTGAAAAAGAATCTGGGGATTTTAGTGAACTGCAAGCTTAAGGTGATTCAACAACCAAAAAGCTATCGACATAACATATGACCATAACAATGGAATTGATCATCCTGTTATACTCTGCTCTGATTAGACCATATATAGAACTATCATGTCCAGTTCTGAGGCCTCTTTTTATAAGGACACAGACATACTCTAGCGTGTCTAGAGAAGGACAGCCTTAGTAGTGGTATGGGGTAGTGTAGACCAGGTCATACAAGCACCAGTTGGCTGAATCAGGAATATTTCCTTGCCTGAAGAAGAAATGACTTGGGGGAAAAAATAAGAATGCTCTCAGTAATTATTTGGAGGACTTTCATGTAGACAAGGAAATGGACTTTCTGCTTGCCTCCACAGAGCAGAACTTGGAGTAAAGGCATATTTAGGTTTGGCACAAAGGGGGAAAAACAAAACAAAACTAACATTAGAGCTCTCTAAGAGTTGAATTGGCCATCTAAGAAGGTAATGAGGGCACTGATGCTGGAGAGGGAGGAGAGAGTGGCCTTCAAGTAGAAGATGGTTGGTCATTTATAATGGAGATTGTTGTTTAGATATAGTTTAAAATAGGTGATCTCTGACATTCTGTGTAAACTCATTTTCTTTTCAACCTCTTTTCTCACCCCTTCCCCCAAATTTCCCTATTTCTGTCAGTGGCATCATCATAATCTCCATCTTTGATTTTGGAAGCCTTAGGCTTACTACCTGAATGACCTCGTACAATTTACTTTTCATTTCCGAGTCTCCATTTCCTCAGTTGTAAAATGAAGACACCTATGATCCTTTTTAGCTCTAAATAGTCTGATCTTTCCAACCTATCCTCCACAAAGGAAAAGTTTAATCTCCCTAATGTAATGAGGAAGGTCAGGGATTTGGAAATAAGAGAGCTGGGTTCCAGTTCTGCTTCTACCACTTCTCCATGCTGGAGAGGGTACTGAACTTCGAGTCAGGAAAACCAGATTCAGACCCCACCTCAAATATTTACTAGGTGTATAACCTGGGGTAAGTCACTAAGACTTCTTTGTGTCTGTCTATGAAGGGAGTTGGACTCAGGAGTCTCTTAATTCCCTTCCAGCTTGAAATCTGTGCTTCTTTGATCTTATGAACTATAATCATATCACTCCTCTGCTCAGTTATTTTATGAACTCTCCAATTCCAAATAAAGTTTAAACTCCTAAATTGGCATTCAGTATCTTTTTAGGCCTCAGCCTGCTCCATATTTCCTGTTTGTACTCTGTTTTTCAGCACCATTCCTCAGACATATATGTTTTCATACCCTTTTTTTTTCTTTGCTAGCCCTCTACTTCTGGGATCTCCACTCCCATCCCCATTCCTAATTTTTCCTTTTGAAATTCTTCATTCCTCAAAGGCTTCTTCATATCATCTTTCCTTTTGTGGTGAAGGCTTCTCTGAAATCATTCCACCCTGAAATGGTCCTTCCCTCCCCTTAACTCTTACAGCATTTTGTTCACATTTGGAGTATAGTTGTTTGGGTCTACTTTTTATCTTCCTACTAGAAAAGGCTGTTGGAATTGGGGACTGTGTTATAGTAATCTTTTTATTCCCCACAGGACTCTCTGAGCATATTAGATATTCAATAAGTATATGAAAATTAACTTAGTGAAAAGTTTGACTCCCTCTAAAAGAAGCCCCCTGGCTTCCAATTTTAAGACCAGAATAGAACAATTATGACCAAGAGGGCCATCCTCTGGGTGCTAACCTTTTCTGCCCAGCAGTTCTGATGACCTTCATCTTCTGGAATGCTGTCTCCCATCCAGAAGCTGCATCTGGAGCAGAGCCCTGCCGTGTGTTTGCATTCATTACTGGTGGAGTTTGTATTTATATAAGATGGATAGGAATCATTTGAGTGACCTTGTTTCTACATGTGATTAACGGGATGGATTTTTAGGCAATCAGAGAGAGAAAAGTGACCTCAGGCAGAGTTTTATGTGCTCTGTTTGCTGAACCTTTGCATTGTTAGCATTTTTTCACTGTTAAATAGGATTCTCTTACAGTGACTGGAATATTTCATTTTGACTTACTTCTTACGTTTGCAGTTTTACTGAGCTCATTTGCACTGTTTTTAGTTAGTAGCTGGAGAGAAAGCCCCCTGTGCTAACTGGTTCCTGATTTAGAAGACTATTAGTCAGAGGTAGGAGAGATAGTATGTTTTTGTTGTTTACTCATGTCTCAGGTACTCTCTGGCTTCTCTGCCAGACTATTCTCTGTGCTTTAAATGTCACCAACTAAATAGTCACCAACTAAATGGGAAACAATATGGCTCAAGGGAAAAATCTCTGGATTTAAAGTCAAGAGTTTGCCTCTTACAAACTGTGTGACCATTTATTCCTTTGGGCCTCAGTTCCTCATCTGCAATATGGGGGAGTTAGACTCAATGACTTCAGAAGAGGTCCCTTCCAGTTCTAAGCCTGTGACCGTGCTATGATGATGGAGCATCCAGACAACACAGTGGACATAGCACCTGGTCAGGAGTTAGGAAGACCTGAGTTCAAATATAACCTCAAAGAGAGCAATAGCAGACTCCAATAAACCATTTTTACTTGGACAGGTCTCAGTGGAGGCTTTTGTTCAGGGTCCAACTGACCCCTTGTTCTAGTTGCTGAGAATCCAGAAATTTGGCTTTTTCTCCCCCTTTGTTTTGTTTGCTGATTTCTGAGGCCATCTCTGTATTTCTTGTGCTTTTTCTTGTGGTTGAGACCTAGGAGAAAGCTTTATTTATCCTCCTAGAGTTCTTATCTGATGTAACCTCAGACCAGGTCTGCATCCTTACTGGAAAAAAAGGTCCAAGACTCATTTGGCTGTTAAAATGTCAGTTAGTGAACAGAATTTTGAGTTAAAGGCTGTAGGAACAAGCCCACTGACCTTTAGAGTATGGGTTTTAGTTAGGAAAACAAAAAGAAATTATTGAGATCAACATAATAAGTACTGGCTATTTCTTTCTATTATAGATTGAACAAATGAGGAGTGAATTGCTCCAAGAGAGAGCTGTAAGGCAAGATTTGGAATGTGACAAGATTTCCCTGGAGAGACAGGTACGGGTTCCAGCCAGATCATACAAAGGGATCTCTCTTCCTCATTGACTGATGCATTGCTGGTATCTATAAAGGTCATAAGCCTCCTTGAAATTTAGACTTGAAGCTCCACTGCTCTCTCTACTTATTGGCCTATGATATATTGAGATTCGTTCAATGTAATTACGTGTACAAGTATGAATTGCAAAGAATGATTGGTAGCATCACTGTCATTTTTTAACTTACTGAGTAAATTATTGTCCACTTAGATGCTTCACTATTAGTTTGACTGAGGTAAGGATTTGTTTTCTGTTAGTCTGAAAACCAAAGGGTAGCACATGTGTTGCTTTAACATTCAGATGGCATATTTGTAAATCTTAAGTCTTAGATAGGAAGCATGTCTGGGATTCCACTCTTAAAAGCAAATCCCTTATCCTCTTGCCTTACAGAACCCTTTGTTCAATTCTCACATTCTTGATCACCAAATGCCTCATTTGTCATATCTAAAAATATTTACTACACATCTAATTGTACCTAATATTCTGCTGAAAGAGAGCTTTGTACCTATGCTCTCATGATATGATCATGTCACTCCTCCATTCAGGAATCTTCATTGGCTCCCTGTTTCTTTCTAAATGAAATTTAGGTGCCTTAACCTGACTTCTAAGACTCTCAGCAGCCTACCTTATCTCTCATTAATTTTTTTCATGAATGTTATGCTCTAGACAAATTGGATTACATGTAATATTTCTGTTTCTAGAACAAGGATCTAAAGAGCCGGATGGTTCACCTAGAAGGTTCATATAGATCTAGTAAAGAAGGACTAGTGGTGCAGATGGAAGCCAGGATCTCAGAGCTAGAAGACCGGCTGGAGAATGAAGAGAGGTAAACGTGGTGGGGCTACTACCACACAGCAGCTTGTAGCAAACCCCATGCTTGAAATAATAGTAACATCTCACATTTGTATAATGCTTTAAGGTTTATATACATTCTCTCTTGAGTCTCACAACATCCTTGTGAGGTTAGAGGTATTATTAACCCCATTTTATTGCTAAGGAGACTTGAGGCTCACAGAAGTTGTCATCCAGCTTAGAACTAGAAGTGATCTTAGAGATCAGTGAGTCTAACCTAATCTTATTTGCTATGTTTGACTTCCTTGACTCTGTTCTGAACTGAGCCAGTTGGCTTACAGTGGCTGATCCATCCATTTTGCCTCATCTTAGGGCCAGACAATCTAGTGTGTTGAGTTAGCCAGTTTTTTGGAGTGATGTTGGCTCTCATTTTTCCTTCCCCAATTTTCCAGGGACAGAGCTAATCTTCAGCTGACCAATAGAAGACTGGAAAGGAAAGTAAAGGAGTTGGTGATGCAGGTAGATGATGAGCATCTCTCTCTAACTGACCAAAAAGACCAGGTAAGAGGAAGTTGATGCCTTTAGGATCTGATACTTCACTATGACCCTGATGTTCAGGATGAGAAATATTAGGTACAGAAAACCAGGTAGATTCTTAGGGCCCATTTTCCAGGCACATTTCATAGGAAAATAAAAACCTTTTGTTTTTCACCATTTTTCCCTCTAAGCAATGATATATATATATATATATATATATATATATATATATATATATATATATATATATATATATATATATATATATATATATATGAACTTCTCTCTAATGGTCTCCTTAAATCTTTAGTAAATAAGATATATTTGAAGTAATAGGGAGACAAATAAGGTTGACTATGAGTTGGTTCCTCTCAATAAATCCTCATTATTGAACTAGAATTGGAAGGAACCTCAGAGGCCATCCAGTCCAATCCTTTCATTTTACAGATGAGGAAACTGAGACCTAGGAAAGTTAAATGATACACAGGTAATAGAGGAAGAATTTGAATACTGGTCCTCTAATGCAAGTCAGTGTATTTTCTACTATATCAGACTTATGACAGAGAGGAAGCTGGCCTGTCCTGGAAATAGTTCTGAAGTCCTGAGAGGAAGGAGGGGGAGAAAAAGTGGACTGATGACATGACACATTATTCCTGGAGGCATTGTATCTCCTAGAAACCTGGACCAAAGCTCAGGCCACCTTCACAGAATTGCTGACTGGGCACTTTGTTTCCTTAAATGACAGCTGGAATGATGGAGCTCGCTCAGCATGATTGTACTATCCTCCCCCTCAAGGCTAATTAGGTAGAGGGAAGGCAGCTGGCCTGATACAGCTGAGACCAGTTCTCTCCATTTAACAGCAGGATCTAGAATATCTACCTAAACCTGGCTACAACTGACAGAGGGTGAGATGTGAAGGGAAAAGCAACCCAAATCAACCTTTCAACATGCCTTTAGTAAAGATCTTGACAGTCTAGTGGAGAAAATTGGGGGCTTGGTTTTTAAAAAGCCAACTTACTGTTACAAGGCTTTTACCCTCCCCCAAACTCAAAAGAACAGAAAAGGAAAAGGAGCTATATAAACAAAAATATTTGTAGAAGCTCTTTTTGTAGTGACACATACCTGGAAACTGAGAGGATGCTCATCAGTTGGGGAGTGGCTGACCAAAGTATGGTACATGAATGTAATGCCATTGTACTAGCAAAATGGCCAAAGGGATGGTTTCAGAGAATCCTGGAAAGATTTGTATGAACTGATACAAAGTGAAGTAAATAGAACCAGGAGAACAATTTAAAGTATAACAAGAACATTGTAGAGACAAATTAACTTTGAGACTCTTAAGAACTCTTCTCTGTTCAGTACAATGACCATCTACAATCACAAAGGATCCATGATAAAAAACATTCTGCTCCCTTTCTGATAGAAAGATAATGATAATGCATCTTGAAACACTTTTTGGACATAGTCTATATGGAAATTTTTCTTTTATTAACATATTTGTTAAGAATCCTACCCCCCCCCCCTTCCCCCCGCATTGGGAGGAAGATAGGAATGAGAGAAAATCAATTTTTGTTAATTTTTTAAAAATTAAAGTTTTAAAAAGACAAACCTGATTATCCTGGGTTGTCATTAACCCTTGAGAGTTTTGTCTCTTCCTTTCTCCTGATAATGGATACAGACTTTTCAAGCATTATTGAATCTTTACTTTTGTGAGAGGATATGGGAGAGTGGGGCTAGGGCCAGAAGTCTCTTTCCCCACCCAGTTTAGGTGAAGGGGTGCCACTTGGACTTATTGGTGTTCTCATTTACTCTCTTCCTTTCCCTCTCCAGCTGAGCTTACGTTTAAAAGCAATGAAGCGCCAGGTTGAAGAAGCAGAAGAAGAGATTGATAGGCTAGAAAGTTCAAAAAAGAAGCTTCAGAGAGAGTTGGAAGAACAGATGGATGTGAATGAGCAGCTCCAAGGGCAACTCAATAACATGAAGAAGAACTTAAGGTAGGAGCATTCATTGACTTGACCCATCATCTTTACAGCAATGTCACACATTGCCCTGTTTGATCCTCACAAATGCCCTCTGAGGTGCACAGAGTATTGTATTTGAATTATAGATGGAGGATGCTGTACCCAAAATTAACTCAGAGACTTGTTCAAGGTCACTCAATTAGGTAGTGGAAGAGCCAGGACTAGGATTCCTGTTTCTTAAGGCTCATCTAATGTTCCATCACACTCTGCTGCTTCTGCATAATCATGAGAAATTACATTTAGATAGTATTTTAAGGTTACAGAGTGCTTTACTTATGTTTTCTCATTTGATCCTCACAATAGTACAGTGAGGTAGGGCTATAAAACCCGGTTTTTGGAACAGAAACTGAGGTTGAGAGAGTTTAAGTGACTTGCCCACGGTTACATACCTAGTAAGTATGTGATGCAGTATTTGAATTTAGGTCTTAATCCAAGCCCACTACTCTTTCCATCTAGCCTCTGTAAGAACATGATGAAATTTATATAGAGATATCGCTTCCACATTGCAGCTTTCCTTATCACAGTTTTGATATATTGCAGATTGACATAAGAAATTAAATGGGAATTTGGGGGCAATTTTGCAGAAACTGAAGAGGACAAGAAAAGATTATGAGATGATACAGAAAAAGTTTAGACACTCAGAAATGTATAAAATACATGTATAGTATTGTATTATATCAATATATTTTATCTTTTAACACCATATATATAAACACTATTTTTTTAAAGTTAAAAAAAGTGAAAAGTTAAACTGTGCAAAAAGAACATGAAAACCAGCAGATGACACATAAAGGCTAGAAATGCAGAGATTTTTTAAAAATGTAGTAAACTAAAACATGTACACCCCATCAATTATAAAGGGAAAATTCATACTTCTGCTCAAGTATGAAAGAAGGGCCAAAAAATTTTCCATGTATTTTCCAGATTGTGGTGGCATTACACCTGTAACCCTACACAATGTGGAAGGGATACTTGTATTTATTTTTTATTCAGATTTATAATCATGACTTGGTTATCAAATCTAGAGCTGGATGGTTCTGGTAACCCAAGGCCAGTTCTACTATTTATAAAATAGTTTTACATTTTATAGATGAGGAAACTGAGGCTCTGAGGGGTTGTGATTTCTCTTGTCTTAGTGGGATTCAAAACTATACTTTTCTGCTTCAAGTCTTATGTTCTTTTTTATCATACTATGTTATTTCTACTTAGGATGCAAGGTTGGGGAAAAACAGGGTCATGGGAATTACTTTCTAAGGTCCAAACTTGTTGACTACCTCATGCTCTCTGGATAGGTGATAGTGACATAAATTTGTGTCAGTAATCTTTTCTTAGCTTGGGTACAGTCGTATAACAGGTGTTGAGGTGTTGTGCCCAGAAACTTATGATGGCATTTGTGACCTTAAGGGAATTTTTATAAGCAGCAGTTTTCTTGGAATAACGACCATCATATGAACTCCTAATAGACCCATTGGTGAGAAGTATGCTATGCTTTTCGGGTTCTACCTGGTCTTTTAAGGGAGGAAGGCAGAAGATCAGTTCCACAGGACTCAATAGAGATGCTAGAAATCTCATATGCTGGTGATGGTACTATTAGAATCTGGGTCTCTCAACCTAACCCTGGGGCCCCATTTAATAAACCAGATACCTCTCATCAGTTATTGTGTTGGAATCTGAGATTGAGAACCAATTAGCTGAATATTTACAGAATCATAGATCTAGAAAAGAGGCCACTTAGTCCAAAATACTTATTTTGTAATTAAGGAAATTGAGGCTCCAAGGGTTAACTTTACAAGATCACACAAGTAATAAGCATCATAGGCTTATCAGAACCCAGGACATCTGACACACGAGATAGTTCTTTTCCCACTACATACAGTGTTGGCGAAGATGTGGCATGTGTGTAGAGCCAGCACTCAGTGAGCTGCTCTGTTGTTCCCCCTCTTCCCAGTGCCCAAGGACATTTTTTGCATGTTCCACCACTCTGAATAGCCACCCAAAAAAAAGCACTTTCTCTCACAGCTCTCTCTGGTAATTCAGGGGCTCACAGACAGCTTGGATTTTGGGCATTCAAACTTGGGAAAGGTTCCCCAACACTGCACTATACCATTCTATACAGACTGTCTAAATATATATATATATTTAGCTAGGAGGTAGTACAGTGAATATAAGCCTGAACTTAGATGTGGAAGATTTTGAGTTCAGTCTCTTACTATCCATGTGACCCTGGGTAAGTAATTTAACCTCTCTCTGCCTCCGTTTCTTCATCTGTAAAATGGGTTTCATAATATTATGCACCTATCTCCCAGAGTGGTTATCTAGATCAGATGAGAAAATAATACATTTAAAATGTTTTGCAGACTTTAAAATGTTATAGAAATGTTAGTACTATTGTAATTATTATTTTGCCTTGCTCCCTACTGCACTATTAACCATGTTGCTTTTGTTTTCAGACACAAGAAGATGCCAAGTAAAGTGCTGGATGATCTTGATGATGATGATGATGATGACGACTTCAGTACTGATGGGGGTAGTCTATATGAAGCACCCATGGGATACCCGTTCTCAAAGGAGAATGACCCCACTAAATCTGCTTCTGCTTCCCATGGTGTTTGAACAGTAAATCCTCCTAGACCAGCCACCAAAGTGCAGCTGAACATAGCCAGATGCATAAAAGGGTCCATCTGGAGTGGGGATCTTTCCCCTTTATTTCACAATATGTGCCATTTCCTTAAGTATTACAATCCTCACTTTGGGTAGCCAAGCTGCAGAGCAGCTCTTGAATCCAAGGCAGGTATAGCCTGTGTTATAAAACCTTTAGAAACCCGATAGATAGGGCTTACCACTGGCTTCTTACCCTTTGAGCACTAGTTAGTCAAAAATCAAGATGGTTTAAAAACAACAGCATCAAGTGAAGCCAAGGTCAAGCATAATCATTTTCTGTCTATGACCAACACCATTTGATTGTGTTCGCCATCTAATCTGTTGATCCCAAATGACAGGATGTAGGGCATAGTTTCTATTTAAATAATGACATATCTTCTAGAATCTGATGATCCCAAATGCCAGGGTATAGGTATACATTATATTTAATAACTCTAAGTTGGGGAAATCTGATGTATAGGTTGTAAATATGTTAAAGTAGACCTCAGTAACTTCTCTTGTTCCATTTTGGAAAGCCATGAAAGTTTTGTAGGTCAGTTTCATATGTAAAGTATGCAAATCTAATTGAGTATTATGTCTTTAAAGAAGAAGCTACCAGATTTTAAGTATTAAGATTGATTAAATACCATTTTGAATATCATTTAAAAAGAGAGTGACTGGATCTTGAAGGAATTCAAATAATGATCATCATGTTCTTTGGAAAAGTCACTTTTTATAGAGGAGAGATAGTTAGAGGTCAGTGGTAGTTGTTTTTTCCCCTCTACCTGCAAACAAAATTATTTTATCTTTTATCTCTGGATTGACTTTTCCATTCCTTCATGTAAAAATGCACATTTTACATTTAGTGACAAGCTGGGATAGATATATCAACACCACCACTTTCAAACTTTTTGGGGTGGGGTGGGGGGACTTGGCTTCCAATTTTAGCTTTCTGACAGTCAGCAGTAGGTAAGAGCTGCTGGATACAGTACAAGCAAGGGTAGGCAACCTTGCCACTGATGAAAGCCCCCTCTATGCAAGCCTTCAGTTCTTGTTCTTCCGGGCTTCTGAATGGAATGATGCCAAGAGCTGGTGAAATGGTGAGAGGTCATGAATGAAACAAGAATTCAGGGTCTTAAAGACCCTGGAAAAAGGAAAGAGCTAGGAGGTTCATGGGAGTAAGGAGAGATGAGAAAGGATCAGCAAGTGTAACTGGGTATGGGGTGAGAAAAGTAGGGGAAACAGAAATCAGGGAGGAAAAGGGGGGCAGGGAAGAGTCAAGTCTTGAAGTTGGAAGAATGAGTAGGTATAACATGGACTGAGCAGGATCTAAGGCCTTGGTACGTTCTTCAAGGTACCCCATTGGAGAAAGGGAGTAGCTAGAAATAATAGTGCCTTGAAAAAAAGCAGGGGCTACTGAAGAACTCTTAATTTCTGAGAACTGTGCCTTTAGGTAGCATAGGGACAAGAAGGAACTTGGTCCTTCTCCCTTGACATCACTAAAGTCCTGAAAGTGGTGGTTAGAAAAAATCATGTGAAAAAGTGGTTAGATTGTTTGGTGGTAAAAGAAATAAAGGTGTGGCTGGTTGTTACCAATACCTTTCTTGAAAGTTGTCACAGATTATAGAGTATATTTAGTGCTTCCAATAGTCACTTCTCTTATGTCCAGAATGGGACTTTTTCTTGTAGTGTGCTGGTCATGACTGGTATATGGCATATATCTCCTGGCCCAATATAACAAAAAGGCTGTCAGGGAACCCCAAGGTAGACAAGGTAGTCCTCAGCCTAGGAAGAAAACATTAAGAGCCATAGGTGTGATTGAGGAGGTAGAGTTAATGGGACTTGGTCACTGCATGTTTTTTCCCAGGTTACCATGTGCCATATTGAAGGGTGGGAGTAGAATTTAGGTCATAGACAAGAGAGTTCATAGTACTTATCTTTAAGAGGAACAGAAAATCCCAATAGACTCGTCCTTTCTCCCTCCTTCCCCATGATCCCCCTGATCCTAAAGTTCTGGGGGACTCCAGGACTCCCAAGAAGAATGTTGCTTCCTGGAAGTCTGTAAGAAGTCTTGTTTTCTCCCATCTGTCTTAAGAATTCCAGTCAAAGGATGGGAGCCAGTGTTCACAGCCACACCCTGGCAGTTTTGGAGGCTCATTCCAACTTTCTTTCCCTTTTGTTGTGCTATGTAGAGACAGGACTAGAATTGCTTCTCGGGGGATTGGGGATCTTAGGAGCCCAGCTTCTCTGTGAGCCCTTGTAATCATGTGACAATTTGGACATACAAGTGCTATGACCATATTCTATGTACCAGTTGTCCGGATATAGTGTTCACCTTTTCCAATAGGGGTTTGCTGTGAGAGTACCAGAGTTCCTTAGCATGACCTTCACTACCCTGCTATTTTCATCTTTAATATTGCCATCCTGCCTGACTAGAACCGTCTCATCCCACTGGTAGCTAAATGACTGATGACTCAGATCTATTAACTCAGCAACTCTTTATGGGAAAGAAGTGTCTCAAGTCCAGCCAAGCAGGACTATTAAGAAAAGGGGGTAAGGGAGACAGCTCTGTCCATTGAAAATAAATGAAGTGACCAACCCTAGTTGTAAGATAAGAAGGCTTCGAAAGTATTTCATGATAACATTTCTTAAAATTCCTATTCTGTTAATAAGTTTAATTTCCAAATTATTTGCATTTGAATATAGTTGGTGATTAGCTCACATCCATGTACCAGTTTTGCCAGTAGTTAGGGGCTATCACATGGGCAAGTCACTAAATCACCTAGAGGAAGAATTAGGTGATCTATAAGGTCTACTCCAACTCCAGAATTCCATGATTCTTTTGTTCTCTTATAGATATAGATATACAAATGATTACTTTACCCACTTATCTCTTTAATGACTAACCAAAAGAACCTTCTCACTAATGTTTTAGTAGCTCTCTGAAAAACACATTCTTAATTTTTTTTAAAAAAGGAGACAATTGGACCAATGCACAATGCTGTGACGACAATCATCAGAAAATTGTTTTTGTGTGAGTGTGATTTATGATTATTTGCATTTGAGAACATCTTTTTACAATGCTAATAGATATGTGTTCAGCTCAGTTTTCTGCTTGGCCATAGTTTAGTTGCTGTTCTTTATCACCAGAAAGATATATTTTCATTGCAGCTACCTCTATGTATATGAAACTGTAAACACCAAGATCATTTTTCAATAAACAATGTCCATCAACTTCCATTATTTCTGGTTCTCCATTATTGCTCCAATTTTTCCCATGTCCTCAAAAGACTAGTCAAGCAGTGTAGTGAGCCAGCTAGAAGGCTGGGTATGAAATGACATTAGCAGACAGAGCTTAAGGAATAGCAGAGAATAGTCCAGGCAAGTACCCAGAGAGTGAGTATGCCTGGGACAAAGCAGGGGCCAAGAAGATGTGAAAATCAGATTATGGAGAATAACTGAGAGTAGCAGTCCTTGTTAATAGTTACTAATAGCTTTTTTAGGGGGCAACTAGGTAGCACAGAGGATAGAGCACCAGGTCTAGAGTTGTAAGGATGTGGGTTCAAATCTGGCCTCACACACTTCCTAGCTGTATGACCTTCAGCAAGTCATGTAACCTTGATTACTAGCCCTTTCTACTCTTACTAAGATGAAAAGTGGCCTCTAGCTCATGTAAAAAATTGTTGTGAAGAACAAATAAGATGATGAAATGATATATGTAAGGCATTTTATAAATCTTAAGGTGGCACAGAGGATAGAGCACCAGACCTGGAGTCAGGAGGTCCTGGGTTCAAATCTAGATTTCCCGAGCCCTTACCCTTTTGTCTTAGAGTTATCACTAAGAAAAAAAGGGTTTTAAAAAAAACTTTATGCTAGTGTCATACAGTGGAAAGAGGCTGGAGTCAAAGGACTTGAGTTCAAATCCTACCACTGATGCTGTGTCTTTTTGGCCTTTGAGAAATCACTTGAGCACTTCAATCTTCACTGTAATTCTTCAATGTAAAGTGGGGCAGCGGGGTTCCTAAATGGCCTCTGAGGTCCCTTCCAGCTCTAGGCTTATGTTAGCAGTGATGATGATGCTTTTCCAAGAAACCTAACCCATCCAACAAAGGAAGAAAGGGGAATGTGTCAAAATTAGGTAAAATGTTCTCATATAAACTTTTTTAAATTAGGTAAACAAAGGATCCATAACCTTATTCCATGTCTACAATACAAAACAGCAGATGTTTCCTGTTTCTATACTTACTGAATTCATCTGAAATCTCCTCAAAACTTCTGTCTCCCCATTCTTGGGTTTTTAAAACTTATCTGATGTGGCCATATTAGGGCTTCCTAAATAACCAATTCCCCTTCTCCAATTTCCTGGGCAGTCAGGATGGTGCCTTAGAGACAGCAACAGCTCAGACCTTCATAAACCCTTCTTCACCAATCAAAAACACCCAACTTAAAAGGTACATCCCCCAAAAGCCTGAATTCTAGAACATGCAGATTTAAAGGGAAGGAAGAAAGAAGGTCCAGGACCCCTCCCCCACCCACAGTGCTAATCCTCCAGCGGTGGCTGGAATCTCTGGGTGGGAAAGGGTACAAGTCTGGAGGGAGTACCTTGCCAGCAAAGCTGTGCCAAGCTCAGGGTGTAGAACACAGGCAGTGTAGAGGCAGCTGGAGAAGAAGTGCAGAGCAGTCAGCCTAGTGGCAACCAAGATGCTCCATCTTGCCCCCCACTCCCCTTTTTGGAGGTTTTGGTCTCAGCTTTGTGGAACTCCTCTGCCCTGGCTCAATCTCATCAATAGGGCAAATAAGAAGCCTTCAGAAGGAAGGGAAGCTCAAGCTCCAACACCCCTCCCCCACAGACTGATCTGAGAGCCTCACTGACTGAATTCCCAGGGCATAGGCTGCAACAAACTACAGGCAACAACCTTGACAACAGGGTGAGAACCCCATCTCCTTTTCAGCTCCTGCTGTTAGCTGGGGAAGATCTGACTAACCTGATCAATTAGCAGAACAGAGAAGAAGCCCCTTCAGGACAGAACAGCCCAAACCCACAGATCCCGCACATAATGAGAGGAGCAAGATTACAGGTAACTACAGGGGGAAAAGAAGAGGGAAATATGAGTAAACAACAGAAAAAGAAAAAAGAAATTACAATCAATAGCTTCTATCCAGGCAATGAACAAAGAGCAAATGGAACAGAGGAAGATCAAGGAACACCAAACAAAAACAAACTCCAGCAAATTGGACACAGGCTTTGGAAGAACTCAAAATACAATTCAAAAAACAATTAAGAGAGGCTGAAGACAACTAGGAAAAGAACTTAAAAAGCAAAACAAATAATCTGGAAACAGAAAATAGTGTCTTAAAAGCCAAAATTATTCAGCTTAAAAATGAGGCAAAGGAGATGAAAGATCAGAAGGAGAAGGATGACCAAAAATCCAATCTCCTGGGCATATAAGCATGTAATCCTCCAGACTCAATTGTTAAGGGTCATTCCAGGCACAGAAGCTTAAGAATCTCAAAGAAACATATTTAGCATTCCTTTTTATAGTCCAGTGTTTTTCAGAGATGCCATTTAAAAAGACATTAGCAACCATGATTGTTCTGCACAAAATTTATCAAGTAAAAGGAAAAATTCATATGAAAAATTTCAGTTCCTAAACTGGGATTGGTTAAGGTGAGTCCTACACTAAAGTTTCTCTACTGGACAATCTTCAGTAAATATTCAGCCAGAGGTCCCTGCTAGGAAACCATAGCAAAGACATTCCATTCTGTTCACTTTATTATTATAGCTAAGGCAGGTAATCATACTGATACATTTGAAAAAGATATAATCTTTAACTTGAAAATTCAGTTATTTATCAGAATTCAGCAATTCAGTTCAACTCATTTCAAAAGGAAATATATATTGCAAACCTTTAATTACTATATAAACATGCACTGGTATAAAGTATTAGTTGTGCAACTCTGATACCTATGTGGTCACCCTGTTATAGCTTTGACTAATTGAATTCATGTTGTAGCTTTGTCTAATAGAAGTTCTTCCTGTAGCCAGATTATGTAGTTGACCAACTCTTCAGTTTAGCCCATTCTTTCCCAGTCAATCTAAGAAAAGTGTGTTTATGAACATACAGAGCATAGGGTATAATCCTAGATCTTGCAATTTAGTGGCATATATGGTGGCCACCCAGTTGGCAAAAGTGGGATAGAAGATTTCTAAAGCAAGTTTTGGAGATTGTACTCCTATGCACTTTGAGTCTTCACTGGAACTTATGATTTGATTTATCAAAGTAATTACCTATATGCCACTTGGAGCAGAACTAACCCCCAAAATGTGTTTGTTTGTAAAAGAAATATTTGAAAAGTCCCTTGAACCAGAAGACCTGAATTCAAATCCTAGACTCTGATGCTTATTATTTGCTGTGCAATCCTATGCAAATAACTTAGCCACCCTAGCACCCTAGTCTCATTTTCTTCCTCTATGATGAGACAATAATACTTCTAATGTTTTCCCTCAGAGAGCTGTAATGATAAAAGTAATAATGAGCATAAATATGTAGCACTTAATGTTTTATTAAGCAACTGCTATATACCGGGTATACAAAGAAGTGTAAAAACTGACTGGTTTCAATGAGTTCCCAGTCAAATAGAGAAGACAATACAAAAATAGCTATGTACAAGCAAGATAAATTGGAGTTGATCAAGAAAGGGAAGGCACTAGCATTGAGTGATTAGAATGGCTGAACAAATTGTAGTATCTGTTGGTGATGGAATACTATTGTGCCAAAGGAATAATGGACTGGAGGAATTCCATGTGAACTGGAAAGACTTCCAGGAATTGATGCAGAGTGAAAGTAGCAGAACCAGGAGAACCATATACACAGAGACTGATACACTGTGGTACAATTGAACATAATGCAATGATCCAGGACAATTCTGGGGGACTTATGAGAAAGAATGCTATCCATACCCAGAGAAAGGTTCTGTGGGAGCAGAATCACAGAAGAAAAACAACTGCTTGATCACATGGGTTGATGGGGATATGACTGGTGATGTAGACTCTGAATGAAAACCCTAGTGCAATTATCAATAATATGGAAATAGGTCTTGATCAATGATATAAGTAAAACCCAGTGGAATTGTGAATTGACTATGGGGCGGGGGTTAGGAGGGAAGGGAAAGAACATGAATCATGTAACAATGGAAAAATATTCTAAAATAATTAAATAAAAATTTTCAATTAAAAAAAGTGATTAGGGGTTCCAAGATAACCCCAAAAGACTCATGATTTTTTTTTTAAATTACTAGCCACAGCCAAAGAAGGAACTGTTGGAATCTGATGGTGGATCAAAGCACACCATCCTTCATGCTATTTCCTTCATGAATTTTCTGTTGTATATGTGACATGTGTCTTCAGTCATGACATGGAGAATATGGGAATAAACATGGAATGAAAGAACAGGTATCAGTTGCCTTGGGAAGCAAGAGAATCCGAATTGAAAAATGTCAGTAAATCATTGTCAAAAATTGTTTCTATGTGTGATTGGAAAAAAATTTAATTAAAAAATTGATGGGTGGGTAATTGGGTGGTTTAATAGATAGAGAGCCACATCTGGAGATGGGAGGTCCTGGTTCAAATTCAGTCTTAGATACTTCCAACTGTGTGATCCTGGGCAAATCAACCCCAATTGCCTTGCCCTTACCACTCTTTTGCCTTGGGACTGATACTTGGCATTGATTCTAAGATAGAAAATAAAGAGTTAAAAGAGATTGGGAAAGCTGCTTGTATAAGGTGGGATTTTAGTTGAGACTTGAAGGAAAGCCAAGAGGTAGAAGTGAAGAGGGAAAACATTACTCATACCAGTGTGGAACTTGGTAACCAAGAAATTGAGATGCACAGTGCTTGAATGAAGGCTTCTGTCAGGCAAGAGGAAACGTTTACTTGTTTTAAGGAGATTTACTCCAAGTTAAGACTAGAATCACAGGCATACATTCTAATATCCAAATATGGCATCTATTTTTTGTAGTTCCTCACTTTCATTGTTCGTTACAATCACTCTACTAAAGTAATATGCCATAATTTATTTAGCCATTCACCACTCAGAATGGCAGAAAATTACAATCTTGGAAGAAATCTCAACAGCCTTTTGTGTAACCCCAAAGCATCCCTTCTGCCATATATAAGTGGTCATTCAACCTTTGTTTGAAGATTACCAAAGAGGGAAAACTCATCTTCTCAGGCAGCCCATTCTATTTTGGGATAACTAATTTTCTGGAAGTTTTCCTGACATCAAATTGTTGAAGAAAAATTATACTAATCATTTTAACCCAAGCCTACTAAAACAATTTTGTTGAATTTACCATTAATCTATATCCAAACCAAATTTTGCTTGAGGAAGTACAAAATAGTATAACATGTTATGTCTTTTCCCCAAGAAGATTTCAGGTAACAGGAATCTTGAACAAGCAAAATGTATTAAATAAAGCTGGATTCACAGAATTGTTGGGTAACCAAACCTGCCATCCCATTCCCTCTGGATTGTTTCCCTTACTCTTGAGTTCAGAGAAAGGGACCACCTCCTTTCCTTGTTCTTGAGTTGTTTTAATTGCATGCAATTTTTCATGACCCCATTTGGGGTTTTCTTGACAAAGATATTGGATTGGTCCCTCTCCAGCTTATTTTACAAATGAAGAACTGAGGCAAAGGGGTTAAGTGACTTGCCCAGGGATATGCAGGTAGTAACTGAGGTCAGATTTGAACTTGGGAAGATGAATCTTTCTGACTTCAAGCCTGACACTCTTTGTTGTGCAATTCTACTGTGCCATCTCATTACCCATTTCCACTGAGATCTTAATCCTTTCTCTGGGGAAAATTGTGGATTCAAATGCCAATCATTTTAGGTGGGCTGGTAAAGGGAAAACAGGACTTCAATGGGTCAGTAACCAAAATAGTGCTGGGAAGTAGGAAAAGCAATGATGTAAACAAGACTAGAAAATTATTCTTTGATAAATATTGGTACCAACCTCAATCCACTTCCTTAAAAAAAGTCTTTTTGTCCTCAACCTATTACCCACCTTTCCCAGGCAGCTGGAAAAGACTTGAGGAAAATACTGTTTCTTGATATACTAATATACGTTATATATGACACATAATATACTAAAATAATATACTAATTATGCCAACGTATGGTACATATTATATACAATAATTATATGTGTGGTTTTACTAAAAAGGAGGTTTTTAATATACTTCCACAAAACTTAAACTTGCATTTTTTGTAACTCCTATTCATTGCTCACTATAAATGAACATTTGCAAGGGGTCAGAGTAAACTAATAATTTAGTAACTTCTGTTGTGCAATTCCAAATTGATTTTTAGAATATCTGGACAGATTCATAGTTCTACCAACTGTGTATAAGTATGTCTCTCTTTTCAAAGTCCCTTAAACACTGATTTCATTCCAAAATAGAAACCTTAAGAAAATAATAAAATCTTGCTTGCTTTGGTGTCTCCTGTTTTTTTCTTCTTCTATGTACATCATTGGATTTTGTTACTTCATATAACATTGTCTAATTCCATACACATATTATTGTAATTCTGCATTTTTCACCCTATCTTTTCACCTTGTTTTTCTATATTTCCTTACATTCTTCAAATTTATTTTACATATCACATTGTAATCTGCTAGTCCACGGTTGGCATACATATCATACTGAGGCATATGACAGACTGATTCCGGTTTTTTAATTTTAATTTGTGTTATTCGGTGTTATAAGGTGGGTTCAGTGTATTAGCAGAAGTGGTGTATGGCAGTGATGCAGCTGTCCTGTCTTGAACCTTTTCACGGGTCAGTGTTATCCTCTTGCCTGCTAACCAAGATTTTAAGCCCTTTGTCGGTGGGCACCTTGCTCTTCATGTCTGTGTTATGCCTGCTTTTACCTGGTGCCCGGGGCCAGCACTCTTCTCACTAGGTGAATGTACTATGGTGTTCTTTGTTAGAAACTGATAGAACTGAGAGCCAACACTTTTTCTTCTGTGGCTCTCCTCTTTCACTGATACTTTTAACCAAGGGCAATCGAGATTTCTCAGCCTTTAGCACTTTTAAAAAGAACATCCCTAGTGCCTAGCACAATACCTGGTACATAGTAGGTGCTTAATAAATATTTATGGTCTGCCTTTTCCAGGAAAATGATGAAGAAAACCTGGGTATCTAAGGCTAAATTGCCTGGCTTCCTTGAAAAGATTGGGCTAAATCATTGGCCTTTTGTGTACTTACATCTTTCCCAGTAGTTAAGACCACATTGATCTTTTATCAAGCTCCAGAAGTTCCCAATCTATGGTTGTCCCAGAATAATGGGACTATATAAAGATTGGCTTCATTTAGACAAGAGTGACTAAGCCTAATCCCCAGAGAGGAAGACTGGTGCCAACTTTACTGATGCAGCTGGTCTAGTAGGTAAACAGTGGCACCCAGTGCCCAAAGGTACCTCACTACAGCTTGAAGAAGGAAGGGAAAGAATTAGTTCCTTCACCATAAAGGGGCCTGCTAGCCCACTTCCTTCTGGTTTGTGGAACCAGTTCTTTGACCAGACACCAGGATTTACCACTGAAGCCCGGAGCAAAAGCACCTGGCTCTAGGAAGCAGCAACTGCTGAGCTACACTGATTTTTCTGCAATTAGACCATAGAAGGAGGGATCCACACTTAGCCCCTCTCCTTTGGAGCAAACTATCTGGCTCTGAATGTTCAGGTTGGTTTTGTGGTAGCTTCTTTTGCTGCTATAGTTTAAGAAAAAAATGAAAAATTTCCCTAGGTTTCAAGTTTATTGAAATGATTCATTATTCCTTTTCAAGGAAGTGGTGTGTAGTGGAAAGAGCCTTACTAGGAAGCAGGCCTGGGTTCTAGAGCTGATTCTGTTATTCAAACATGCAAAGTACTCATCCTCTCTGCCTCAGTTTCCTTGTTTATAAAATAGAGTTGAAAACATTTTATTAGGCTTATTAGGAGATCAGAGGATAAATGAATAGAGAGGAGTAGACTTGAAATCAAAACACTTGGGTTCAATTCCCACCTTGACACTCTTATGTTTCTCAGTGCCCCAAGCAACTCTTTTATAACCTTCTAGATAGCCTAGAAGTGTCATGGCATGCATGCCAGAGGGGGCTGCTCCCCACCTCATCTCCATGAGTGCCTGAGGACATTTCTCACATCACCCATCCCTCTGCCCAGTCACCCAATGGGAGCACTCCCTCCCTCCCCTGTCTGGGGTAAGGTGGGGGGGGGCAGCTCACACAGAGCATGAAGGTTCAGTTTGGGCACTTGGTCTCTAAGAGGTTCATTATCAGTGCCCTAGAAGCTGCAGGTCTGCCTGATAAACATTGGTAGAAGGAATTTCCATACTGAGAGTTCCCTACATTGATGAGTCAGAATAAAAAAAATTAAGTATAATATAGTATTATTATATAACATACATAAATACATAAAATGACAAAGTTGGGGATCTAGAAGTCTTTAAAGTTCTATAAGAATTTATAGTTTTCAATGGGGATATGATTGGGGATGATCTCTAAATGATCATCCTAGTGCAAACACTAATAATATGGAAATAGATCTTGATCAATGACACATGTAAAACCCAGTAGGATTGCGCGTTGGCTACAGGAGAGGGTGGGAGGAGAGGAGGGAAAGAACATGAAACTTGTAACCATGGAAAAATAGTCTAAATTAAATAAAATTTTCAAAAAATAATTTATAGTTTTTAAATTTAAATTTAAATTTTAGTTTTAGTTCCAAATTCTCTCCCACTCACCCCCATTGAGAAGGGAAAAAAAAGAAAAAAATATTACACATATGTATAGACATGCCAAACAAATGTCCACATTAGCTATATGACTATATAAGTTTAAGTTATATTACTTCGTTGAACGCAGCTAGCTATGAGCTGTATCACCCTGACCTCAGAGCCACAAGGGGACCAGCTGAGGATGGTCAAGCTGGTCCAAACCTGTGGGAAACTAGTTCTATGGTTTCTTTGGACATTCTAGTATTGTGTCTGAAGATCACTGTTCTGGCCAGATGTCACGACTTCCCCAAATTCCCCAGTCATATCTATGCAAAACACCTTACTGTCTCAACTCCCTGGGACCTGCAGTTGCACTGTTCCAAGAATTGTACCTCACTCTCTCAGCTTTGATATTCTATAAGAACTCCACGCTCAGCTCCCTCCTCTGGCAGGCCAATATTTTAGAACTCTGGTATCCCAAACTGCAATTCCCTTTCCTTGATTAAATACTCTTATTTTTTTTAAACCAGTACTATGTATTGGTTCCAAGGCAGAAGGGCAATAAGAGCTAGGCAATAGGGGTTAAGTGACTTGTTCAGTCACACAGATAGGAGATATCTGAATCCAGATTTGAACCCAGCACCTCCCTGTCTCTGAGCCTGGCTCTCAATCCACTGAGCCATTCAGCTGCCCTTTGTAGTCTTTTATTTTAGGTTAATAACTCAATGATCCAATAGCCAGTCCATCAATGACCGTAGGATTGCCTCCAACAATCAAAGGTATTTGTTCCTGGGCAGAAGAGGTCAAAATTGCTCAATGGAAGTTTTCGTGAGATTTATAGAGATACTATTCTATTGCTTAACAGACTTTGGTGGGAAACCCGACATGGTGGTTGAAGCATGTAATCCTTGTTGTAATGAGAGGCTGAGGCTAGTGGATAGCTTGGGTTTGAGAGCTCTAAAATATAGTATGGCTAAACCGATCCTTTGGGTGCTTGAGGTCCAACACCAATATGGTGATACCCCAGGAGCAGGGAACTGCCTAAAGAGGATAAATGGGCCCAAATCTGAAATGGAGTGGATTTAAATTTCCATACTGCTCAAAAGTGGGATTGGGCCAGTATATGACTTCTAGACTGGGCAAGACAGGGAGAGCCAATCTCAAAACAGTAATAATAATAATAATAATAATAATAATAATAATAATAATAATAAACAACTTCAGTGGGTTCCTAATACTTTTATTAGGCTAGTGTTGATTGTGAATTAGGATAAGGACCGCTGTATGAATTACATATTTTTAAAGCTTGAAAGCCAGGAAGTAGGGCCTGATAGTGCCTGAAGGCATTAATAAATGTTTATTGGACTGAATTGGAAGTCCTAGACATAGAATTATAAATTTTGAACTGGATGGGGGTCTCAGAAATCACTAAATCTAACTTCCACACACTATAAGTTCAGAAACTGAGGTCCAGGGAGTTTAGCCCAAATTAATGCAGTCACATTAGAGATGGGATTTAAACTCAGGTCCCAAATTCCTTGAGAGTAGATTGTTTTAGTCATATCTATATCCCTAGATAAAATGCCTGGCACACAGGATGCACATGACAGGTGTTTGTTCTCACTTGCCTAAATTCCAAAAATTGGAAATGAATATTAAATTGGAAGTGCCATGTGTCAACGTTTTTAATACTGTGAAGATTGGATTTAGCTATCTCCTGATTGTAACAAATAAGGTACTTATCTCTTCCTTTATAGTGAAGCTAAAATTGTGAGCTACAATCTATTTTTAGATTTTAACTACAAAAAGGTATTAAGTAACTACAAAAGGTGAATTTAACAAAAGAGGTGTTAAGTAACCCAAAAAGATATAATCTAACCAGAGAAGAACTAAAGAGTGGACAGTCCTGGAGAAAATCTAACCAGAGAAGATGAGAACTAAAGAGTGGACAGTCCTGGAGAAAATCTAACCAAAGAAGATGAGAATTAAAGAATGGGAATCCTGGAGAAAAGCTTCTGTTGTGATTGGTAGATGTGAAAATTTAGGGGAAGTGACACAAGGGAAAAAGATCTTTAAAAAGAGGACCAAAAGGTAGAAGATCATTCATTCGGGCACTGACTCAGAGAAGCAACTGGAAGACAGACCCTTGAGGATCGACTGGAAGGCAGACACCCAGACTTCTTTTCGACTGTGGCCGTTGGCGAGTGAAAAGCTGACTTAGTGACCCCACCTTTCTGGAGGCGTGAAGCCTCCAGGTAAGGCCCATCTTCTTGAGACTCTCTTCCCCTGGCTGGGGCTTAGAGATTCTAACTGGTATCAGAAGAAGCCAAAGTTCTCCCTCTCTCCCTCTCCCTCTCCCTCTCCCTCTCCCTCTCCCTCTCTCCCTCTCCCTCTCCCTCTCCCTCTCTCCCTCTCCCTCTCCCTCTCCCTCTCCCTCTCTCCCTCTCCCTCTCTCTCTCTCTCTCTCTCTCTCTCTCTCTCTCTCTCTCTCTCTCTCTCTCTCTCTCTGTCTCTCTCTCTCTCTGTCTCTCTCTCTCTGTCTCTCTGTCTCTCTCTCTCTGTCTCTCTGTCTCTCTCTCTCTCTGTCTCTCTCTGTCTCTCTCTCTGTCTCTCTCTCTCTGTCTCTCTCTCTCTCTCTCTCTCTGTCTCTCTCTCTCTCTCTCTCTCTCTCTCTCTCTCTCTCCTTAATATCTTCCTTCTATTGTAAATAAACTACCATAAATTCCATTGACTTTAGTAATTCATTTTGGGATTTAGAAATTAAATCCCTGGCAACCACCTAATTAATATATTCAGAGTCCAACCATAAATAATTTTAACAACACAATGAAAGCCCAACCTCTGCCACAACAAATCCTTTCTGTTTTCTACAGAAAACCAAACCTGGCCTTCACAACCTCAATATGCCCATTTTTTGATGATCAACTTCCCTAAAGCTGATATACCAGCTCTTATTTTTTCTACTTCACCCACTCTTGCTGTCCTATATAGTAACCTAGGCAGAGAAAATGCCACCACCCATACCCCTTTCATCAATATGAGTTTCTAGTTTTATTTTTCCAATAGAAATGCTTTATTATGAGTTTAAGAAAGCTTCCCCACTCCCAAACCTCCCCATCATCATCAGTCTTCTTTATAGTGTATAATTTAGTTGAGACAAAATAATTGAATTTATTTACTTACACAATCAACCTTTCAACTATTTATATCTTGGCAATTTTTTTGTGTGTGTTTTGGCATTGTGTATACAAGATTTTGACACCTATTCTTTAATTCATCATTGTGAAACTGCACATCACATTGGAGATGAAGCACACTTTGCATGAACAGTCAATTTTTGACAAGTCAATTTATGATTATAGCCCAGAGTTTTGAAATGGGATTTAAATCAGGTTAGTTCTCAGGCCACTGAAACATATTTATTTCCTCTCTTGGATAAATTTGATATTATGTGACTTGTGGCATGGTTCAGGTCATGTTGCTGAATTCTATCTATATTTGAGAATTTCTGTAATTCCAGAACAACTCTGTGTCTCATTATAGCAATATATTTATCAGAGTTTTCATTTTGTCAATGGGGATAGAAGATTTCTAGACTCACTGGAAGTTTTTTTTAAACCATGCCTTTTTTGGGGTGTGTGTGGATATTTTGCAGTCTGATGAAGATGCCCAGATATTACAAGCTCAGCCAGATTTCTTCTAACAAGTTCAGGTGAGATCTGGTGGTTTTGAAATAGCCTTGAATGAAAAAGTGAGTTTTATCTGTAAAAATAATCCCTTTTTTAATCTTTAGTACTCCAGTCTTTGTATTGTCTTGCCTGTAACAAGTTTTTCTTTCCTTTCATAAACAACAGCTATTTTTTTAAACTGTCCTTTTGGCTATTCTAACTTCAAGAACCTTATTCCACATTCTTGGAAGAATAAAAAACAATTCCTCCATCTGTTAGGTCTGACCCACTCTTAGCACTCCACAATACTTGCTTCAGCTACCTTGATTTTTTTCCCTTTAAAACATATCTTTAGACTTCTGGTCAAGATGGCGGCGTAGAAGCAGCGAAAGTTCAGACCTTGGAAACCCTTCCTTACCGATCGCAAACAGAGTGCTCCTAGGACACCGAAATTCAAGCTGAACAACAGGATAGACCTGGGGAACCCTCCTCTTGGACCTGGATCAAAAGGTACCGCACCCCAAAAGCCAGAACCCTAGATCATTCGGATCTAAGGGGTAGGCAGAAGGAAGGTCCCAGGACCCTTCCTCCCCCAACCCAGAGTACTGAGCCTACAGCAGCAGCAGGAACCTCAGGGCTCTGAGGACTCACCTTGAAAGCAACCTGAGCCAGTCTCCTGGGTGCCCAACACAGACGACAGGGAAATATAGAGAGAAGAGGGAAGCCTGTAGCCCCCTGGCTGGGACCTTCCATCTGAGTCTGAAGGGAGGTCCCAGCTTTAGGGCACCAGCTGAACCCAATCCCATCAGGAGCCCTCAGAGCTACTGAAAGGACAGAAAACTCAGGGCTGGCAAAGGGCTTGCTCCGAAGAGCTTACCTTTAAAGTAACCCCGGGCCAGTCTCCGGGCATTCAACACAGACTGTGGAGGAGGAGGTTGTTTTTTTTTCTTCCTTTTTTTGGCTCCAGGATCATTCGACCCACACCACCTGAACCTAATCCCATCAGGAGCCCTCAGAGCTTCTGAAAGAACAAAAACCTCAGGGCCAGTGAAGGGTTTACCTTGAAAACAACCCAGGCCAGTCTCTAGGCATTCAACACAGATTGTGAAGGAGGAGGTTTTTTGCTTCAGGGCTCATTCAGCCCAAACCAGGTGAACCTAATCCCATCAGGAGCCCTCAGAGCCCAGGCAAGCCATGACCCCTCCCCCCTTAGAGAGCAGGGTCTTCTGAAAAAACAGAAACCTAGAGGCGAAGTCAACATGGCAGCCTAGAAGGAGCATAGACCTGGCAGCCTGGCCAGAGCTTTGGAGATCCTCCATATTTGCTCCAGCCATCCAGGAAGTTTAAAACTCAGAGTAAACCCAGCCCAAATAAGCTGAACTCAATCCCATCAAAAGTCTCCAGAACGCAGGGAAGCCCAGGCTCCCCATCCATCCTCATTAACTGCTGGACTTTAAGCGAATCAAAAGCCTCCAGAGAACAGGAAAGCTCAAACCTCCAACAACCCTCCCCCAGAGATTACACCAAGAGATCTTCTGTTAAAGCACCAAGAGGGGAGACCGATAGAAGTCCCCCCGCAAAAAAAAATGAGAGGAACAAGAGCACAGACAAGTACGGGGAGTAAAGAAGGGGTGAATCTGAACAAACAACAGAAACAGAAGAAAGAAACTACAATAGACAGCTACTACTCAGCAAATGGAACAGAGGGGGAGAGATCAGCAAACAATAAACCAGAAATCCCAGTGAATTGGATACAGGCTGTGGAAGAACTCAAAACACAACTAAGAGAGGCTGAAGACAATTGGGAAAAGAACTTAAAAATTAAGATAAGTCACCTGGAAACAGAGGCACTTGAACTAAAACAAGAAAATAGTGTCTTGAAAGCCAAAATCAACCAGCTGGAAAATGAGGCAAAGGAGATGAAAGATGAGGCAAAGGAGATGAAAGATGAGGTAAAGAGGATGAAAGACGATCTTCGAAGAAAATCAGACCAGAAGGAAAAAGACAACCAAAAAGCCAGAGATGAAATCCAATCTTTAAGGACCAGAGTAAAACAACTAGAATCAAGTGACCTCACAAGGCAGCAGGACACTATAAAACAAAACAAAAAGAATGAAAAAATTGAGGAAAATGTGAAGCATCTCATTCACAAAACGGACGATTTAGAAAATCGTTCAAGAAGAGACAATTTAAGAATAATTGGACTACCAGAAGACCACGACAAAAGAAAAAGCCTGGACATAATACTAGAGGAAATTATCCAGGAAAACTGTCCCGAGATCCTAGAACAAGAGGGGAAAGTGGAGATTGAAAGAATCCACAGATCACCCCCTGTATTTAATCCCCAACTGACAACACCAAGAAATGTTATAGCCAAATTCAAAAAGAATCAGATGAAAGAAAAGATATTACAAGCTGCCAAGAAGAAGCCATTCAGATACCCTGGAAACACGGTGAGGATAACACAGGATCTGTCTGCATCCACACTGAAGGACCGAAAGGCATGGAATACGATATCTGGAAAGCAAGGGAACTAGGTCTACAGTCAAGAATAAAATACCCATCAAAACTGACTATATTCTTACAGGGAAAGTATGGTCATTTAACACAACAGAAGAGTTCCAAGCATTCATAAATAAAAGACCAGACCTGAACAGAAAATTTGAAGTCCAACCACAGAACTCAAGAGAATCATCAAAAGGTAATTAAAAAAGAGGGGGAAAAACAACAACAACAACAAAAAATTTTTTAAGAGACTCAATAAGTTAAAATGATATGTATCCCTATAAGAAAAGAGGTTATTGGCAACTCTTAAAAACTGTTGCTATCACCTGAGCAGCTAGAAGAACTACACTCAGAGGGAACAGTGACAAACTGTATAGGATGAAAGGACAAGACATAAATAGGTATATAGATATATGCATGCATAAATACATATACGTGTATATATATATACATGACTAAAGCTAAAAAAGAAAAGAGGTTATGACTAAAAGAAATGGGAAAAGAAACAAATGGGGGTAGATTTATATGTCACAAAAAAGCTCATGGTGGGAGGGGGGAGAACATCGATACACTGGAAGGGTAAAGAGGTTGGAGATAGGAAATACTCAACTCTTACATACTTTGAAACAGACCCAAAGCGGGAAGAACAATCCAATCCATTGGGGAAGAGAATAGATCTGCACCCTATAGGGGAGTAGAAGGGTAAAAAAAAACAGACTGGTGGGGAGGGAATCAGTACAAAGGAGGGAGAGGGTGGGGGGGAAATTTTAAAAAGACTACAGGGGAAAATAAGAGAGGGAATAAGAAGGGAGGGGGGTAGAAAGGGAAGTACAAGGGGGACTGATTTAAAGTAAATCACTGGACTAAAAGGTAGAGCTGAAGAAGAAAGGTCAGAAATAGGGAAGGATATCAAAATGCCAGGGAGTCCACAAGTGACAGTCATAACTTTGAACGTGAATGGGATGAACTCACCCATAAAACGTAGATGAATAGCAGAATGGATTAGAATCCAAAACCCTACCATATGTTGTCTTCAAGAAACACACATGAGGCGGGTAGACACCCACAAGGTCAGAATTAAAGGATGGAGTAAGACCTTCTGGGCCTCAACTAACAGAAAGAAGACAGGAGTGGCAATCATGATATCTGATAAAGCCAAAGCAAAAATAGACCTGATCAAAAGGGATAGGGAAGGTAATTATATTTTGTTAAAAGGGACTTTAGATAATGAGGAAATATCACTAATCAACATGTATGCACCAAATAATATAGCCCCCACATTTCTAATGGAGAAACTAGGAGAATTGAAGGAAGAAACAGACAGTAAAACCATATTAGTGGGAGACTTGAACCAACCATTATTAAATTTAGATAAATCAAATCAAAAAATAAATAAGAAAGAGGTAAAAGAGGTGAATGAAATCTTAGAAAAATTAGAATTAATAGACATATGGAGAAAAATAAATAGGGACAAAAAGGAATACACCTTCTTCTCAGCACCACATGGCACATTCACAAAAATTGACCATACATTAGGTCACAGAAACATGGCACACAAATGCAGAAAAGCAGAAATAATAAATGCAGCCTTTTCAGACCACAAGGCAATAAAAATAATGATCAGTAATGGTACATGGAAAACCAAATAAAAAACTAATTGGAAATTAAACAATATGATACTCCAAAATCGTTTAGAGAAGAAATCATAGAAACAATTAATAATTTCATCGAGGAAAATGACAATGGCAAGACATCCTTTCAAACCTTTTGGGATGCAGCCAAAGCGGTAATCAGAGGTAAATTCATATCCCTGAGTGCATATATTAACAAACTATGGAGAGCAGAGATCAATCAATTGGAAATGCAAATAAAAAAACTCGAAAGCGACCAAATTAAAAACCCCCAGCAGAAAACCAAACTAGAAATCCTAAAAATTAAGGGAGAAATTAATAAAATCGAAAGTGATAGAACTATTGATTTAATAAATAAGACAAGAAGCTGGTATTTTGAAAAAACAAACAAAATAGACAAAGTACTGGTCAATCTAATTAAAAAAAAGGAAGGAAGAAAAACAAATTAACAGCATCAAAGATGAAAAGGGGGACAGCACCTCTGATGAAGAGGAAATTAAGGCAATCATTAAAAATTACTTTGCCCAATTATATGGCAATAAATACACCAATTTAGGTGACATGGATGAATATATACAAAAATACAAACTGCCTAGACTAACAGAAGAAGAAATAGAATTCTTAAATAATCCCATATCAGAAAATGAAATCCAACAAGCCATCAAAGAACTTCCTAAGAAAAAATCCCCAGGGCCTGATGGATTCACAAGTGAATTCTATCAAACATTCAGAGAACAGTTAATCCCAATACTATACAAACTATTTGACATAATAAGCAAAGAGGGAGTTCTACCAAACTCCTTTTATGACACAAACATGGTACTGATTCCAAAACCAGGCAGGTCAAAAACAGAGAAAGAAAACTATAGACCAATCTCCCTAATGAATATAGATGCAAAAATCTTAAATAGGATACTAGCAAAAAGACTCCAGCAAGTGATCAGAAGGATCATCCACCATGATCAAGTAGGATTTATACCAGGGATGCAGGGCTGGTTCAATATTAGGAAAACCATCCACATAATTGACCATATCAACAAGCAAACCAACAAGAGCCACATGATTATCTCAATAGATGCAGAAAAAGCCTTTGATAAAATACAACACCCATTCCTATTAAAAACACTAGAAAGCATAGGAATAGAAGGGTTGTTCCTAAAAATAATAAACAGTATATATCTAAAGCCATCAGCTAATATCATCTGCAATGGGGATAAACTAGATGCATTCCCAATAAGATCAGGAGTGAAACAAGGATGCCCATTATCACCTCTACTATTTGACATTGTACTAGAAACCCTAGCAGTAGCAATTAGAGAAGAAAAAGAAATTGAAGGCATCAAAATAGGCAAGGAGGAGACCAAGTTATCACTCTTTGCAGATGACATGATGATCTACTTAAAGAATCCTAGAGATTCAACCAAAAAGCTAATTGAAATAATCAACAAATTTAGCAAAGTTGCAGGGTACAAAATAAACCCACATAAGTCATCAGCATTTCTATATATCTCCAACACAGCTCAGCAGCAAAAACTAGAAAGAGAAATCCCATTCAAAATCACCTTAGACAAAATAAAATATCTAGGAATCTACCTCCCAAGACAAACACAGGAACTATATGAACACAACTACAAAACACTCGCCACACAACTAAAACTAGACTTGAGCAATTGGAAAAACATTAACTGCTCATGGATAGGACGAGCCAATATAATAAAAATGACCATCCTACCCAAACTTATTTATCTATTTAGCGCCATACCCATGAAACTCCCAAAAAATTTCTTTACTGATTTAGAAAAAACCATAACAAAGTTCATTTGTAATAACAAAAGATCAAGGATATCCAGGGAAATAATGAAAAAAAAAACACAAATGAGGGGGGCCTTGCAGTCCCAGACCTCAAACTATATTATAAAGCAGCAGTCATCAAAACAATTTGGTACTGGCTAAGAGACAGAAAGGAGGATCAGTGGAATAGACTGGGGGCAAGCGACCTCAGCAAGACAGTATATGATAAACCCAAAGATCCCAGCTTTTGGGACAAAAATCCACTATTCAATAAAAACTATTGGGAAAATTGGAAGACAGTGTGGGAGAGATTAGGAATTGATCAATACCTCACACCCTACACCAAGATAAATTCAAAATGGGTGAATGACTTAAACATAAAGAAGGAAACCATAAATAAATTGGGTAAACACAGAATAGTATACATGTCAGACCTTTGGGAGGGGAAAGACTTTAAAACCAAGCAAGACATAGAAAGAATCACAAAATGTAAAATAAATAATTTTGACTATATCAAAGTAAAAAGCTTTTGTACAAACAAAACCAATGTAACTAAAATCAGAAGGAAAACAACAAATTGGGAAAAAATCTTCATAAAAACCTCTGACAAAGGTTTAATTACTCAAATTTATAAGGAGCTAAATCAATTATACAAAAAACCAAGCCATTCTCCAATTGATAAATGGGCAAGGGACATGGATAGGCAGTTTCAGATAAAGAAATCAAAACTATTAATAAGCACATGAAGAAGTGTTCTAAATCTCTTATAATCAGAGAGATGCAAATCAAAACAACTCTGAGGTATCACCTCACACCTAGCAGATTGGCTAACATGATAGCAAAGGAAAGTAATGAATGCTGGAGGGGATGAGGCAAAGTAGGGGCATTAATTCATTGCTGGTGGAGTTGTGAACTGATCCTACCATTCTGGAGGGCAATTTGGAACTATGCCCAAAGGGTGATAAAAGAATATCTACCCTTTGATCCAGCCATAGCACTGCTGGGTCTGTACCCCAAAGAGATAATGGAGAAAACGACTTGTACAAGAATATTCATAGCTGCGCTCTTTGTGGTGGCCAAAAATTGGAAAACGAGGGGATGCCCATCAGTTGGGGAATGGCTGAACAGATTGTGGTATATGTTGGTGATGGAATACTATTGTGCAAAAAGGAATAATAAAGTGGAGGAGTTCCATGGGGACTGGAATGACCTCCAGGAAGTGATGCAGAGCGAGAGGAGCAGAACCAGGAGAACATTGTACACAGAGACTAATACACTATGGTATAATCGAATGTAATGGATTTCTCCATTAGTGGTGGTGTAATGTCCCTGAACAATCTGCAGGGATCTAGGAGAAAAAAACACTATTCATAAGCAGAGGACAAACTGTGGGAGTAGAAACACTGAGGAAAAGCAACTGCCTGACTACAGCGGTTGAGGGGACATGACAGAGGAGAGACTCTAAACGAACACTCTAATGCAAATATTAACAACATGGCAGTGGGTTCAAATCAAGAACACATGTGATACCCAGTGGAATCACGTGTCGGCTATGGGGGGTGTGGGGGAGGAAAAGAAAATGATCTTTGTCTTTAATGAATAATGCATGGAAATGATCAAATAAAATATTATAAAATTTAAAAAAAAAAAAGAATTCCCTCTGGAGAATGGAGAGCCAGGACTAGAGATGGGAGGTCCTTGATTCAAATCTGATTTCACATACTTCCTAGCTGTGTGTCCCTGGGCAAGTCACTTAACCACCATTGCCTAACCCTTACTGCTCTTCTGTCTTGGAACCAATACAAAGTATTAATTCCAGGATGGAAGGTAAAGGTTAAAAAAAAATTCCTTCTGAAGTGCCAATGGTTTAGGGAAGGATAGTAGGCAGAATATAAGCTCTTTGAGGGCAGGAACTTTTCATTTTTGTCTTTGCATTCCCCGGACCTGGCACAGTGACTGACAATCATAGGTCCTTAATAAATGCTTACTGAAACATAGATATTCATCCCATTGGGCTATAGCTACAAAAGTTGTGGTGCAAGGAAAAATATTCTAAACAAATAAATAATTTTTAACGTTGTAGTGCAAGAATGGAATACAATATTACTATGCAGTAAGAAACAATAAGTATAAAAGAGCACAGAGAAGCTTGGGAAGAATTATATTATTTAATTCAAGGTGATATATCAGGAAAACAATATGCACGATAACTGAATGAACTCAAATGGAATGAACAAGAACAAAAGAATTGAACTCAAATGCTGCTAAATCATAATGGCCAAGGTTAGTCCTAAAAGAGATATTTAAGTCTGTTCCTTCCTTCTTTGCAGAGGTGGGCAACCATGGATATAGAACACTACATATAATGCCTAACATATTAGTAAGTTTTCCTGAGATGATTTTCCTTTTTAATGATTATTTTCTCATTCATATGGGATAGTACTCTGTGAGGGAGAGAAAGGGAGGAATAGATTGGGAAATGTGAATGATACAAAAAGCAAAGAAGTTAAACATTTGGGGGGGAGAGGGGGAAAATGTTTTATTGGATTAAATGAGTGTGTGAGAACTGATTCTTTTTTTTTATTAAATACTGATAGTAGCAGAAAAAAACATATCTTTATTTCTCAATAAACTCAAACCTTTCAAAAAATAATGTTTCAATACATTTTGCATTGTCAAAAGAAAGTGATTTCATCCACACTGACTGAGAAGGCTAGTGACCATTAATAAAGAATTAATTCCACACCTCTTAAATTGCCAACAAATCAAAAATTTCAGTGGCCAATTGCTATGCCATTTTAGAAAACTGAAAAGAAGTTCCTGTTTTGTATAATAGACTAAAGATGGTCTTTTTTTTTACTTTATGCATATTAATTTGGAAGGAAAATATTTTTAAAATACTCTTAAAAAATTAGGAGTTTATTCATCTTTAAATAAAATAAGTTACAGACAAAAAGAAAACCTGCCCAAACACACATTATTTAATTTACCTACATCACAGGGAATGGTCTTTTAACCTTCCCATTCATACATGGGTGTAATGGAGTGCTCTGAACCTTTGTTTTTTCTGATCATCACATTTGGCTTTTTTATTATTATTAGAAACTTAAGTGATAAACAAGATTTAGGCACTTGAAATATCTGGTTTTAGCAATAATACCCTTTCTTCTTCCTAATTTTCTGTTATACCCCTCTGAAAAGTTTTCTAAAATTTTTCCAGGCCTCCTTTGGTCATTTAAATATTATTTATGTGAATTGGAATTTGTTTCAAAGCCAGCTATGACTAGACACAGTTTTCTGGTCTCTGCCAGCTTAAGGATATCTGGCCCTAAGTTTTGGGGAAAAGTATACAGATCAGTTTTGCTAGAGTGGGGGTTCTAGTAGCATTCCTGGCTGGGGAGAAATCCAAAAAAGTAGTTTGGTGCTAGAATATGGAGAAAAGTCCTTAAATTCCAGAACAGAATTTTATCTTATAGACAATGGGGCTCCATTTAAGATTTTTAAGTAAGAGGAATGTTGGGCTTTAGAAAATTTGGTCTGAAAGCACTGTGAAGAATAGACAAGCTGAGAAAGACAGGCATGAAGTCATATGAAGAAATGATAGAATGAAATGAAAAGGATCACAGCTGGTTGGTAGCAGTATGAATCAAAAGGAGAGAATAGATTGGAGAAACATAAAGGAAAGGATGGTTGTACATTGACAAATTATATATGAGTGTGAGAAAAAAGGAAGGATTTCTTAATTCTTTAGACTTTAATTAGTTTCTTTGTTCATACTCTTCTAGGCTGAGCTTGGAAATGACATTTTTAACCCATAGAAAGTAGATCTGAAATATTCTCCATCAGAAATTGGAATAGGTATTCCTAGCTGTGTGACCCTGGGCAAGTCACTTAACTCCCATTGCCTAGCCCTTATCACTCTTCTGTCTTGGAACCAATACACAGTATTGATTCTAAGAAGGAAGGTAAGGGTTTAAAAAAAAAGAAATTGGAATAGGAGAAGGAAGAAAAAGGAAAAGACCATTTGAAGAAGAGGAGGAAGCCTGGATGACAAGAGGATCAATGGAAGGGACATAGCTGTAACAAGAAAGGAAAGAGAAAAAAGACTGAGGAGGGGAAATTCTTAAAAGAGGGGAGGAAGAAGCCTAGAAGAGGCTTAAGGACGGATTTGGGAGAGATTTTGTTTAGAAAGGAGATATGCACTAGGGAAACAAACAGGGTTTTAATAGTAAAGGTTTAAAAAACACTCCATTTAGAGTCAGGAGATCTGGGTTCAAATTCCAGCTCTGTGATCTTGGCTATGTTCTGTTACTCCTTGAGGTCATAATTTCTCCATCTATAAAATGATTAAATCGTCTTTAGAAATCTGTCCAACCTCTAAAAAAATAGACTGATTTAAAAAAAATATTTCTTTAAGAAGCTGAAGACTCCAAACAAAAATATTTTGCATAGTACAGGGGCACACTTTCCCAGGCAGGGAATGACGGTTATTAGGTATTGGAATGACTTACTGAGTGAGGCTATGAAATCAATCACTCCCTTACTCTTGTGTCTCACATAGACTTGGACCCCATGAAAAGCCCATTCAACCTGAGAACAATCCAGCACTGATGTCACCTGGGAACTCTGCCATCAACACAACACCTGCTCTACCTGTTCTTTTTTGGTCATCTTTTTTCCCAACAGGTGATGCTCTTGCAATAGCCCCCTTGGGATCTGGGCAGGTGTACAATGGGTGCTACCCACTTTCCTCTAAATGTATGCTGACATCATTTTCTTCAGACAAAATCCTATTTCTCTGCCTCTTATAATCAATATAGTTTCAGGGCAATAACACATTTTCTTGAAGATCTATCCACTCAATTTCTTAGTTTTAAAAATATTTTGAACTTAAAGACCAAAAGAAGAGCATTTTTGTTTACACAGAAGAGCACAAACAGATGGTAGGTAAAACCACAAACTTCTATTTCATACTACTTTTTAAAAATCATTTAATAAATTGTAAAGATTATTTTCAAAACTTTTGTCTATACTTCCTTCTGATTTTCCTTTTATTCTCTTCTGTACATTAAAAATGAACTTTTATTTTTTCTTTTTTAACATACTCCAAATTTCTCCCAACATCCCTCCTGCTTTCCCTTCCCTTTCCATAGTCTATAACCTATAACAAATAATATTTAAAAGGGAAAAAAAGAGAAAAAAAATCAGCAAAACTGATCAACACATTGAAAAAGTCTAAAAATATGTACAAGATACAACATTTGTGTATATTACACTTGAGCAAGAGTGGGATAGGAATGTCTTCCCCTATCACTTTTTTGGGGCCATGCTTGCAATTTCGCATCATTCACTTTTGATCATTTTGTGGTGATTCTGTTTACATTGTTGTGGTCATTGAATTTGTTTTCTTGGCTCTGTTTATTTCACTCTATATTGGGTTATGTTCATCTTTCTCTGCTTCTTAGTATTCATCATATTCCTTATTACTGACAGGACAAGAAGATTCCATTATATTCATATACCCCAATTTACCTGGCCTTTCTTTAATCAATAAACATCTACTTTATTTCCAGTTATTTGCTATTAGAAAAATTCTGCTATCAGTCAATTAACATTTGTTAAGTGTTTATTATGTGCCAGGCACTGTTCTAGATGCTGAGGATACAGATACAGTAAGGAAGGAATTTCAGTCCTTGCCTTTGAGATTATATTCTAATGGGAGAAGACAATATACAAAAGGGGATTAAAAGGGAAAGTGGGGATCAAGGGGCAGCTCAATGGGGGCATGTGGTCTAGAGAATTAAGGATGAAATATTTTGGTATTTAATAGTTTGAGCATTTTGGGATATGGGGACTAAATTCTTATCAATGACATCCTTGGGATGTAAGTCTAGTAATAGAATCTTTTTTTTTATTGTATTGACATGCATTCTGGAAAAGAAAACTATAATAATTTTTTTTTAATGTGCTTTATTAATAACTGTACCCACAGTGATGTGATTCCAATTTCAGCTAGCTCTCAGAGTCAAAGGGTATAGACATTTCACAATGTATGGAATTTATTTCTATAATTCTAAATAGCTTTTCAAAATGGTTATACAACTTTGCAGTTCCACCAACAATGCTCTAGTGTACCTATCTTCCCATAACTCCTCTAGCAGGACTACAAAAGAGTTTTTACCTTATGTAAATGGACCATTCTGATGATATATATCTAATGCAAATTACTCCCTACCTACACACTTCATTTAGTCTATGTAACAAAGGCACACACAAAATAATATCTTTACACATCATAAAATGTATTAAAATGCAGACATGTTAAATGCTATACTGTGATGATAAACATGAAATGGAAAGGTAAAGTTATTGTTAAAGTATGCACAATACTATAAAGTTAACATAGGTGTGCAGTATATTGTTGCATGGCCCCTCCCCCTTTATCATTGGTGGTTGGCTGTATAATTTTTAAAATGAAACTGTCCAGAGATGTTTGGAGAGTGGCTCTTTTATTTTTTTCTCATAGAGCTCTTGCTAGCAGGCAAATTTTACAAATTCTGAAGTATTTGGACCCATCTTTTCAATACAGGAAAAGAATTCACTCAAATGATGAAATGCTTCTGCACACTGTTTCATTGTGAACTGTTTTGGATCAGCTTCTATTCTGAAGTTTCCCTTTCTTCTTCTGCAATCATTTTTGGAATATGGATTTCTTTCAGAATTCTTTATGCAAAGTCAAATTTGAGTAATGCAGACATGTAAAGTAAGAATTGGTTCTATGTCCATTTTGTTGTCTTTGTCAATTTTCAGGATGTCAAGTGAAATCTCAGGGTTGTTTTGATTTGCATTTCTCTTATTAATGATCTAACGCCTGCTTTCATGTAATAATTAATAGTTTGCAATTCTTTTTTGCAGTTTTTTTTTTGAAATCGATTTGTTCATATAGTTTGGCTACTTAGTTACTAAGGAATAGCTTTTGGTTATGTATCTATAGATTTTGGTATAAACAAAGATATCTTCTATTGCCAGCAAATAGGGATAGCAATTATAAAATATATATAGTTTGGGGGCAGCTACATGGTTTGGTGGTTTGAAAGCCAGACTCAGGGACAGGAGTTCAAATCTGGCCTCAGACAATTCCTAGCTATGTGACCCTGGACAAGTCACTTAACCCCCATTGTCTAGCCTTTACCATTCTTCTGTCTTGGAACCAGTACACAGTTCTGAATCTAAGATGGAAGGAAAGAATTTTTTATATATTTATATATGTGTGTGTATAAAATATATATGTATATATATGTATGTACACATATATAAATTACTTTCCTAATGTTGAATGGTCATTGCTTCTCTGATATAAATCTGACTTGTTCATGTAATTCTGCTATATGGTTTCATCATTATCATTTTCTTCCACATAATTATTCATTGTTTTTATGACCTTCTCTTTGGCCCACCCATTATTTAGGATTTCATTCACTATCTATTTGGATCTGTATCTTTTGTTTGTAGTCCCTAAGCTGATTATTGTTATTATTGCATTAGAGTCTATGTAGGTTATATTTAGTATTTCTGTCTTTTTATGCTTATTTGCAATTTTTCTGTGCCCTAAATTCACAAGCAGATTTTGTAAAAGTTCTACATGATGCTGAAAAATACTAATGTGCTTATTTAGCTCTAGTACCTGCAGCAATTTGTTAAATTCCCTATTTTCCCTTCTGATTCTTTTAGATTGGTCCAAACATGGGACAGGGGCACATCACTTAACTCCAATTGTTTAGCTCTGATCGCTCTTCTGCCTTGGAACCAATACTTAATATCCACTCTAAGACAGAAGGGAAGGGTTTTTAAAAATTGTAATTAGATTCAAAAGTGAGATAATTCAATTTTTCTGAATTGAGAAAATGCCGATTGTCAATTCAATAATGTGTCTTGGTTCACTTTCTCTAGTTTCCCACTGGATGGCAGCAGAAAGCATCACACTAACCAGAATTCCCTAGAGTTTGTGGTTAAAGGAATATTGTTGATGTGAGGGCAAAATGGGAGATTAGAGCATTTTAGACATGAGAAATCAATTTAAATTCACTTTCCCAAGAGGCTTCGCATTACCAGCATTTTTTAAAAAGTCCCTGCAGATCAAAGGACTCAAGGATGTAGAGCATAAAGGAAACATTAAGTTTTGATGAACAATTGATGTGAAAGATTGAGGATGAGATGTCCCACCCAGTCCCAGGATTTGGCCAAACTTTGAAGACTCAGATTACTGTAAGCCTGAGCTTCATGGACCTTTTTTCACCTTCCTTCCAATTTTTTGGTGGGTCTATCTTTTCAAGCAAAGTTGATCTGATAATAAACTTCTAAGTTCTTATAAAGCCATACTCCGTGTAAAGCCACTTGTCAATACCACTTGACCAGTGGTAAATATATCAGGTAAGCAGGACAAGACAAAAGGATCCAGCCAATTAGGAACCAAGTCCTTTACAGAGAATGAGGCAAGAAGATTCTTCCCATCCAGTCCTGACTTCTGCTTTTTGGGATTATTTTTTTTTAGTAAGTCATCCTTAAGATGCTTTTTTTCTTTCTAAATATTTTTTTCAATGGTTACATGATTCATTTTCTCTCCCTTCCCTCTTTCCTCTCCCATCCAGGAGCTGACAAGCAATTCCACTGGGTTATGTATGTGTTACTGAATTATAATTATTGTTGTTGTTTTTAACCAAACCTGGTGGTCTCACTGAAGCAGTCATCCTCTGGTTGCCTTCCATCACAATTGTTCCCAGTATCAAAGCCCCCTCTCTTTTGTGACCCATTACCTTGGGAGGGGAGAAGGGGGTCAGCTCTCTTCTCCAAGGAGGCACCTGTTATAGTGATAAACTAATCTCTGTTAAGGTGTTAATGGCTCATTAAAGATACTTATCCCTACTCCACTGAAGTGCTATCTTAATCTGTTGATGGCACTGCCAGTCTACAGCTAAGCCAGCAGAGGGCAAGCTCAGGAAAGGTTTTGGAGACTCAAATGTGTTTGTCTAAAGATTGGGCTAGAGAAGTTCAGAGAGGCTTATCATCTGAGGTTTCCCATCAGCTGATAATGTCTTCTTTGGTCATCATTAACTCGTGAAATTGTCTACCAAGACTTGGAGGGATTATGATCTGATGGAAAGAAACACTTGACTGGAGTCAGGTGTCACTTCCTGACTGTGGGATCTCAAACAATTCCCTTAAGCTCTCTGGACCTCAGTTTCCTCAAATAAATGATGATGAGAATGCCTTCATTACTTATTTAATAGATATGAAGAAAATGTTTCATAATCCTAAAAACATTATTGAAATACAACATATTTATCATCATGAATTTTTTGCCAAGGCAGAAAGGATACATTGAGCAATCAAATCCAATTTAAATAAAAGGCATCCATTATTGTCCCCCTCACAAAAAAAAAGTTCATTAGACTAACCTTTTTGAGTCTTTCTTTCTTTCTTTCTTTCTTTCTTTCTTTCTTTCTTTCTTTCTTTCTTTCTTTCTTTCTTTCTTTCTTTCTTTCTTTCTTTCTTTCTTTCTTTCTTTCTTTCTTTCTTTCTTTCTTTCTTTCTTTCTTTCTTTCTTTCTTTCTTTCTTTCTTTCTTTCTTTCTTTCTTTCTTTCTTTCTTTCTTTCTTTCTTTCTTTCTTTCTTTCTTTCTTTCTTTCTTTCTTCAAAACTAGTTGATCAGGGGAATAAGGTAGTCATGGTTTTCTGAGGTTTTACCAGGATTCTTGGTATTTTTCAAAGGGACCCTCAGATATAGTCTTAGGACAATACCTTTTGTTTATTTAGTATTTTATTTTAAACCCTTACCTTCCATCTTAGAATCAATACTGTGTATTGGTTGCAAGGCAGAAAAGCAGTAAGGGCTAGGCAATGGGGGTCAAGTGATATTCTGAGGGTCACACAGCAAGAACAGATTTAAATTCAAAACTTCCTGCCTCTAGATATGGCTCTTAATCCACTGAGCCACCCAGCTGCCCCCATGAATACCTTTTAAATGGAAAGTTCATGTACCGGGCTAATCTGAGACAGGTAGGCAGGGAGGTGAAATGTTGAAGAAAAGGAACAAGCATTTATATAGCACCTGCTATGGGCCAGGCACTGTGCTAAGTGATTCACAAATATCTCCTTTAATCCTCACAACCCTATGAGGTAGATGCTATTTTTATCTCTATTTAATAGATGAAAAAACTGAGGTAAGAGACTTGCCTAGGGTCACACAACTTATAAATATCTAAGTCTGAATTTGAACTCAGGTCTTCCTGACTCCAAGTGCAATGCTCTATCTGCTATACCACTCCACTATGGGAAAGATAGAGAGATGAATACTAAATTCCAATATAATTAGATATATTCAGAAGTGACTGAATGGCCAGATTCAAAAACTAGTTGTGGCTGGTTCCATGTGGAGGGGAATCTCTAATAGAGTACCCTCTAGAAATGGAGGGCTTGTCCCTGTTCTATTCAACATTCTTATCAATGACTTGGATAAAGGCTTAGTTGGCCTGCTTATCAAATTCATAGATGTCACAAAGCTTTGGGCAATAAATAATAGTGGATGATAGAGTCCTTAAAGATCTGGTCAGGCTAGAAAATAGGACCAAGTGATAAAATTCAGTAGGGATAAATTTAAAATCTTCTACCTGGGCTTCAACAAATTGACCTCCAAAATATAAGATGAAGGTATATTTCTAGGAAGTAATTCAAATGAAATTCAGATCTGGGAGTTTTCAGAATTCTGTAAACTCAGTATAACAGTGTGACATTGTCCTCCTTCCACAATCCACTGTGCCCCCCCAAAACTACTACTGAGATCTTGGGGTATAATCAGATGGACAAAATGTCCACGACAAGGGAGATGCCCTGGACAGACCATATCTGGAGCATTGTGTTCAGTTCTGGGCATTCTGTTTCAGAAAGGACACAGATAAACTGGAGAGCAGCCCAAGGAAGTCAATCATGAGAATAAGGTTCTCTGAGTCCAAACCATAAGAAAATTGTCTGCAGAAACTGAGAGAAAAGAGGAAGAGAGCAGGGGGATTGAGAGCTCACTTCAGGTATCTGAAAAGCTGTCATAGGTAAGAGGGATTACACTGCTTCTGTTGGGAAGAATGGTTGGAAGTTGCAAAGAAAGTTCATCAGGAAAACCTTTCAGATAATCAGAACTATCTCAGAATAAAATGGTCTGCCTTGGGACTTCACAGGTTCCTCTTTCTGGAGGTCTTCAAGCCAATGCCTGGATAATTACTTATATTGCAGTGGGCTGCCCATTTCTCCCTCAGAAAATCCATTAGGCTCCTATCTCTTCTGCCCTCCCAATGTGGATGTATTCTTTAAGAGTACTCCTCCATTTACCTTCCATTCCTAGTTCTTTCCTTCCACTGAGCTTATCTTGTTAGAGTAGGAATAATAGTTACCAGGTCCCTGACATGAAGCTGTTCCTAAGAACTGATTTGACCCAAGAGTCCAAATCTTGGACCATGAACACAGTGGCTTCCTGGTCATCTAAGAACATAAAAGGAATCAGACCATAAGGACTCAATGCCTCCAATACAAGGTGGATGCTCTGACATTCTGTAAGGGCAGGAGAGGGTGCTAATGCTGTTTTCTTGCAGAGGATTGGTTTTATGCTTTGGTCAAGTAAGCCTCCTTTGATTAACTGTTGCATGCCAGTCTTAAACCCAAACCACAAGACTTGCCTGAATCATGTGTACAATATAAAGAACCTGGGTACAACATAAAGAATGCATGTCAAGTATACAATATACTGAATCTAGGATCAAAGGACCTGGGTTGTAATTCTACTTTTAATTCTTGCTGCCTATGTGACCTTGGACAAGTTGCTTATGTCTTTAAGGCTCCTTTTTAAGCTGTAAAATGAAAGGCATTGCGCCAGATAGACGGATATTTATTGGAGCTACGATCCTCTGAGAAAAACCACTCTTTTCCCTACCCACAATTCACTCAGTCCATCGCTAATTTAACTGAAGTTTCAAGAGCCAGAGAGCTAGAGTTGTAAGAGTTATAGGTCATTGCTAGATCATTTGCCAGTCCTATTTTATGGTTCACTTTATTACTATTCTTATTAAGTCTGGGACTAGGATGATTATTCTAGATGTCACCTCCTTATGGACAAATTTTACATTGCCACCCTCACATTTTCCCACCCCACAATTAACTTTCTGAAATAGGTCTCCACTTTCCCCTCTGTCTTTTGCCTCTCCTTTCATTCAAGTTATTTCCCACTCTATTATCCCCTTCACAAAAAAACCCAACACACACACACACACACACACACACACACACACAGAGAGAGAGAGAGAGAGAGAGAGAGAGAGAGAGAGAGAGAGAGAGAGAGAGAGAGAGAGAGAGAGAGAGAGAGAAAGAAAGTCACCTGTAGGAGAGCAGATGATTTGGTTCTGAATTCTTCTCTCTTGACTATTTAAGGTTCCCCTAAAATTGATTTTTATTTTCTAAATTCATTCCCTTCTCCTATTTCTTCCTCTACCCTTTAAAAAGGCAAGAAATATGATACCCATTACAAATATGAAGTTGTGCAAAATACATTCCTGCATTAGCCATATTCTGGGAGTAGGGAAGTAGGAAAAATAAAGAAATGGAGAAAATGCTTCAGTGTGTACCCTGAGTTCATCAATTCTCTATCAGGAGGTGGATAGAATTTTTATATCATTTTGACTTTGGAGTCATTGTTGGAGAGTGGTTTTGATTAGTTACAAAGCTTTTCATAGTTGACGATCTTTACAAAATTGCTGTTACCATGTAGACTGTTCTCTTGTTCTGCTCACTTCACTTTGTATCAGTTCATAAAACAATTCCCAGGTTTTTCTGAAATCATCTCCTGCATAAAATTTAGAGCACAATTTTATTCCTTCACATTCATATGCTATAACTTGTCAGCCATTTCTCAGTTGATGAGTACTCCCTTGGTTTCTAATTTTTTGCTACCATGGAAAGAGCTTTGATAATATTTTTTGTACATATGGATCCTTTTCTTTTTTTCTTTGATTTCTTTGGGAGTATAGTCATAGTAATAGTGTGGATGGGCCAAAGTATATATATATATATGTGTGTGTGTGTGTGTGTGTGTGTGTGTGTATACACATACATATAAGTGTATAAAAGCTCATATGTATAACTTACACATGTACATATATATTATATGTTATATAATATATACATCAGTTTTTAGCCCTTCAGGCATAGTTTCATATTGTTCTCCAGAGTGGTTGGACAGGTCCACCAAAAGTGCATTAATGTACCTATTTTCCCACATTGTTTTCAGTATTTGTCATTTTCCTTTTCTGTCATACATGATCTCATGAGTGTAAGATAGTACCTCAGAGATGTTTTAATTTATATTTCTTTAATTATTAGTGATTTAAAGCACTTTTATATGACTTGATAGCTTTTGATTTCTTCCTGTGAAAACTGCTTATTCATATCCTTTGACAATTTATCAACCAGGGAATTGCTCCTATTTTTATAAATTTGGCTTAGTCCTCTACATAGTTGAGAAATGAGACTTTTTTCAGAGAAATATATGAGAGTATTAGTTTTATTGCTTAGTCTTTTTAAAAATGGAGCTTATTTAGGTTTCTCGTGGTTTTCATGTCTGAAGAGTTTGCAAGTTTAATGGTCTACTCACCTCCTATATATATATCTGTATATATATATAGATATAGATATTTTTTAATTTTCTGCTGTCCCAATGTGGGCTTATTCTTTAAGAATACTCTTCCAGGAGGCAGCTAGGTGGCTCAGTAGATTGAAACCCAGGCCCAGAGATGGGAGGTTCTGTGTTCAAATCTGGATTCAGACACTTCCTAGCTAGCTGTATGACCCTGGACGAGTCACTTAGCCCCCATTGCCTAGCCCTTACCATTCTTCTGCCTTAGAACCAATACACAGTATTGATTCTAAGACTGAAGGTAAGGGTTTAAAAAAAAATTCTTCCATTTACTCTTCTAGGGTGAGACCATACATGTATATATTATACAGATATACTTTATAATATATAAATAAATAATATTTGCATATCATACTTATATAATATATATTTTATATACTTTATAATATGCATTATATATTGTATATATAATATATATATATACACACATACAATATACTACCGCCACATACACACATACATTCATTCAAATAGCTTTCTTTTAGTTCTCTTTTATTGAATGTCTCATATTTTCATTGGTGATTAGGTTTAGCTTTTCAGGAAGTCATTAAGCTATTGAGGAAGTGCTTTTTTAAAAAAATCCTACTCCATCTTCTCTGATTTCCTACGAATGCAGAGAAACTTTTAAGATTTTTAGATTGATTCTCCTTGAAAGCTGAAGTTTCTTCTCACAACTCCTTGCAAAATTTGTTTGGCTTTGAGATTCTGATGTTTAACCACCACATAAATACCTTAGAGTTTCAAGTATAGAAATTTCCTCTGGCAGGAAGCTAGATTCAATTGATTTGTACTTTGTGACTAGTTTTCAAAATTTCTGAGCATTACACTTTATTATTTCCTACTGTATGGTGTTCAGGCTTCTAAATCTGATTTTCCCTTTTGAATTTTTTGTCCTTCAGTCTTTTTCTTATATTAAAAAATAGCATGTTTCTGGCTTCCCGATTTAATCTCACCCATGTTCATTGCTACGGATTTAATGACCTATGCTGATGATTCTCAAATCTACTTTTTCAGTCTCAATATTTCTGCCAATCTCATCTCAAATTTCTAATTTCCTTTCAGACATCTCTTATTGTATCTTCAAAAGACAAAAAACAAATAAACCCTTTACCTTCTGCCTTAGAATCAATACTTAGCATTAATTCCAAGGCAGAAAAGCGATAAGGGCTAGCTAGGCAATTGGAGTTAAGTAACTTGCCCAGGGTCAAACAGCTAGGAAGTGTCTGAGATCAGATTTGAACCCAGGTCCTGCAGACTCCAGGCCTGACTCTATATCCACTGGAGGCACCTAGCTGCACCCCCCTATACTAACTTCAGGATCAGCTCCTTTTACATCCCTGCAGGGAGTGAATGGATTCACTCAAAACTCTTTGCAAGTTCTCCCCATCCATCTGTGCCTTTCTTTCATGACCAATTTCCTGAAGTAAATTCATTCATTGGTGGATAAGGTTAGTTCTATCTTTCAAATGAGACTTGATATCATTATTTCAGTCAATCCACAAACATTGATTAATTGCTTATTATAGGCCAGGTACTTGGCTGAGCTTTAAGGGTACAAAGATAAAAACACTGTCCCTGCCTTGAAGTACATTACATTCTAATAAGGGTGAGGCTGGGGGTGGCACCCAACATTTAATAGAAGATAGAGAGAGCAGATGGCATTGAATTTGGCAAGAGGAGGGAAGAGAGAAGGCCTCTTACAGCAGCTCAGTCTTGAAGGAAGCCAAGGAAACTAAGAAGAGATGGGCAAGGGAACAGAGAAAGTGGTACAGTTAGTGCAAAGACCCAAAGATGAAGGATGGAGAGAGTGGTGTGTTTAAGGAACAGCTAATAGGACCATGTAGCTGCATTGTGGAGTGCATGGAAGAAAGTAAATTAAATTATACAAAGTCTGAAAAGACAGGAAAGGGCCAGATTAGGAGAGAGATTTAACTGCCAGGCAGAAGAATTACTCTTTGATCCTGTAGTTAGTAGGGAAAGATGAGAGAACTCACTGAGCAGAGGATGGGGATGGAGGTGATTTGGTCAGACTTATGCTAGGTTACAATCTACAGAGCTATAGCTGGGATTTCTTTCATCTAGGGCAGAAACATTTTCCCCTAGACCAGTTATGCACTGTTGCGTCTTCCTCCCAAAAGCACTGAGCTTGGCACAAACTAGGTGCTCTAGAAATGCTTGTTCCGTTCTTCATTTCCTTCCTCCATTGCAGCGACATCACGTTTTCTTCACACAGCTGGACAAACCAATGTTGTCAGTCTCTTACACAGTTCCAGCTGAGCCCCTGTTCTAGAGGACCAAATAAAGTCACCATAGCCAGACCCTGAAACGCCAGGCTGCTAGATTATTTGCGCTGGCTGTGTCCAGTGTTAGGGTCCAGTTGGGACTTTGGGGAGACAGCTTTAAATGGTTCAGTTCTCTAATGCTGTTGCATGAGGTTTTTTACCTTGTTTGGTGTTTTTGTTTTCTTATCTTGTGGCTGCAGCTTTAGTTACAAAAATTTGGCCCGTTTCCCCCTTTTTTCTAAAAGGTGCTTGGGTTGGGAAAGTTGGATTGTAAATAACTACTCTTGCATTTTGCTGGCCACCTGACCTTATGGAAGTATTTTTTTCTTCCAGTGTAAGATTACAATGAGAGGATTCTGGGAAGGTCATAATAGTGGGTGGGAGCATCTAAGAAATGAACCATTAAAGCTAAGCTAATGGGGGCAGCTGGGTGGCTCAGTGAATTGAGAGCCAGGCATAGAGATGGGAGATCCTAGATTCAAATTTGGTCTCAGACACTTCCTGGCTGGGTGACACTGGGCAAGTCACTTAACACCCATTGCCTAGCCCTTAACTCTCATCTGCCTTTGAACCAGTACATAGTATTGATTCTAAGATGGAAGGTAAGGGTTTGAAAGAAAGAAAGAAAGAAAGAAAGAAAGAAAGAAAGAAAGAAAGAAAGAAAGAAAGAAAGAAAGAAAGAAAGAAAGGAAGGAAGGAAGGAAGGAAGGAAGAAGAAAGAAAGAAGGAAGGAAAGAAGGAAAAAAGGAAGGAAGGAAGGAAGGAAGGAAGGAAGGAAGGAAGGAAGGAAGGAAGGAAGAAAGGAAGGAAGGAAGGAAGGAAGGAAAAAGAAAGAAAGAATGCAAAGCCTTGGTAAAATATCTAAAAAGAAGTAAATGTGTTGAAGTGCATCAAGAGGTCAGTCTACTTGTGGCTTTTACAGGGAGTTGCCCATGGAGGTCAACAGACTTTAAGGAAGCCATCAAGGCTGCAGGTGACCTCTAGAAGAGAACTAGTTCTGGATATCCAAAATTGTAACTCTGTGTGTGTGTGTGTGTGTGTACTTATGGGTGCCACCAAGCTTTTATCTCTGCCAACATCTGTGGGAGGACAGGTCTGGCTTCTTTCTCTTCCCCTCTGCAATTTGAATGGAGACCATGGTGCCTGCACCTTGTGTCTTATGCCCAGCCCTCTGTTGCCCTTTGTTCAGTATGACCCCCTTCCGTCATTTAGCCCTGACCTGTCATTTTAAAGATCCAACTATTGTGATATCCCTCTGCTGGGGTCTGGACCTTCCCTTTCTTTTGCAAGTGAATGAGCTGAACTCTGGAGAGAGGTTTACTTCTTTTCTAGTATGACTGCATTTTCTGTTGGATTGTCCTCAGTGCCACAGCCTACCCACCCTGGTATTCCCATGGTCCTCTCCTCTGCATGACCACCACCATCACTGCTTCATTCTCCTACCACCACCCCACTCCCCTCTTGATTGCTTTTGTCCTGAATTCCTTGGTATTGCTCACAAGCCTAACCAGAACTTAAAATAACAAAGCTCAGCTTCATACAGAGCATAGAACCAGCCTTCAGAACCCATCTTAACCAGTTAGTGAATTTTCTTCAGCACATTTACCATGGTAGAAAGAGATGGGTCAGGGTAGAGAAAGGATTCACTGAGATGTCGGGAAGAAATCTTTGGAATCAGAAAATAAAGTTCTTTCCTCATCCAGGGAGCAAAGGGTAAAAAGGAGGGCTTATGGATTCCTAGGATGTTAGAGTTAGAAGAGAACTTAGAGAAATTATCTACTCCAATCAGAAAGAAAAGAGGCAAAGGATTCATGGGATCGGAGGTTTAGAACTAGAAGGTGACCAAATCCAAAGTCCTCATTTTATAGATGAGGACACTGAATAGTGCCTTATTTAAAACTCCTGTTTTATTGATGTCTTGTTTTTATAGCATAGTCATTTCTGAATAGGCAGGTAGGTGGCATAATAGATAGAATATTGGATTTGAGGTCAAGGACTTCCTGAGTTCAAATCTGGCCTCGGTCACTTGCTAGCTATGTGACCCTGGGCATGTCATTTAACCAGTTTGCCTCATCTATCTATAAAATGAGCTGGAGAAGGAAATGGCAAACCACTTTGCGAAGAAAACCCCAAAGGGGGTCATGAAGAATTGGACACAACTTAAAAGGACTGAGCAAGAAAATTCAAATTGGCAAGGTGGCTGGGATTATCAATCCATTAGGTACCACTTCTTTGTCCTTCATCTCCAATTACAAAACCACAAATGGAGTCATGAAGGCTCAGACACACCTGAAATGATGGAACAACAACATTTCAGAATAGGTTCTTATCTCCCACCCTCACAAATTCCAGGAAGTTAGGAATTCTAGTTTGTTCATTTTTAATAATTAAAAAAAAAAGTTAAGCAAACCCAGGCATCATAGTAGCCATATGTTCCAGCTATATGGCGCATTCCACTCTGATGGTCTTCCACCTCTCCAAGGGAAGAAAGGAGCTACATTTTCTCATTATCATCACATTGGCATTTATATTTTCACAGTGCTCAGTTTTGCTTCATTGCTTTTTATTTATATTTTGGTGTAAAAAATAGTATATATTGTTTTCTGTGCTCTGAATGTCTCATTCTCTATTAGTTTAGGCGAGTCTTTCTATATACTCATACTTGTGAGTATAATAGAGTTCTGGAAGCTGGAGTCAGAAGAGTTGTTGTTTGGTCTTTTTTCAATCATGTCCAGCTCCATGACCCCATTTGGGATTTTCTTGGCAAAGATTTGGGAGTGGTTTGCCATTTCCTTCTCCAGCTCATTTTATTGATGAGGAAACTGAGGCAAACAGGAATAAGAGACTTGCCCAGGGTCACTCAGCTAGTGTCTAAAGCTGGATTTGAACTTGGGAAGATGAGTCTTTCTGACTCCAGATCTGGCACCCTCTCCACTGTGCCTCTAGCTGCCATATCAAATGATTGCAGACTGTATAGAATTGTATTCTCATTTGGCCCAATACAATTCTCTGACTCCTCACTGAACTTGAGCTCCAGGGAGTTCCCTTGCATTCCTTAAATAGCTTCTGTATACAGCTCTCTGATAAGACAGCCCCATGAACTTTTTATATGCTATTGACTTGATTTATGAAGTAAGTTTGAAAATCATTAAAACCCTATAATGACTGTGTGACCCTGAACAAGTCATTTAACCCCATTTGCCTAATCCTGACCACTCTTTTGCTTGGGAACAAAATCTAGTGTCAATTCTAAGACAGAAGGTAAGGATTTAAAAAAAAACCCTCTATCATAAAAAAGAAATCATCGCACTGATCTCAAGGAAATTAGGCATTTTTCATCCAGGTATAATGGAGGTTGTTATCTTATAAATTGTCATCTATCTTCCTATTCTCTCTGGTGCCAGCATCCCTGCCCAATCTGGGCAATAGATACTGACAATTAACCAGCAAACATTTATTAAATGCCTACTATGCTGAGGCAGTGAAGTAAATCAGTGGATTAGGCCAGGCTTAGAGATGGGCTGTTTCTGAGTTCAAATCTGACCTCACACACTTTCTAGCTGTGTGAACCTGGGGAAGTCACTTACCCCTGTTTCTCTCACTTTCCTCATCTGTAAAATGATCTGGAGAAGGAAATGGCAAAACACTCCAGTGTCTCTGCCAAGAAAAGCCCAAATGGAGTCACAAAAGAGCCAGACACAACTGAACAACAGAAACAATGGAAGATAAGAGACTCATTACCTCACCTATTCTTATCCCTCTCCCTCTTCCAGGCTTCTTCAGGATTGACCAGAAATCAGGCTTTGCTTTTGCTCAGGTGTCCTTTTGCCTGCCCTCTTTTTTTCCCCACCCTTACCTTCCATCTTAGAATCAATCTGGTGTATTGGTTCCAAGGCAGAAGAGAAGTGAGGGCTAGGCAATGGAGGGTAAGTGACTTGCCCAGGGTCACACAGCTGGGAAGTGCCTGAGGCAATTTTCTGCCTTCTTGATGAGTGGAGCACTATAGTCAGGCTGAGGACTACCAACCAGACAACCTGGGCACCTCTGCCAACTGTGTCTTCATCTCTTCCTCATATAATCACTTGAATTGGGGTCTCATTTTAAGTACATTGCAAGGTCTCAATCTGATGACATGTACAAATAACTGCCTACTAGACACAAGAAGAGGACTATGAAGCTCTTTTGTCTTTAAGATTGTTAATTTGAAGCTTTTCAGTTGTAAAAGAGGAATTTGCAAAAGAAAGAAATCAGACCCAGTGGTGCAAAGAGTAGCCTTTTTTTGGCAAAAAGTCTTTGCAACATCTGAAGGCATGATCTTTTGTGCCTCTGCAGCTCCCTCAGGATGTATGGTTTCTGTATTGGTCTGCCTATCCACCGTTACTTTCTCAGTGCAGATTCCTACAGTCAGAGCTGTTGTAGTCACTGCCTCAGTGTCCTTGTCCTTGTCTTTGCTAGTGTCATTGTTTGCAATTGTATCTGTCATATTGGCCTTTCCCATCCCCAGTTTCTCCATCTTTGTCATAAAGTCCTGGTACATGTCTGTCATGGCTGTCATCTGGGAGAATACTTTGTCTAGCTTGCTGTCCATGTTGTTGCTGATGTTATCTTTGCCCCTAAGCAGTCTGAGTACTTTTCTTAGAGTGCTATAGACATGCCATATCATCATGAGGGACCCATAGAAGGGTGGAGCCATTGGCCATAATGTAGTCATTTCTATTTTCATTTGCTCCCAATATTTACTAATATTCATGACTGCCTCCTAGGAAATCATGGAATATGGTGGAAATTGCCCCAAAGAGTGAGTAATATCAATGAGTCAGTATCACTAGCCCCAGGCCAGTCCACAGTATTTTCTGATACATTCTGCTTCTTTCTACATCCAACCTTCACCCAGATATTTGTTCAAGCCTCCCTCAAAGTAAAAAAAAAGATGTCTGTTTAAATCTATATTGTAAGCCCCTTCACTGCTGTGAGTTTGTTCAAAGTTCTATGTCCAAGATGGCTGCCCCTTCCCCCAGGCCCTCTCAGCTGCTAGTTGTGACTGTTAATGGTGGCTTCTTCTTTGTCCAGCTAACTGGGGTGCCACTGTAATATATGGCCCAGTAAGGAGGGAAGGTCACACCCACCTACACTGGGAACTGGAGAGAGGGAGAGAAAGAGTTGAGAGAATGAGAGGAGAAAGAGGTTGATCTTCCCCTTTCTTCCCCTTGGGAAAGATAACCCAGTTTTGTCTTCCTGCGGGACTGAATATATCTCTTCGGAGTGTGGGTCTGGAAGGTGGAGGTTAACTTAGAGGCAAGAGTTTCAGTGAAATGACTCACTGCTTCCCTTTCTTGGTCTCAGCTGTTGTTGAAAGGCAGGATAGACATTCCTGCCTTTGGATCCTTCCAGTACCCCAACTGCCACTTCTTCCCCTTAAGAACTGAGGAAAAGCTGTTGGATCTCTGGGGTTTGAGCTAACCCTCCTCTTTGAGGAGAGATATAGTTCCCCCCAAATCTTCAGTCCCGTTCCTCAGTGTCAGAAACTAGGAAGACCTCATCTAAGTAGTAACACTTTAATTGGGATTATTCAGGAAAGGAGATATGAGGGTATTTAGTGAGGTAAGTGGGTAGCAGGAATCCCTATGGACTGGCAGACTGACCTCCCCCAAAATCTTGGGGGTCCAGGCTTTCAGCCTCAACTCCTCTTTTAATCAGTTGCTGGTTTGTCCCTGTTCCTGATATAATCTAGTTAGAAAATGAAGTTCAAGACAAGTTGGGGAGAGAGAGGTAGAGAATAATCTTTTGAGAGGATTCTCTCAGTAAATGGCTTCTTTCAAAGTCCAGTTTACAATATTTGAGCTTAGTAAGAGATTTCAGGGGTTCACTGGGAAGCAGTTGATGTCCAGAGGGACCTCCAATCTCAGCAATCTTCTCAAGGACTCAGCTGGAGGAGTTAGTTGAACTGGCAGTTTCTAAGTTCTTACAGCTTCTGTTCTCTCATTGGAATCTTGAGTTTTTTCCTTCTTCCCTTCCCCTGCCTGAGCTACTCCTTGCACCACTGGATATGATTTATCTCTTTTGCAAATTCCTCTCTTACACAATTAATCAATAATTTTTCAAATTATATGAAAGTCTGTGAAAACTGATGGTTTGATGAAAACTGTACTTTGCTGAGTACCAAAAAAGATATTGGTTTACAATGTGCTGGACAGATTAAGATTGAAATTAGGAGTTCAAGTTTAAAATTCTAATCTTGACCTTCACTCACTCACTCAATCATTTGACAGACATTTATTAAATACCTGTTCTAAAGCTCCCTACTTCATGTTTTGTTTTCCCTCGTTAGAAAGTAAACTTCTTGAAGTCAACTACTATCTTATTTTCTGGTTTTTGTATCCTCAAGGTTTGCCTGGTACATAATGAACACAGTATACTCTCTCCTCTCTCTCTCTCTCTCTCTCTCTTTCTCTCTCTCTCTCTCTCTCTCTCTCTCTGTGTCTATCTGTCTCTCTCTCACCTCCTCCTTCTCTTCCCTCTCTTCTTCCCTCCCTTCCTCTCTCTTTATCTTATCTCTCTCATTTCTTATTTCTCTCTGTGTGTATTTCTCTCTCTCATATCTTCTTTCTCATTTCTTTCTGTCTCTCTGTCTCTGTCTGTCTGTCTGCTGGACTCTCTCTCATAAACTTCACTGTGCAAGGAACTGGGAATATAAAGACAAAGACAAAACAATCCCTACCCTAAGGAGTTTTTAATCAATCAAAGGACAGACATCTAAATACATGTCTCTATTGCTGATATCAAAATAGCCTTAAGACTAGTTCCCTTTCTTCTGTAATAGGGAATATCTGAGCTCAAATCTGCTACTTAGCTATATCACAATGAGAAAGTCACTTAAGCTCTGTGTGAATCAGTTTTTATATCTGTAAAATGGCAACAATAATAGCACTTACCTCCCAAGGTTGTTGTGAGATAATGATAACATGAGATAATATTTGTAAAGTTCTTTGCAAACCCTTTAAGCATTACATAAATACTAGGTATTATTATTATTTTAAGGAAGGAGTAACTATTCTGTTACCTCTCTCACATTTGGAGCTGGCATGGGAATAAATATGGTGCATAATTTTTGCTGCCCACGATCAGTAATTCTTGGGTCCTCTTCCTTTGTGGCAGGGTTGTAATCTTTAGTCCATGCCACCTTCCCACCCTTTCCACCCCACCTAGTTCTGGATAGGTCAATACCTGCCCCACCCTCTACCTGTTCCTCCCTACAGGATAACAACAGATGGCAAAGTCTAAGCAATTATTTTTTCCATTCATGACTACCTGGAAAAGCCCTAAAGCTCAATTATCAACTCTTATGGAGAAGACTCACACAACTCTGTATAGAGCACTGATCACTCATACAGGAAGAACCAGGTGGATGAGAAAAAAAAAATAGCTACTATCCAGACTACAATATGTAGTTGGATGGACAACTGAATTAGTTGGCCAATCAGAGTGTCTATCTTGCTGTTCAGTAGTATTCAGATCTTTGTTCCCCTGTAGACCAGAGGAGTATACCAATTATACCCTGTCCATAGGTGTTCTTGTCAGAGATACAGGAGTGGTTCATCATTTTCCAGTGCTTTCAGGCAAACAGAGTTTTTAAGTGACTTGCCCAGGGTGACACAGCTAGTAAATGGCTGAGGCTAGATCTGAATTCAGGTCTTCCTGACTCCAAGCCCCGTGTTCTATCCACTGAGCCACCTAGCTACTTTTTTATACACACTCCTTTACATATGTATGTGCCTATATAGATATACATATACACATATATACCTGTGACGGACATGGCAGATGTATAATGAATTGGGTCAGAAATTGAACAGAGGAAGAACTAATGGGATTGTCTTTGGCAAATTTTACTGTTCTTTTTAGGGACTCTAAGCTTTTCCCTGAAACGAAGGTCTGTATTTTTAACACAAGAACATGAAATTCCTTTCATAATGTTTGTCTGCAAATCATGGGATCATTGAGTTCCTTGAGAATTCAAGTTGGAGTTTCCCAAAAGACCTTTGGAGAGACCTAGGAGCGCAGAGGCTGAAATCTGTTACAAATGAGGAATTAGACTGAAAAAGTGGTGTTTAAGGTATTATCAGAGAATGTATGAACACCTTCCCACAACTCTTACACACACACACACCAAATAGGCTGGCCAAATAAAGCAAAAGCAAGAAATAACTTATTGTCCAGGTGTTTTAAGCTGAGGTTTATGGATCCCCAGTGAATCTGTGGATAGATTTCAGGCTATCCATTAACGTGAACAGGTACAAATTACACTTCTATTTTACTGGTTTCCATTGTAATCTTACATATTTTCCTTTATGCATTTTAAAACATTATTGTTAACCAGTGGATCACAGTACACCAGTAATGGTCGTGGATCTTTCTCGGCAGAGATATTGGAAGGGCTATAATAAATAATAATAACAATTGTCAAAAGCTTTTCTGCCTTGATCGATATAATCATATGATTTTTGGTACTTTTATGCTGATGTCATAAATTATGTTAATAGTTTTCCTTATATTAAACCATCCCTAAATACCTGATATATAAATATATAAATCCTCTTTGGTCATAATGTGAGAAAGTGTTTCTTTTGGATAAGCATATTTATTATAATTTATTACTTATTTATAACAAATCATATGTATTATATTATTATGTTATATGTTATTTATATATTTATATTTTAATTAATGATATTAAGTCAAATATTTTTAAATTATATATATTTAGTATCATTAGTATATGTATTTATATTAGTATATATATCATTAGTATATATTTATTATCATTGTTATATAATACATAATATTATGCTAGTTATAAATTTATGTTTCATTATATGTATTTTATATCACATTTATATATTATTGTTATCCATGTTATCCATATTATTATATTATATGTAAAAAAACAAACAACTGGTAACTCAGAATATTGCAAAGAAGAGATCCATAGATTTCACTAGGCTGCCAAAGAGGGGACACACACACACACACACACACACACACACACACACACACACACACGCGCGCGCGTGCAAGCAAGCAAATTAAGATCCTCTACCACAGAGGTGAAAATAACTAGCAAACCTCCACTCGTCTTTAACTCAGATAGACGTGTACTTGTTGAGCTGCTGTTTGCTTACATAGAGAGAGAATCCATATGTAGAGGAGGCAGCAGGGTTTGTAGAAAAAGCAGCAGCTTTGGAGTCAGAGTCTGTGTTCAAATTCTCCTTCCACCATCCTTGCCTCTTTCATTTTGGGTAATTCACTTTTTCTCCCTGAGACTCAGTTTCCTCTTCTGAAAAATGAGAGGGTGGGATGACCGGCCTCCAGAGAACATTCCACGTCTGAATCTCTGACCCCATGAAACTCATTTTCTCCTATGCGGTCCATTCTTCAGGGAAGCCTGGGACCCACCTGATGCGTCTAGGTGGGGGTGGAAGAGGGAAAGTGGTTTTAGGAAGTTCTCTATCACTGGAACATCCGTTCGGGGCCTCTGTTGGAGACAGGATGCAGGCTTAGTTGGATCTTCCAGCTTGCTCTGAAGCAAGATAACTGCATGATTTTAAAAACACATGTGGGGGCAGCCCATATGATTAAACAGTGATAAATACATTGTCCTGAAACCTGTACTGAGCAGGAAGGAAATGCCTGGTGTTTATGATATATCTTCCTGCTTATTCATTGAGAATGTGGCTGAGGAGTTTTTTTTTGGGGGGGAGATAGTAAATGCTGCCGAGATAAAAGTTCTAACGCCTTTCTAGAAAGTGCTGTGCCTATGGCTGGCAACAGTGGCAGGGAGCAAAGTCATTCATTATCAATGGATAAAGCATTCTATGTCTTGATATCCAACTTGATAAAAATTAGAAAGTTGACTGGTTGATTGATTCTTGTATGTAGCCCTTCTAGGCTTCTCTTCCCTCTCCCTTGTGTCTAGAGCATCAACTCTTATTAGCCTTTTTTCTGGCTAGTCTACTTTTATAATTTGGGGAAGCCTATGATCTCTTTCTCACAATAATGTTTTGAAATACATTTTTCAAAGGAATAGCATCATGAAGAAAATAAATGATATGGGAATGCAGATACTAAAGTATGCATTTTTAAATTTTTTTTCTCAATTGCAAAGTTTTTTTTTAAACCCTGATCTTTCATCTTAGAATCAATACTGTGTATTTGGTTCCAAGGCAGAAGAGTGATTAAGTGCTAGGCAATGGGGGTTAAGTGACTTGCCCAGGGTCACACAGCTGGGAAGTGTCTGAGGTCACATTTGAACCCAGGACCTTCAATATCTGGACCTGAATCTCAATCTACTGAGCCACCCAGCTGCCCTGGGAAGCTATATATTTTTAAATCCTTACCTTCTCGCAGCTAGGCTAATATCATATGGGTTAACCAATTGAGGGAAATGAGGTCGGGGAAAGTAAGTGACTTACCCATTTGACTCCAGAGCCAGTGAATATTCTTTTCACTTGCCCGTGTGACCTTTTCATGGTGCTAGCTCCATGCCTAGCAGGTAAAATTGAGTGGTGGAAATAAATCCTGGAATTGAAGTTACAGGATGATTGGACTTCAGATCCTAAACTCTGTTTTTTCATCAGATACCTTAGCCTCAGTTTCTTCAACAATAAAAAGATTAGATGAGATAATCTTTTAGGTCCATTCTAGATCTAAAGCTTTTTTTTTAAATTAAATTAAATTTAATCCTTGCTAAAGGTACAGAGGGAGAAGGCTAGAGATTTCTATTCATCTCATCTACCACCACCATCCCTAGTCACACAAAAAGCACACTCACTACCCTTTCATTTCTGGCTCAAGGACTTTGCTTTTGCCCCTATTCAAGAAGTGACTTCAATGATGATATGATTTGGTTGGGACTTAATGATGCTCCTCAAATCACGGCATATAACCTACTGTGTCTAGGTAAAAAAAAAGCCAACAAAAACCACCTTTGTCAAATTGAATTGGCCCACTCTTTCCCAGAATTCTCACAGCTGGGAAGTTCTTACTAAGATAGATTCTAAGCACAGATATAAATATTACCCAGGCAATCTCAGCCTCCTCTTTGCTTAATTTAGCACTTCAATTCAACAAGAATTTATTGAGTACCTATATTTATTGAGTGCCTGCTGTGTGCAAAGCACTGTGCCAGGGTTTTTGAAGAGAAATACAAAGATGAATGAGGCTAAGTCCTGACTTTAGACTTGTTGGATTAAGAAGATATTTTCCAAATAATTATATATAAAGTAAAATATGCATAAGAGATGTTTAAGTAAAGTACTTCAGAAGAGAAAGAAATTACTTCCCAATGGGAGAGTCCAAAGTCTTCTTCATGTGGGAGATGATGCTTAAATTGGGTCTACATGAATCTATGGCATTTTAACAGGTAGAGACTTGTGGGGTTCATTCCAGTCCCAAGGAATGATCTAAGCAAAAGTATAGAGTTATGAAAACATTGGACAAATTGTAAGAAATCCAGTTTAGACTCAAGGTCGTGTAGCAAAGTATCTTAAGAACCAGGTCCATAAATATAAATTCATCCTGATAGAGGGAGCAAGGATGGTGGGGAAGACACTTCATTCACATGTTCATGTTTTAATGACTCTGAATTTATTTTCAGAATGGATCAGAACAAAGGATGAGCTGAGACCCAAGTATGCTAAAAATTAATCATCATAAAAAAGAACTGAGAATAGAATGACATATTTCTAGGGTGTTTCAATATGCTATGATATTGCAATAGACAAAATTCAATATAGAACATTACAAAATGAGTTTCTTGCACTAGGTAGTGAGGTAGGTAGTATTGATATTCTTATCATTCCCATTTTATGGATGAGGGAATTCAGGCTCAGTAACTTGTCCAGAATAATATAATGAGTAAATATCAGAGCTGGAAAAGGAAACCAAGTCTTCTGCCTGTAACACCAGGGCATATTCCATTTTGCCACCATGTTTTAGGATGAGTTGGATTAAGCCCAAAGCAATAAGACCATCATCTCCCTTTCTCATTGGCCTCCCACAATACCCAACACAGTTGGGGAGCTGTAACCTAAATCCACCTTGCTTGCATCACTTCTGAATTCCAGGGTATGCAAAAGCCCTGTAGCAACACGAATTCCTTTCCACAAGTTCAAATCACACCAGTTGTCTCAAGAGGTAAATACTTGAAGTTACAGAAATCATAAGCAGGAAATAAGCCACCTGGCCCCTCCACCTGTTCAAAGATAAATAGATTCCTTTTGGGAGAAGTAGATCCCCAGTCTTCTGCTGCATTGCTTATCTTAACCACTTTGCCTGACTGGTATGAGTCCCTCCCTTATGTGGCTAAAGGGTTACCAGGTAACCCAACCTTTGCTTCACTTATGATGCAAAACATTTATAATTGCAAATATCCTGTTCTGACTCCAGAACTCTAGCCTAGGATCATGGATGACTCAATCTATTACTTGAAGAAAAAAAAAAAGCACAACATAGTTGTGTGTGTGTTTTTTTAAATTATTATTATAGGAAAGTACATTTGCCTCCAAGCCTAAAAAAGGAGACTTTGCTTCATGTTTTGGGTATATACAATAGACTAGCATCATTGCCGAAGTATCATGCATGGGAATGTGAACTGGGAATTCTGTTTTAAGCACTTTACTGAAAAGATGAATTTCTGTGTTTTAAACTCTTATGTTGTGAGTAGGGATGTGGCTCAGGGGACTGAGAGCCAGGCTTAGAGATGGGAGTTCCTGGGTTCAAATCTGACCTCAGATGCTTCCTAGCTGTGTGACCCTGGGCAAGTCACTTAACTTCCCAATGCCTAGCCCTTACCTCTCTTCCTCCTAGGAACCAATATACAGTATTGATTCTAAGATGGAAAGTAAAGATTTTTTAAAAGCTTATGTTGATAAATTATCAGAGCTATTTTCCTCTTAGAAGAAATACTTTATGAGACTAACATCTTACACTTATAGCACATCATTTTTATTGGCTCCTCAAACAACTTTGTGAAGTACCAAGGAGAGTATGATGATCAGATAGAGAGAAACAAGAACAAAATATTTCAGAAGTCCTTGCTTCCAAGTTTTCAGACTCCTACTTGCAATGTCTTCCAATTCAATTAACTTCATAAACATTTATTAAAAGCCTACTGCATTTAAGGCATTCTGCAGGGTGATATGGCCCTATTATACCAGCTGATGATTTAATCAACTCACTTTAAAATAGCTAATAAGCTTTACATGTTTAAAGGAAATGTGGCTTTCTGATAAAAAGAATGAAAATTAAGAAACATCTATTTTGTAACAGAAAAGGTTCTGGCTATGGAGTCCAAAGACTTGGGTTCAAATGATGGCTTAACTGTGACCATTTTGCACATTCTTCCTCTATAAAAGGAGAGGTGAGACCAGCTGATTTCCAAGGCTCCTTCTGGCTCTAACTCCTATGTACTCTGGAAGGCCTTATCAGTTTGGGCTGACTTCATCTGTGAAATCTGTGACAGCTGAAACTATCCAGGCTAGATGTGAGGAGGCTCCTCCCTAGCGGACTTGACCACCAGGTGATGGTTTTTTGGTGTGTCATAGAAACTCATGAACGCTAGAGTTGGGATGTCATTTGTGAAAAGTAGAGGGAAGTGTCCATATTCATGAAATTGTGTTTCTATAGACTTATTAAGGAAAAATATAGCAATATATTTACTTTGGTGAGTTTAGATTCAAAGCACTTCATGAAAATTTCATGATGTCCAATCGAGGTCACTTGAAGTCAGAAGACCCAGGGTGAAATCTTGGCTCTACATTTTCTTGGGTAAAACATAACCTCTCTGAGTCTCAGCTTCCCCATCTACAAAAATGAAGCTAAAGAACATTGATCTGGAGCTAAAAAACACCTTAGAAGGGTGTTAGTTCATTCACCGTATTTTACAGATGAAGAAACTGAAGTCTGTATAAAGACTGGCCCAAATCCTGTAGGTAACAGAATCAGGATTTGAACTCAGCTCTTGTGATCCCAAATCAACATTCTCTCCATATTTCTTTTTCTTTGCTGCCTCAGAAACTTGTGAAAAATGAATTAGAGCAGTATATGAGTAAGAGAGATTCGGTTCTTTAGAAATGAATTAGCTAATCTGCACAGATGGATGGTTGTAGGAGACAAAACACAGAAGAGGCAGGAAGACCATTTTCCGTGGCACAACTCCAAAAGCTGACTCAGCGATACACTTATGCCTGGATACCGGACGAACGCCTCCCTGTTCTTCTAAGTTGCAGTCTAGCAGAGAGACGAATGTCAAAGAAGGTATCTTGGTAGGGCTTAGCTCTTCCTCAGGAAGCAGTAGCTTTTATAATGGTGATCCAGAGCAGGAATAATGATGGCCAGTGGGATGAAAAATGAATAACATTCATATAATTTAGCAATTTCCAGATCCTAGCCTATTTCTAACCAATAGAGAGCAGATTGTTTCAGTTTATTGATGCCTCATTATTATGGAAGGGCATAGACTCTGGGCTCACTCTCCTAAGCATTGGGTCCACTGTGGATGACTAGCTTTTCCCTTCTGGATTAGAAGAGTAACCCTGAAAGGAATGATGTTCAAAAACTGTAATTCCCAAGCCTCCATCTGATACTGTTGTTGCTTTTCAATCATTCCTGACTCTTTGACACCCCATTTGGGAAGTATTTTTTGGGGGAGGGGGAAGGTACTGGAGTAGTTTGCCATTTCCTTCCCCAGCACAGATTAAGTGACTTGCCCAGGGTCACACTATTAAATATCAAAGGCTAGATAGAGTCTTCCCAATTTTACTTCTCAATACCAAGCTCAGTGCTCTATCTGTTATCTATCTTGGGCCCCCTCTGTATAATAGATTCCCCCAATATCATTCAGCCAATTAATATCTTCCCAAAATTATCTGACCACAGATTCTGCTTAATATAAGTAATCTCAATTAGCTTTTTGAAAATTAAAATTCTTTTTTTACCTCAATTAGCTTAAAAAGAGATTTTTGTTTTTGAAAGCCCTTACCTTCAGTCTTAGAGAGTTGATACTGTGTATTGGTTCCAAGGCAGAAGAGCAGTAAGGGCCAGACAACAGGGGTTAAGTGACTTGTTTAGGGTCACACTGCTAGGAAGTATCTGAAGTGATATTTGAACCCAGGACCTCCCACTTCTAGGTCTGACTCTCAATCTACTGAATCCTCTAGCTGCCCCCTCAATTAACTTTTACAAAGGATTATCAACTGAAAAGATGGAACAAGGACCAAAATATGTCCTGCTCCCCTTCAACTATGAGCACATCCTCATCTATTACCTTCGTGCCTAGGGAGAAAACTTAAACTTAAAGTGACTATTAAAGATATTCTCCCTAAGTTCACTCGTGGTATGGCGTAGCTGATGGACCAGTTGCTCTCTTGCTTTCAGGACGCGGCTCTGAGGCCACTTCACTGTTGGGCGAGATTAAGCAGGAGAACTTCTCCTCTGCTTCCTAGTCTCCTCACCAGATTCTGCTGGGCTCAGTTGCTGGCAGCCTCTGGCAAACTCTGCTCTGGACTCCAGATGGTAGACCGCTGATGATTCCATTGACCTTTCATAACTCAGAGGCTCAGCAAGCTGGACGATAAGGACATCCCAACGTCAGGTGACTTGTCCACGATCACGTGGCTAGTATGTTTCAGAGAAAAAATTTGCCTTGGGGACGAATGGTTCTCTGTTCATTCTGCCAGATTGTCTCATGGAATATCATACAGGATGACATCCAGATTTAGAAATGACAGTTCTGGGATCCCCAGGGAGACATTATCTGCAGGAAGTGGGGTCTGTCCATCACCAGTACTCAGTCTCCCAAGACCAAGAATGAATAAACCCAACCAACAGACAAGAAAGAGAGGCAGGATGTGTTCAAAGACACCCCTGAAATGGGTGGGGTATTGTTGCTCCCTACCTGGAGGTTTACAGCATTTCTTAAACTCTTCACTCAAAGCTTGCCAGGGAATACAATTCCGTCTGTTTTAGCTTTTATCTGAATACTCAATTCAAGCTCAGGGCCAACATAAGAACTTCCTATAATAATGAAGCAACTTGATGGCCCCAAACCTAGGATATCTGTTCTTTATTTTTAATGAGGAGGGAATGAGTTCCTCCACCATGCATTTGTGGAAGCAGGCTCAGGAAGCCTCCACACGGGTATGCAGCAGGTAGAGTAGGGAGTGAATGCTCTAAGGCCTGGGCCCACGTTGGCCAATCCATAACACTATGTCATAAATGCAACATTATGTAGACAATGTAATGGGATTGTGAGGCTTAGAGATAGAAGAGGTCTTCATGATCAACTATCAGATTAGATTATGTTTTTGTTTTTATGATGCATTTTGGAAACCTAAAATTGCTTGGTTAATGCTAGCTATTAGATAAAAGTAATATAATAATAATAATATGTTGTTATTTTTATTCTTTTATAGGTCCAGGAGAAATGAAATGACTTGTTCAAGAGCACAGAGATACAATGGTGTTAAAACTCAGGTCACTGTTTCCAAATCCAAATGCCAACTATTTTCATACATTTTCAATTAATTCTAAGCCTTTTCATTTTTCTGGTTTGAATTAAAAAAAAATCTTTACCTTCAATCTTAGAATCAATATTGTGTATTGGTTCTAAGGCAGAAGAGCAGTAAGGGCTAGGCAATGGGGATTAAGTAACTTGCCTAGGGTCACAGCTAGGAAGTGTCTAAGGTCAGATTTGAACCTAGGACCTCTGGTTCCTAGGCCTGGCTTTCCATTCCCTGAGCCACCCACTAATTTTTATATGAGGAGATATTTCTCTCCAGCCCTCTACTTCTTTTAGATAAAGTCTCACAGTGGTTGCAGAACTGTAATTTCTAAATAAGGATGTCATAGTATATGATATTCCATGAGAAAATTCTGGCATAGTGTACAGAGAACCACTAGTCCCCAAGGCAGAACAACTTGGGTTCAAATTTTGTCTTACAACATGCTAGCTGTGTGATCAAGCAAGTCACTTGACATCTCAATGTCCTCACTGTCCAGCTTTCTGGGATTATAAATTGCAGACAGCTGGGATTAATAGTGGGAGTTTATTCACTGGCAGTCCTCTACAACAATTCACAGACCCAGAAAAAATTATTATTATCTTTTTAAAACCCTTACCTTCCGTCTTGGAGTCAATACTGTGTATTGGCTCCAAGGCAGAAGAATGGTAAGGGCTAGGCAATGGGGGTTAAATGACATAGCTCGGAAGTGTCTGAGGCCATATTTGAATCTAGGACCTCCCATCTCTAGGCCTGGCTCTCAATCCACTGAGCTACCCAGCTGCCCCCAGAAAAAAAATTATTTTTAATCTCCAACAGAATATGTGAAGTCCTCTATCTTTTTTTAAAAATTCAGTCTTTTTTTAGTTAAAATTTATTTATTTGTTACATAAAATTGCCCACGTATCTCCCCCATTAGAGATGACATCATTTGACAAAAATATACATGTATATTAAAAAAAAATGACATCTTGCTTATTTCTATTTATCATTCTTTTTCTGGAAGTGGACATACACCAGTCACTCTTTTAAGCATTTAAAGTTTTTTATACTAACCTTACTGGAATGTCCATCAATTGGGGAATGGCTGAACAAATTGTGGCATATGATAGTGATGGAATACTTTTGTGCTGTAAGAAATGATGAACAGGATGATTTCAGAAAGAGCTGTAAAGATCTACATGAACTGATGAAGAGTGAAACAAGCAGAACCAGGAGAACATTATACACAGTAACTGAAATACTGTGGAATGGTAAAATGTGCTAGACTTAGCTACTCTCAACAATACAATAATCCAGGACAATTCTGAGAGACTTTGACAAAGAATGTTATCCACCTCCAGGGAAAGAACAATTGGAGAAGGAATGCAGATAAAAAATATGATTTATCACTTGTTTTATTGATTTTATGTTTTGGGGTTTTGGTTTTATAAAATTATTTGCTTACAAAAATGAACAATATGGAGATTTAAAAAAAGTTCCTTCTACCTCAAAACAAACAAACAAACAAACAAAATAACCCTTATCTTCTGTCTTGGAACCAGTACTGTGTATTAGTTCCAAAGTAGAAGAGTGGTAAGGGCTGGGCAATGGGCATCAAGGGAGTTAACCAGGGTCACATAGCTAAAAAGTGTCCCAGACTAGATTTGAATCCAGGACCTCCTGTTTCTAGGTCTGGCTCTCAATCTGCTGAGCCAACTAGCTGCCCCCCCCCAAATCATTCTTCTGCAATAGTAGTAACTGATTAGAGTTAGCGCCTCCTATCCCAAACTGGAGCAGTAGCCAACACCTCTTAATCAGGGATATAACCAGAGATGTTGCCAGGGTGTACTGATATATGTCCTATAGGAGGAGGAGGAGGGATGGGACTGTCTATCATGGGCCTGCAAGAGGTCATGCTCTAATCTACTTAAGGTAAATGTCAGGAAGAGTACAAGGTGCTTTAATGTATATACATATGACTGTGCCTTAAATTAGCATGAATGATAAAAGGTAGCAGCTAAGATGGCTAATTGTGATTGCTAACAGAATTTCAGAGTTCCAATATTGCAAGAACCACTGTTTTGTTTACCATTTTTCTTTTCCTCTTAAAATCTAATAATAATAATCTAATTGACATTGAAACAGAAGATAGAGTTCCATCTGTTTATTTTGTCCCAATTCAGTGACAGGTACATTATTTTGTTTTCTGCTATGTCCATTTAGAGATGCCCTGAGACTTACAGGGAGATTCAGAGAAGAATTAGCCTGGCCAGAGATGCCAAAATAAAGGTTTTTATTAGGTGCATTTTAACCCCTACCAGGGAGGGCTGAAGGGTTGTACCTAGGAGCAGAGGCATGGAAGGAGAAATAGGGGCAAGAAGGAAAGCTGACTCCCAATCCCAGGGCAATATCTGGGATATACTAGGCAGCACCTCCTACCCCAAACTAGAGCAGTAGCCAACACCTCTAAATCAGGGCAGGGACACAACCAGAGATGTTGCTAAGGCATTGGATGCAATGATAGATGTCGTATAGGAGGAGGAGGAAGGGTGGTGGTACCTCTCTTTACTCCTCCCAGTTCCTTGGGTGGGATGCCCTTGCATCTCTCATCACTCTGTGAATCAGGTCTGCTCAGCTATGTGAAAGCCAGGGGTTGTACAGGGAGGGGCAAGATTTCTGGTGGGGTTTCTAATTGGCTTTCCATCTCTAATGCTGCAGGTGGGAAGGCACCAATTAGCCAACCTGGCATGGTTCAGGAAATTTCCTTAGCATGAAATATCCCAGGCATAGAAGATTCCAGAAAAGGGAGGAGGTGCTAGGCAATGGAAATGGGAAGAATCTAGAACACAATCTGTTGCAAGAAGGCTAATCCACACCTCTTTCCCAAAGCTGAGAGGTTTGGGGTCTACTATATATCATCCTTCCAAGTTTCTTACCATTTGTAAATAAGCAAAATTTGTAAACCCTCTTTTCTTCTTTATTTAAATTTATTTCAAGTTCTTGGGTTTTGAGGCAGTTACCGGTCATTAATTTTGCCCAAACAAGATGAACTGGACAGACTGAGTAGCTTTTAGGATGAATCTCACATATTATTCAGTGAAGGTCATGTCACATATTACATAATAAGATGTTTCCGTATGGTGCCTCATAGGAAGCCATGTTGATCCCCTTATATTTTTCACCCAATTTGTTCCCTATTTAGGTGAGGGTTGCACATGCTTTCTCTTTGAAATCAAGCAGCCATTGTAGCCTCTCAGGAAAAATTCAATATCTTTCTTTGCATGTAAAATATGAATTCATTTGCCTAGATACTGGGGAAACAAAGGAAGTACCAGTCTCTTCTCTTATCAAACCAGATATGTAAAGGCTCTGGGTTCAAATTCCAGTACCAAATACTTAATAGTTGTGTGACTCTGAGAAAGTTAATTAACCTCTCTGGGTCTCACTTTCCTCATTTGTAAAGTGGGAAGGTGGATCTAGTATAGGACTTAGATTGTGAATTCTGCCCCTTCTTTTGTGACTCTAGTTAAGTCTCTTAACTTCTCTCAGTCTATTCATCTGTAAAATGGGGATCACATCTACTTTGCAGGGTTTTTATGATGATCAAATGAGACATAACTAGTGATCACGAAGGGTTTTGGATTTGATAGCCTCTGAGGTATCTTCTAGTGCTGAATTTTTGTTCCTATGATCCATTTTTCCTCCCCTCAATTGTACTTATTTGGAGTTTTCAAATGAGGACTGCATAGTCACCCCACCTGCAACTCTAAGAATTCTCCATTAAGAAAGTAGATCTCTTCAGGACAATATTCCCTATTACTGTTTGCTGTTGCCCATTTGTTCACATTCTTAACTGATGCAGGTACCAGGATTATTTTCATTGGTCTTACATTCACCAGAGTAGTTTAGCCAAGTTCCACCCTGTGTGTCTAGACAGATTTGGGTAATACTGTAGCTCTCCCTGGGTTAGCTGGGTGTATTTGGTTACTTTCAGCCTGCTTTCCTTATCTTTGGGTCATGTTCTCTGGTTCTCCAACTCCTTGTGAATGTACAGTGTTTCTTGTTCCAATTTATTTAAAAAAAAAAGCAGTCTGTAATTCAATAGCCTTGTAAAGGGTTGAAAATGTTTCCTCTGTCCTGTTGCAAATGTTTATTTTTTTTTCTGGTGTTGAGAAGAGATGAATGTAGCAGGACTTTGGGACAATTATTGAAGGTTCCCAGTTGATAGGACAAGGGAAGCTTTAGAGATATCAGGAAAGAGGGTACAAAATGCAGAAATGCTTATTGGCATTCATGTGTTCCTGAAACCCACTATGTGTAAAACAATGTGCCAGATGCAGAAAGATCTACAAAGAAAAATAAGACAAGTTTACAATCTGCAAGTGGAATTAATATACTATGTAAAAAGTATATTGTAATTAGGCCATAATAATTATTATTATAATACAAAATACTAGTTTATATATAAATATAAAAAGCTATGATTTAAAAAATAGAATGTAAGTATACCAAAGGAGTACAAAGCACTGAAGAATTCTGAGCCTTGTGTGTATCACTGTTATTCAGTTGTGTCTGGCTCTTCATGACCTTGTAGACCATACAGTGCATGGAGTTTTCTTTGGCAAAGATACTGGGGTGGCGTGCCATTTCCTTCTCCAGTGGATTGAGGAAAAGAGAGGTTAAATGACTTCTCTGGGGTCAAATAGCTAGTAAATATCTGAGGCTACATTTGCACTCAGGTCTTCCTGACCATGTTAGATAGAGGTTAAATGACTTGATCAAGGATACACATATAGAAAGTGTCTAAATCCTGACAAACTCAGGTCTTCTGACTCTGGGCCTGGCACTCCATCTACTGAGCCATCTAGCTGCCATGTATTTGTATTTGTGTGTGTGTGTGTGTGTGTGTGTGTGTGTGTGTGTGTGTGTGTGTGTGTGTATGTAATAGTATTTTACATCCAGTGAATTGATCCCTGTTTGTTTCTGCCAATCACTACATTATATATGGCTTTTTCCTGGAAACTCACTTACTAGAGTACTTCTGGGATCCTCAACTAAAGAGGGACATGAGTATTTGGAGAAGATTCAGTAAAAAGCATCAAAAATGTTTAAGGGGCTAGCAATAAAAGTCTGTTGGGAAAGGTTAAAGAAATTGAGATTATTTAGTATGGAAAAGAGAAGCCTGAAAGACAATCAGCAATTTGAGAATGCACTTGAATACTAATATGAAATTACCTTGCATAGAGAGCAAATAAACTCCCTCTTGGCAAAACTGAACTCCCTTTGTCACTGGTTGGAGTACGGTGGAAGTTGCCTATCCCTGATCTGGCTTGGGTCCATCTCTTGGTTTAAGCAGAAGCAGAGGAATTTAAGATAGATATAAGGAAGGATTTAAGGCTTATGTGTATGTATGATTCTACTAGCAGTGGTTAAGACAAAAATGGCAGCTAAGACAATTCCCAGTCAGCCAAGGTTACTCTCTGGTATCTTTTCTTGTTGTTTTCACTACTATTTGTCCTCAAGTCTACTGTCCTTCATATTTTGCCTTTCTTATTCCTACTATTCAGGGAGAGGTAGTCATAAATAATGAAAAGGCCCTTAACCATACCAGATAGAAGGAAAGTCCCTAAAAGTCCAGAACTCTGGAATAGGGCCATGACAATAGCTGGCTAAGGCAATGGAAAGCCCCCTTCAATAAATAGGTAATAATTTCTACAACACTAAAGCTACAGAATATAGAAGCTGAGTATAATTTGAAGTTATTAAGCAAGGGAATCAAAAAAGCTTAATGGAAAGTGATAGTCTGAGAACTAGGAGTCCTATGTGTTCTAGACTTTGCTTTTTCACTTTCTCTCTCTCTCTGTCTCTCTCTGTCTCTCTCTGTCTCTCTGTCTCTCTCTCTCTTTGTCTCTCTCTCTCTCTCTCTCTCTCATTAAAGGAAAGACATTTAACTTCCCTGGTCCTGAGTTTCCTCATATGCAAAATGAAGAGGTGCAACTAAAAGGTCCCTAAAGTTGCTTCAAATTTCTGTGCTTTGTGGGTGACAGAAGGAGGTCATGATATCTGATTCAGTAGAAAGCTTTAAAAATAAATAGATTCTCTTATTTCTAGGAATAGATTAAATATGATCACCTCTACTTAATGTAAAACCTATCTTCCTGTCTTCTCTATGAAGCTTTTATTGATTTCTCCAGTCAGTTAACAAGCATTTATTAAACATTTAATATGTGCTACACATTGTGACAAAAATAAAATAAAAAGGAAAGATAGATTCATCTCTCAAGGAGGTTATAGTCTAATGGGAAGATAACTTATTAAAGTAAGCTGAAAAGGGTAAGGTGAAGGGAGGAAGAAGGAGTAGATAAATCTGGAGCAGTGCAGCCTAGTGACAAATGAAGAGATGGTTGACCCAAGTCTTCTTAAAAGGAGATTCTAGAAAGAACCACCAAGTCAGAGGGAGGGTCCCCAGTAGTGGAGGTCACCAACACTACACAATGGAGGCCCTCAACAAATACATGTGGACTGAATTAAATTAGAAGGCCTTACTAGGTGCCCCGCCCTACCCCAGACTCATAGAAAGAGTTGAAATAGATTTAAAGATTATCTAGTCCAATTCTCTTTTTTAGAGATGAGGAAATTAAGCCTCAGTGAACAAAATGACTTGCCCATGATCATTCATCTAATAATTGGCTGAACCAGAATTTGAGCCAGGGCCTTCCTGACTCTAAAGTCACTATTTGTTTCACTATATCATGCTGCCCATTAAGTAAAATCAAGCCCTAAGACTTTTCCTCCAATCTTATTTCCCATCCTTCTCCTCTCATCTGTTCTCTTTAGTAGGTGCCAATCTTCCATCCATCAATACCACATTTTACTCTAGAAGGCTGCCATTTAACATGCCTGCTCTATACAGAGTAACTGTGACGAGTCTAGTGATACAAATGTGAAAATGCCATAGAGCCCACACTCAAACTTTTTATTCTAGGGGAAACAAAATGTTTTGCACAAATAAGTAGGTAAATGTATTTTCATATTACAGAAGACAGGTTTTCCTCCTCTTTCTGTTTACTGTTATATTGCTACTAACTAGTCTAGACTGGGTTCAAATTCTGGTTCTCTCAGTTACTACCTCTGTGACCTGCATTTAGCCTCCTTGGGCCTTAGTGTCCTCATCTGTAAAATGAAAGAATTGAACTAAAGGACCTTTCATGTCCCTTCCAGCTCTAAATTGATATATATTGGGATCCTTTGGTTATTTAAAAAGATATATTCAGTCCTATTACTTCACTTCACAGAATTATTCTTGAAAGAATGTGGCCAAAATGTACTGTTTTCTGCCTTCCCCTCAGTAACACATTCTATTGTTTTCCTTTTCCCAGCTCTGTGTGCTTCCTCTCTCCTCCCCACCCCCTTTTCCACTTTCCTGTTTGCTCCCCATTCTTCTCTTCTTTGGACTCCCTCCAATACTGCTAAGCATGATTTTCACTGTTGGCTGAGCTGGAATAGTGACATAACCCAGAGAGGAATCATAATACTCTTGGAGTTGACTGAGTAATCAAAGGGTCCAAAGCCCTTCCTTCCCTCCAGTCTTCCCAGGCAGCAATGAGCCCTGTGGCTCTTGTCACATAAGCTGGCAAAGTGCTCTGAGAGCTCTGTCAGTTAGATTATCTGGGACATTCTTTTCAGTAGCAAGAGTTCTGAATTTTCTTCTTGAGATTTGGAATTTGTAGAAAAAGCTTTTATATTTGTTACAAAGCACATTTGGACAGCAAAGTCTTGGGGAGGGCATATGCAGACTATTGTGTTGCAATGGCAAAATGGAATCCTAAGATAAAATATAGATTCATTGCCTCCTTTTGTTGTTGCCAAAACATCTGAGATCGTCTTCCCTGGACACCAAAATGTAAACAAACAATAGATGCCAGTTTATTTTGTCTTTGTCCCGGCACCAACCCACTTCCTTCCTCCTTAGAACAGCTGCCCAGACTTCAAGACAATAATCATTAAGCTCTTTCGAGATAAGTATCTTAGTAGATATCAATTAACCAATGGAATCTTTCACTAATAGCCTAACCCTATTTTGATAGGGGAGGTGGGGGAGGATGAGACCTAGGACCTGTGACCCTACTCTCTTAAAGTCATACTTGTAGAATCATAAAGGAAATATTCCAATTCAAAGAGTGGAGTTCCTATGGATATCTTTCCTCAAAAGGTGGGGGTAGTGACTGAGGAGGGCATTCCTCCCATCTCATCTAGTACTTTTGCTCCTTAATGCTCGAATGCAGTGATCATTAATTGAATATGATAGTTATGTAGTTGTGTTATTCCCTTACTAATCGGCAGGGAGCTGGCTGTAAATGTATGAATTAAACTTCCCATTTTCTTCAGTACCTAGAACAGAGCTCTGTACACATGAAGAGCATCATAGAGTTTTGTTAAATGACTTAATGTTGCCCCAGAAGTAATTCCTATCTCCAGGGTCCCAGAGGGCCTCCCAGAGAGTTCTTTCTCCCAGGTGTTAAGGTCTCTGTAGAGGAAGAGTTCCATGTTCTGACCTAGAGGAAGGGGCCTGGCCTTCCCCTGACCCAAACTCAGACCGCCCGCCCGCCCCCGCATAGAAAGACCGAGTCAGAGCCAAAAAGAAAAAATGCTGCTGGACAGGTCGGACGACCTGGAAGCTCGCTTCTTCCGCCCCGGGCTCTCCCTCCCGTCGTCTACCCGCCCACTCTTCCACCCGGTGGCCCAGCGACCACAGCTGGCCACACAGCTGGCCCAGTGAGGCCTCGGGACTGGGATAGGGGGCTACCCTGGGTGTTCCCTCCTATCCGGGAAGGCTCCAGACACTCCCCCGGGGTAGCGTGGTGAGAGGAGGAGCGGGAACGGTGACGAGGGCCAAGGGAGGAGGCAAGGAGAACGAAAGAGGGCGGGCAGATAGACAGACTGGCAGATAGACTGCCAGCCTGGGGCCTGGGGAGCGTTATTTGAACCCGAAAGATACTCCGGCTCCCGCTCCCGCCCTCCGCCCTCCACTCTCCACCTCTCCGCCCTCCGCGCCTCAAGGCACAGCTGGAGGATGCTGCACTACAGCTCCGCGGTCACCCTGCTCTCGGGCAATGGGGCCGCTTCCTCTGGGAGTCCGGGCAAGAGGGTGAGTAGTAGAAGGGGACAGGGAGCCCCCATGCTCTCTGCCTCTCTCCCCAGTAGTCCAGTCTAAAGGCGCTCGGCTGCCTGCTCCTGGGTAGGTAAGCCCACACCCACCGGAGTGCGCTAGCCCTGGGCCAAAGAACTGCTCAAGTTTCTTCCTACTTCTTGGCCTAGACCCCCAGCCTTCCCTCCACCCGGCCAAGCGCAGCCTCTTCATAAACCCACCTGCCCACAACCCTGCAAACTACCTAGGGATAGGCAGCCAGCCCCCGGAGAGGGAAAAAAAAAAGACCTGACATTTTATTTGGTGCCCATTGATTCTTCCCTGGCTTACCTTCTCTCCACCCTTACTGCCATGTTCCTCTTAAGATATGGGCATAATGTATTTAAGAAACAAGCGTGACATTTTAAATCAATTTAGCTGGCTCGACCAAGGCAAAGGTATCAAGAAAATGTAGAACTTTGCTTTGTCCACCGTTTGAACTATAAGGACAATATATTTTTATTGTGATGTCCTTTAATAATTATTCTTGAGCTGCCTTTTAGAAAGGGAGATGCAGGAAAGGGAAAAGGCCCCTTCTATGTTACCAGGATCTTTATGTTAAATGATACCTTTATATAACAAAACCTAGTAGTTCATTTGGCAGTCAGCTGACTATTTCCTCTGACCTAAGTTAGTGGAAATTATTGTTTTTCCTTTGGAATTACTTAAAAACCCAATGCTCTATGAGTTCTTGTAACTCTGAGCCAAGGGTATCATCTCTAGGATTCATGCTAAGGAATCCTTGTTTATGTACCTTGAAATAATGTACATAAATTAGATTATAAACCCTAAAGTGTCACATTAATGACAGCCGCTATTATTTTTTTTAATTGGGTGTTTCCTATTATCCTGACTTGCTCCATCTTATAAAAATTAATTTAGAGATGTCTTTTAATATTAATCATTGAGGTCAAAACTTCACCCATCACTCTTAAAAAAGTCAGCTGCCAAATGACTTTTTTAGCTAATCCTAATAATATGTGTATATACATACATAATATCTACACATAGAGGTCATTTTTTTGGTCATCTTACTAGGTTATTAACAATCAATTTTACAATATAACAATCAGTCAACATTTATTAAGGGTCTGCTTTGTGTCAGGCACTGTGCTAACCAATAAGGATACAAAAAGAGACAAAAAATTTTGCCCTCTAGGAGTTTACAATCTAATGGATTACTATTTCAATTATTTACTCAAACCAGAGCTACATTTGGGTAGTTTGATATTTCCGGCCTGCTCTGAAGTTTTTACTCTTAGATGTGTCTTTTAAAAATTTTCATATCACCAGAAAGACATTGTTTATGGTATTTAATGCCTTGAACCCTTTAAGTTTCTTTTTTTGGCTAATGGTGGGGTTGGGTGGAGAAGGGGGTGGGGAGGTGTTAAATAGGGAAATTAAGACCTTTCCTAATTTTTCTACTTGTCTTCGAAATCTAGCTAGACTCACATAGATCAAAGGGACTTCTGATTTTTGTCTGATTTTTAACTTCAAAATCCAGGATCTGTATTTGGGTCATTAGGAATTTTGATAATAATGATCTTTATACCAAGATATGTATGTATTCATTCTGCTTTGGGGAGATCTTTGTTAATTAGAACATAAACTACACACACACACACACACACACACACACACACACACACACACACACACACACACACACACACACACACACACACACACACAGAAAATTAAACCTCACAGAATCTAGTCTAGAACCCCAAACTTTGGGTGGATAGAAATTTGAGAAGCAACTGATAGTCTTCCTCAAATGCTAACTTCTACCAGTAAACAAGACAGTGCTCTAGAAAATAAGTGAGCTTGTGTTCTAGTGGTAAGGGCTAGGCAATGGGCATTAAGTGACTTGCCCAGGGTCACACAGCTGGGATGTCTGAAGTCAAATTTGAACCTAGGACTTCCCATCTCTAGGCCTGGCTCCCAATCCACTCAATCACAACCCAGCTGCCCCCTTGTGTTCTTATCCTGATAATGTTTTTATTGTGGTGTGACAGAAGCATCCATAAAACATCAACCCCTTTGATCAACATGATCAAGATGATCTTTAGATACTTCTAGAATCACATAGTTTTGGTGGCTTCCAACTCTCTCAGTGAATAGGGCTCCCAGTTCTGTGTTTACCAGTTCCTTAATCTGGAAAGAATATAGCTCACCTCTCCAGGATTTTCCCTCTTCCAAGGCTACCAGCTCTAACTATGAATTTCAAATGGTTCAATCTAAAAAGACGCCATTTCTGAATGGGACAAAAGACCCTTGATATACTACTATTGGTCATTTTGTTGAGTATCAGAATGGTCTAGTAGAAGAAGGAACATTTGAGGGCAACATAAACATTTTTGTTTGTTTGTTTCTGCCCTATAGATCAGATAGCTGAAAAAGCAGCTTTTCTTAGAGATTTGTCAGTTTGACCGCTTCCCTTTATGATATTGGACAAGTGGACAAGATGTGAAACTAGGACGATAAGATGTTATTAGTGGATGGAATTATGGTCTTATCAAAATGTTACAAAAAGATGACTAGGGAAGATAGGGAAGACACTATGTTTTGCCAGAAAAGAAACTCAAACAGAATAGTAATAGTTTTGTTGACAGCTGATGGAATGTCATGAATTATGAACCAGGTACAAAAAATGATGTATCTAGCCTAGGTTATTGTTGGGATTTCTTATATTTAATGACATCTATTAGAAACTGTGATCGCCTCTCAATTGAAGTTATGCCTTAAGAAATTAGGAGTAATTTCTGACAGTCCAGGAACAGAGGTGTGAGAAGCATAGAAATGTGCCAACCAGCAGAGATTGTGAAATAGAAACTTTTGCTTCCAAACCAGTTGTGCACTAAAAATAGTTTTCTCTACAGCAACTGCAGGAAGATAAATTGGAAAGACTTGGAATGAAAACTGGACTAGAAACTTGAAGGATGACCTTGGTGGATGGGGAAATCAAACATTTTGAAATTCTTTTGTCTTTCAAAGGAATGTTTAGAATACTAGAATGATCCTGTGAAACTATGGAAGACATTTTCCCCCTCCAGGGAAAGGCTAATTGTATTTGTGAACTTCTTGTGTCTCTGACTGCAACCAAATATTTTCTGTTATTTTACTGTGTTGAGCAGTAACTTGAGGCTTCTCCCTTAACACCAGATCTTATTTATAGCCACAGGTGATTTGACTGCTAGCTGGCAACTTACTAAGTGATATTTACTAAAGGAGGGAATGCTCCACCTAAGGTGAAAAGAATTAGGCATCTCCTCTCTTCCTCCTCCACTTTATATTTTCTTTACAATGGACTAATGTTTCCTCAGTAAGGAATTAGAATGAACCTGTTAATTATCACTGCCTTGTTTTTGAATCAGTATCCTAGTTATATCTGAATTTGATCATAAAACTCAGACTTAAAATTGGAGAACTTTATAAATAACTTTCTAAGTTGTCAGCTGTACTACTGGGTCCTGACGGGTGTTCAATTTAATGGTACTTTCTCAGTACATGTATTTTGTTCTTATTCAGTCATTTTTAGTCCACAGACTCTTCATGGCCCCATCTAGGGTTTTCTTGGCAAAGATACTGGTTGTTTTACAATTGAGGAAATTATGGCAGAGTTAAATGACTTGCCCAGGGTTACACATCTAGCAAGTGTCAGATATTAGATTTGAATTCAGGAAGAATAGTCTTCCTGACTCTTGGCCCAGTATTCTATCTATCCCCTGAGCCACCTAGCTGCCTTTAATAGATTTAATGAACATAAAAGTTGTAACATTTTAGAATGGGAAGGAGTTTAGAATTGAATGAAGAAATGAAAGAATTGAGGACAAAAAACATTTATCAACCATTTACTATTTGCTGAGCACTCTGTTAAATGCCAAGAATACGAATACAAAAGCCAAGACCATCTCTGACCTCGAGAAGTACATAGCTAAAGGGATGGGGGAAAGCAGGAGATGGGAAGAAAATAAGTATTTATATATACTTACTATGTGCCAAACATTCTGCTAAGCATTTAAAACAAACAAACCTTACCTTCCATCTTAGAATTAATACTTAGTATTGGTTCCAGGGCAGAAGAGTGGCAAGGACTAGGAAATTGGCGTTAAGTAACTTGCCCAGGGTCAAATTTGAACCCAGAACCTCTAATCTCTGGGTCTGGCTCTCAATCCACCAAGTCACCTAGCTGCCTGGTATTTAAAAATAAATATTATCTCCCCAAAGTCCTGGATTCAAATTCCAGTTCAGATCTTGAGCAGAGAGGAAAGTTCTTGAGTCAGCATAATGGAAAGGTTGTAGAAAAGATATCTGGAGAATGAGGAATGAGGTATAGCATGGTGACAAGGGATTTCCTGAAACAGTGATTAATGAGTCAGTCATCAATCTGGAGAGTAAGGCTCCAGGGTCCCTCCTAGACTAGCTTCTGAACAACAACTATTTCTTCTTGAAATATCAGCGTCCCTTTAGGACACAGTATGGTACAGCAAATAGAGTCCTTGATGCCAGGCAGTAGAGGAGAAGTGTTTAAAACAATGTCAGGACCTTGAAGTTATCTTCACTGGGCTTAGGAACATTTCTTTAACAATGTGAATCACCTTTTGTTTTACTAAGTCACTAAAGATTTGAGTTCATCAGAATATTTATATATAGAATGCAAAAAGGTTTATTCTATTAAGTTGATGCCTGTTACTGCCTGTTCCCAAGGAGCTGAAGGAATGTCATACGACAGGCAATTTTTAAAGGACTAACTATTGTCAACATGGAATCTAGAAACCCCAAACTTGTAGCCTAGTAAGATCTGATGCACCCCAAGTTTTAGGACTAGCTTGTAAGTTGGAGACCCCAACGCTTGTCTTTTGTTCCCTGTTCCTGTGAGAACCCATCCAGAAGGGAATCCCAGGCTACCAGTTTCAGACTGAATAATGGACCCTGAGGTCAATGACAATCCTAGTTGGGTGGGACTAAACATAAGCTAAGTGACTCTTTTTGCCTTAGAAGCTTCTGCATTGTACCACATCCAGAACTCAGGACCTTCAGCTTACCAGACTGACTGTGCTGACTATTGCGCTAAAGAATCCTGGGGTCCTGGCGATAGGAAACCAAGACCTTCCAGGAACTTACATTCTAATAAACAACTTTGTTTTTATTCGGTTGTTTCTAACTCTGTGACCCTCTTTTGGAGGTTTTCTTAGCAGAGATACTGGAGTGGTGTGCCATTTCCTTCTCCAGTTCATTTTATAGATGAGGAAATGGAGGCAAATAGGGTTAAGTGACTTGCCCAGGGTCACATAGCTAATAAGCATCTGAGTTCATATTTGAACTCATGTCTTTCTAACTCCACTCCCAGCACTCCATCCACTTTGCCACTGAGTTGTCCCATGTAAATAACTAGGAACTTCCAGACCATACGTAAAGGGAAGGTCATTTGAGAGGAGAAGGCATTAGAAGCTGGGGGACCAGGAGGAGCCCCCTGCTGGAGATCAGCCCTGATCTGAGTCTTGAAGGAAGCCAAGGAAGAAGCTAAGAGGAGGAGAGGAAGGAGTAGAGCATTCCAGGCATAGGGGACAACCAATGCAAAGGCTCAGGGATGGGATGGAGGCTTTAATAATTTGTAATATGTAATATGTAGGCAGAAAAAATCATCACAAGTTCTGGAAATAATTACAGAAGAATCCAGGTCCATCCCTTGGAGTAGGGAAGGAGAATATAGTTCTCAGGGTAAAATCACATGATCTTTCCTTTTTTCATTTCTTTTTTAGTTGATTAACCATATCTGACTCCTCATTACCCATATCTTGCTGCCGTACAATGACAAAATATAGACACAATTCTTAGAATCCAGTGGTTCACATCATGCATGTTAAACAAAAAAGCTTTGTCTGCAATATATTTTTGTAGTAAAAACTTGTTAGAAAATCCCTCAACATTAAATTGCTGTTTCCCAGTTGGAAATTTAGAACATAATTTAAACTTATGGCATGCTATAATGTCTGCTTTGACCTTAAATTCATTGTTTTTACAATAATACATTGAAAACTAGAGCTTCCGTCATAAAAGAATTTATAAGACCCATTAAAATGTGATGCTTAAAATAAAAAAAAAGTTTTCTTTTTTTTTAATTCTAAAACTCTTAACTGTGTACTGGTTCTAAGGCAGAAGAGCAGTAAGAGCTAGGCAATGGGAGTTTAGTGACATGCCCAGGGTCACATAGCTAGGAAATATCTGAGGCCAGATTTGAACCCAGATCCTTCCAACTCCAGGCCTGGCTCTCAATCCACCGAGCTACTCAGCTACCTCCTTGAGTGTTTTATTGGCAAAGATACTGGAGTGGTTTGCCATTTTTGTCTCCAGTTCATTTTACAGATGAGGAAACTGAGGCAAAGAGGGTAAAGTGAATTGCCCAGAGTCACACAGTGTCTGAAGCTAGATTTGACCTCAGGTTCTCTTGAATGCTGGACCTGCTCTCTATCTGTTGTACCACTTCTCTGCCCTGTTTTCTTTCCTACCATTCCTCAAAAGATAAGATATAGGTAAAATGAGGTTAAAATAACAATTTAGGGCAGCCGTAAAAGAGAAAAGATCACAAAAGGGCTACTTGAGAATAGTGTTCATATTTCACTTTTGGCTTGGTGATGGTGTACAACACAGTCTGCTTATACAGCTAAGAATCCCAGGTCTTACCGAGAACCAGTTGGTAGGAACCACATTCTTCTTTTCCTAAAAAGCTGTTGCCTTCTTGAATAACCCCCTAGCCTCAGCAGCTATAGGTCAGGGACAAGAACTGCATCCTGATAACTGCTCTTTCTCTCTCTGTGCATAAAAAGGAGTCTGTACAGCCAGTCAACAATTAGCCAGTAAACATTTATTTCCTACCTATCCTGTCTGGCTCTGTGTTAAACACAAAGAAGTAAAAGACAGTCCCAGCTCTCATGAAGCCAGCTCACAGTCTAATGGAGGAGATAACACACAACTATGTACAAAAAGAAGCTATATAGAGAATAAATGGAAGTTATTAATGGAGGGAAGGCACTTAGAATTAAGAAATGGCACTGGAGAGGCTTCCTGTAGAAGGTGGCATTTTAGCCAGGACTTCTAGGAAGCCAAGAAGAAAAGATTAGGAGGGAGACAATTTCATGCAGGGAGACAGCCAGTGTCTTATCTCAGAACTGAGATGAAGACTCTTGTGTGAAGAATAGCAAGGAAGCGAGTATCACTGGCTTCCAGAAAAGAGAGACAGAGGGAGGGAGAGAGAGTGTGTATATAAGAAGAATAGAAAGGTGAGGTTAGGAACAGAGGTTTGAATGCCAATTTTTATATTTGATCCATATGGTAGTAGCTTATTGTAGACTAAGATAGGTCTAAAGACCCAATTTAGCATAGGTACTAGATCATCCCAGAAAAATTTTATCTCCCCCCAGAGATATCCATCAGAAGCTATACTTAGGGGAAAATTTTATTTCTAAATGGTAACATCATTAACATAGAGAAAGATCAATTAATTTGGCGTGCAAGTAAAAAAACTAGACAAAGAACAAATTAACATTTCCCAATTAAACACCAAAGTGGAAATCCTGAAAATCAAAGGAGAGATAAATAGAATTGAAAGTAAGAAGGTCATTCAACTAATAATAAATGAGATAACAAGCTGGTTTTATGAAAAATAAATCCAGGCATCCATCAACAATTCAACCAGCAAACTTTATTCTAGGATGATTAGGAAACCATCCTAATCCCAGGCACTGAAATGATGAAAATGATTTACCCAACATAAGCAGGAGTGTATGTATATTACATATACATATTCACACATTTACATACTTTGAGATGATGAAAATGACTTACCTAACATAAACAAAGGGAGTGAATGTATGTAAAACACATATACATGCAGATATGTATATATTTTCATAATTACATATGAACTAAACACACATATATCTTTATTTTATTTTATTTATTTACCTTATATCTTTACCAGCTAACTAAACACACACATATATTTATTGACATGTGTGTGTATGTATTTAGTTAGCTGGTAAAGATAAAATTTTCTTTTTTTTTTAACCCTTACCTTCCATCTTAGAATCTATACTGTGTATTGGTTCCAAGGCAGAAGAGTGGTAAAGACTAGGCAGTGGGGGTTAAGTGACTTGTCCAGGGTCACACAGCTAGGAAGCAACTGAGAATTGAACCCAGGACCTCCCATTTCTGCGCCTGGCTCTCAATCCACTGAGTCACCTAGCTGCCCCCTAAAGATATCGTTTTCATATACAAGGCAGGATCCACGATGAAAGATTGGACCAAATACCAGTTCAAGTTAGCAGACAGATTTTGTCATTCTGAGGGTTGCTTGAATAATAGTCAAACCAAGGTCGTGATTTGAGAAATATCTATTTTACCTTTTTATAATCATGCTTTTCTGACCCTTCCCCACCTCTGTAACCCCATTGCCCATTGCCCTCAGCCTGGGTCCCTTTTCTTCATCAATCCCAACCTCATTGGACACTGGATTATATAGCAGCAGAATTCTGGGACAGCTTGTGGTAGGGTTTTGGTTGCCATATAGTCCATTGTCCATCGAGGTTGGGATTGATAAAGAAAAGGGAAAACAAGACAAAGGGAGCCAATTTCCTTCTTGAAAGATCCTTCCAGGGAGTAATTTGCCTAAATGTTATCAAATTCCAAAGGCTTCTGCAAGAGAGTTGATATCTGTTCTTTCTTGATTAATCCCTTCACTAAACATTTAAGAATCTGGGTGCAAGGAGGAATGAAGCCTGATCCTTGTCCTCCCAGGTTCTTAAGTCTGCTTTAAAACCTGTATCTTCCATGAATGATATTCCAAGCTGTCCAAAGAGTCTCTGCAGTGTCATTTAGGACTCACACTCATCCCAGTACAGGATTCTCCCTCAGTAAAGTGCTGGAAACAGCAGATGACCAATGCTAGAGAAGTATATGTTGGATGTAGATATTGGAAGATGAACAAAGACCCAAACACTTTGTGTTATGAGCACTGGCGACAGGGCGCTGGCAGAGTTAATTAGTAGTCATCTACCTAAAGCAATTTGTGAGGTATTAGGGAAGCTTCCTCCTGATCCCAAATATCTACCTCATCCAAGTGCCACAATGTCTGGTATTTCACCATTAGAAATTAATTCCTTAGGGTTAGTCATTGTTCTCTCTCTGTAGTCCTCTTTCAAAATGTAAATAGCTTGAGGTTTTATGTGGTACAGGGGAGGTAGCACATAAACTTAATCACACTGAAGCATTTTAGTGACTTAAATCATAGTATTCTTACAGAGCCTGAAGAACTAGAGCATTATGAAAGTAGACCATACCTAGGTCTGAGGGAGTGCCAAAAGGGGAAACTGGCAGCTAAAAGTATTTAGTAGGCATGTCATTTGATCCTTACAACAACCCTGTGAGATATGTAGTAGAAGTATTATTGTTGTTGTTCTATCGTTTGATTCTTCAAGACCCCATTTGAGATTTTCTTGGTAAAGATACAGGACTGACTTGCCATGTCCTTTTCTAATTCTTTTTACAGATGAGGAAACTGAGGCAAACAGTTAAGTGACATAGCTATCTTAAGTTGGGCTAATTTTGAACTCAGGAAGATGAGACTTCCTCACTCTGGGCACCGAGTTCCGTCCACTGTGCCAACCCCATTTTGTAGACAAGGAAATGGAAACTTGGAGAGAAATTAAATAGAAGGAAAGAGGAAGTAAGGCCCTCTTTAAATAAAAATGTCACTTGCTTCACAATTTTGTCTAGGGCCAGCCCTGAGAAGAAGGAAGTGTCTTATACAACAATAAAATAGTTTGATCTTTACTAGTATGGTTTTAGAGTTGGATGGAACCTGAGAGCTCATTTATGAATCTGTGATCAGCATCCACACTCCAAAGGGGCATATCTCAAACTACCTTCTCATTCTAGACCATTCTTATCCATGTTATTTCATAAGTATTTCAATGTGCCTGTGCATCTTTTGGGAAAGCCTTTATTAAGCGCTTATTATGTGCCAGGCTTGGTTGCTGGGTGGCATGGTAGATAAAACACTATTATTGGAGTTGGGAAGACCTGAGTTCAAATACAGCCATTCTGACATTTAGTAGCTGTGTATTCCTGGGATTAACTCTGTTTGCCTCAGTTTCCTCATCTGTCAAATGAGCTAAAGAAGGAAATGTCAAACTACCCCAATATCTTTGCAAGGAAAATCCCAAATGGGGGCATGAAGAGTCAACGTGATTAAAAACCAAACAACAAGAATGCGCCAGGTACACTGGTAAGGACTGGAGATAAAAGGAAGAAGCAAAAACAGCCCTTCAACTTGACTCTGGGCATTCTCTCTGGTTGTCCCCTAGGCCTAGAACATTCTACTTCTTCTGCTCTTGACTACTCAGCTTCCTAGCTTCCTTTAAGTTCCAGCAAAATTCCTACCTTCTAAAGGGAGCTTCTCCTCTCCCCTCATAGTGCCTTCCCTCTGTTAATTTTTTCCAATTAACCTGTGCATAGCTTGCTTTATATATATATATATATATATATATATATATATATATATATACACACACACACACACACACATTTTGAGATATTCTATCTCTATAGTTGTTTACATGCTGTCTCTCCCATTAAATTGTAAGCTCCTTGAGGGCAGAGATTGTCTTTTGCCTTTTTGTAATTCTAGCCCTTAGCACAGTGCCTGGTACCTAGTAGGTGCTTAGTAAATGTTTACTGATTAATTGATTTGAATTTGAGTGGCAACTTGTATACTAACAGGTACAGTATAGGCAAAATACATTGACTTTCTTTGTATCCTCAGGGTTAGCATCTGGTAAATCCTTAGAAAATGATCTTGTTGACTTATTGAAAAAGATCAGCAGTTTATAGGGAGAGGGAGAGCTTAGGGAAAACCTCTTGCAGATGAGAGCATCTGAGCTAAGTCCTGAAGGAAGTCAGGGATTCTGAAAGACCTTAGTGAGGAGATAAATATTTCCTGCACAGGAGGGATAGCCAATGCAAAATCACTGAGATAAGCGATGGTGTGTCCAAGGGGAAGAGCATTAACTTCAGACTGAGGAAAGTCTTGGATTTGAATTTCTCTTGCACTGTAAAGTTGTATGACCTTGGGCACGTCACTTAACTTCTGAGTAAGGCTCAGTTTCTTCCCCTGTATGGAGGGAATGATATTTGCAATACATATCTGATAGAGTTGTCCTAAGGAAAGTGACTTGTTAACCTTCATGTACCATGTGAGTGAATTGTTGTTTCAGTATTTCACAGTATCAGTGCCACACTTGGATTGGTCCATGGTCTTGCTCTGCGATGAGCTGACTTTTTCCAGTCACATGTACCCTTCTTGATAAAGTCATAAATGTCCGTGTCAACTTGGACAAGTGTGTATAGCATTCATCTTTAGCAACCAGAAAGCCAGTGTTTTGAGTTGTTAGGAATGGAGTGGGCCATTCTGGAGTAGTTTTCAGAGACAGTAAGTCTAGGATCAAAGGTAGAAACATCAGCAGACCCTTTGGAATGGCTGCACACCCACAGCCTGTGACATCAGCTCCAGAAGAGTGTTGGGAATAACACTAGCCATTCCCATTCTGATCATGCAGAACAGGGCTTCGGAATAGAGCGGACAGAGACAGGCGCCTCATAAATCTTTCTTTGAGAGGAAGAGAAGAAGAGGATGAGGAGGAGGCAGGGCTTAGTCTGTGAACTAACTGATCTTGATATTCAGTGACAGTATGGACTACTTTGAAAAACATGTAAATCCTGCTGGTGCATTTTCAAAAACATTTGAGTAAATTCTGCTGACTCTACTTTTCTTATTTTCTCTGATTATCTTTCTCATTCCTCCTCCCTTTCCCCCCCAATGCTTGTTTTTCTTTCAAAAGTAAGTGCTTTTGTTATGTTTCAACCTCAAAAATGCACAAAATGATTGGAACTCTGTAGGCCTGAGAAATGGGACTTTACCTTTTTTTTCTTTGTCCAGATTGCCTAATGATGAAGTTCCCAAGGGACTCGGCCCTTTTTGTTGCCTGAGTTAGAGGCCATGAGATAACTATGGGTTTCCTTGTGAACAGGGGATGTATGCTTTCTGATTGCTTTGGCTCATCCTTACTAACCCCCTTACAAGTATTTTGTCTGGAGGCACTGTAGCATTGTGGAATCAGAGTTGAGTTATTTAACTTCTTTGGGGCTGAGTTTCTATATCTGTAAAATGACATGGTTAGACAGTGATCTCTAAGGTTCTTACCATATAGTACGAATTCTATAATGCCATGATGTAGTAGAAGGCTCTTTTGGTCAATATTTTGCATTGAATCTCTACAATGAATCATAGTCATAAACTTCCTTCCTTCCTTCCTTCCTTCCTTCCTTCCTTCCTTCCTTCCTTCCTTCCTTCCTTCCTTCCTTCCTTCCTTCCTTCCTTCCTTCCTTCCTTCCTTCCTTCCTTCCTTCCTTCCTTCCTTCCTTCCTTCCTTCCTTCCTTCCTTCCTTCCTTCCTTCCTTCCTTCCTTCCTTCCTTCCTTCCTTCCTTCCTTCCTTCCTTCCTTCCTTCCTTCCTTCCTTCCTTCCTTCCTTCCTTCCTTCCTTCCTTCCTTCCTTCCTTCCTTTATCTTCCATCTTAGGATCAATACTATGTATTGGTTCCAAGGCAGAAGAGTGGTAAGGGCTAGCTAGGTAATGGGGTTTAAGTGACTTGCCCAGGGTCACACAGCTAGGTAGTGTCCAAGGCCAGATTTGAACCTAGGACCTCCCTACTCTAGATCTGGCTCTCAGTCCACTAAGCCACCCAGCTGCTCTCCAGAATCAAATCTTAAGACAGAAGAGTGGCAAGGACTAGACAGTTGGAGTTAGGTGACTTCCCCTAGGATTACATAGCTAGGAAGTGTCTTGAGATCTTCTTAGAACCCGGGACCTCCTGTCTCCAGGTCTGGTTCCCTATCTACTAGGTGGCTACCTAGCTGACTCTTTGCAAATTTTAAAGGAGATTTTAAATGCCAGTTATTACTATACCCTATATTTCAGGGACCCGGTAACAGTAGGTCCAGTGAGATTGGAGAGAAGTCAATCTGATTCTTTGTCTCCAGTAGCACCTGGGGAAAGCTGGGAGATCATTGTCCTGTGTTCTTGGATACCATGGTAATTGGGGTCATAAAATGTTTAGAGAGATAAGATTCTCACTTGGACCTATTCTTATTCTATAGGAAACTTTCCCACAGGGAAATTCCTAGATAGATAAGATCATTATCATGTATCAGCCTTCCACTGTCAAATTTTGTGTGTGTGTGTGTGTGTGCTTTCAATGTTTTTAAACATTTTAAACATTAAACATTTTAAACATCTTCAAAAAAAAAACTATCATCATGCAAAACACACTTCCATATTGGTCTTTGTTGTAAGAGCACACTCATACACAACTCAGACCTCCAAATAAAACCACAGTTACACTGATGTGAAAGATATTATGCCTTGATCCACATCCACCTGACTCTTAACAGTTCTTTCTCTGAAAGGATTGACTATTTTTGGTATTTTTCCTTCAGTTTTACAGCATTTCTGTAGATATTTCAAGGAGGTCAGAATTCTAATATAGCAAAACACTATCAGGCACTTGCTCATTTTATCAATAACTCTGTTGAAGTATTGTTATAGATATTTGACAGATGAGGAAACTGAGGCTGAAAAAAGTTAAGGGACTTCCTAAAGATCACAGTTACTAAGTGGTGGGGGTGGTCTTCGAGGACTCGAGTCTCCTTTGTACTAGCCATGTTATTTCAGTACAGCTCAGATGGATATCATTATTATATTTTTCAAAGAAGAAAATTAGGACATGTGGTTTAATAAGAAATAGTCCTTCAGAAATGCTTTGTTAAAGGTACATTTTCACCTTCCAGTGTGTTGGTGTGTGCCTGTAATCTCTACTGTTTGGGCAGGTCTAGACTGGTGGATTCCATGAGTTTGGGAATTCTGAGCTACAGTAGGGTTGATGCTGAGCATGTGTCTACACTGTCTGCTACCAATGTGGTAAGCCCTGTGAATCTTGAGATTTCTCAGACTTGTGAATGTTAAAAAATTCCTCATTGGGGAATTCTCCATTGGGACAATTCCATATTGGGACCATTCCTCATTTGGACAGTGAGAACTCTACTTAGATCAGAAATGTGAAGACCTCTACTCCACCCATACTTAAGACTGCTTTAGGGGAGAAAACTCCTTGCTGAACAATGAAAAATACTTACACCCATACTTAAGCCATGCCTATTTTTAGAATTAATTACAAAGGGGTGCTAAGTACCTATAAAGGTCAGGCACCGTGTGAACTTAAAAGAAGCAAAGAGGAAAAAACTTACACAGAGATTCTAACCTACTCAGGTGTGGATTACTAAAAGGATTAATCTACTTAGGTGTGAATTCAGAATGGGCTGTCCTTTGGAAAATGTCTCCCATGATTGGTAGATGGAAGAACTTAGGGGAGGTAACATAGGAGAAAACCGGCTGTATAAGAAAAAGGACAGACTGTTGAGAAAATCTCTTGAGATATACAGGTTCTTGAGAGACATTCTCTAAGGAGGTCTTTCAAGGGAAACTGACTCTGGCTGGAACTCCCTCTGGGGAGACTCTGTCCCCCTGAATCCTCGCTTGAACAGATCTTATGGTGAGTGATTAGGACTGACTGATCTTTTTTTTTTTTTTTTTAGGGCTTAGGCCTGGGTTGGCCAGGGCTGCCTGGGCCAGCCTATTCTTTTCTCATTTATTTCCTTTTTCTCTCTCTCTCTCTCTTTCTTTGAATCCTCATTGTATTATTAATTAAAAATCTCTATAAAACCCAGTTGACTTGGGTATATTCATAATTGGGAATATTTCCCTGGCGACCACCTTAAATATTTGATTTAAAACAAGACTCTGTGGTGAAAACATATTTCCTGTGGTCACAATTTACTCACCCACTCTTATATCTATCATAATTTATATCTTCCACTATTTTAGTCACTAAAGTTTACGACCCTCAACCATTTTAACTCTTACAGTTTGTGGCATCTACTCTTTTAAAAGCCACAGCCCCCTGGAGCGGAGAGTCAAAAGGCTGCTAAAGGAGGGGTAGACCAGTCCAAATCAGGAAAATGGAGCAGATCAAAAGTTTCTGGGCAGATCATAATGGGGTCAAGTCCAAGAGTGATCACTGCACTTCCAGCCTGGGTGAGTTAGGAGGCAGCTAGGTGGTATCCATTGATAGAGCACCAGATTTGGAGTCGGGAAGACGTGAGTTCAAATCCATTCTCAGACACTAGCGGTGTGGCCCAAATCTCATGAACAAAAATCCATGGGGTCACAGAATTGAGCACAACTGAACAACTAAACAACAGCAACATTTCATTAAACAAATGAATAAAAGTCTACTTTCTTCTATTGGCAATCATTCAATCTGCAAACTTGGAAATCATCTACTCATATGGCCAGTCTATATGCATATAGTTTCCCTGTTCCACAGAGGTAGAATTCTAATCCTGCTTTAGACTGAATCATCATTAGTCCAATTTAGTCAAAATTACTGACTTTTTTTTATGAAGTACCACCATGGGTAGGTACCTAGCATTCTATGATGAACTGTAGAGATATGAAACTTTCTAGACAATTCATCTCTCTTCTTTTGATTGTTGTCTAAACTGTCAAAGGCAAGGAAAAACACCTAGATATAGAGCAAATAAACAGCCACTTACTACAAATGACTTCCCAGGAAAGAAGTAGCTTGATTCGGTGGAAAGATTGCTGGACTTGTAATAGAAGACTTGGATTTGAATCTTACCATTGACAGTTTCTAAAGGCAGATAAGTGGTGTGAAGATGGATAGAGCACTGCTGTGAGCAGGGCCAGCCCTCCGGCACGGTATGGGGGTCCTTGGTGGTATGATGGTGTCAGTGAAAATGTAGAAGATAGGAGACAGTTAAAGTTTTCACCTGCAGCCAGGAATCATAAAAACTGTTCCGCTTTGGCCCGGATTGATTTTTATTTTTATACCCTTAAATGATTACACATCTACTTGGCACACAACCTTATTTTCAACATCCAGGCTTCCTTACAGTTAATGGAATAAGCCATACATTAACTTTTAACAAATTGCTTGATTAGCATTCTATGATTAGCCTACATACTTTGTTTCTATAGATTCTAACAACAAACACAAAGCTTTACAAAAGATATATGTTTTCTTGTCATGGGGGTAGCATAGCTAGAGGTCAGTTCCTCATTAACCTGTGAAGTGCCTAGACTTGTGGTTAAGTTAAGAGTGGTTATTAGTTATACTAATCAACTACATAATCAATCAGATTTCTAAGGATATAATCAACACAACATTGTTGCCAGGTCTGTGGGGTCAAAGGGTACAATCAACATAATCCAATTTTAAGTATTATTCCAATATCAGGCTTTCATTTTCTAATGTTTCATTAAGATATCCAAGACATATTGCCTAGCCTACAGTTAACAAAACAATCCAGTGAGGTGGAATGTACCAGCCTCTCCATGAAAGGCAATTAATATACTGGATCAGGAAGGCTTGTCATCCTTGGCCTGTATGAGGGTGGAGAATCTAAATACAGTTTTGTTAGGGGTTTTATACTTAAAAAAGGAGTCCCATCTATGATTCCTTATCTAAGTGGGTACATAATAATCCTTAGGTTTAATTTTGTAAGTAGCATCTCTTGGCAATATTCTAGGGGGATAGAATGGGACATCTATTTCAACCCTGCAGGCATTTTGCTCTCATCTATCTTTTCCTGGTGCTGGGTAAAAATAATCATAACAATTCCAATAATAAGGGGGTGTTAGTAAGAGAAGTCACATGGGGGGGTCTGAGTGTGTGTTTCCATCCTTCCTGGGGGCTGCTTTGCAGTCCCTCGGATCCCACCTGCAAGTATGTCAGACAGCGTGGATTTGATAACTCCCGACAGACCACTAGTTAGGTGGTATAGTAGATACAGTGTTGGTGAACCTTTTAAAGATCTCATGCTCAAACTGTACCTTCAAGCCCCCTGTGAGCCCCATCACATTACCCCAGAAATCGGAGGGAGGAAATGCTCTCATTGGGCTGCTGAACAGAGGGGCAAGACATGCAAAAAATGTCCTCAGGAATGGATGGAGAGGGTGAATGGAGCAGCCTCCTCCAGCATGCTGGGACACCCATGCCAAGTGTTCCCCAACATGGGGATAGAGCATCAGGCCTGGAGTCAGGAAGATCTGAGTTCAAATTTGGCCTCAGACATTTAATAGCTGTATGACTCTGGGCAAGTCACTTACTCTCTATTTGCCTCAGTTCCATATCTGTGAAATGGAGGCATACTTCAGAAGGAAATGGCAAATGACTCCAGTATTTTTGCCAAGTAAACTGCATGGACATTGTCCACAGGGGCACTTAGAGTTTGACATGACTGAACAACAACTGATAGTCTAGCTATGTTACTGTTGACAAGGCCCTTGGTCTTGGTGACCTTTGAAGAAAGGGCTCTACAACTCTTAACTTATTGTTACTTATTTGTTATAGTTGTAAAACAGTTCTCCCACTGGTCATCCATGGTGGTATTCACCCTATCTGCTTGGCCTAAATACCTGCTATAAGAATTTTACTTTGGTTTGATATCAAAATAGGGATTTTGTCTGTGGTACAATCCACTTTACCTGGAAGTGGTAGAAAACTGCTCCAGCTTTTTCTTAATTGTATAAATTAAACACTAAATTAGCTAGTTCCATCCATGTGAAGATATTTCTAGGACATCTTAGATAAGGCCAGACTGATTTCATTTGGATCTGGGGATGAGAAGGAGGAGTTGGTGAGGAGTGGGTGTAGTAGCCAGAAGATAGCATACAATAGAGTAGGTAGGTGTAGGAGAGAAGGTCCTGGTAAAACTGCTTGGAGAGGAAGAAGAGGTGGGGTAGTGACAGTTTAAGAGTGTCCTGCCCTAGAGAGTACAGGGCAATGGGATCTTCTAGGGTTGACCTTAATAGGAAGAGAGGAAAGGAGGGTGGGGGAAGGACCCTTGAGGGGATGAGAGTACTGCACCAAAAGAGAGTCTAGGTCAGACTTGCTGAGGACCAGACCAAGCAAAGAGTTATAATACCCAGGTGGGAGAGGGGACCCACAAAATTGTATTTCTTTATCCAGTGGGAGTTATGCTTTGGTATTTCTAAAAATCTCAAGAATGTGTTGGGATGAACCAGAATTGTTGGGAGTCAAGGGAGTAAATTCCCTCCACAGTGACCCTGATTAGATGTTATTTAAATTGTTCAGTTTTTTTTTTCAGTTGTGTCTGATTCTTCCTGATTCCATTTGAGATTTCCTTGGCAAAGATCCTACAGTCGTTTGCCATTTCCTTCTTGTAAAAATTAAAATTAATGTCAATAATAAAATATATATTTTAGGTGATTTATTAATGAAGAAATCAAGGAATAAAGAGGATACAAAATAATGACCACGTGCCCATGGCTGATTAGCCATTTAAAAATCCCCACACTTAGCTTACCACCGCCACTATGCTGGCTGCAATCCCAAGAAAGAGACCTAAGAAGACCACCCACTCACTAATATCCTCTGTCTACAGGAAGTACATAATGACAGGAAGTCAGTGGGCTCCCGGGAAATGTAGTTCTTTTTTAGGGTAACAGATTTTCAATTATACATTCTCTAGCTCATTTTACAGGTAATGAAAATGAGGCAAACAAGGTTAAGTGACTTTCCCAGGGTCACACAGATAGTAAGTGTCTGAGGCCAGATGTGAACCTAGGAAGATAAGTCTTCCTGGCCTCAGACCTGACACTGTATCCATTGTGTCACCTAGCTGCCCTATTGTTTCTAATTAGGCAAGGGGAAAGCCATAGAGCATTCATTGCATTCGTTTCCTTTTTTGAATGATATTTCTTGGGAAAAGTATTTATGGCTTTCATATTGTTCCAGGTGATAAAGATCTGGAAGTTCAAGAATCCTACAGATTCCCCCCCCCCCGCCCCCCCCCCCCAATACTCTTAATTCTATGGAGAAAAGCAGTGTGCTGAATTAGACACATGAGCTGTGGAACATGATGAATTCTCTCCCCTCTTCAGTATAGAGATCAGCACGCCATTGAATTATGGGTCAGATGTGCTTGTTGAAGCTCTAAATCCTGCTCATATAATTGTTCTTCAGATGATAGAGTCCACATCAACCTGCAATGGGGAACCCTCGTTCCTGGAACTCTAGGCAATCATGTGTGTGGACTTAGGTGGACTTAGGCAGCAACCATGGGGAAGATGATGGTATTGGCCAACACATCTATAATGCTTTCAGTTTTTAAAGCACTTTTTATGTCATAAAACTGGGAGGAGAGTGTATTGTATATTATTAGGATTATCACTACTTTGCAAAGAAGGAAACCAAGTCTCAGATAATGTGATTTGCGCATAGCCATGTAGTTTAGTCCAGGTCTTTGGGCTCCAAACCTAGGGCCATTTTGACATTCACATTTAGTAGATTGGTCTACCTGATGGTAAAAATGTTAAGAGAACTCTTTTAAAATTTTATTTATTAAAAAAAAGCATCCATCTTAGATCAATAATATGTATTGGTTCCAAAGCAGAAGAGCTATAAGGGTTAGGCAAGGGGAGTGAAGTGACTTGCCCAGGGTCACACAACTAGGAAGTACCCGAGGTCAGATTCGAACCCAGGACCTATTGTCTCTAGACCTGGCTCTCATTTCACTGAGCCACCTAGCTGCCCCTGAAAAGTTTTTTTAAAAAATAGTTCTTTTCCCTAAGGTATTTGAAAGGGTTATAAGTTAAAATGACTTTGATTTTTTGGATGGCAGGAGGAATTTTTGTAAAATAAAGGGGTAAAATAAATGGAAGATGTGCTTCAAGAGGAAGTTGACCAGGGTGATGAGAAAATAGAAGATTATGGAGGCAGCTAGGTGGTTCAGTGGACTGAGAGCCAGGCTTAGAAACAGGAAATCTGGGTTCAAATCTGGCCTCAAGACACTTTCTAGCTCTGTGACCCTGAACAAGTCATTTACCTCCCACTGCCTAGCCCTACCATCTTCTGCCTTGGAACCAATAATTTTAAGATGGAAGGTAAGGATTAAAAAAAAAAGAAATAAAATGGAAGATTATAATATGCAAAGATTAGTTGAAGGAATGGAGGTTGTTTAGCATTCTTATCTGTAGAATGGGACCAATATTTGTCTGGCTTACTTCATAGAGTAATTGTGGAGAAAGTATATTGAAAGCATTAAAATACTGTACTACTCTGAGTCATTGTTTGAGTTGTGACCCTAGAGAAGATTTGGGGGGGGTAGTAAAATAGCTATTTTCATGTAATCAAAAGGCTATCATGTGGGAGAACATGCCCTGGAAGGCAGAACTAGGGAAACTGAGTGAAAATTGCATCAAGGTAGATTACAATTCCCACTTCCCTCCAGGTTACTTAGAATTCTGTGGTTCTGCTTCATACATTTCCCCACTGAAACTCAAAACTCTAATTTGTATCTCTAAGATTGGGTGATTCCCATCCCCCCACCCCCTCCCCCGCCTTCTAGATACCTACTGATCTTCATTTGAATTAAAATATAGTCTTAGAGGACAGTTAGGTGGCTTGGTGGACTGAGAGTTGAGTTGAGGTTCCTGAAATGTATTCGGTTCCAAATGCCCAACAGAATAATTGTTGACATAGGAGTGGAGCTCCTGCTTCGATCTGGAAGTCATTTACATCGAGCCCATCAGAGCTGTGATATCACCTGGAGTAGGGAATGAAGAAAAGAGGGGAGGGCAGTGGGAATTTGAGGATGATTCAGAAAAGGAAGCTAAAGACCAACCACATAATTAGAAGGAGAACTAAGAGTAGGTTGGAAGTCATGACTGCATTAAGAAAAACTTTCACCCTCCATTTTAGAATCAACACTTGGTATTGGTTCCAGGACAGAAGAGCAGTAAAGGTTAGGCTAGGCAATGGGGGATTAAATGACTTGCCTAGGGTCACACAGCTAGGTAGTGTCTGAGGTCAAATTTGAACCCAGGACCTCCCATCTCTGGGCTTGGCTTTCTATCCATTGAGCTACCCAGCTCCCCAGGCATGTGATTCATGATGTCTGGTTCCTGTCAGTTCAAGATTCCTATCAATTCAAATTGTAAGAAAGTAGAATGAAATATTCCTTATATTTCTCCATCACTGGAAGGCTCATATAGATTCCTCTTTAGACTACCTGGCACCTGGAGTTCTTTCCAACTCCATTATCTATGGATTCTAAAATCTCTTCCAGCTTTAAAGTTCATCTGTTATCCTGGGATCTGTCCTCTGATAACAATTCCACAATTAATGCCTACTCTGTGTGTGTGTTTGTGTCTCTTGCATAGGCCAATGTTTGCCGATTACGATTAACCGTGCCCCCCGACTGCCCCGTGCCAGAGCAAAATGAAAAGAAAGTGGAAAGAAAAGAGCAAGTAAGTAGCCTTGGTGCCCGAACCCTAGCAAGCGAACGGTGTCTGGACCTACTCTAAAACAACTACAACAAATGACCCTTATGTCTCTTTGTACTGTTATTGGAGGCGGGCTTTTTCCTTGAAAGCCTTTTCACTGGAATTGAATGTCAGGAGTTCGGCTAATAAAAAGCACCACCATCCCTCTCTGATCTCGTTTCACATCTCAGAAAACATCCCTTTCCTCCCTGGCCCTGATTGCCTCCCTTTCCTCTTTCCCCCCTTCTCCTGTTTCTTCATGAATACTGTTGAGCTGTTACCTTCGAAGCCATTGGGGACACTGACTTTCTAGCAGGAGGTGCTCTGAGCAAAAGAATCTTTCCATCTGAGACCTGTTGCTCAGGAGAATCAAAATGCAGCTTTGTTTGTGGGGGCTGCCATCCTGCCAAGCTTTTCTTTGCCATAGACACAGTAGACTGGACTCTAATTACTCCACGGACCTCAAATCTCCCTCTGTTGGAAGGAATTTTCATTGACGTCACAGTCTGCAGATATCTGGGTTTTGTTGAAAGGCAAATGAAAAGGTGTGTGATAAGGTGTAGACTTGGAGAAGTAAAGAAAAAGAAAGGAACTGGGCAATGGGCCTCTGAAAAGCAGGTTGGGCAAGGTCCCATGGTGCCAAGCCCTGAGGCAATTTCCAAGGACACAGACAGCCATGGCTCCCTCTGAGATCTAAGTAGAGAAAATATATATTATTCCTGGCCACCACACTGACCACTACAATGTTGTTGACCTCTAGGTAGGTTCAGCTTTAGAAATGATGGACCTAAGAATGTTCTCTCATGATTTTATGATTTAGAGACACATGGTTTAGCAGAAAGAGGACTTGACCTGGAGTCCAAGGACTTGTGGTCCTCATTTTGCCACTTACTAGCCATTTAAGCTTGGGTACAGCTTTGGGTAAGTCCCTTAGCCATTTTGAGCTTCACTGTCCTTACCTATAAAATGGGACAGTGCATACAATGCAAGGGGTTATTGCGAAGGTCCAATGAGATAATGTAAATGATGAGTTCTGTATCTCTAAAAAAAACTAATAAAAATATAATAGTAGCCTACATCCACAGTGCAGCAAAGTTTACAGCACATATCTCTTATAACCTTACGTGATATAGATAAGAAAGGTATTATTTATCCTCATTTTACAGATTGGGAAACTGAGGCATGAAAGGCTAAGTGATTTGCCTTGGGTCACTATAACTAGTAAATATATAGATCCTCTCTATTTGAACTTAGCTAGGAGGCAGGTGGATAGAGTGCCAAATCTGGGATCAGGAAGCTTTGAGTTCAAATCTGGGCTTATATAGTTACTAGTTGTGTGACCCTGAGCAAGTCACTTAACTCTGTCTTGGTTTTCTCTTCTGTAAAATAAGCTGGCGGAGAACATGGCCAATCACTCCATTATCTTTGCCTAGAAATCCCTAACTGGAGCCATAAAGTCAGTCACTGCTAGAATAACTGAATAACAAAGTTTGAATTCAAGTGATTTGACTCTAAACCCAGTGTATTTTCTATCATACCTTGCTGCCTCTCTGTGAATCTCTCATTATCATTACTCTAAAATAATTTGCCAAAATTCTAATGTCTGTTTTTCTGTCATTCTGGATGTCATGGAACACCCAAACTGGACAGTGACGTTCTAAATTTAATTTCTGTGAAAGTCAGACAAGCAAAATAAGGAATTAAATCTTTCATAAAGCTATTAATATATTCTACTGTACAACCAAGTAGAATGGAATAAAAAAAGAATTTGCCTCTTATTTCCTGATTTCATCTGAAATTCTGTTCAGTTGGATTACAACTACAGTGTAGTGACAGTAAATGTACATACTTTTCTCATTCTGTGGTCTTTTCTCCCATATCTTTCCAGGTTTCCCTTTATTTGTCATTTCATTATACATGTATATATATCAAACCCTTACCTTCTGTCTTAGAATTGATACTAAGTATTGGTTCCAATGCAAAAGAGCAATAAGGGCTAGGCAGTTAGGGTCACACAGCTAGGAAGTGTCTGAGGTCAGATTTGAACCTAAGACCTCCCTGGCCTCTCAATCTACTGAGCCACCCAGCTGCCCCCTCAATATATGTTTAATACTAAGGATGGCATAGTAGTTAGAGAAATGGATTTGGAGCCAGAAAACCTGGGTTTCAAGTTCTACCTCTGACACCTACTAACTATGTGACCATAGCCAAGGATGCTGCATTTGTAACATACAGGACCATGTTTAGGGGTGGGGTGTGTATTAGAGTTCCACTTTGAATCAAAAGGCAAAACAACCTAATCTGGCACTAGCTCTTAACAGAAGCAGCAGCAAATGAGTCTGGCTGAACAATTTCCTCCAGACCTTCAGACAAATTGGGTTCTTATGTGGGATCATTACCTTCTTAGTCAACAGAGAAGTATGACAGGAGTCCCTGGACTGGAATGGGCAGGTTCCAAAGGAGTCACACTTACTTACATGAACAGGTGATAGAGAGAGCGGTACCAACATTATAGGAAAAGGGTGTCCCTCATCTTGTTGTTCAGTCTCATTTAACTTTGTGACCACATGCGACATGTTCTTGACAGAGACACTAGAGAGTGGTTTGATATTTCCTTTTCCAGCTTATAGTTGAGGAAACAGAGGCAAACAGGGTCAAGTGAATTGCCCAGGGTTACACAGCTATTAAGCGTCTGAGGTCAGATTTGAACTCAGGAAGATGTCTCTTTCTAAAGTCAAGCCACAAACTTTATCCATTGTACCACCCAGCTGTCCCTGATCTACACATTGGCAAAAGCCTTCTAAAGGAGACTATCACTAATAGTTTATTCTGTTAGTGAGACCTGTAGCTAGTTAGATTGCCAGCTGCAAGCCTTTATTGCCTTTTATCTTTATGGGCTATATGATTGCTGTATCTATCAATGTATCGTTTGTATCTAAGTATCTGGTGATACATTTTCAGCCGTTTGCATCTTGGGGCTTTTCTTTTCTCCCTCCTCTGCCTCCCTTTCTCCATACACACTATTTTTGTACACAATTCAATATTCTCACCTTGTTTTGACATGTCCCTTTCTCTTTGTCTCCTCCTTCCCTGCCTATGTGGCATCTGCTTTGGAAGCAAGCTGAGCAGCTTAGCAATTTATTATTGTCAGTGAGTTACTCACAAAATATCAAGGACAGTGAGCTACTCATAAACAAAAGTAATTGTAGCTTACTCATCCTTGGACAAGTATCTCTTCATCTACGTGGCTAATGGAGAAGGCACTAGATGGGAGTCATACTCTGGTTTGAACAAGTTCTCGAGCCTTTGTTAGATTATTTGGTCTCTTCCATGCCTTGGTTTGTGTCTAAAGGTGGTCAGGCAATGTCTGATAAGTATTATTTTAGTTTTCTTGCAGAAATTTTTTTAAAATTGTCTGTAGTCTTACAAACAACCCATTAATTGCCATTTTTCAGATGCCATGTTTTGTTTGTGAAGCCACTTTTGGAAATACCCCCCCCCCCTCTCTCTGTCTCTCTGTCTCTCTCTCTCTCTGTCTCTCTCTCTCTCTGTCTCTCTGTCTTTATCTCTCTGTCTCTCTCTGTCTCTGTCTCTCTCTGTCTCTGTCTCTGTCTCTGTCTCTCTCTCTCTCTGTCTCTCTCTCTCTCTCTCTCTGTCTCTCTCTCTCTCTCTCTCTCTCTCTCTCTCTGTGTATAATAGGGCAGTGATGGTGAACCTTTTAGAGATGGAGTGCCAGACCCCACTCCTACCCCCTCCCCACAGACTGTGTACCCACCCCCTCACCATATGCTGGGTATGCCCCCACCCCCCTTATTCCATACAGGGGAGGGAGGAAGTGCTCCCATTGGACTGCTAGGTGGAGGGGTAGGTGAGGTGAGGAATGTACTCAGCGAATGGAGAGAGGGGGAGGGGAGTGACCTGAGTGTTCCACTCCCCTTTAGCTCTGCCACCTGTGAGATGCCCTCCTTATCCTCTATGTGCTCCCAATGGGCTGTTGGGCAGAGTGGCAAATAATGTGAAAAAATGTCCTCTGGTGTGGTGGAGAGGAGGAGGGGAGTAGCTCCACCTGAGTCCCTCTGCCTTTCTAGTAATGAACTCTGGGGGTGGGGAGGGAGGGTGGCTGAGTGCCCACAGAGAGCACTTTGTGTGCCATCTTTGGCACCTATGCCATAGATTTGCCATCACTAGCATGGGGGTTGATGATTGTATTCAGATACTGATAACTCAAAAAGTGAGAGAGCATGAAAAGGTGGACATTTTCATTCAATAGTAAAAAGCCTAGAAGGAGGAAGCATAGACTGTTCCTTTTTTATATTTCTGTTTGTTTTAATAATAATGGATGAATCAGACCTTTCTACCCTCCTGACTTTGACATTGCTATTTATATAACATCATAGGCTGTTGCCAAGAAAACAATTGTGTCTGTCATGATCTGGTTTCCATGTTGGAGCTGAGTGGGCTGATCCAATAGAATGAGCTGATAAAATACAAAGGAGGAGATACAATGACTCTAGTTTCTAAATATACGTATCCCTGTGAATGAATGAATGAAAAAAATTTCACTAAGTGTCTGCTACAGACAGAACACTGTGAAGCCACTTAGCACAGTGCCTGGCATATAGTAGGTGCTTAATAATTGTTTATTCATTGACTAGACTTGAAGGAGAAGAGTCCACATTGGGGGAAGACATATCCCTTGTCTCATAGGGATTGATGGTGCCACGAGGAATGCCTAAAAGATCCTTGCTTTCCTTTCCTACTATACAGGGTCTGTTCTCAAATAACCCTAGAAAATTATGTTCTCTTGGACACACTCCTGTATAAACATAGCAGATAAATAGCAAATGCTTTTTATTTCATTCATTTGTACATTCTTTCATTCATTTGTTCATTCGTTCATTCATTCATTCATTCATTCATTCATTCATTCATTCATTCATTCATTCTCTACTCTGTAATGCTTACTGAGAGCTATCTGGTGAAAGCCTTCAGAGAAGGGGAAATGTGTAACTACTTTGGAAAGGAGCTGAGTGTATTAACTGATTGTTAATTCAATTGTAATTAGTGAGTTAACTGATTGTGTATCACAATCAGTTAACTGAGAAGTGAAAAGAAATCAAGATAATGGTCCCCTGGGTTCAGGTTCATTAGGGAGACATCTACCATCTTGGGAAAATGCAGTTGGATATTTAATTTTTGTAAATCAAGTTGCTATGAGTTTTAAGTTCCTTATTTATTATTATTATCATTATTATTATTTGGTAATATATGGAGCACAGTTCTTACGTCTTTGTTCACGTCTCCATATTTTTTTCCTCTTTCCCCAGATTTTTCTATTAGTGTTGTTCCCACAGGATTTTACTACTTCTTTCTGAAGACTCTCAAAGAAATTTCTGTGTGTGTGTGTGTGTGTGTGTGTGTGTGTGTGTGTGTGTGTGTGTGTGTGTATGTATGTGTTTTGGAGGGGAGACTTTGTAGGGGAAGGAGTCATCTTCATTTTAACATAATTAGGCCACTGAAAATAAATGCAAGGTTTTTACTGTTACAGTTATTTTCTTCTGAGCTTTAAAGAAGTTAGCTTTATTAGTCAGGCACATATCGAGGAAACTGGGAACTGGATATTATAGGATACCCTGAAATTACATGGATTTCAGCCAGGTCAAAAGTCAGATTTCAGGATATAGAGTTAGAAGATACCCTAGAGAACATTTAGTCCTAATACTTTATTTATAGATGGGGAAACTGAGACCTAAAAGAGTTAAGAATTTTCCCATGTCACACAAATAATAAATAGCAAAACAGAGGTTGGGGAGGCAGTACAGCATATCCAGAAAGATATTGCATTTGTAATCCAAGGACCTTAGTTCAGATCCCAAGCCTTCTGCTTACTACTGATCTGCTCATTGGGGGAGTCTCATAATATCTTTGAGTCTGATTTTCCTCATCTGTAAAATGAGGGGGTTGGATTAGATGACTTATAAGGGCCTTTTCAGCTCCAAGTCTATGAGCGTATAATCCTTTAACTCCACATCATAGAATCTTGCCTTGTTTACTTCTTTAAGGTGTTAGAGATGCCTTTTTATCCTGAGTCCTTGCATAATCTGCTTTGGGAAACATGAAATACTTCCTTTCCACTGACATTCATTACAGGCACAGGAGACAAAAGTGTCAAGTGTGAATAATGACCTGAAACTAGTCATTTGTGAGCACTGGCAACAGGTCAGAGCACATTCTTCAAAACCAAGTGCTTTGTGCCCAAGATCCGTGCAATGTACTGTAACATTCAATGCGTAGCAATTCTAGAAGTAAGAGGCATTGCCACCGGGGCGGGGATTAGGGAACTAACCCTCCATTCAATCCTGTGTTTCTTTGCAGTGAGTTATTGCAGTCTCTCTTTATAGTCACCCTTTGTCAGTTTGTGTTTATTATAGTCTTTTTTTTTAAAGCCTTACCTTCTCTTGGTATCACTTCTAAGTCAGAAGAGTGGCAAGGGCTAGGCAAGTGGGGTTAAGTGACTTGCCAAGGCTCACATAGCTGGGAAGTGTTTGAGGCCAGATTTGTGCCCAGCTCCTCCTGACCCCAGACCTGGAACACTATCTACTGTGCTCTCTAGCTGCCCCATAGTCTTAGAATTTAGGTGCTAGTATAGACCTATTTCAACCTAATTTCATAGGTGAAGCACAGAGATGCCAAGTAATTTATTTAAGGTCACACAGTTATGGTGGCAGAGCCTAGACTAGAACCCAAAGTGCCCGACTCTTAGTCTATTATTGTTGTTCAGCTATTTTTTAGTTGTGTCCTACTTTTGGGGTTTTCTTGACAAAGATCTGGGAATGTTTGATTTTTTCCTTCTCTAGCTCATTTTACATATGAAGAAACTGAGGCAATCAGGGCTAAGTGACAAGTTCATAATAAGTTTCTGAGACCAGATTTGAACTCAGGAAAATGAGTCCTCACAACTTCAGGCTCATCACTCTATCCACTGTGCCACCTAGCTGCCTTGGTCTAATCTATATTACTCTCAGTTTATTACTCTCAGCTTAGTTTAGCTCGATTTAATCCAATCCAACTAAACGAGCATTTTATTAGGATCTACTATATATGCCAAACATTTTGGTATGGACTATGGACTCAAAGATAAAAAGTGGAATCAGTTCCTATCCACAAAGATTTACATTCTCTTGGAATGATTGTTATGAGTCAAGGTAATGATGCTTTTACTGTCGTCTTTCAAAAGAGAAAGGCAACCTTGAAGGTGTGTGTTCTTTCTCCATCTATTGTAGATTGAAATTCCTTCCTAGTTTAGTTTATAGGATCATAGATTCCAAACTAGAAGAAAGTTGAGAGGCCATTGAGCTCAATATCCTCTTCTTTTAAAACATTTAAAAATAAATTTATTTATCTAATTTGTCTTTATATCACCTACATTTCATTCCCCATTTATGCTACCATGGAGCCATCCCTTAGAATGAAGAATAAAAATAGAGGAAAAATAAAATGAAACATTTCAGCAAAACCAACCAATATGTCAAGCAAGCCTGATGTCACATGCCATCGAATACACCCATCGGCCCACTCCTCTGCAAAGGGGCAGAAGAAAGATCCTTCTCTAGTTTTTTATTTAGGGTCAAGCTTGGTTATTATAATTTTAGAGCATCTGATTTTTTTATTATTTTCTCCATTTATAGTGTTAATAAGTATAGTTTTCCTGATTCTGCTTACTACTTCATTGTATATCAGTTCATGTAAATCTTCCCAGGTTTCTCTTATTTCATCATGCTCATCATTTCTTATAGCACTGTAATATTCCATTATATTAGGAGTAGTTAGGTGGCACAGTGGATAGAGAGCCAGGCTTGGAGATAGAAGTTACTGGATTCAAATGTGGCTGCAGATACTTTCTAGCCATGAGACCCTGGGCAAGTCACTTGACCCCAATTATTTAGCCCTTACCATTCTTCCACCTTCGAACTGATACTTTGTGTTGATTCTAAGACAGAAAGGGAAGATTTTAAAAAATATATTACATTACTTTTATGTATTACAGTTTGATTAGTTGTTTCCCAATTGATGGATTTTTACCTTATTTCTGGTTCTTTGCTACTACACAAAGTACATTTTGGTGTATATAAAACCTTTCTTTTTGCCACTGACTTCTTTGCATGTATGCCTCATAGTGGAATATCTGCATCAAAGAATATGGAGAGCTTAGTCACTGCCATTCCTTTCCAGAATCCAAGTCCCTTATTTTTACAGATGAGGAAATTGGAGCACAGAGGTTGAGGTCACAGATTTGCTTATGGTATCAAAGTAGCTGGTGGGTGTCTGAGGTAGGATATGAACCCAGGCCTTCCTAAGTGCAAGCCCCATGCCCTCCCTACTATACCAGGCTGCCTCTCAGATGCTGCAGGGAGAGAATTAAGCACCTGGTGGCTAACTTTCTGCTTATGCACTTCTCGGTACTTAGCTAGAGTAGGCTCCAGTTAACAGCTGTGAAATCATTTCTGGGTCTATAAACAGAACTTTTCAACTTGGTAAAATCCGCCAGATTATGTTCTCTTTTGGCCTAGACATTAAAAACCTGGAGTTGCCTCTGTGACCCAAGTAGCATCAGAATCGGATTTTAGTGGCCGATGATGAGTTAGTGAAGGGATTTCAGAAGGGTCTTGTGGATCAAGCAAGAGGAATTGAACCCTCCTCTCTACTTTCAAGTAGCAGATGCTCTCTAAATGGGTAATTTGGTGCTAAGCCAGCAGCCATGCCCATGAAAAGTGAAAGGCAGTCTGTGCATAAAGCTTTCGCATTCTAACAAGATTTACCAAAGGACTTTTAAATGAAAAAAAATTTTTTTTTAAATTTCAGCAAGGCTACAAGGACTAGAAACACTGGGTGCTCAATGGTAACTCTATGAAGTCTGAATCTCATTTCAGGTCTTCAGATGGAGTTAGTTTGGGAGAGACTACATCACAAAAATGACTATTTAGAGCATTCCTCTTATATATGGGAAAAATTCTGTCTCTTATGTGTATTGGTGATAATTTACTGGTTTGCCTTCTTTGCTAGAAATTCTATTCCTAGGGCAATGATCAGCAAAGAGGCAAAATGTTCTTTCTACTCTTTAATCTTCATTTTAAGATATTATGACTATTATATTAATGGTCAAGGATTTATAGACTAGAGACCTGAGGCTGGATAAAAGGGACCTTAGAGGTCATCCAATTCAATCCTCTTATTTATTTTTTTAACAGATGAGGAAACTGAGGCCCCGAACTTCAGAAATATTAAATTATTTGTTCACATAGTTAGTAAGTGGAAGAACTGGAATTTGAACTCATGTCCTTTGTCTCTACATCGTTGCTTTTTGTACTTTTTCTGTCATTGCTTAAGGAACTAGAGAGGGAAATAAAAGGGGAAGGGAAAAAAGTCTGGCTCACCCTATATCTGACTGCATGTATTTTGTTTACAGTATAGAGATGAGACCCTTCTTTCATAATAGGCTAGAGATTCCAAAATATTTCTCAGACCCTGCTCCTTTATCTGGATGGCCATTAGCTATATAAATGTTGCTTACTGGGAGTTTGGCTGAAGAATCTCATAGCTTAAGGGATGGCAGGATGGATTATTATAAAACAAAAACACTATGGAAAGTTTTTCTTGGACACCGTTCCTGAAAGAGTCATCTGGACTCTATAGGTGTAGCAAACAAGTTTAACATTCATTCAAAGCTTTCTTTGCTTCAGTACTTTATAGATTAAGAGTATTTTACATTTATGAGTAGATAAGTACAGGGTTGCTAGAATGGGCATTGGGGTACAACTTGGGCCTCATGAATTCATACCTCTTTAATGAAGGCAGAGACTGCTCTATAAAATATAAAATTAGGAATTTAAAGTCCATTTTTGGGGAGCTTTTTCTATAGCCTCTTAAATCCTTTTGTGAAACATTTAAAGATCTTTTTAAAGACATGTGCTACTAAACACTTCTTAAGGGGAAAATGTGTTAGGCAGGAAATTGAAAATTATGAGTCTGTTGGTAGGACTTAAAATTTGGATAGATGGCATGGGATAACTTTAACTGGTAACTTCTTTCGAGTGTTTTACTGTACAAAGCTGGTGTTGATTTGAGCACAGTTTGTTCAGGGATAATGGAATTCATTTATGCCCTCCTGGTTCCTTCTCTTTTTTCCTGTTAAAAACCACACGTTTTTATCACCTATATTTATTATAACTTGTTTTCAGAGTATTTATCATAATATAATTAGATGCTTCATGGATATGTTGAAACTTTGGGAAATGAAGATGGCCCTTTCTTATGATGTGGAGTAAAGAGTCATGTGGTGTAGTTAAAGGGATAATTGGATTGGGAGGAGGAAGAGGATGATGATGATGATGATGATGATGATGATGATGATAGTGATTTGCAATCTTAGACTAAAAAATCTGTCCAACAAAGTTGAGTCCTCAGACCACCTGAGTTTCTGAATCATGCTATTATTGAGGTGCAAACTCAATAGTGTGCAAGATTTAAAGGGGAGAAAGATATCAACCTATATGGGAGATACTTCTGGTGGAACCTTGCAGGCAAAAAAGTGACCCAAACCTAAATTTACCTTTCCTAGGGCCCCTCAGGGCTCTGGGGCCACAAGATCTTTTCACCTCAGATTAGAAAGAAAAAGTAAATTTAAAATGTTGTTATATAACAGTTAAAGTTTATGAAGTGATTTACAAATATTATATCTTTTAAAATTATTTTTATTTAACAACACATTTCCACATAAGTTTTCTGAAGTTATATGATCCATATTGTCTCCCTCCCTCCTTCCCTGTGCCTGTAGCTGACAAATATTATCTCTTTTAAAATTATTATTTTTTTTATTTTAATAAATTTCCACATAAGTTTTCTTGTGGAAATTTCCACATCAAGTTACATGATCCATATTTTCTTCCTCTCTCCTTCCTTCCCCTTCCTGTAGCTTACAAATCTTATTTCTTTTAATCCTCATAACAATCTTGGTAGGTAGGTACTATTATTATTCTCCTTTCACAAATGAGGAAACCGAGACAGAGGAGAAGTGATGTGCCTAGAGCCATGCTGCTGGTGTCTAAGGCTGTATTGGAATTGGGGTTTTCCTGATTCCAGATTCAGGGCTAAATACACCGTGCAACCCAATTTTCAGAAGTTTGGAGTTTGAATTTAGGGTTGGCCACTTGGTAGCTAAGTGACCATGGAGTTGTTACTCTGAGCCTTAGATGTTTTAGCTGTAAAATGAAGATAATAATACTTGTATTAGCTAACTCACAGAGATATTGTGAGGCAGGGTTATAAATGTGACTCATTATTACTTTGTAACATATAAAAATATTTGTGATGCTCTTTATCCCCCAGGTATTCACTGATTGTGATCAATGTTAGCCATCTGCGTCTTAGTCCTAAGGGCCTTGGAAACAGACAACTCAACACGTGTTTCTTAAGGCATTGCGTTATGTGCTGGGAATAAAGACCAAAATTCTACCACCCCCATAAGGATCTTCCAAATGCTAGGGAAATGCAACATATATGTGTAAATAAGGAAATGGTAGGTGTTAGAGGTATGGCTCCGTTCACGTTTGTTGTTGGGATAAAGTAAGTCACTCATAAATCACTAAACAGTTAATAAAAAAGAGATTTAATTTGTCATAACTCAGCAAAAAGGACGATGCAATAAGGATGCAATGATATTTAACTTCTCTGGATACTCCTTTTTTTCCCCCCTCCTTCTCTCCCATTTCTATATAGTAACAAATCTGGTCAGCAGGGCATAGTAAAGCAACTCCAAAGAAATTTGGAAATCCATCAAGTTCCAAGGGCCCAAGTGGCTGGGACATTTTATGGTCTTAATGACCAGGAGGTTGTGTCAGGGAAGCCAGGACCATTAGGTCCCATGGGGGTAGCTTTATCTTGGGTCTACCCCATTGTTTCTGGGGATGGGGAGAACAGGAAGGGAAATCAGGGTCCAAGGAGATCCTAGGGGCATTCTTTGCCTTCTTTTAGGTAAAGTCTAAAACACTATATCATAGGTGGGAAGAATTAAATTGTGTTTTATTACAACAGATATTTGGAGGATGTGCAAATAGAACAAAGAAGAGGAAAGCATCGATATCTGAGGAGATCAGGGAAGTCTTCATAGAGGAGATGTCTAGCCTGGAACCTTGAAGGAAGAGCAAGATTCTGAAAGGCAGACCTGAGGGGAGGGATTGTATTACAGTTTATAGGAATCCCAAAAAGCATTTGCTTCTATTAAACCACCATTTTATTTGAATATTTGGCCAGAAGCTTAATTAATTAGCCTTATTCTTCACTACTTTTAAAGCTGGAGAATGTTGTTTCTTTCTTTCTTTCTCACAGACTTGCAAACTGTCCCCAAAGATGTCCCTTCCAGGGTTATTCCTCGCTTTGAATATCTCGAAATCCTTGTGAGTTTGAGTGAATCACTTAATTTCCCTGGCCTGAGTATGCCTCATCTGAAACATGAGAGCTGACTAGTTGATCTTTAAGGTTCCTTCCATCTCTAATGTCCTAGGACTCTTTTTTAAAAATTAAATTTTATTTTTTTAATTCTAAAGTATTTTCCCCCTCTCATTTTTCCCTCCACTGGGGAAAAGAAGAAGAAAAGTAAAATCCTCATAATAAACAAGTATGGTCAAGCAAATATTGTCCATGTACCCAAATTAATAGGCCATCCTCAAAAATACCTATGCCATTTTACTTTTTGATGTATTATCTCTGTCTCAAGAGGTGGGTAGTATTCTTCAGGCTTTTCTTAGCCCCTTTGGTAGTCTGGGGCAACCTATGGAACATTTGAGATTTCAAAGGAAATCAATTATATTGAAATAGTTATACATTTTTTTAAAGTTTATAGACCCCAGATTAAGAATCTCTGTTCTAAATGATACATGTAAAACTCAGGGGAATTGCTTGTTGGCTAAGGGAAGGGATAGAGAAGAGGGGTGGGAAAGATCATAAATCATGGAAAAATCTTTATAATTAAATAAATAAAATTAAAAAAAAGAATCTTTGTACTAGGGACATGTCTTGTTTGCTTTTACATTTTAGTTTCTCACATTTGTGGGTAGTTTTGTTGAAGCAAAAATGAGTTAGTTCTGAGTTGTTTTAGATAAGCTTGTCTGTGCTGGTCTTACTATAAATGTATGTACACAAATCAACAGATCATAAAATACCTTGGCTTTACAGAAATTAAGTTGGTCAGAGGTTTATGCCATCAAGCTTGTTTTTCAGGAACTAGGTGGGGCATGTAACCGAAGGGACTACCTTTCATTTCCTGGAATTGGAAATTTCATTTGGAGTTTCATTTTAGTTTTTTCCTCTTCCTAATTATGCTTTGTCATTTGGGAATGTCCATTTCTTAGTCACTAGATTCCACAGACACTTGAGTTTAGCATCCAGAGGATGTAAAATGAAAGGATTTTCCCAAAAGGTCACAGGATTTAAACACTTTGCATTACTTATTTTGAAAATGGTCAACAATAGTATTTTATAATGCACCAAAACATTAACAAAAGAAAGAAATTAAAATCAGTTTTTACCTTACACTTATGAAAAGTGCAAAAATGTGAAAATTCCATCCAATTTTAAGAAGCATTTAACAACAAGCATAAAAGGTGGAACAAGTAAGTATAGGAAAGGGTATAGGAGACAATCATGCTAAAGAACACTCTTGGAACAACTGGCAATTTTGGTTCAGTCATTTTGGACAACAACTTGGAATAATGCAAAAAAAAAAATCATTAAACTTTTTGACCTAGTAGTTTCACTAGGCATATGCCCCAAGGAGATAAAAAACCAAAAGCAATACCAAAATGCTCAGAGATGCCCTTTGTATGGTTGTACAAAATTGGAAACAAAGTTGTTGCCATCTGAATAGATGGAATAGATAAATTGTGGAATGTGAATATAATGGAATACTATTGTGTCATAAATGGAGAATTCTGACAAACCTGAGAAAACTTGCATGAACCAATGTAGAGTGAAGAAAACAACGCCATAAAACAATATGAACAACTATAATAATGTAAGTAAGAATACTAAAAAGGGGGAATGTAATAAGCATTTGGGCATGTAGGTGGCACAATAGATAAAGCACTGGGCTTGAAATCAGAAAAAATCAGTTTTATGAGTTCAGATCTGGCTTCAGACACTTACTAGTTGTATTACTCTGGTCAAGTCACTTAACCCTGTTTCAGTTTCTTCACCTATAAAATGAGCTGGAGAAGGAAGTAGCAAACAGCTCTAGGATCTTGCCAAGAAAACCCCAAAATGTGGTCAAGCATCAGATTTGACTGAAATGACTGAATAACAACAATAAGCATTTATTAAGTACTGACTGTATACCAGCTACTGTGCTAAACACTCTCCAAATACCTTGTTTTGAATTAAAATAATGAAAGTTGGTTTTTCCAAATTATGATAAAAAGAATTATTGATTTCTTCTTGGCCTATTCAATTATATAAGAACAAAAATACAAAGCATCGGTTTACATAGAAGTATTTTGAGATATGTCGCAGGAATCTCTTCTTGGTCAGAGGAAAGTGAATTCAGATTATTTGCAATGATTTATGTTGGTATGGAAGAACAGATGCTGAAACTCACTTTCTTTCTTCTGGAAGAGAGATAAGAATGCTATATGCTGTCAGATATGATCACTTGGTGGACTGAATTTTGTTTAATTGTATTTCTTTGTTTAAAGACAGAATTCCATTGGGGAATTCAGCAGAATAGCCCTAGTTGGGAGCTTTATCAGGAAATATATATATATACAAAACAAGGTAAAAATAAAACATTTAAGAAAGAAAGTGATAAATCTTTAGGACTAAATAATAGTTGGGTTTCATGAAAATACAAACTACTAAAAAATAACCCTCAAATGATCAAAAGACAGATAAAAATCCTGACACTAGAAAAATATTTCAGTAAGAGAGACGAACAAAATGTAATCTCAAAAGAGGACAGCAACACAAAAATGAAAATATGTGAAGCCTCAAAGGAATATGTGAAAGGATAGCCCAGAGTGAAACCCTGGAAGAGCTCCAAAAAAAAAAAGATAGAAAAACAATTAATAAGAAACTTAGAATAAAATTTAGAAAATAAGTTGATAGAAAAAATCAACAGCTTGGAACAAAAACTTTCTGAAGAGAACAATATCCTAAAAAAAGGAAATATAATACCTCAAATGGACAATCACTTCCTAAGAAAGGAAAAAAAATACAACTTCATGTATTAAACCTTTAATCTAGGGACATGTAATTTTTTTCAATAAAGAACCATTTGATCAGAAATCTACAAATATTTGGGGTCTGTGTTTTTATAATAATGACTAATATGAGTCAGCTAGTATGATACCTGGTGCAGTAAAGCTATTGGTTTAAATACACTAGGCAATTAGGTTTTTTAAAACTAGGTGGTAAATCTCTGGCAGACTATATTCTGAAGTCATATGGACTTCAAATGTATCAAGGAGTTGGAAGAAAACTCAGGCCATTTTTAATTCGGGAAAGACTTGAATAGAAATTCTTTCTGAAATGCCTGACAAGTGACCATTCAAATTAGGTTTGAGGATTTTTGGTGATGTGAAACTGCCTCCCAAGATAGCCCATATCATACCAGAACCATATAGTTCTATTTATTAAAAAGACCCACCTCCCCCTACATTGAGTCAAAATGTCTTGAAGCAAGTTCTACCCATTGCTACTATTTTTGCTTTCAGGGATGAAAACTCTCTTCTTTGTGGCAGTCCCAAATAAAGTCTTGACCATGTTGAAGACCCCAGTTATTGAAATGATCTTTATTTTTATTACTATTATTATTTAATAATGATATCTTACTAAGTATTTAATTTATTAATTAAATTTCATTATATATGTGTGAATGTACAAGAAGATCTTATTATATATGGAGTCAGTAGGTGTTTGCTTATATTTGCAAATATAAGCCATTCACAGTACTTCCTAAAATACCTCTAATTCTGCACATTTTGACCTTTTTGGTGTTTTTTTTTTTGGCTGCCATGTTGACTTATCATGAACTTGCAGTCCATTTCTTACTCTTAAGTTTTTTTCTCCATTAATTGTCATTAAAACACACTTTTCCTATCCTATATTTGTGGTGTTGCATTTTAAAAATAGGACTACACATTTCTCCATATTAAATTTTCTCTTATTATACCCAACCTATTATTTAGCCTCTGGAGATTTTTATTTAATCTAATTCTATTAATTATTATTATATATATTATTATTATAATTCTGTTAATTCTTCTTTGGGGATAGTTCATTAATTACTTCATGTTTGTCCATCTTTTCATATTCTAATACGTTATAATTATTTATTTATTGAATTGATGACAAGTTCCCTGAAGATAAGGACTTTTATGGCTTTTGGCAAGTCATATCCTCCCTTGGGTTTTGATTTCCATATCTGTAAAATGGGGGAAGAGTTGGACTAAATGATATTAGAAGTCCATACCAGCTCAAAATCTGAACCTGTGGTGTCTTCCCCTTATTTCGTCTTGGTTATAGGACCTGGCAGGATATTGGGCGAATCTCTGAGATCATAAAAGGAAGTTAAGCAAATCCAACTCTTTAAGTACTGTAATCATTCATATAGTGTCAAGGGCATAGCTAATTGTGCTTGGCAGGATCCTGAGTAAATGTTACAACGATGAAATTTATGGGGAAGATAAGGATAAAACTTAGGGAACTGAGGGTAGCTAAGTGACACAGTGGATAGAGTGCCAGTCCTGGAGTCAGGTGAGTTCAAATCTGACCTCAGACACTCAATGAGCTGTGTGATCCTGGGCAAGTCACTTAACCCTGTTTACTTCAGTTTCCTCATGCAGAAAATGAGCTGGAGAAGGAAATGGCACACTACTACAGTCTCTTTGCCAAGAAAACCCCTAAGAAAAGCATGATATGAGTAATTACAGGGTTGTTTGTCATGTTTAGCCTGGGCAGTAGCAATTAAATTATTAAATAAGTTAGTAATACTTAAATTATTAATAACATATTGAATTTTGCCTGCCAGAACATCCAGGAATGTGAGAGTGTAGGAACTTGCACTTTAAATTACCTGGTTTTTCTTTCCATGTTGAATCCCATGACTTCCTCTTCCCCAATGGGGTTAAGGAGTTGAACATGATTGAAAAATGGCTGCACAACAAAAACGAATTATGCTACTGTAGAAATGAGATGGAACCCTTGACATTTTTCATGCAGATCTATCAAAGAAAGGACAGTATCATGCAGTCGATAGAGCACAAGACCTGGTTCAGGTCCTACCTCAGATACTTTGTAGCTTTGTGACTCGGGGAAAGTCACATTAACTTTTTTTGTGTGCTTAATGTTTTGTTCTTTATTTTTAAAATGAGGAGATTGGAATTGATGGCTTCTAAGGGTCTTTCCAGCTCTAAATCTGTATTCCTATATTTTATTCTGTAACCTCACTAAGTGCCCTGGGAAGGAGGTTGATTTGAGTAAGAACAGTATATGCTAGTTATATTGAGGTTTTTGGGTTTCATTTTATTTATTTAAAACTCCTACTTTCTATATTATGTATAAATTCTAAGACAGAAGAGCATCAGGGGCTAGACAGTTAGGGTTAAGTGACTTGCCCAGAGTCATACAGCTAGGAAGTATCCAGGGTCAAATTTGAGCCCAAATCTTCCTGATTCCAGGTCTGGCACTCTATCCATTGTACGATCCGGCTCCCTCATTTTGTTTTATTTTTCAAAAACCCTAACTTCTGACTTAGAATCAATACTGTGTATTGGTTCAAAGCCAGAAGAGTAGTAAGGGCTAGGCACTGGGGATTAGTTAAGTCACTTGCCCAGGGCCTTATATCATGAAGTGTCTCAGGTCAGATTTGAATCCCTGACCTCGCATCTCTAGGCCTGGCTCTCAATCCATCTAGCTGTCCTGCCCCCATGTTCTGTTTGCTTTCATTTTTAAGGACAAATGATGGGAGTGGAAAGCAGATATGAGTAAGAATAAATGTATTTGTGTAGTTTCGTTATAGCTCATCTCTCTGTTTGCCTTTTTCCATTTTTCTAGTACTCTGATTTCGTCAATGGAGAATCTGCCAAGAAGCTCCCCCAAGGTGTGGTTTATGGTGTGGTTCGTAGATCTGACCAAAACCAACAGAAAGAAATGGTGGTATATGGCTGGTCCACTAATCAGCTGAAAGAAGAAATGAACTACATCAAGGATGTAAGATATTTTCATTTTTTTTTTTACTCTTGTTCCTTTGTGGAAACCAATGGTAGATGGCAATATGTCATTTAAGCAAATTATCGGTTCTTTTTTCTAGAGTATGTTCTTTAAGTCTTCATGTGTTTGTCATAGCCAAAGCACAAAGCTTAATACTAGCCTTTGATGGGATCTATTTGTGATACATTTTAGTTAAGAAATTGTCCTAAGAGGATTCTCCTATTATGCCAAACAACCTGAATAAATAATGAACCAAGGAACTCTATTCTTTTCTTTGGGTTTCCCTGGAGTGTTTTCTTCACCAAAAAACTGAGATTGTACAAGTAGATCCTTTTCCTTTTCCAAAAATCACTTTAAAAATAAAATTTTATTTTTTTAAAAGGAAGATCTGTCTTCTCTCCATTTCTCCCCCCCTCCCTCTCTCCCTCTCTCTCTCTCTGTCTGTCATTCTTTGCCCTCCTCCCCAGCTGATAAAACAAGAAAAAACAAAACCTCCGTTAGAAACATATATAGAGACATTCCCTAGCTGTGTGACTCTGGGCAAGTCACATAACCCTAATTGCCTAGCCTTTATACTAAGATGGAAAGCAAGAGTTTTAAATAAACAAAACAAAACAAAACAAAAAACTCCAATCTAATTAGCAATAACACGAGACTGATGATTTATGATCTCATAATCAACATTGATTGATTCCATATAGCAAATAGAAGTTACCCTTACCTTCATTTAAAAAAAAATCTTTCTGAGGATACTTTTGTCTACCTTCTTAATTGAGTTTGACCCTAGGTACTTTTATTTTTTGTTTTTTACTGGGGAAAAACTATGTATGCTTTGCTTCCTGTTTAAGTCATTTAACTTCTCAGTCAAAATAATTTCCCTACCTATAAAATGGAGATAATAATAGCACCTACTTGTGACGATAAAATGAAATGTATATAAAGCATTTTGCAACCTTTGATGCACTGTATATTTATTGTATTTACTGATGTTCTTATTAGGACTCATAGAAAGGAGGCTCAAACACTGGATTTTTCAGCAGAAACATTACTTTTACATATTTAAACTGCATAAATATCTCAGCATTTCTTTCTAAGTATTAAGGGCTGTATGAATGAGAAGGAATTAAAATCAAGTCAAAGGTCACAGAAAACCATTCACTGTATGAAACAGCACAGCTGGCAGTATTGATTCTGAGCTACCAACGTCAAAATGAACTAGGCTGTCCGGACCTTCCATGTCATCATGACTCAAAATTAGTTTTCCCATCATAACTGATAACATTCTGTCCATCCACCTAAGTTCAAAGTCAGGTTCAAAGTCATTGCTTACTAGTCTCTTTATTTAATCATTCTGAAAAGAGAGTCAGGGTTGACATTATGATCCTACAAAATGAATTTTGTTAGTAGAAACACTTTTTGACAATTTTTTTCTGACATTTTGTGATTCAGATTCTCTTCCCTCATTCTGTCCCTCTTTCTCCGATTCTCCCTGATGCTGTAACTACTATGATAGAGGGTATGACAGTGCTTTCATGCAATACATATTTCCAGATTCCTCATGTTGTGACTGAAGACACTTAGGTATGGAATAAAAAACTCATGAAGGAAATAAAGTGAAGGAGGATGTGTTTTGATCTGCAATCATATTCTAACAGTTCCTTCTATGGCTATGGATAGTGCTTTTTAAAATCTCAAGTCCCTTGTTTAGTCCTTCACAATTGATCATCACATAATATTCCTGTTACTATATATATTGTTTTCCTTATTCTGCTCACGTCACTTTGCATCAGTTCATATAAATCTTAACAGGTTTTTCCGAATTAGTCCTGTTCATCATTTCTTGTGGCACAATAATTTTCCATTACTCCATATACCACAATGTGTTCAGTCATTCCTAAATTGATAGATACCCTCTCCAATTCCAATTCCAAAAACAAAAATTGCTTCTAAAAATATTTTTGTACAAGTCTTTTACTTTTCCAAAAACTACTTAAAAAATTAAATTTTGTTTTTTAAAAGGAGGATCTGCCTTCTCTCCCTTCCAACTCTCTCTCTCTGTTAGTTTCTCTATTTCTCTTTCTCTCTCCCCTAATTGAGAAAGCAAGAAAAAGCAAAGCCTCTGTTACAGATATGTACAGTCAAGTAAAGCAAGTACCTTCACTGCACATGTTCAAAAAAATTGTCTTAATTTCCACTCTGTCACATCTCTATTTGGAAGCAGGTGACCTCTTCTATCATGAGCCCCCTGGAATTCAAGTTGGTATTGTAAAGATCAGAGTTCATAAGTCTTTCAAAGGCAAAAATCACATTTTATTCTTAACCTTACTTGCCCCTAAATAATCCATTTGGGTGGGTCAACGGGTGGATGGAAGATCTTAAGGACCTCTGCAATATCCTAACAGTGAAAGAAGTGTGTGGGATGAAATAAAAGGACCTCCCACCCAAATTGTAATTACAAACCTGGAGTCAGAGGATAGTTAGAAGATGCAGTCTTTATTCTTACTCATGAGTAAAGGGACCTAGTTGCCCTAATGGCAACGCTCAATGCATGGGTGCAAATACAAGCATTTTATAGATTCCTGATGCAACTCCACAGCTTTGGTTGGATACCCCATAATCTGGGGGCTGGACTTACAATCTAGGCAGGAAAGTCTACCCAACAAGAAAGAAACAAGTTGCATAGCATAAGCTTCATTAGATCTTTCACCAGAGGTGGGGAGGTTCTGAAAGGATAGTCATATCCTCAGGATAGTCTCTTCTGACTCCTAAAGGTCAGAGGAGATAAGGAGGCAGGATAGCCTAATGATTTGCTTTCCTGAGATAAGAGGCCTCCCAACTCTTTGGGCCTGTGGCAATAACAAAATGTCCTTGAGGTCTTATTTTGAAACTCTAAGCAGATTTCCATTCCCTAATGGGATCTAGGGTGAAGTACCTCCTGAGAAGGACAAATTAATTCTTTTCTCTCCACACAGAAAGATCTTTCTTCCCAGTCATGGATGGCTATGCTTTTGTCTTCATTTTCCTAGTGAAATACTTTTCATTATAGACAAGACAATAGACTTCTATTTTAAATACACAATTATCCCTCTTCCGCAAGTGACCAATTATTCTTGGGAGTAAGAACTGCTAGAATTAAAATAACTAAGGTATATTACTATGTTATGGATGAGGTCTTCCAAGCTCTCTCTCCCTAGTTGTCTTTTTCTTAGGAATGTCTTATGTCAGGGCTGCCATTCATTGTGGTTTCTTAATGTTGGTCTCAAACCCTGTTGCATGATCTTTAAATAGTATATCTGTTGGATTACAGGTGAGAGCAACATTGGAAAAAGTCAGAAAGCAAATCTATGGGAACTATGATGAAATGAGGCAGAAAATACAACTCCTTACCAAAGAACTGAGAGTAAGTAAAGGTCTCATTCATTTGGAAATGTGGATAGATGATCAGAATGTAAATATTTGCCACAGAAAAGGTATGTGTTTGAGTGTGCACACTTGTCTGCATAAATAGGCTCTATTTTAAGCAAAGATATGTGTCTGAGAAATTTGGGAGATATCTGCAGTTTTGAATTAAATCATTTAAAAATATACTAGAGGAGTTTATTTATAGAAAATCTTCAACTAATCTTTTTGAAGCGAGAATCATGATAATTTACTGCTTTTTTGGCTCTAAATTTAAAATATTTGCTTTTCTTAACCTGGGGCTTACCTCTGTGTGAGACTAGAGCCTAGTCAGAAAGAACCAGCAGCATCTGAACATTCTGTGGAGATTCAGTATCTAATGAAAGGTGTTGATATATAAAAATTCTGAGAAATTGTGTAGTGAAATCTGAACTCACTATTCACTCTGTTACTCTGAACTCACTATTCACTCTGTTACTCAATCCTCTTAATAAGAGCAGAAGACTTTAGTGTAAACAAATAGATACTTTTATAATAGAAACACAAGCAAAACTCTTCCACATTTGTTAATAATCTATTTCTTTATTTTCTTCCCTTTCCTGTGACTATGCTATTACCACTGCTCCCAAACCCCCACCACCCTTACCATGTCTATTTGAACTAAACTCCCTTCAGTATTTGATTGTGATCTTCCTCTTTTGTGAGGACTTTCCCAACTACTCCAGCTTATAATGAGGTTTTCCTTCTTTAATTTCTATTTTTTAAAAACTGTACCTTCTGCCTTGGAACCAATATTACATATTGGTTCCAAGGCAGAAGAATGGTAAAGGGTAGGCAATGAGGGTTAAATGACTTGCCCAGGGTCACACTCTTAGGAAGTCTGAGGCCAGATTTGAACCCAGGACCTCCCATCTCTAGGCCTGGCTCTCAATCCATTGAGCTACCAAGCTGTTCCCCCACCCTTACCCCCACCTTTCATTTAAATTCTGATACTACCTGTGGTCAGTATCACATAATTCTGTATGATCCTAAATTGTTTGTTAATTCTTTCTTATGTGTTAGTCTTGCCAGCAAAAACATTGGCAGAATGCATGGAGCCCTGGACCGGGACTGAATTCAAATTCAGCCTCAGATACTTACTACCTAGGTGATCTTGGGCAAGTCACTTAACCTCTGTCTTTCTCAGTTTTTTATATTTATAAAATAGAGATAATAAGAGTACCTACGTCTGAGGGCTGTGAGGACAAAATGAGATGTTTTTAAAGAACTTTGCAAACCTCTAAGCATTATATAAATACTATCATTTTCATCGTTATTAATAATAGTAATAGAACTAGTCATAATAGGAAATAGTCAACAAGCATTTATTAAGTGATTACTATGTGGCAGCCACTGTGCTATAATGTACTCATTTTGCATCCACCACAGTTTCTAGTGTGATGCTGGGCACATGCTACATATAATCAATCCACTTTTGATAAATTAGTTAATGAATTTGTTCATTGCCTTTCTCTGTCATGGCCATTAGCCTGTTTTTGAACTTCAAATCTGATCTTTCTCTATTGTATATCTATAGTTTTTAGGGGGTCCTTCAAAGAGAGGCAATCTTTAGTTGGTCTTGGTGAGTTCTTAGGTCCTTTTATTTGTAGGCTGGCTTTCCCATCCCTTTAAAGAGGGGGCTATGGGTTTATGAGAACAATAGGAAGATTATTCTGCTAAATGATGTCAGCTCAGATCCTGGGTCCTTGGGAGAATGTAAAGGAAGGGCTTTGTTCCAGCACACTCTCACTTGCCTACTTGAACACTGACTTTGTCTGGTCTTTGTGATGTTACCCAGTGTTTAGGGGTGTCCGGATTCCCCAAAGGTACTCTAGCTTTCTTGGAGGTTAGACCAAAGTCTCAACATTCTTTTGTCTTAAAGGGTGACCATGCTCTAAATGACTTCGCAAACCAGGGCAGTGAGTATCTTCTCTAATCTCCTATATCTGAACAAAGTGGCCATTGTTTGGGAAGAGCATCACATTTTATGTTTTGACTTTATCGGTATAGACAGCCTCTGAAGTTTTATTCTCTTTGTCACCAGGCTGTTGCTTTTGAACGTATTCTATGAAGTTTTGCTGAGCTGGATTACCACGTCTGAGGAATGGGCAACCAGGTTGAGAGTCCTCCTATGTGTGGGTTTTGCATGACTCTCTCTCTTTCTTCTATTCAGGTTTCAAACGCTCAGCAGGACTATCTACAGAATCACATAGAAACACAGTCTTCAGCCTTGGATAGTTTTAATGACATGAATTCCTCTTTGGCTTCAGACTCCATTGGCTTACAGGTATGGAATTGTGTACTTCTTGTTTAGAATGCTCCAGCAGGGCCACATTTCAGCTTTCTAGAGAGTCTTGAAAACTAGACTTCAAGGCATATTTCAAGCAGAGATCCTTATTCTAAACTATTTGTTTTTGTATTTGCCTCCATCAAAATTTCATGATCGAAGAAGAAAGCAGTGAGATTCACTCTGTATCAGTAATAGGAAGTTACTAAATATGAATATTTAATCTTAATAATATGCAATGATTAAAATAGATGCTCTTTACTTCATGGGTCACATCACGTCCCTTACCAAATATAACTAACCAAATATGGTAAAAATTGGACATGATATTGGAGCTATATCCTCTAATTCTAGTGTTACAGAAGATTTCTCTACTTTTTTACAGATAAGCACAATCTAATTAAGAATAAGTATTTGATTTGCAAAAAAAGTGTGAATGAACAAATGAATGGATAAAAAATTGTTTGTGTATGCTAGGTACTGTACTAAGTGTTAGGAATAAAAATAGGAAAATGATAACTGTTCCTACCCTTACAGAACTTATATTCTAATAGAAGAAAATACATATAAGAAAGTGTTATTCAATGTGAGGTCAAAACACCAAGTTTTGGGTTGGGAAATTATAGGAATAGTGAATAGAGTCATAGGGCAATGGATGGATAGATCTTTTCTAGAAATGTTTGTATTGATTTGATTACTGTTCCCAGAGTGAGAAATGGAAAGCAGTGAGGCAGGGTTCATACATAAGTTGCCATACTAGGGATAATGACCATATAATGAATGATCTGTTTCATAGTGGGGCTGAGGGCATTTACATATGTTGTGAACACTCATTGTTCAGCAATAGATGGTCCCAGGTCAAGAGACAGAGTATTGGGTTGGAGGTAGATGGTAGGGCACAGCAGCATGTCAGGTTAAAAGGCATGGAAACAGGAGATTCTGGGATAAAATCTGGCCTTTTATGCTTTCCTACTGTGTGACCCTAAACAAGTCACTTCACCTCAGTTGCCTAGCTCTTACAGCTCTTCTGCCCTGGAGTCAATACTCAATAATGATGCTAAGACAGAAAGTAAGAGTTTCAAAGAAGCAAACAACCCCCAACCCAAATCTATTCATATTCACTGTATTACTTGATAACCCTCATGGCAACCTCAAGAAGGTATGATTTTCATTTTATCACTGAGAAAATTGAGGTTTAGAAAATATTCTAGGGCCAGTGCTCTTTCACTGTCCCATGTTGCCTCCATTAATTCATTTAGAAGAACATTGGCATGGGAAGCCAGGGGCCACCTGCATGTTATGGTGAGACACAGACCTTTATGACAGAAGAAAACCAAAGTTGCATTGACAGCAAAGCTGGCCCAATGATATCTGATGGCTGGTTTAGGTGGCCTTCTCCTTGTGTTTGGCTTTAGCTGGGATGACTCCTGGCTCTAGTACCTGTAGCTATAGAGATGTAGGCCCAGAGATGATTAGAGCTAGAGGGCCTGAAGGATCATTTTATCCGATTTCCTTATTTTTCAGATGAGGGAACAGAGACCCAGAGAGGGGAATTGACTGACTCACTTGAGGAAGCCATGTGGTTGTAGTGGCAAAGTTGGCAATACAATCCAGGTCTTCTGATCTCCCAAATCCACAGCTTTTTGTGTTTTTTTTCCCTTCTTACTAAATAATTTAAAAAGAGGTTCAAAGATGGCAGCATCTCCCCCAGTGATCCAGTATTGAACCCTTTTACCTTCTGTATAAAATGATAATGAACTTTCTGTCACTAGTTGTATTGGTAGATGTTAGTCAAGTGGCTCATGGGATGAGACTCTAGCATTAGTTGATCCTAATTAGCTTTTCCTTGGCTTTCTCACCAATATGTTTAGGGATGGAATCAAATATGATCCTCAGCTAGAAAACTTTGCCAGTTATTTAGATGTCTTTATGGAAGAAGAATTTGGAGAGGAGGGTGTGTTTTGTTCCTTTACTCTTTCTAATCCCTTCTGGAGGACATAGATTCCCTTCTTGGCATAGACTGAAGGAATTTCCAGTGTGGGTGATAGTTTTATTACTTCTCTACTTCTTTTTCCTCCTCTTTCTCTTGGATATTTTGAGATTAAAACATCTCTTACCTTTCCAGGATACATTTAACCATCTGGCAGCTGAAGGATTCAGTCTGACTGAATTTAAAAGTTATTCTATGATGACTTTATATATGCTCATTATTGCCAGATTCTGGGTTTCGGGTCAAGTGCATAATTTACTTGCCAGTCGAAATAAAGGGGTGTTTGGGGGAGATAAAGGGAGAAATGGAGTCTTCCCTCCCTCAAGGCAAAGGGCAAAGGAGGAGTTGATGTTGTTTTGAATCAAGAGGTAGGAGAGCGAGTCTGTTTTTTCCCCCCTTCAGTCTTCTCTACTTATGACCCCTCACTAATGCCTGCCTTTTCACTCCCCACTGCCAGGATCTTCCTATATAGTAAGCTTCTTCCTTTTTAGGGAAAGAGAGTCACTTCTCTCCTCCCTCAGCTATAACTGCCCTTCACTGAGTCAGTTAAGGTTTGATAATGGATTTATTCTAAAATAACTGGGATGAAGGATAGATTGAAAATGGCTGATAAACTGGGGTTGGGAGGGAAAGAGGGAAGAAGGGATCCCTTTGTAGCTAAACCCTTCCCCCTAAGTTAGGTGATTCAGATTTGATGGCCTGAGCCCCTGAGGGGTTCAGAGCAATGGACCCTTTTGGCACACCACAACAGGTGTCCCAAGTTCAAGGTAACAGGGAGAATGTGACAGATCTTCTTTGTGAACTGTTCTCTTCTTCAAGTCTTTTTCCACTTTGGTCTTTTAAGGGAGTTGGGATCAGGAATTCAGGGAGAGAAAGGTTTCTGGGATTGGGATCCAGTCAAAGATTGAACCTTCTCCTCAGGAAGTCTCAAGTCAAAAGAGCAGATCCAACTGTCTCCCTCAGGGTTTTCTCTCCTTTCAAAGTTCCAAACCTTTTCTGTGCCCAACCCCCAATTCTGGTAGAATTCTTGCTGCTCATCCAGGCTTTTTATTCCAAAAATCCAAAAGGTTTCTCTCACACAGTTGACACCTCACTTTTTTGTCTGAATGGCACATTTTTGCTTAAGCAACTGGATAAACATTTCAGTCTTTCCATCTTGACCTGGTGTTTAGCCAACTTCAAATTATCTTTAAATATTAATCACAAGTAGCCAAGAACAGGTATTTTATAACTGATGGATAATCTGCCAGGCAAAAAAATCATCCATCTTACAGCCGGCTAACTCTGTAAGTTTAAATCAATCAACAAGCATTTATTAAGTTTTTAACTATGTGTCAGTGCTTCTACTTCTTCCCTTCCAGATTTCCCTTATCTTATTTGAGTTAATAAATGAAAACAAACCTCTGTTTAGTTTTACTATGACATCTTTTCTCCAATAAGATTAGGCTCTGTCCCTTAGATGATAGGGAGCCAAAGTAGGTTTCAGAGGAAGAGAGAAACATCTTGGGTTTTATTTCCTCATGTTTAAAATGAATTGGTTCAATTAGGTTATCTCTAAGATTTTTCTAGCTCTAAGATTCTATGATTTTTAGTTAGCCTGTCCTTTTTGTGAACAGTTAGCCTGTTCAGTTTTGTGACTGATCTTATTTACTCCTAGAATTATAAATTTGAGACTGAAAGGTGCTATTAAAAAAAGATTCAAATCCTGGGTTTAGTGTATATCTGTTGGAAACACATTTTATTGGTGTATATGTAACTTGGTTGGATCAATAGAGTTCTACCTGCTGGCCAGAAAAAATTCTCTTTTCTCTCAAGCAATTTGCAGTTTACATTTATAAGTAACAAGGAAACAGAAGATGAAGTAGTTTCATAGTAATGATAAATCAAAAGTATATGGTTTTCCACAATGAGCATTTATTTATTTACTAGAGGGGACAAAAGTAATGTGGGTACACCTTTGAGGAAAATTTTTCCCAGGAAACTAAGGACTATCCCTTTCCTCAATTGGTCAGGAATGGAATTTCCTTCATTCTTTTTTTCAATTGTTCATTTGTTTGTTTCTTCCTTCCTTCCTTCTCAGAATTGATACTAAGTATTGGTTTCAAGGCAGAAGAGCAGTAAGGGCTAGTCATTTGGGGTTAAATGATTTGTTCTGGGTCACACAGCCAGGAAGTGCTGAGGCCAGATTGGAACCTAGGACCTCCTGTCTCTAGGATCTATCTACTGAACCATCTAGATGCCCCTACACATCCTTTCTTAATTTGGTCAATAATAGACAAAGGATTCTCCCTTGACTGATTTAGTAAATGATAAACTAAGAGACATTCTCTTTATTAAGGCTCTCCCTAGATTTATTAGAACTGGTGTTCAAGAGAGACTGAGGAAATTAGTCCAAGAACACTTAACATAACATTAATTCTCAATTTTTATATAGCATACAAAGAGGCCTTAGAGTGGTAGTCTTCTAGAAACTGTAGACGTCATCTACTCCAATCCCTCATTCTACAGATGAAGAAACTAAGAATTACAGAGATATAACTTGCCCATGTTCTCATAGGTTGTAAATGGAAAAGTCAAGATCTGAACCTAGGTCCCATGACCCTGAATCCAAATCTTTTTCTACAACACCATACTGCCATCCAAGTTCAAATTACTTCCTGTTTTTAGCTATTTCATATACCTCATTATAAGATTTCAGTTCACCAAATATTTTTGAAGAATCAGGGGATATAGTAGGTACTAAAGATACAAAGATAGATACAACAACTACCCTGTTCTTGTGGAACTTATACTCTAATGGGGATGGAGGAGCTTCTAGATATCCAAAGAAATCATGCAGTGGAAGTTGTAGGAATTCTAAGAGGAAGCTTATCAGATAAGTGAGGATGGTTAGATAACTTTTAGGTAGAAGAAGGTCTTAAAACCCTAGTTTAAGAGCTGGAAGAAATCTCAGATGCCCTCTAGTCTAACTCCCTTATGTTATAGGTGAAGACACTAAGGCCTAGGGTCATAAAATGACTCACCTAGATAGTTAAATGTGACAGGTAAGGCTTCATAGAGGAAGTGGCATTGGACCCTTTAAAGCAAGGGATAACCTTGACAGACGAAGTTGAAAGGGGAGTCTATTCTAAGTGCAGATTTTCCTATTGTCATTATATACTTGAAGGGGATATAATATAATATAATCATATCACATCACATCACATCACATCACATCACATCACATCACATCACATCACAACACAACACAACACAACACAACACAACACAACACAACATAATATAATATAATATCATCACATCACATCACATCTTTTAGGGAGGACTACCACCTCCAGTGTGAGGGCTTGCTAAGCCCATTTTAGGGCTGTGGTTGCTCATTCACCTTTGGTGTCCATCTTTCACTCAAGTCTCACCTATGGGTCCAAGAAGCAATAGCATGGACAATAACCTTATCCTGGTAAAACTGCCTTGGTATAGGGACCAAACCAAGTTGAAGGTATGTGACAGACCTCAAACTCACAGGTAGAAGAGAACAATTTGTTCTAATGGCCATGAAGTTGGCTGGAACAGGCTCTGTGGAGCACTTAAGAGTTTGGATTGAGTCAATGTTACTAAGGTCATCCATATCACCAGTTGTCCTGACTCTTATCTTGCCTCTGGACTGTGATGACTATAACAGAGAGTGAGACAGATGACTGTGCAATTCTGCCTTACTTAAATTCAATTCACTAGCAAGTCAAGTCATCACTCCATGATGTCATTGGTCCTCTCAAAAAACGAAGCACAAACAACACTATTGATAAGAAGAATTTTGGGGAAAAGGTAATGGACCAGAGTGGAGACGCAGAAGTTTGATGGAAAGTAGGTAACCAGGAAGTATAAGAGGAAGATCTCAGAATCCTGGATAGGATTCTGAACTGGGTAACGGACATGGGGGGGGGGGATGTTTTGAACTCTGAAGAAGTAAACAACTCCTAAACCCAGCTCTCTCTGACTATTGATCTTTATCCTGAATCCTGTGAGAAACCTACCAGTTCCAGATATACATCTTTGATGTCAGACTCTGAAGAATCATCAAGTGATATCTCAAGAGAAAATCATCCAGTGATAGTGACCTGAACTGCTGAGTTACCTTGGTGGGCTCTGCCAACACCTGGGTGACTAGGTCACACCTGGCTCCAGTTCCTGACTAAACAACAATCTCTGGCTCTCACTAAAGACTATAATTTATGTGGGCTTAGCTTAGGTAGCCAGATAGAACTGGGAATAGAGACAGAGAGGTAGGAAGAGTAGCCTCAACTCTGTTGAGGGTTGAATTGACCCTCTGCAGGGTCAGTGGTGTGGGAAAGATAGATATTATTAGTGATAGGGAATCCCTAGCCCACCTACCTAACCTTACTCAAATCAATACTTCATATAATAAACTTGTTATTGTTTAAAATGAAAGTCAGATTGCTTGTTCAAGATTTTAAAGACAGAGAGAGTAACCATCTTTCTCTCTTTGCCAGGGTAAAGCCATTACTAAACTGAAATTCCACTAGCCTCATTCAACAACTTAATTACCATCATAAAACCCCATCTTACACTGCCGTAACAATATACACCAACCAGGAATTCCACCTTTTGCATAGAGAAATAAGGAGGTCTAAAGGCTTGTTCCTTTCCTCCTGCTAGAGTCAACCAAGGTCTTGGGATATTATTTCAAAGGATAGAGTTTCCAGATATTCAGACTTGAAATGGCATGCGACCTAGGTGGGGGTGTGTGTGGGAGGTGAGAGAAGACGGCCATAAACACAGTGTCTAACAGTGGGAGTTCTGGATTTTAATGACCTCACTCTTCTGGAGTCCTAAAAGAATAAACCAAGCACAAATTGCAGCCATAAAAAGCTGCAGGCATTTATAACATTCTTGCTGATGGGCAACCCCTGGCTATTATCAAAGGCCTTTGTTAAGCACCTGTCTGTCCACAGCTCTATGCCTAAGTGCAATAAACTATACTGAAGGTCCATGGTCCTCCAGCTCTACCAGCTCCTCCCTCCCACTCCTGAGCTGGAATGAGAGGGAGCACTAGGGAAGAGATTTCTTTCTATGGGAAACTGACATATTCATTGGAATCAATGGAGTCACTCTTTTGCCTACCCCTCCGTGTTGCCACGAAGGACAAAAGTGACCACTCCTTTAAGGTAAGAATGAAAGATTCCATTTTTTGGATTCCTCTCTAGCCAACTTCAACAGCACAGGACCATGGGAAAGGTGTAGGTGGCTGCAGGAGTTTAGTGGTAGGTATTTTAGAGCCATCAGACAATTAGGCAATAATGAGGACCCACACCCCTCTGATAGTGACAAGGGCTCCCAGAATGGACTGGGTTTCTAGGGTGTGCATAGGCAGGGTGACTTGTTGTTGCCCACATTGTCTACGTGCTGGACTGTCTTAACACACTATAGGGTGCAGCAAGGCACATTTTTTAAGGATGTTCTAGTCTATAGCCTTGGTGAAGGTTTTATGAAATGCCTGTCCTTCTGTTCATATGTGATTTCTGTATGTCATTATGATGATCAGTCAGTAATGGAATGGCTCAAAATGCATTCTCATTTTTATCCTGGCAGAAAACATTGGTGGATGTTACCTTGGAAAATAGCACCATTAAGGATCAGATCAGAAATTTACAGCAGACATATGAAGCATCAATGGAAAAACTGAGAGAAAAGCAGAGACAGTTAGAAGTGGCTCAGGTTGAAAATCAGCTTTTGAAACTAAAGGTAAAGTAAATGAACCTTAAATTTTTCATCAGGTTTCTATTCCTAACATATTTCTTCATTCCCCCTTTCCTTTTTCAGCTCCCTTCTCTTTTGTCTTCCTTTTCTTTCAAACCCCCTCTTCTTATCTTATTTCTTTTCCACACTCATTTTTTTTTAAACTTTTAACTTCTGTCTTAGAATTGAACTAAATATTAGTTCCAAGACAGAAAAGGAGTAAGGGCTAGGCATTTGGGATTAAATGACTTGCTCAGGGTCACATAGCTAAGAAGTATATGAGTTCAGATTTGAACCCAGGACCTCTGACTCTAGGCCTGGCTCTCTATCCAATGAACCATCTTGCTGCCTCTGCATCTATTGTCAATAGGCCCAGAAGACCAGAATTGAAGGTATTCTCTAGGTGATCCAGAGTATGTTTGCGTATGTCACTTCAGCACAGTATTGAATCCCCAGAAATACTGACCATATTCTGTCCTCATTTACACCCTTGACATGACTGCTTCTCCAAGGCAGCTAGAGCCACAATGGATAGAACCACTGGGACTGAAGTCAGGAAGACCTGAGTTCACATCATCTCCAAAAAACTTTCTAGCTATGTAATCCAGGCAAGTCACTTAGCCTCTGTTTGCCTCAGTATCCTCAATTGTAAAATGGGGATAATTATAGTACCTATCTTGTAAGGCTGTTGTAAGGATCAGATTTATACATATATGTATATGTATATACACACACACACACATACAAGTAGAAGTATCCCTTCTACATCACAAATTTCCATATCATGATTTTGATATATCATGGATTGTCATAAGAAATTAAATGAGAATTTTGGGGAAGCTTTATGGAAGCTGCAGACAACATGCAAAGGCCAGCCGATGACACAGAAAAAGTTTAGGAACTCTGAAATGCACAATTAGCCCAAAATTTACAGTAAAGTACTATAAATACCACATTAAAGAAAAAAAATGCAGACTTCTTCTCAGGTATGAAAAGAGGGCCAAAAATTTCTACCTAGATTTTCTGGATCACAGGAGTGCCACACCCTTAAGCCCTGAGACATGGAAAGGATAGCTACAACTATGCATATATATATATACACACACACTTATTTTCTTCCCTTCATCATTCTCCTAAGTGTTGCAAGAACTGCTCAGACAGGTTCTGCCTTTGTTCTGTGCAAACCTGCAGGGTTATTGACTGCCTGTCAACTAGCATTTGAGTGCCTACATAGTCCCAGGCACTGTCCTAGGTGCTGGAGTTATGAAGGAAGGTAAAAGACATTTGCTGCCTTCAAGGAGCTCCCAGTCTAATGATCAGGGTGAAGGAGAGGGAGAGACAACATGAAAGAAACTGTATCCAAACAAGATATATGCAAGTTAAATTGGAGAACAATCCCAGAGGAAAGGAAGTAGTCTTAAGTGGGGGAAAAAGCTTTTTCAGAAGGGGAGACTTTAGCTGAGACTTGAGGGAGACTAGAGAAGCTCAGAGGCAGAGATGAGAGAAGGTGTTCTACACATAGGGACCAACCATTGAAAATGGTTGGAGCTGGCAGATGGAGAGTCTTCTGCAAGGAATAGCAAGGAGGTCAGTGTCACTGAATATCCAAGTAAAATCTCAGGACTGAAAACACTGGAAAGGCAGGAAGGGACTAGGTTTTGATGGATTTTAAAGACCAACAGAAGATTTTATATTTAATCCTGCAGGTAAAGGGAATAACTGGAGTTTATTGAATAGAGGAGTGATGTGTTGAGTAGAAGTAGAGGACTGAATAGACTGTGGAGAAACTTGAGGCTGGGAGACCAAGTAGGAGACAATAATCCATGTATGAGGTGATGAGGACTGGTACCAGGGCCAGAGGAGAGGCGACATATAGGAAAGATATCAGAAGATGTTATAAAGGTAGAAATGACAGGATTTGACAACCGATTGGATATTAGAGAAGGGAGAGAGGAGAGACATAGTTAGAGACAGTTCAGGATGACACCTAGGTTGTGTGTTAATTGGAACATTAAAAGTTTGGAACGCTAGTATGTTTGAACTTAATGAGAATTATCCTAGGAGCCCACAGACAACCCCAAAGTCCTTCTAATCTGGTTTTGCAGCAAAAAAATATAATTGTGGTAGTCCCTAAATTTTCCAGTCCTACCAGTGGGATTCTTTGGCAGTGATGGGTAATAGGTGCTCTTTTATAATGAAAAGAGGACAAAAGCTGGCTACCATTTTTATTAGCAAATTCTGCATTTATCGTGGCACCACGAAGCAAAATGTAAGAATATTCCTTTGAGTAGAGGCTCTGAAACTGGTACCTATGAATTTTTAAAAAATGATAATTGTATTTTAGTATAATTAGTTTCTTTTCTAATCCTGTGAATTTTGTTTTATCCATTTAAAAACATGCTGAGAAGGGATTCATAGGATTTACTGTACTTCCAAAGAGGTCCAGTGACACCTAAAAAGTTTGAGAATCATTGCCCAAGAGACTACATATTCCTACTGTACCCACTCCGCATTACTGTGTAGATCCAAGTTTGGCTGGGTGCTTAATCTTTCTTGAACCATGCCATTGTCTTCTTTCTGCTGGAGGCTAGCATTTTCCCTCTGGCACTTGAGCACCTAAACTTTGCTCTAACAACAAGCTCATTTTCTAGCCTGGGGTGTAAAATGACAACAAATTCCACATAGGTTTCTTCATCTGCTATTTTAGGGAGCTTAAAAAAAGTTAGTTATTCTATAATACTATTCAAAGATAAAGATGTGTTTTTTCATGGTTACCTCAAAAAGTAAAGAATTGATCAATGAAAAAAATGTTAGTTATTAATAAAATCATACATAAAACTTAAAAAAAATTTCTTCTAGATAAGTGAAATTCTGGTCAATTGAATCCACTGACCTCTTTAATAGTTGTCTGGCACACAATAATTCATATTATACATACATTCAAGATTTTTACATGGAATAAAATTTATAATAAAAATTAACTTGGATAAGGGGGAAGACAATAATATAAAATGCATATTAAAGGAGAATTGAGAAAGCTAAAAATAAAACCTTTCCGAATTTAGTACAGTTCCCGGAAGGGGTAGTCACTCACCTGCTTTTTCTTTCCAAGTTTTTTGTTCCATTGACCAGAACCCATACCCTGAGGCTTAAGTCTTTAGCTCCAGAATATTCTATGTAAGATACCCAAAGGAAATCCAAAGTACTTCTCTCCAGTGTGCATTTCTGCTCTGCTTCATCTATCTCCTTAGCCAATGTGTGTCCCTTTAAAAAAACAACAACAAACTCGTGGGCACAACTCAAGCCTAAATTTCTGGGAGAGAACACTTGCCTCACTGAACTAGAAATCCCAGAATGCCAGTCAGGTCTCAAATCCCTATTAAACTTCTTTGCAATCATAGATTCTCACAGTTGGAAAGGACTTCAGATGGTCTTTCCAGCTTTATTTGAAGAGCTTCAGTGATATGAAATTTACTTTTTATGGACAATTAATCTTTTATTTTTTGACAGTTTTAATTGTTAGGCATTTTCTTCCTTTAAATAGCACTGAAATGCATGTCTCTGTAAACTCTGTAAACTTTTGCTGTTTGGTCCCCAGATTGTTCTGAAAATACTTGAAAAATAACTATCTTAATCCTGTCTTCCCCCTACTACCTCATCAGTCTCCTCTTCTCCAGGCTAAGCATCCTCCTATCTTTAAACTAGTTCTTGGGGTAGCTGGGTGGCTGAGTAGATAGAGAGCTTGGCCTAGAGACGGGAGGTCTTGTGTATAAATTTGATCTCAAGACACTTCCAAGCTGTGCAACCTTGGGCAAGTCACTTAACCACAATTGCCTAACCCTTTCCACTCTTCTACCTTGGTAATGTTGATTCCAAGAGAGAAGGTAAGGGTTAAAAACATAAAACTAGAGCTTATATGGCATGATTCTAGCCCCTTCACCATCTTCTAGCTTTCTTCTTGCTCTATAAGCATTTCCAAAGTCTATCCTAAATAAAATGTAGGATCCAGAACTTTCAAGTATGTTCTGGGCACACCAGAGTTCAGGAAGCCATCATTTCCCTAATTATGCACATTATGCTTCTCTGAATTCACACAGAGATAAGATAGTAATTTTTTTTTCAGCTTTCGTGAGCACCAGATCTCTATTTTAAATTTGATCTTTTGGGGGCAGCTGGGTTGCTCAGTGGATTGAGAGCCAGGCCTAGAGACGGGAGGTCCTAGGTTCAAATTTGGCCTCAGACACTTCCCAGCTGTGTGACCCTGGGCAAGTCACTTAACCCCCATTGCCTAGCCCTTACCAACCACTCTTCTGCCTTGGAACCAATACACAGTATTGACTCCAAGACTGAAAGTAAAGGTTTTTAAAATAAATAAACAAGCAAGCAAACAAATAAATATGATCTTTTTGAATGCCACTGGATGGAATTGAACAGAGCTTTGTGTTGGCTTCTGGGGACGTGAAAGTGTTAGTTTATTTCTCAGTGGTAAGCAGCTTACTGCTTTCCCACTAGTAGAATCTGTCTCACATTCATATTTATGAGTCACTGTCTCAGCCCAGATCAACTTCCCACATTCATGTTTCTGTCAAGGCCTCTAGAATCCACATCTTGCTATTACTATGTCTATATGAAAAAGGAATGTGGGAGAGTCTAATCAGGTTAGAGGTAGTTTTGATTTCACAATGCATTTCTTGAGCTTCTAATGGAATGCTGTGAACACATTCTTTTTTTTTCTGTACCTTGGCGCCTACCTATATTTCAACTTCTATCATTTATTAAACATTTATTTTGTGTGGGGCACTGGGCTAGGAAACTGAGAGAGACAGATTTATCTGGCAGCTAAAGAAAAATTAAATGAGAACAAAAGTGTAGGAACAAATGCGTCCATAGAGCACAGGCTTCTTGTAGGGGAAAGTCATTTGTGTGGTGAGTATCAAAGCCAGGATTCCAAGCTACGTGTTCAACTGCAGTATGCTTTCCTCTGTACCATATACTTCGCTGGGTCTTAGTTTCTTTATCTATAAAATGTACATAATTATACTTACACTGGCTCTTTTAAAGAGTGATATATTGGAAAGTATTTGTCACCATAAAATGATGTAGAAATGTGAGCTTTTAATAAAATGTTCTGGGGGCAGCTGGGTAGCTCAGTGGATTGAGAGCCAGGTCTAGAGATGGGAGGTGCTGGGTGACCCTAGACAAGTCACTTAACCCCTATTGCCTAGCCCTTTACCACTCTTCTGCCTTGGAACCAATACATAGTATTGATTCCAAGTCAAAAGGTAAGAGTTTAAAAAAAAAAGTGTTCTTAAAGGTTGGCTTGATGGTACAATTCAAGGGTGAACCCTTGTTACTTTTACTTATCTCAATTTTGTATAAGTGATTCCTTCCCCAAAGCTCTCCCTTTTAGTAAGTCCATTTGGTGCCCCTTGAAGTGGCAGGATTTGGGAATTCACCCCTAATTAAATAAAACACCACAAACTGTTACAAAACTCATAAGGTTGGTCTTGTATTAGCATAATAGCATGATTCTTAATTGCTTAAGCCCCGAATACCACTCCATTGCTTCATCTTTTCCATTGAAGAGGAGTGATTTCTCCATCTTGTGCTAAAAGGTCATGTCCTTTTCTCACAGCAATGCCTTCAAGTTCTTATTTGGAGTCTGTTTACTTGTACTTTAGACACAAGTCCAACAGCCTCATCTGATTCCTCTGCCTATATCAGATTAGAAGCAGTTATAAGGAAGGCTGAGTAAGATAGGCAGGAACCCTGATAACAGCGAGGAATGACAACAAAAGGACAAGGCAAGAAAACAATATTAATCCCACTTATGTAATTTTTTTTTGGCAGGTGAAAGCATACATTTTTTTTTGGTTTATATTTGGGGGGGTTTTGCTTCTACAAGATAGAAATACTATGTCACACGTTAAAGATTCCCAAGGCACTTTCTCTACCACAACCCTTTGAGATAGGTAGTACACATGTTATCAATGTTAAGGGGCTCATGAACACGCAGATGAGCGTTGGAAGCAAGATTAGAATCAAAAGATAGGGAAGATGAAGTGAACTCTAGTGGGTCCCACCATGAGGTTCCTTTTCCTACTGGCATATTCTGAATTCCTGCTCTACTCTCAAAGTGTTTCTGTGAAAGATGAGAAGTGAGGGCAGCCAGGTGGCTCAGTGGAAAGAGATCCTGGGTTTAAATCTGGCCCTGGATAATTCTTAACTGTGTGACCCTGGACAAATCAGTCAACCCCAATTGCCTAGCTATTACTCCTCTTCTGCCATTGCTTGATCATATACTTAATCTTAAATCTCTACCCCAAAGATTTCCTTTAAAAATCTTGTTTTTTTCTTTCTTTCTGAAGATGGTTCTTTTCTTTTCACTCAGGCTGGAATTATTGCAGCCACTCACACAGGCAGATCCATTGCTGATTGGCATGGGAGTCAGATCTGTTCTATTTCTGACCTAGGGCAAGTTCTGTGACCCCCAGCTTCCAGGAGCTCACTGTACAGATGCTGGATTTAGGGTGGACACAGCCAAAAGGCATTAGCCCAGTTAACTCAGAACTCCCAAGCTCAATGATCTACCAGCAGGACTTATAGGAATGTGACACAACCAGCTATCAGTTTAACTCTAGGCAACAAAATAAAAAAATGAGTGACTTGACAAGATGAAACTTATTCTGTATCATTCAGAAATGACAAAGGCACAGGGAGGAAGAGTCAGTGATAACACTTATTCAGGGTCTATGTGAGTAAAGTGAGAATGATGAAATAAGGGACAACTCCATACACTTTCAGGTGCAATGTAGAAAAACCTGTAGCATCATGATTCAGTGAAAAAGAAGCAATGACTCTGGAGTTAGAAGACCTGAGTTCAAACCCTGCTTCTGATACTTACTACTTGTCTACTACCTGTATATGGAGGGCTTGTCGTGTCCTCCTAGGGCAGCTCTCCAGCCTCTGACCCCCTACCTGACACCCAGCTCTCACTTGTGGCTCCCAGTAGCTGCTAGCATGTGGCAGCGGCCACACCCCGGGCAACGGCTTTGACAGGCTGGCTAAACCTTGTGAGGGTAGCCATTGGGTCGTCAACCCCTGGTGAACTAGGGCTTTGCTCACCCAGCATGTGAAGACTGCTTCGGCCGAACAGACGGAAGAAACCAACAAGAAGGTTCAACGGCTGAGAGGGCGACGCAGCAAAGCACTGTGGAGTGCTTAGGGTGTGTTGGAGCACAAAAGACAACATGGCCGTCCAATGTAGGTGAGGAAGTCTCCAGGTGTAACGACTTTTCGTGCCACTGGACCCAGGCTTCCAATGCCGAGAGAGTGGGACTGTCTCTGTGCATCGACTTTTCCACTTACAAGTATCTTTGTGCACACATGCATAAAGACAATCGTCATACTCGGCTTCCGAGAGACTACTACTACTACCTGTATAACCCTTGGGCAAATTATTTAAATTTAATTTAAATTCCCTGGACTTCTATGTATATATGTGATTATAGGGTATGTATATGTGTGTGCATGTATGTTCACATGCTACACATACATAAATACACATATACACATATAATATCAATAATATACATACACACACCTGTTGCTTCTAGCCTTATTTCATCCAAGGATGGTATGACCTTGACATTTCTCCCTTTTACAGGTAGAATCTTCCCATGAAGCCAATGCTGATGTCATGAGAGAGTTGACCAAGAAGCTATATAGTCAATATGAAGAAAAACTACAGCAAGAACACCAAAAACATAACGCAGAGAAAGAGGCTCTCCTGGTATGTATGGAGGAAGCCATGAAATGAAAACCAAGAAAGGTTTTTTGTTTTTATTTTGTTTTTCTCATCATCAACGTAGTCATAATCATAGGACTATAGCACAAGAGAAGGACTGAGTTCATTTATTTGCCCCTTGAAATTCTTCCTAGAAATGACTTCCCAGGACCTACCAAATTAATTTCAAACTTTGCCTGACATTGAAGTTCTTCCACCATACAGACATAAATTTCCTTTCCAGTTTTATCTCCATAAATAAAAGCCCCTCAAACCTGCCCTATATGACAGGAAAACTGAAATCTTTACTGTTCTCTAAATTCACTATGTGCTTTTCTTCTTCCATATTATTTTTTCCCATCTAAAATGCTCTACCCCCATCTCTTTACCTCTTTAAACCAAACTATTCTCCAAAACTTAGTAGAAATGTAATCTCTTACACAAAGCATTTTCCATTTATGAAAAGTATCTTCTTCCACTGAGAGGGAGATGTTACTTCTTTTATACCTTGTTTATGGTATTGTACTCTATATAATAATTTTATATTTGCACAGAAACAGGAATTAGAAGGGGCCTTGGAAGCAACTGTTTTATAGATAAGGAAATTGAAATCCAGTGAGCTTAAAAAATGTGCCCAATGGTTGCACAGGTAATAAGGGTCATAATCAGGATTTAAATTCAGGTCCTCTGACTCCAGAGTCAGCACTCTTTCCACCCTACCATGCTGATTCCAGTATCTTCTATCCACCAAATACATTGTAAACTTGAGAGGGAAAGGGCTGTGCTTTATGTATCTTTATACATACTGTATCTTAATATACTGGCTTACTCATAGTAGACTCTCAGAAAATGTTGAGTGAGTGATTGATTGATTATTCACTTAATTGGATGAGGTAGTATTTGTAAAGTGCTTGGCATATGAGAAGTGCTATATAAATGTTTATTCCCTTCCATCTCTTTAATCATAGGATTTCTTCTTAAGGGTAATTTGGTGGACAGCAGAATAAGAAGGGCATCTGGGAATTCTGTATTATACTTGTGGCAGTGATTTTCTTCATGGTTTGACAAATAATATGATTTTTTGTGATTGAAAAGAGAAAACAAACAAAGCCCAAGAAGCACATAGTTAGTTAATATTGAATAATGGTTTAATATTGTTAAATAGTTAAATATTGAATGATAGGGTTTCTACATGTGAGAACCATGCACGGAATGGAGACAAAATAGTAAGATTGTTCTATTTACAGAGTTAAATAGCACCTTTCTACATATAAGTGAGAAGAATACCAATTAGTCAAACCCTGCTTAGGCTTCCTTAGAATTAAAACAAGGTGATTAGCTTTTCATCTTTACCTTTGCTATAGTTACTATAGAGGAAGCTATATGGTCCATATGGTTTTTTTATGTGGGATCTAAATCCTAAAGGATTTTCTAGATTTATTGAAATAGAAAAGGGCACTGGATTTGTAGTTTAAGGACCTGTGTTGGGATATTGACTCTGCCAATGTGACCCTGAATAAGTAACTGGCTCTGCTTTCCTCATCCACAAAATGAAGGGGGTTAGCTCAATGGCCTTTGAAGTTCCTTCCAGGTTTACATCTATGATCTTATAAATAAGATTTCCTTGTTCTTAAATAAAGTTTTTAAAATGATCCCATCCTTTAAAAAGCCAGAGCTCTGATATTCCTAAAAAGAAAGATATTTGAGCCAAGATGAATGCCCTGAATAAACTCTGTGTGTTAAGATAAAGAATTTGTTTTGAAGGAAGAGACCAATAATTTTCTGAAAGCCATCGAGGAGGCCAATATCAAGATGAAAGCAGCAGAAACCAGCCTTGAGGAGCGAGACCAAAGGATTGGAGAGCTGGACAGACTTATTGAACGTATGGAAAAGGTATCCCCAACACTCTCCTTTCTCCTTCTTTCTCTCAAACTCCCTGGAGTATCATAACTCTCTAGCTCAAAACCCAATTTCCGCATTCTTCAATTCTTTTCATTACATGATACACTATGTACTGTATAAATTTTCCCTGACCCCTATGAGCATGGTATGGGGGGTGTGAGGGCAGGGGATGGCTGTGAGTGTAGGACACTTTTTATAGGAGGATGTTATGGGCAGACTGAGGAGTTGTATGTCATTCCTCTGGAGCAGCGGTTCTCAAAATGTGGTTTGTGGAACAACTCTAAGACCCTTCAATGGTTCTGTGAGGTCAAAACTATTTTCATAATAATGATGTCATCTGAATTATAAAACAGTAAATTCAGGTAAATAAAGGCTCTTTTAGGTCCTCTATTAAAGGGTATCCTGAAAACAAAAAAATTAAGAACTACTGCTCTAGAGGATTCATGACTACTAAAGTCATAGAAGAGAAGTGCCAGAGAGGAAGAATTGGTTAAGGGGGAAAAAAAGAATAAAGAAATTAAAGGTGAAAAAGAAGAAATAAGGAAGGGAAAAGGGTGAGCTTCTGCTCAGTTATATGATAGCCTGGCATATAGTAATCATTAAATGCATTTCTATTGATTGATTTGCTTCTAATTATGTTTGATGGCTCAGGAAAATTAATGTACAAATGTGGCTGGATCCGCTTTGACTATGGTTGCTAAGTCCAGGTGACCTACTGAAGCCACTTACCATAGTTATCCTTAGAGACCTGGGAGAAAAAGAAATTCATGTCCTTAAATACTTTTATAGAGAAAAACAGGAAGAAGGGGCTATTACTGACTATATTAAACTTAAATAGTTCTTTCCACTCCCTCAGGTGAAAATATTAGCCTGTTCCACAAGATGAAATTTGGGGCCCTGAAGCAAATATTTCAAAAGAGGTTTTGCCCTTTGTTAGTTGAAAAATTCATAGCTCTCCAGCGCTTAGAAAGGGCTTAACTGAAATAGGAAATGTAGTAAATTCAGTGTTTATGGAGCCTGAGGGGTGCCTACTGATGTTCAATAAAGCTAATGTGTGTTTTTGGGGTGCATGCAAGCTTACTTCAGTTTGTAACAGTGTGACTCACTTTTCCCTAAGAATGTCAGTTTTCTTTCTGCTGAATGGCTAAATCCTTTTACAAGTTTGTTGACAATTAAAAGAATAGGGAGAATATGAGGGAGTCCTCATGGCTTTCTCTTCTTTCTCTCTGTAGACATATACCTTATTCAGAGATGGTATGAAATAGCAGAACCATTAATGATTTGGAGTCAGAGGCGTTCAATAAAAGTAGTAGCTACAACAATGTGAATGTCAAAAATCAAAAATGAATGTAACAAAATTATAAAGATCAAGCAGGACTCAAAGAAAGCATTATGAGAACAAACTCCCTTTGTGTAAATGGGAAGTCCACAAGTACCACCTATGGTACATATGTATTGATCAGGTTCCCAACTGTAAAATTGGGATCACAATAGCACCTGCCTCACAGGCTTGTTATTAGGATAAGACAAGATAGTAAAGGTTAAGCATTTCACAAATTTTAAAATACTATGTAAATGCTTGGTATTATTATTAACCTAAGAATGAAGGCTTGGAGACTTTTTCACTCTATTATCTATGATCCTATGAGTCAAAAAGAAAAGGTTTAAGTCAACCAAATGTTCTAGTCTTTCATCGTATCTCATTTAGAGCTAGTGAATTCCTTCCACTTCTCATCAAGCCCAAGGAAGCTAGCACACTAGCTGTTCAAATTGCCTTGAAATTTTGTTAAGTCTGAAGTAGGTGCTTAGTCTCTTGGTTGGTCTCATCGCCTGCAGCTTTTTCTTATTCCAGACAATCTTCCATTCAATTGTCAAACTGATCTTCCTAAAATATTGCTTAGACTTTGTCTTTCTTATATTCAATAAACTGCAGTACCCAGTACCTTCTTCTGTTTGGTCTTTAAATTCCTGAATTACCTGACTCTTTCCTATCTTTCAAGCCTTTTTTACATCTTACTCCCCAGCATGTATTCAGCAGTCCACTGATACTTGATATTTCTTACTTGACACTCCATCATTCAAGTCCAAGCTGTTTCCCTAGCTTTCCCCTAAGACCATCTCTTCATTTTTGCTTCCTGGCTTCTTTCAAGTCTCAGCTAAAGTTCTCACTTCTACAAAAAGCCTTCTTCTAGTTCTTTTCAATATTCATGATTTCCCTCTAAGACCACCTCCAATGTTTCCTGTATATATCATACAGTACATAACTGTTAATGTTCCTTCCTCCCTTTACATTAAGTGTTCCTTAAGCGGGGAAGATTTTTTTTGCCTTTTTTTTTTGTATTCCCCAGAACTTAGTGCAGTGCCTGGCACATATTAGGCACCTAATAAATAGTAGGTGACTGATTGACTGAGAATGGCTTAATCAGACTGTGATACACAAAAAGATCCAGAACACCAGCCATTTAGGAAGCCAGCCTTTCCTAGAAGTCAAGGGTGGTAACTAGCCATTTTTTTTTACTTGGGACAATTTGTGTAAAATCTTTCTGGAATAAGGACAATTAAGCATGCTCAAATATTACTGAGAAGGTCACCTTGGCAGGACGCAAGGTAGGGGGGCAAGCAGCAGATGAGGGTAGAGTTCCCTTAAATTATGTGTACCTGCCTGCTTTTTGGTAGCATCCTATTTTACCTAATCTTAAAGTAAAAATATATGTATATATTAGGAATTATATCATTTAATTCCCTAGTTTTGTAGGTTAGGAAATGATGTCCCCAAAAGATCAGAGATTTGAGCTAGACTCCTTGCCTAGAGCTTCTTTCACTATAACAGCCATTTGCAAATTGGGCATTTTCTTCATCTGACTTTCCTGTAAACTTGTATGTAAGCATAAAAATGACCCTCAAGTCCTTATGACTTTCTCTCCATAGCTTTAGAATAGATTTCCTCTCCTCTAAATTATCATTTCCATTTAGGGTTGGAGAAATGTCTCCTTAGCTAAGCTAAAATTTGGCATGCCAAATTACAACCCTTCTCCCCTTCCTACTCCTACTCTTCCCCCCCCCCCAACAATAAATCTTTGAGAGTAGAAATGCTGCCAGCCCTTTATCAGGTATGTGAACAGCCTGCCAGGAAGCATGAATTGTGTTAGTTTGTAGTCTTACTTCCATCTCCTGATCTCACTTCTTCTATTTTTGGACTTTGCTCAAGGGCAAACTTCTACTTTATGAATGACTTGTCAATTTGAAGCTTTAATTTCTAGTTCTCTTCACTCATGATATTGAAAATGCTATCTTGATCCTCATTAAACTCAAAGTTAGATACCATGGTGCTGCTTTACTACCTCCCCCCTTCTATTTATTAATCATAGACCTGTAAAAGAATCATAGACCTGTGATCTCATCCTTATGGATATTCCCTCTATAATTCCTTTTCCTATATAATTATTTTCTTTGCCTTTCCATAAATCTGCTTTAGAAGTTCAACCAACCAATCAATTAATTAATAAATACTTATTACATGCCTACAATGTATCAAGCCCTATTATAGGCCCTGGGGTTACAAAGGGGAAAACCTAAGTAGTCCTTGCCTCAAGGAGCTGACATTTTGTCAAGGGAGATAACATGTATAGAATCAACAAGTATATATATATATGGTATATTCAAAGTAAATACACAGAGATCTGCCCCAATAAACTAAGGCTTTCATATGGTTCTTGTAACATATTGGGGGTACAATGAAACATGAGGGCTCTTCCTCTGTTCTCTCAGGCTTGCTTCATGACTCTGGTGAGGTAGAGGAGTAGAATTTTGTGGAGAGAAGAGAAATAAGCAAACTTAACTCTTTCTTTCTCTTACAAATATTTTTTTGTTACTGTTCAGTCATTTCTGACTATTTGTGATCCCATTTGGGGATTCCTTGGAAAAGAGACCAGAGAGATTTACCATTTCTTTCTCTAGCTCATTTTACAAATGAAGAAATTAAGGCCAACAAGGTTAAGTGACTTGGGCAGGATCATACAGTTTTTTCAAGTTCTGTCCTTTTGAGTAGTAAAGAATAAATTTAATACCTTCTCTACTTGGCCATTGTTCAATTACTTGAATCACTCTTATCTTGAGACTTCTCTTCTCAAGACCAGATGTTCTCAGTTGTCTCTTATGATCCTCTGTGGTGTCGTGGAAAGAATGATAGATTTGGAATCAGAAGATCTATGTTCAAAAAGAAAAAATCTGTGTTCAAGTTCTGGGTTTGCCATTTGCTAGTTGTGAGACTTTGAATTTCAGTTTTACTATCTATAAAGGAAAGATATTGTATTATATAATTTACAGGATTTGTATAAGGAGTAAATTAGATAATAGTACTACATACATGAATATATATGTGTATATCTATGTAAGAGAGGAAAGCAGATTCATCATACTGGAATACCAATTCGAGCAGGAGAAGAGCAGGAAGGAGGGAGAATTCTGGAGAAGGAACAGAGGAACTGAGAAGATCCAAACAGTTGAATTCACTTCTCTTTGAGAAGTCCACCAGGGAGGTTGATCTGAGTGAACCTCTGAGCCTGGAGCATCCTCCTGTGAAGCCAGACCCCAGAATCCAGTGAAAGACAGATAAGGGTGTATAGGACTTTGCCAGAAAGCTATCCACCACAGGAAGATTTCCTCTCTATCCCTCTAAACAGTCCTGGAATTTAATATCATAGGATAGCTAGCAGTCAGGACCACTCTCACAATTGACCCCAGAGGGTCATGCAGGCAAAGCCTAACTCTGCAAGACTTGGGGAGAAGGGGTTCAATTGTTATCTTTAGGGACTTCCTATTTCCCACCTTCCTAGCACCTTATCCCACTTAACTCACTTGCCGTACCTTTCATGTGTTCCTTTAGAATAAGTAATTGTTTACTAGATCAAGTGCCTGCTTCATAGTAACCAAGAAAGGAGACTTGGAGTTTGAGGGGAGGAAAGTTACACATCTTTCCTCAGAGAGGGAGAAGCTGTCTGTATGTACTTTATTTCAACCAAGACTCTGAGGGAACAGTAACCTGTGATTCTGAAGGCAACCAGTGTGGGGTTTTATCAGGGAAAGAGATGGAAAACAATCTATCCCTTCTCTCCACCTTTTGGCCCTTCCTTTCCCCCCTCCATTATATCTGTATGTATATCTATATGTGTGTGTGTGTGTGTGTGTGTGTGTGTGTGTGTGTGTGTATAGCTATCCCTTCTACATGGTGATTTCCCCCATCACAGTCTTCATATATCCTGGGTTGGCAAAAGAAATTAAATTTTCTTTTTGAAGTTTTGTGGAAGTCACAGAAAACATGTGAAAGCCAGCAGATGACACAGAAAAAATTTGAAAGCTCAGAATTGCATGATGTATATATATATGTAATAATTACATTACTATGTATAATATATACTATTACATGACATATATTACATTTCAATATAATATATATATTACATATATAACATCAATCTATTTTATTTAATACTATAAATACATACAATTTCTTTTTTAAAGTTAAAATAAGTAAAAATTAAAAGTGTGTGAAAAGAATGTGAAAGCCAAAAGATGCCACACAAAGGCTAGAAATGTTAACACTGACCTAGATACAATCTGTGGCTAAATACTGAACCAAAATTTTATAAGGTACTAAAAACACTCCACAAACTAAAAAGAAAAAATTGAGACTTCTCTGGTTTGAAGAGAGGGACAAAAATTTTATTTGGATTTTCTAGATCTTGCTCCTAATCTGGGTGATGTGGAAAGGATACTTGTACTTACAGATTTGTGTGTGTGTGTGTGTGTGTGTGTGTGTGTGTGTGTGTGTGTGTGTAAATGTGCTAAGTACATGAGTGGCTAGTCATATGGCATAATTTGCAGATTATTCACCAGCATTGTCATTTTCTTCTAGAGTTTGTCAATGTCAATGTTTTTCTAGAATTTGTCATTGTTCCTTTTAAAATGAGATGTCTAGAACTGAATAGATAGGCCAGATATAGTCTATCAGAACAGGGCATGATTGATTAGGTCTCCTGGATGAAGCGAACTTCTAATGAAGTCTTAAGACTGTATCAGCTTTTCTTTGGACAGTCCCATCACACTATATAACATGGGCAAGAATTCTTTTACAAGGAGAGTGTTAATTTCCCCCTCCAGGATAGAAAGAATTGTAGGCTATTTTCCTGGTACACAGCCAGAATCTTCCTAATGTTGATAATCCATTCCAAACATTTCCCTCTCATCTGAAATTTGGGATTGTGAAGTGCTTCTGGAAAGAGTTTTGTGCCTTCATCCTAATTCTCAAGTACAAAAGAGTTGAGGAAGCGGAGTCAAGATGGCAGCATAGAGGCAGCAGAAGTTCAGACCTCTGAAAACCCTTCCTTACCAATTAAAAACCAAATACTCCTAGGGGACTGAAAACCAAATCTAACAACAGGACAGAGCTAAGGAACCCTCCTGCTGGACTCAACTTAAAAGGTACATCCCCAAAAGCCTGAATTTGAGAACACTCGGGTTTTAGGGGAAGGAATAAGAAAGGTCCCCACCTACAGTATTGAGCCTCCTGCAGTGGTTGGAATCTATGGGCAGGCAAAGGCACTAATCTAGAGGGAGTACCTTGCGGACAAAGCTGTGCCAGACTCAGGGTTTTGATCACAGGCTGCAGGGAGGCAGCTGGAGGAAAACCTCAAAGAAAGCAGCCCAATCACAGCTGAGACACTCCATATTGCCTACTCCCCTTCCCGAAGTTTTGGCCTCAGAGCACATCCAGCTTTGCAAGTTCAACTCTGCTGGGCTTAATCTTATATCAAACCTTCAGAGGGCAGGGAAGCTCAAGCTCCAACACCCCTCCCCCACAGGCTGCTCTGAGAGCCTTGCTAAGCTCTGAGGATGATAGTTGACAGAAAAGCCAAAACCCACAGATCCAACACATAATGAGAGGAGCAAGAGTGCAGGCAACTACAGGGGGAAAATAAGGGGCAAATATGAGCAAGCAACAAAAAATGAAAAAAGATTATAATCAACAGCTTCTATCCAGGCAATGAACAAAGAGCAAATGAAACAGAGGAAGAGGATCAAGGAACACCAAGCAAAAACACAGAAACTCCAGTGAATTAGACACAGGCTTTGGAAGAACTCAAAATACAATTCAAAACCCAATTAAGAGAGACTGAAGACAACTGGGAAAAGAACTTAAAAAGCAAAATAAGTCATCTGGAAACAGAAAACAGTGTCTTGAAAGCCAAAATTAATCAGCTTGAAAATGAGACAAAGGAGATGAAAGATGACCTCCAAAGAAAATGAGACCAGAAGGAGAAGGATGACGAAAAAGCCAGGGATGAAATTCAGTCTCTAAAAACCAGAATACAACAATTAGAAGCAAATGACTTCACAGGGCAGCAGGAAACTATAAAATAAAACCAAAAGAATGAAAAAATTGAGGAAAATATGAAACACGTCATCCACAAAACAGAAGATTTAGAAAATCATTCTAGGAGAGACAACTTAAAAATCATTAGTCTACTGGAAGACCAGGACAAAAGAAAAAGCCTGGACATCATCCTACAGGAAATTATCCAAGAAAACTGCCCCAACATTCTAGAACAAGAGGGAAAAGTGGAGATTTAAAGAATCCACAGATCACCTCCTGTACTTAATCCCCAACTGACAACACCCAGGAATATTATAGCCAAATTCAAGAACTACCAGACCAAGGAAAAAATATTACAAGCTGCTAAGAAGTCATTCACATACCATGGAACTACAGTGAAGATAACACAGGATCTGGCTGCATCTACACTGAAGAACTGAAAGGCATGGCATATGATATTCAAGTACAAAAGATTTATTATTCATCTTTTTTTAAAACCTTCCATCTTAGAATCAATACTTTGTATTCGTTGCAGTGTAGAAGAATGGGGGTTAAGTGATCACAAAACTCAGAATCACAAAGCTAGGAAGTATCTGAGGCTATATTTGAACCCAGACCTCCCTTCTCTAGGCCTGGATTTCAATCTACTGAACCACTTAACCACCCTGTATTTATTCATTTTAGTAAAGCCAAAATTTTAGTATAGTCTGCATAAACTCCCATTTTTCAGAATGGCTGTGGAATTTAGTGTTCTGGTTAAGTAGCTCTTGTGGTGAGCTAAAACTTAATATGTGTACCATAGCAGAATTATTAAATTTCAAAGAACTGGAAGATATAAATACCTAACTTTAAAACTATACTGATCAAAATTTGCACTTTCTTTGATGATTCAGAAGGGAGTTGAAGATTTTTTTAGCCTTGGACACTCATTATGAGCATATCTGTGTAGAGAAGCAGTGTCCCATAAAGGATAGTGTATTGGACAAAGAACCAGGAAAATTTAATTGTCAGAGGTTCAAATCTCACCTCTAACACTTAGTAGCTGTGTTACCCTGGGCAAGTTATTTAACCTTTTTAAACTTCAGTAATCTGTAAAAAGATATGGTAGGACTTGAAGGAAGGACCCTGAGGTTCCTTCTAGCTCTAAATCTATGATCTTATAAGATTGTAGATGTAGAATATATAAGAATCTAGGCCAAGAGTGACCTTAAACTCCTTATTTATCATATATCTGTGTCTCCCAAAATTTGAGTGTAGAATGTGTATACAAAACTGAGCCAGATTAAAGAGATTAGGCTTTGTTAGAGGCTGGTTAAATTGAGCTTATAATATGCTTAATTGCATTGGAGTCCTTTTTTGATGAATGAATTTAGTAAAGTTTCTCTCTGATTAGGAGCGCCAGCAACTTCAGCTACAGCTGCTTCAACATGAGACGGAGATGTCAGGAGAAGCTGTCAGCCCAGATTCTGACAAGGAAAGGTAGGCTAAAATATCTCTTGTCTTAAAATGAGTGGCCTCCAGTGGACAGAGGGTAGGGCTGGAGTTCGAAGGGCCTAATTTCAAATCCAGCCTCAGATACTTCCTAAGTGTACGGTGCAGGGCAAGTCATTTAACTCTGATTGCCCAGCCCCTTTCTGCTCTTCTATTTTAGAATTGCTATTGAGAAGAAGATAAGGGTTAAAAATAAGTAAATAAATAAAATGAATAAAAATAAATAACACAAATAAAAAAGCCTCAATGTAATGGAGCAAATGCATTTGTTTTAATAAATATGATGGAAGATAAAAAGAAATAGGGGCAAAGGAAAGATATTGACAAAATGCTATAATAGAACAACAAAAACACTTATTACTTTCCAACATGACTCTCCCCTTTAGACTAATGCCATTCACAGGCCAAATCTTCAACTTTATAACAGTAAGAATAATGAAGCCAGAATGAAAAAACCTGGGCCTAAAACATACCTCCATCACTTTCTAGCCATGTAATCTTGGACAAATAACTTAATTTCTTTGAGTCTGTTTCTTCTCCTATAAGAATAGTGATGGTTACAAGTGACTTGCTACTGTGAAGGGTTATTGTAAGGATCAGATGAAAGAATGGATATGAAAGTGCTTTGTAACTGTAAATTTCTATACAAACATAACTTCTCTCTTTCAACTTTGTCCTCCTTTCAACGAAAGAGAGGTTGGCAGGATTATGATTCTTTTTAATAATACAACTTACTAGTGGCTACTTAAGGTAGCATATCTCCTGAGTAGGTGTCACAAAATGAATACACATGCAAAGGATGCTTTATTTCACATCTTGGAATTAGGCTATCTTTCTTTAACAGTTTGACTGTATGTGTTGATTATGTTGCCTCTAAAAGTAATTTAGTTGTTTTATATTCTCCTGATGTCAGGTATCAGCAGCTGGAAGAGGCAGCAGCTAGCCTGAGAGAGCGCATTAAACACCTGGATGATATGGTCCATTGCCAGCAGAAGAAAGTCAAGCAGATGGTTGAGGAGGTAAGCTTTTCATAAAGTATTATAATGCCAGACATGCTGCCCATGGGCTTTAACAACATATTAGAGATGAGGCACCTCTGGCCAATAGACCAGATCAAGGCTTCTGTTTCATTATTTCATCAGCTCTTGGGTCAAATTATTTTGACCACAGTAATTTTAGCACAAAGATTAATAGTGCCCTGTATAAGTTTCTGTGGCTATTCCATTCACAATGGAAATTCTTGAGGTTAGAGGATCAAGCAGTTGAACATTTTTAATAGCTAATCAGCTGAATTATTTTCAAAGGGCTGTGATAACTTATTTTGATACTCATAGTACAGTGACACACAGAGTATGATGAAAGTTGCTTGTCTCAACTAGTAAATACTAAACTGGCTAAGTTTTTTTCTGTCTTTAATTTGTTTCCCTTGCCTTGCCTTGCCTTGCCTTGCCTTGCCTTGCCTTGCCTTGCCTTGCCTTGCCTTGCCTTGCCTTGCCTTGCCTTGCCTTGCCTTCCCTTGCCTTGCCTTGCCTTGCCTTGCCTTGCCTTGCCTTGCCTTGCCTTGCCTTTCCTTTCCTTGCTTTCCCTTCCCCTGACTTTCCTTCCCTTCCCTTCTCTTCCCTTCCTTTCCTTCCCTTCCCTTCCCTTGCCTTTCCTTCTCTACCTTCCATTGTTTCTCCTCCTTTTGTTTCTCTTATTTACTTCCTCATCTATGCTCTCTCCCTTTCTTTCTCTCTTTCCCTTTATTTCTATCCCTGTTGTTTCCCTAAATTAGCCATATTTATAGAATCAAAATACATAATTAAAATTTATGTGTACTTGTTGAATAAAGTTTCATGTTCCCTGTTCTTAACTGATATTAGGTAAGTTGAATACTTTATAATTTTTTTTCTTAAAACACTCAGAAATGAAGTTGTTTTTTCTTCTACAAGGTTTCCCTTACCTTGAGGGGAGGGATAAAGTTCATAACCTCTGATTTGTGTCATAAAGTTGAATATTGATTGTTTGGTACTGTGATAGAGTCTGCCACTAGTTATGCATTTGTGGGTCATTTTTCTTACACAAATTTTAAAATTACTTCCAGTGCCATTTAATTTCAAACCTGATTAAAAAGAGAGGCACTGACATTCCAGCTGGTTAGTAAAAATTCCTTAGGGTCTGATTCCTTTTCTCATAAAAAAGGGGGAGGTTTCAACCTAATTAGACTCCTGGTGGGCAAAGTAAATTTTGAAAAGATATATATTTACATTGGGCATTGCTGCAAATATTTGAAATTTGCTGATTATGTTTTGCCAACATAGAAAAATGATGGAATTATTGCTGAGGTTGGAGAGTGGAGCAGGAAGGGGGAAGGCTTTCTATTTTGTTGCTTTAAAATATGTTTTAATTAGCATCTTGGCCTGAAATGAGAAATCATATTATGTTATATTTTTCAAGTCTTTTTTGTTGACTCTGGTATTAGTTTTCTGGGATTGCTGTCATGCCATAAATATAAATGGGAAAGATGGCCAGTCCCCATTGAATCCTCCTACCCCCATGCTCCAGCATTCATGGTACCTGTACCATAAGATTAGCAGCACCTATTGGTTATTTTTATGGAGTCACTTCTCAAAGGGAAAATGTTGCCCATGCTATATGGAATTATAGTGACCCATATTTCCCTCAGAATCTAATAATAGATATAACCAGGTATCATGCTAAGAACATATATTAAATATATTTAAATTTCTGGTTGTACCATTATTGATCAAACTTTTAAGAGCATTCAAATCTAGGAAATTCATTTCAACAAACATTTAATATTCAGGCATACTGGTTTCACTTTCTTTGGTGGTTTGGAAATCCTATTCTTCATCTTGCAGCCAAAAAATAACCAACATACCATTTTAAAAGAAAAAACACATTATTGTGAATAAATGAGGTCCCAGGGCAAGAGAGAAGATTACAGTGAATGTCCACATCCTGCTGTTACATGCATTGTTAGCCTACCTAGATATGCTCTAGTTAAGTACTACTACTATTTTTAAACCCATTTGTTGGAATTAAGTTTCAGCCTATGAGAAATGATTGTGTATGTGTGTGTGTGTGTATGTGTGTGTGTGTACAAATATGGCAAAGATATTACCCCCGGCTGTGATCCTCAGTGTTAATGGTACATTAAGATTTTATTTTAAAAATAAAATGCTCCCAAATCAGGTGCTTTTGAAGAATACTATATTTGTTTCCTCTTTTAAAAATTATGTTTTAGATCAGCATGTCAGTCACATATTCCTTTTATTTTTTGTTTGCCTCAAGTTGTAGAATAAATGAATGAAGTGTCAGTTACTGTAGTCATTAACATGACAACTTTTTAAATATTATTGTTGTTCAAAGACATCTTAAAAGGACTTTGACAAAATAAAACCTATTTAGAGGACAGTGACCACAATGGTATAAGGAAATTGAAAATCATGTCCTGTGAGAACCAATGGAAGGGACTGGCCAAATTTCTCAAAAGGATTAAGCCTAAGGGGAGAGAAATGACATTTATTTTTACATTTTTGAAGATCTGTCATGTCAAGAGAATAAAGATTTGTGTGATGGTATGTTAGAGGGCAGAAGTATAAATGTCACAAAGAAGCAGGTTTTGGCTCAATAAAAGGTTGAACTATCAATTGATTAGAGCTGTCCCACCAGTATAATATGCTGCTCTGGGAGGGAGGATGATATCTGCTAGTTATTTAAAGAAAGGATTCTTCATTGAGTGGAAGGTTGAATTAGATGACTTCCAAGGCCAACCTGTGATTCTAAAATGTTTATAATATGAAGTACATTATAGAAGGTATCTGATTTTTTACTCTATAAAGAAATCCTATATATCTTATGATGGCATACCATAGTTTAGGCAGATAGTAGTATTTCCATTACTTTGGGAAGGTGAATCAAATCAGCAGTCAAAATCAGGTGAGATCAGAGGGACAGATTTTGAGAAGCAACTATGCTTGAGAAGTTAATTGTGAAATGTTGTTCCAGTGAGCCAAACATTTGTTTAACTGGCTACAGAGTGAGCTATTATTGGGGTAGTTTAAAAAAAGCTTCATGAGTATTTTGTACTGAGCGGTCACACTCTCTGCTAATGTTAATCCATTTTCTCTATAGCATAATATATCATTTTAGTTATAATTTTTCTGAAGAAATTCTATTCGTTAAAATAAGTGCTTTCCATTTTCAAATCAAACTACCCAGAATTACACTATTATGTGGTTCTCTAGATATATCCCATTCTGTACATAATATTAACAAAACTTACTTATCAATGTTAATTGAAATACTTAAGCATATGGTCATTCCTAGAGTGATCATATTCCCATATTAGTTCCACAAACTCATCAGATTTAATTTATATGTAATATATGTATATATAATATAGGTAAATAGATGTAATTTTGTAGAAATTATAATGAATTTAAAGTCAGAAGATGTAGATCCAAGTTCCAGCTCTACCACTAACTGTAAAGTTGGGCAAATTGTTTCTCTTATTTGAACATCATTTTTTTCATAAAAAAGATGAGAAGAATAGCTAAAGATATTTGGATTGATGGAGCTAGAAGGACCTAAGATATTCAGGAATGATGAGCAGGGGAAAGAAAGGAGGCAGTTTCTTTTATATGAAGGATGTATACATATATTCAGCTGGAGGAAACAAATGATAAAATGTCTTCCCAAGAAATCCCCAAACTGGGATATAAGCCAAGAAATATGACCCTAATTAGACATGAGTTGACTTTATTTGGTCAAGAGTAAAGAAGACTGTAAGGGTCACATAACTTCAGATGAATGTAAAGCTATTCTAAGAGGGTGCTATGCAGTTATTCTGTTTCCATGGAGGACTTGACAAGGAGAAAGAGATTAGGGCTGGAGCCATGTCAAGAACAGAACATTCTCTGATCCCTCCATTGTATTTCCAAATTGGATGACAGCCTTTGGGAGGGGCGGGATAGGCTGTGTCTTGGATTAGGCTTCATGCATTATATAGTAGAAAGATAAAGCATCAAGTTTCCCAAGTGTCAGTGCCCAGGCACACAGTGAGCATTTAATAAATGCTGATTAATTGTCAGTTATCCTTGCAGGAGAGAGAGAGGAAGGAGGGAGACCAGAAGAGAATAAATTATTTTACTATCATGGAAAGATAGTTGCTTTTATTTGCACGATCTACTTCTCTCCATTAGCATGTATTTTAATGCCCAAATGAGGGACAGGGTGAATATACACAGGGATGAACTAATGGGGGGTGAACTCACCAATCTACTAGGAAGACAGTAATTCTCCTCATCATTCCCAGCTCCATTCTGCCTCTGAAGGCTTGGGCAAAGCACTTAACTGCTGTTAACACCTCTTTAAACCTTCAGACTTCAGCAAACACAGTCATTCACACCTCTTCATTTGCTCTGACCCAGCCTGCTGCCTGTGCCAACCAAAGCATCTCACTTGCCTGTGGGAAAAAAATGTGCAGAAGAAAAAGAATCTCATAATTTTCCCTAGCCTTAGTGGGGAGGGGAAAGAATGTGAGTGGATGGTTTATAATTGCATATTTGTGCAAATGGGTACACACATCATTCTTTAGATTAATAAAGAGTACCTTAAATCATTATTGCTGTGGCAGTTTCCATTTCAACCAGCAGAGAGCATTCCATTTATGCCCCCCATCCGATGTGTCTTTTGTAGGCATCTAATATTTCTTTCTCTTCAAAAAAAGTAAGTTCAAGGGGCTTTCCTGTTAATAGTGATCAGAGGTCATTTGGGCTTACTGCATAGGAAAAAACACTATAATTAGTTTCGATTTATTATACTAGATCCTAGGTGGCTTTGGAAAGGCATGTACCTCTCCTAGTTACTGCTTCATGACAATAATCTAAATTTTTACCAAACAAGTATCCACATCTTTCATTTACTACAATTTAATTTTACCAATTTTACTATTATTTATGGAATCTAAATTTATTAATTAAGTCTCCTTCAACAGATCCTTTACCTATAATCGTCTATATTTAGCCCCAAACCACCTATTCTGAACACCAATAAAACCTCGGATAGCTGAAGCTAGATTAACAATTGAGTCCAAAACAATAAATGATGAAGAAACCCAGAAAGGAATGGCCACAGAAGCATAAACATTTAACAAGTGACAGGGAGGTTTGCCAGCAGCCATGACCTTCATCATCTCCTGTTAGAGCATTCCGTACAGCCATCTCCTATCCTCCAGGAGTTCTTAGGCTGTCAGAGCCATAAATAATAATTAGACAATGCTTTCTTTTTGGCGGATGGCCCTGGCTATGAATAAAAAGCCTTATACAGAGGTTGTCCAGTTGGACCGAGGATGGAAATTTTTCTCAAGTAGAAAAAGTGGCATGTTTCACAGGGAGTGGAGATCCAATGGAATACATCTTGCTCCCGTAGGAGCTGTAGCTAGGGATTGCCAATAACTGAAAATGATTCCTTTGTCCTTTTCCCCAAGGATAAATACTAGTGTTTCCCCATCCCTTTCTCCACTAATGTCCAGGAAGTGGCTATGCAAGTTGACTGTTCTGTAGCTTCTGGAATGGTGGCACATAACCTGCAATGCCCAAGTGTGGCATCAAATATGATGAGCCTCAAGGAGGAGGGGACACAGTGTACCCAGGGCTGCACAGGCTGCAAAGGGAACAAGTCAAAGCTGCCCTCTGGATTAGAAGTGGGGTTGGTCAGGATTTGACTGTGAGGGGTTAATGTGGTTCTAGCCTGAGTGAGATGGGGAGACCTAATCTGAAAGAAAGGAAAGAAAAGGAGGAAACCATGTAGGGAAAAGAAAGAAGCAAGAAAGAGAAAGGAAGGAGGGAAAGAAAAAGATTCAAATTCAAATCTTGATTTATTATTTCCTAAGTTTCAAAATGAAACAACACCTTTGCTTCTGAGAAGTTGCTTTTGCATATGCTTACACGAGAAAGGACCTTAGAAATCATATAGTCCAAGAATTCTTAACATGAGACTTAGGTACCTGTTTTTTGTTTTTAATATTTGATAATCTTATTTCAATAACAGGGGAAGATAGGCAATGTAGAGGATAAAATGATGGACCTGAATTCAGAAAGACTTATCTTCCTGCATTCAAATATAGTCTCAGACATTTACTGGCTGGGTGATCCTGGGCAAGTCACTTAACCCTGTTTGCCTTAGTTTCCTCATCTATAAAATGAGCTGGAGAAGGAAATGGCAAACCACTCTAGTATCCGACTCTAGAGTCCGACATAACTGAACAAAAACAAAAACAAATAAATAGCATTGGTTTCCTTTATAATTCTATGTATTTGATTTTTAAAACATTATTCTGAGAAGGGACTCTCAGGCTTCCCCAGACTGCCAAAGGGATCCACAACACCAAAAAGATTTAGAAGATCTGGCTTGATTTTTCCTTAATCTATAGATGAGGAAAATGAGGTTCATGTTTATTACAGGAACACTGGGTCTTAGGTTTCAGGCTGGAAAGGGCCCTAGACTAGTATACAAGGATGCCAATGTGAAAAGTCTTATGTAAGCAGAAGATACATGAGGCCTATATACAATGGACACATAGCCATTTTGGGTAGGAAAAGACAAAGTGAACCTACCTGCTCCCAAGATCACAAAGGCTTTTCTATAGTTTTTATTTTTATTTTTTTCTTTTGAGACCTCGAAAACAAAGGGTTCTTTTGGTCAACTTTCCTGATCTCTTCTTCTCTCTCTATACTATCTTCAGTACTTTACATCTTCAAAATCTCCCTTACCTGTAACATTTGTGCACATGAACACTCTTTTCTCCTCTACATTAAAAAAAATAATTCTTTGACACAAAGCCATTACCAATATAATACAAGATGGAGCAAATGTGTTGAGTTTCAGATTCTGTATCTTACCATTGGCCTTGCATTTAGTTTGTTTATTTTGAAAGAGAAAAAGGAAAATCTGTCCTTTCTTTACTGGTCAGAGATTGAATATCATTCATAGTTTCTCTCACCAGATCACACAATTCCATTTTAAATGAGGGAGGGGGAAAGGAGTTTTCTTTAGAATCTGGAACCCTAATCAACTGAATTGAACTGTTTCTAGATCATGTCACACGAGCTCTTCTCCAGATTTAGTCTTCGTTTCTTTGGAAGATGATAAATGGTGACCTGATCTAAGAAGCTATTCTAATTACCCTGTGGTGTACCATATGATGTTGGAAGAACATTCGTGCTTTCTCTGCCTGCAGAGGGATTTTTGCCCATTAGCATTCAAGAACCAAAATATTAAGGAAGTGCCATGAAGAAGAAACATCTTAAGACTTTTGGCTTGGGAAAACTTCCATGTAGTTAAATACTACGAAGAAAGAAAATGACCTCTTTTGTGCTGCAAACAGAGATGCGAAAGAATCTTAAAAGACTGCTCTTTTTGGAATATTTCAGAAACTGCAGGCAGGATTTGAGTTTAAAAAAGAAAGTTCTGTTGTCAAATCTCAAAATGTGATTAAAAATAGTATTAAGCAAATGATGCTTAGAGGCTTGGTTCCAGATAATCTATACTTGAAAAAAAAAACCTTATGTACAGAAAAAATTTTGAAAATTTTGAAAAAAAAGTTACAAATATTTTATCAAAGACATCACTGATAAAATGTGGAAAACTGTGTGAAGAAAGTAAAAGGATCATCTGTGTGTCTGATATTCAAATGGATCTGAGCAAAGGAAGTTATCTATACAAAATCATCCTCAATCTTCAAGAAAAAATTATGCAAAAAAGCTTATGTTGTTTTTCATAGCCAAATAATGTACCTTTATGTAGTAAGTGTATATGAGAGACTATTCTGTCTGAATAGACACAAGCATTTGTGAATTTAACTCTGAATCTTTTTTTTTTAAAGAAAAAAATTGGTTTGAGCCTGAGTTGGATCATTTTCCTCTCTGGACTTTAGGTTACTCATCTATAAAATGGGTGTCAAGACTAAATGGTCTCTAAGGTTCTTCCTAGCTCTGACATTCTGTCACTAATTTGCTTCTGATGCTAAGAACATTCTACCAACCCGAGGCAGTGACACAGTGGAAAGAATGTTAGCTTTAGAGAACAAAGACCTGAGTTAGAATTCTGGCTCCATCATGTCATTAGCTCACTACATGTGCTTGGGCAAATTACCTAACTCCTCTGGGCCTCAGTTTCCTCATCTATAAAATGAAGGCTTTGGACTAGTTGCTATTCAAAATTCCTTTCAATTCTAGTTTGTGATCCTATCATCTCTAAGATAAAAAAAATGTAGTACTTATGTTAAGACACATACATGAAATACATTGAAGTAAACTAGACTTCATCTCTGCTTTGGATTTTACAGTATTTCTAAGAGGCAGCAGGGCTTGGGTTCAAGTTCCAGTCTATAGTATACTTATTACCTGGCTTTGGGTTAGTCCTCTAAATTCTTTCAATATTCATTTCCTCATCTCTAAAATGGAGATTGGGCAGCTAAGTGGCTTAGTGGATAATGCACTGGGACCAGAGTGAGGAAGACCTGGGTTCAAATCTGACTTTAGATACTTACTAGCTGTGTGACCTTGAGCAAGTCATTTAACTCTGTCTTAGTTTCTCATCTGTAAAGTGTGCTGGGGAAGGAAATGGAAAACCACTCCAGTATCTTTACCAAGAAAACACCAAATGTCGGGCCATGAAGAGTCAGGCATGATTGAAATGAATGGATAACAATAATAAGAACAGCCAATAATAGAAAACACAAGCAAAATGGAAATAATAATATTTATACCATCTTTCCAAGAAATTGTGAAAATTAAATGAGATATTATATGTAACATGCAGTGTACTCCCCCAGTCTTGAATTAATATAAGCTAATATTTTTAGGAAGCCATGGTGGAGTAGTAAAAAGAGCACTAAAACTAATATCAATACCTAGCATTTAGATGGGCTTTAAGGTTTGCAAAGTGCACCACATGTATTATGTCATTTTATCCTCACAACAACACTGGGAGAAATTCTAAACTACGTTTACAGATGAGGAAACCAAAGCATACACAGGTTAAGTTATTTGTCCAGGGTCACAGAACTATATAGGCATCCTAAGGAGGACTGGAACTCAGGTCTTTCTGACTCCAGGTCCAGGGTTTTATTCATACACCAACTAGATGCTTAGAATAAGAGTTCTTGTTAACTGTGACTTTGGACACATAATTTAATTAACCTCTCTAAACCTCACAGGTCTGAGAAAACACCAGAACAACCCATACAAAAGTGAGGGAGAGGTTCAGAAGGCGAAGGAGTGAATGATTTTCATGTTTAGAATAACAGATACATCATGGAATGTTTGAGTGGTGGGAGAGATCTTACAGATGCTCCATGTATGTAGGCAAGAAAACTTGAGTCCCAGAGAAATGAAGGAACTTGCTATGGTCTCTTAGGTGTTATTGCAAATAAACTATTACATTATGCTCAAATGTAACCTCCCTGAGGGCAGCACCTATCACACTTTTGTCTTTGTACCCCCTTTAATTTGTACAGTACGTGGCACACAGTAGGTGCTTAATAAATATTTGTTGATAGATTAGTTGATGTAACTAATCTTTATGTCATATAAGAGTGCCAAGACATTGTAGACAGCAAATTTGTTATAAAATAGTTAAATAGTTATAGATTTAAGAATGTGAGAAGTTTGTGTCAAAGGTGTTGACTCTACTATAGTGTTATTTCCTACAGTTTCCCTGCTATCTTTTCTGCCTTAATTTTAACTCAGTGTCTTTCAGGGAGAAGTTTATCATTTCTCTTCCTAGAAAACATTACTAAAGTGTCATAGAAACAAATAAGTGCCATGAATCTCTTGGAGAATGTACTTGAACCCATTGACTCTGAAAAAATAAGAGGAACTCTGTTTAAATTGTGCCTCTGAGGCTTGCTACTTGTGTACCCTTAGGCAAAGCATCTTAGCCCTTCTCAGACTTAGTTCCCTCATTTGACTGAAAGGGGATTGGACTAGGCTACCCCTGAGGTTGTATGCAAACATCCCAGACTGGATTTAAACTTAGATCTTTCTGTCTCCTAGCCCAGCACTATCCTCCGCACCATCTACCTTCCTGGCAGGCTTTAATTCCCTGATATGAAGGGCATCTGTGATTCTATCAACTCCCACCACTTTAAAGATATTTCTATTTATCTCTGACCTTATTACAGTCCAGGGTAGGGTTTTTCTAAGGGCCCTATAACCTTTTGGGGGGTTGTTCAACTCTTTTGAGACACGGCACAACTAGCAACAACTGCAGAGAATGGAATTCAACCTTTCTAATCCTGCTTTAGGGCAGCTGGATGGTATAGTGGATCGAGTGATCTTCCCAAGTTCAAATCTAGCCTTAGACCCTTACTAACGGTGTGATCCTGGCCAAGTTACTTAACCCTATTTGTCTCAGTTTCTTTATTGGGAAAATAAACTGGAGAAGGAAGTGAGACACTACTCTAGTATTTTGCCAAGAAAACCCCAAATGGGGTCATAAAGAGCTAGATATGACTGAATGATAAATGCTGCATTGGGTGATTTTCTGACTTTCTGGATGCTGAAACCTACCTCCTTCTGACTGAAGGGACTTTCCTTGGCTTGACCCATTATCTGCTTGAGACTGATAACATCCCTCCTGCTTAGCAGAATTTCTGAGCCTGTGTCATTGCTAACCACATATTAGTGTGAGGTCAGCACTAGAAAGTATTTCTATATGATGAACTTTGAGTAAATAGAAGTGTTCAAATTCCAAATGCCAGAATTGGATATGGCCTTATTCCTAGTTTTATTTTTAAATAGTAACATAGTTTACTTAAAATAAGGAGTTTACAGACATGCCAGAAATGTTATATGTATATAAGTATATTTGTGTGTGTGAGTGTGTGTGTTTAGCATAGAAAGCAGTAGAGGCAGTTGGTGGAACATTGGACAAAACTCTGGCTTCGGAGTTAGGGAGACTTAAATTCAAGTCCATCCTCAGACACTTAGACACTAGCTGTGTGATCCTGGGCAAGTCATCTGATGTCTGTTTGCCTCAGTTTTCTCAATTGTAAAATGGGGATAATAATAGCACCTACCTCACAGGGTTGTTGTGAGGACCAAATGAGATATTTGTAAAGCACTTAGCACAATACCTGGTATTATTCCCTTCTCCTTTCCCTTCCCTACTGCAAGTTCATTGTATAAAGTTTATGTAATATAGATGTTGTTTATATTATTCTCTTAAAGCTGAATGTGTTTTCTTTTAAATTGTTATTAAATAAAATGTTGTTCTACACATTAATTGCTCTTTGGGCTTCAAATATGTCTTAGAAGGATTAGATATTCAAACTCTACCTATGAAAGGGACTTAAGGATTAAATTGTCTATATCGCTTACGCCTTGGGAGGCTTCTTGTACGAGATGAATGTTGTTAAGACCACTTATGGTTCTTGTTCAACTGTGGGGGAATGTAGTCCTTGACCAAACCTTGGAAAATCCAAACTAGGACTAGCAGGGGTCATGGAGGAAGGGGGTAGGCTTAGCTTGGATTAAAAGCAGTGATATCTCTTTGGTGAACACTGAACAAAACCCCTTTGCCTTGGGGGGGGTGTGGTTGGGAGAAGATGGCAGAGTGGTGGATAGAGTGCTAGAGTTGGTGTCAGGAAGACTAGGATTCAAATCCTACCTTAGATACTTAGTAGCAGTAAACCCTGGGCAAGTCACTTCCCCTCTAGGTTTCATTTTATTGATTTCAATTATTTTTTAGTTCCCTTCCAGTGCCAATAATATGGGCTTAGAACTCTCAGCAGCATTGCAGAAACATTATTCTCCAGGCATCATCTCTAGGAGCTGCTTGTTCTATACTCTCATCATTTCTTCTATCACTAATTTATGATAAAAATATGTTAAAAAGGAAAACTTGATAGCAATACATATGTTCGTGTTCATTGGAAATATGCAGACCTCCTCTGAATCAGTTTTGTCTCAAGAAATTTCATATCTTAAAAATTTTTTTTAAAAACATTTAATATCTGCTGTAACTGAATCCCAAAAAGTCTGCATTTGCCCCCTGTGTAAGCAGAGATAAGAAAGCTTGACCCAAGCTTTTTTCCAGTTCTTCCTCTTAAAAGAATGAGGACAAACGGCCAATTGAAGCAACAAACCCTTTCTACATTTAGATAAAAATCATTGATTTTTCAGGATAGCCTTTTCCAGTATAGCTTGTGACCTGGACAATGTCACAAGCTCAGGTGGTCAATGACATTTGACTAAATGTCCTCATTTAGAGGAAAGCACAATGTGGAACAGGGGAATTAAAAAAATCTGCCATTTCTGCCTGATAGATCATATTAATCTGTCACATCATTTTAAAAAAACTTGACCAAATTCCTGGAAAATGACAGAACTTCCCATTAAAACATTGAAGCTTTTCACTGAGGACTCCCTCTTCTCCCCTCCTTTCATCTTACATCACTCAGATGTCTTCCAAAAATATCTTTTTCATCAACCTCGTCTCACAAAAAGTGGCTCTTCTTGCTAAGGCAAGAATATCTATATGCCCATAATCTCATTCCATCTCATCTCATCTTCTCCAGAAGATTATCCCATTCTCTTCCCTACTCTCTCACTTATCTTCAGCCTTTCTTCTGGTTAGTTCCCTACTGCCTACAAACACCCCTGTATCTCCTTCCCCATTAAAAAAAACAAACAAACAATCTCCATTATCCATCCACTCCTGCTAACTATGGTGGTTCCTCTCTCTCTTTCCAGACTAAACTTCTTGAGAAGGCTATCTGCAACTGATGCCTCCACTTTCTCTCCTCTCACCCTCTTAATTGTGCAGTTTGGCTTCTAACCTTATCATTCAACTGAAACATTCTCTCCAGAGTACAAATGATCTTTTAATTGCTGAATTTATCAATCTATATCCTTCTTGAATTTTTTGCTGCCTTTGGATTATTGATTCCCACTTCCCCCCTTCCTCTTTGATATTCTCTTCTCTCCAATTTTTTTGGGCACTTTTTCCTCCTGTTTCTCCTCCAACTTGTCTGATTCTTTTTAGTCTCTTATGCTAGGTCTTCATCTAAGTCACACCCATGAAGTATGGGTATCCCCTAAGGCTCTGTCCTGTATTCTCTTTTTTTTTCCTGTTTTATTTTCTTGCTTATTTTAGTTTCCATGTATTGAACAATCATCTCTATGTAGATGATTCTTAAATCTATTTAATTCACCTGTATTCTCCTTCCTGACCTCCAATCTCACAGCCCCAACTATCTTTTGATAACTAGAGCTAGATGTCTAGTAGATATATTAAACCTAATATGTCTAAAACAGCGGTCTCTCTCAACTGATCCCTCTTCCCAATTACTGTGAAGGGTGCAATCATTCTCTCAGGCTCCCAGTCATTCTCAATGACTCCTCTCACTTCCCTACACCCCCCTCCCCCATCAGTTGTAAAATCTTGTCATTTCTACCTTCATAGCATCTCTTGTATATGCTCCATTTCTCTTCCGACACAGCCACCATCCTGGCACAGACCCTCATCATCTTATACCTACACTGTTGCAAATAATAGCCTTCTGGTTGATATCATTCTCTCTAATCTACCCCTACTCCAATCCACCCTCCATTCAACTGTCAAATTGATCTTAATCTGAGATGTCAATCCTCTCCTTCCTTCTCCAGTCAGTAAACTTCAGTAGTTTCCTATTACCACCAGGATCAAAAACAAATCCTCTCTGTTTTAAAGCCCTTATAACCTGGCTCCTTTCTGCTTTTCCAGCATTCTTATACTTGACTCCCTTCCTTTCACCTTGCTGTCCAGAGACATTGGCTCTCCTTGTACAAGGGATTTCATTTCCAAATTCTAGGCATTTTTACTGACTGTCTCTCATGTCTTAAATTTTCTTCCTCCCCGGCTTCCTTCAGATCTCAACTAAAGTTTCCCCTTCTACAAGAAGTCTTTCCCAGTTCTCCTTAATCTTCATGACTTCCCTTCTGAGATCATTTCCATTTTATCCTGTATACATCTTACTTATACATGGTTGCTTGTATTTTATCTCCTCCATTAGATGATAAGTTTCTTGGGGGCAGGGACTTTCCCCCCTTTTCTTTGTAACCCCAGTGCTTAGCATGATGCCTGATATATAATAGGTGATTAATAAATGACTTTACTAAAGGCTGGTTTGTGAGTTTTTTAAGGAAAAAAAGAATGGCTTGTTTTTGATGGACTCGTGCTGGGATATTTTGATTGCCTTTCCTATTATTCTATTTGTCATCAGTATTCAGTGTAAAAATCTGTCTTAGCAGCATTGTAGAGTGTAAAGAGCATGGGCTTGGGAATCAGAGGGCATGGGTTCAAAGCTGTTTCTGGTATATACTACTCATGTGACTTTGGCCAAGTCAGGTAACCACAGGACTTTGGGCAAGTCAGTGGCTTTTTTCTCAACTTTAAAATGAGGGTATTAAGTAGATGGCTTCTGAGATTACTTTTAGTTCTAAATCGAAGATATGTATCATCTCACTTTGGCCCTTTTCACCTCTATCTATTTTATGACCTGTCCAGCATAAGTCCTTGAATTTCTGAAAATTTGGGGGAAAAACAGTAGGGCTGCCACTTATTCCACATGCACTGTCCCCATGTCATCTCTGAAAGCTGAGTTTCCATATTGGGAAATTGGAGGGTAATTGGGGAGAAGGCATTCACTATGAAAAGGGGAGATTTGAGAAAAGGAAATAAATAAAAGTTAAGGTAAAGGGCAAAGTCACTTTTCCCATAAACCAAATCCTAATTAAGATCTTTCTGTATTCTAAAGCCTAAGGGCTGTACATTGATTCAGAAAACCACATATTAACATTATCTATGCTGTGTTGTATTTGTATTTATTTTCTTAAATATTTCTCGAATACATTTAAATCTGGTTCAGGCTGCCTATATGCCATGAGTTGGACATTGCTTGAAACCAAAGTGTTTTTTATTTTCTCAGAGCTGGAAAAGAGACTTCTGCACAAGTCCCAAAATGAGTTTTTTATCTGGGGTCCATGGATCCTCCTAGGGGTAGATTTCAGTGAAGCATGAACTTGGATGGAAAAAATGATATCTTTATTTCAATTTAATTCCCTTTGTAATCCTGTATATTTCATTTTTTGCATTTAAAATAATATTTTAAGAAGGGGTCCCTAGGCTTTACTAGAATGCCAGTTTCACAGAAAAGGTTAAGAAATTATGCATCTAGGTCCTGATCTCAAAGGCTTTGAAGTAGAAGAGTCCTCTTTCCCATTATTCAGTAAGTTTTGTAGGTCTCATTGTAAGCTAAACATTCAAAAGATGGTTGAAAGCTAATAGATTTCTGTGTCCCCTTCACTCACCTCTCACATCAAAAAAGGCTAAAGAGACAGAGAAGGGCTAAGGGAGGAAAGGGACCTCCTCTATTTAAAGTGATCAAAAAGGAATGCATTTGGGTAATATCCATCTTTCTCTATCCTGTATTAGGTTCTCAGGTCTTAAAAATTTTGCAAAACCAGTATAAGTACTGTCTTTTGTCACTCACGTCTATTTTTAAGCTAGTCCAGTTTCAAGGTGAAAGTAACTTTTTCATGCATGAGTATCCCCTTTCTGTGATGAGCATAAAAGTTGGTGTGGGAGATCTTCCCATCAGTTCCATATAAGTAACAAAATGCCACCTCCTTACCTCTATTAGGCTAAATCTGAATGTTAGGTAGTATTTAGGGGCTAAAAAGGAATACAGGGACAGAAAAATTGTGATAGCATAGAGAGAACTAGCATTTTCTTTTTTTTTTTTTGGTGGTTATATCTTCTGTGTGGTTATAGCCAAGTCATAAAACAAATTTATACCTCTTTGTATCACTCTTATACACCTAAGAATGATTTTTAGGTACCCAAGAGGATTGGACTTATTATTATTGTGTTGCCCACTTTAAAAAGAAGTGAACATATCATGAGTTTAAAATAAAAGTCAAACAAAAGTAGATTATTTTACCTTGAAAACCAGTTTCATCTTGAGCTCTTTAAATGGTATAATTCTATTACTGTACATTACTCGGAACTTAATAGAAAAAATTGATTAAAATATGAGCACTGTTCGTTGTATGTGCCCTGGCTGAATGCCACAAGACACATTAATTGAAAATGAATTTTCACAAACCCAATCAGGCATCATGAAGATGAAAAATGTACCTTTTTACCCCTTTCTTTCATTGATTTTTCATTTTTCCCTCTTAACTTCATTTAGCAATTTTTCAGTTACATTTTGTTCTTGCTTTAATTCATTCCATCCTTTACCTCTCAATTGGGGTATTATAACTTTTTTTCCCTCCTTGTTAAGCTACTTTCTTATAGTATATTACAGCAGGGCAAATTCTGATAACTTAATAGCTGACTTATTTCTCCCCATGTGGTTTATTTCAGAAAAAAATGTTTAGTAGTTACATTATTTTTTAAACTTGCATCCTGAGGTCATTTTTTATCATGAGAATTCCATTTTTAATATTAAAAATAAAACCTTATGGCATAATCATTTTAACAGAATTAAGGACAGATACATAAATGAAACCTTTCCTGTGAGGAGATTGAAATATTGATTAGTCTCATTATACGCAGAGGTATCTTCAAGGAGTTTGAGTAAGGTTTGTGGGGTTCCAATATGGAGGACAAGGGAGGGTAGAGGGCCACAAGAGAAACACAGCATGAGAAGGAAGTTGGCAGAAAGTAAAGCTCTTTATTGGTGAGGGAATATAATAAGTAGGGGCAGTCAGGGAGGATGGAAACAGATTGGGTCCTTAAGGAGCTTGGGTAGAATAAGATGCTCCAAACCAATAAAGCCAAGTGGGTCTTTATAGGGTTCTTATTTGGGTCCAGTGGGAACAAGCATTGAGGGGAAAGAGAGAGGGCATGGACCTGATTCACAGATCAATATTTGGGAACTGGAGCTGAGTCATGCTTGGAAATTGGGGGATAGGAGTAGAATGACTGGCCTAGAGTCAGGAAGACATGAGTTCAAATCCTATTTAGACCCTTAGTAACTGTGTGATCCTGGGCAAGACTATAAAATGGGGATTATAAGAGTAATTTCCTTTTAGGGGTATTGTGAGTATCAAATAAGATAATATTTGTAAAACAAATAGCACATGCAATAGTTGCTATTGAAATGCTTATTCTATCCTTCCTTCCTCCCCACTCCAGCTAATTCAAGTTGAAACAAAACTGTTGTATTCTACAATAGGAGACTACACAGCCAAATTCAACACAAGCCAGTTTCCCTTTGTGATTACGGAGAAAACAGGTCCATTCTGTGTCCTCATGATATAAAAACACTGATTAAATATTTCCCACAAACAAAACTAAGAACAAGATTAAAATGATTGTCAAGGAAAAAGAGATTAAAAACCAATATTCTCAACAGAGATCTTTAAACATCTACCTCTGCCCTTTAAGCAGGAAGACTCAACTATTTTAAGGTGGGATGGAGGCAACCTTTCATCTCCCAGCATATTTTATTGGCTAGTTGTAGGATTTTTCCCCTCTTTGATATTTAGGACTGTAGACTTCAAACATATTCAGGGCTTGGGATTTTTCTGTTTTTGATTACTTACAAACTTTGCATTTTAAAGATTTCTGCACCTGCCATTATAGGTGATTGATATGGCTACAAGAAATCATAGGATTGTATATCCAGAGCTGGAAGAGACCTTAGAAGCTATATAGTTCAACCTCTCCATTTTATAGAAGAGAAAACTGATGTTTACAGAGGTTAAATGGTTTTTTCCAAGGTCACACTAGTGGTGCCAGAATCTGGACTTGAACTCAAGTTCTCTGAATCAAAGCCAGAACTCTTTTTAACTTTGCTCCACTATAGAATTGATATTTACCAACAGGGAGCTTGCAATAGGCGATAAAATCGAAGAAGCATTATCTTTTATGTTTCCTACTTTATGAAAAACCAGCTATCTGTTGTTGCGGCTGAGCACTGTACTCATTATTCATTACCTACCTGTGGCCAAAAAAAAAGGCTCTTAAAATCTTTTATAAAGTGTTATATAACACTTGATACTGTATGATCTTTTGTTTTCACAGGCTTAGGTATTTGATCTTAATTTCATTTATACCAGAAAGCCGGATATCAATCATGACACTGAAATATAAAGTTACATCATGATCTGACATTATGAAGCCAGGGGCAATGACATTTATTAACTGAATGATCCTGGGAAAGTCACTTAAATTTCCTGAGTCTCAGTTTCCTTATCTGTAAAATTAAGAGTTGGACTAGGTGACCTCTAAAGTCTGTTTCAGCTCTAAACTTATCTTCAGAGTTCTCAGATAACAAAAATCCTCTATTCAGTCAATGTACTTATCCTGTGAAACTAAAAGTTGATTTAGTAATGAAGATACTTAAAATTTCTCCTTTTAAAAACTTGCTAAATTGGTAGTTTAAAAATATTTTCTTCCCTTAGCGTTTGTAATCTTTTAAAGAAATCCACTTAAATAATTTTTTGAAAGCAGTATGGGCTATGTTATATTTTCAGATATAAAAGGGACAGAGTACAGTTTCAGCATCTAAAAGAAATATTATTATATTTAAATTCTACTAACATTTGCTCATTTTTATTGGTGTTTTGCTTTGAGAAGACAAGTTCTGTTTTTATATTGATGAGGAAGTTACTCCATTCCAATAGAAAAAAAAGTCATGTGAGTTAGAGAGTTTATGGAGAGAGTTCAGTGCCTTGCTCCTTCTGCCATGTTGGATGAGAGAAAGAAGACCCTGAGGAGAGGGGAACAGCTTTAGATCTTCACAGTTGGTCAGAAGGCCTGATTAAGGCAGGGCCTTTAACTAGAACAGGGAATAGCTTTTGGCAGGTATGCAGAAACTGCCTTGGTTTCCTGGAAATGAAATTCTGGAAACCTGTAGAATACCTACAAGGGGTCCAACTACAAGATAAAAGTTCAGATACGTTAGAAATGAACATTCTAATCGGAACTAGGAATAAGAGAGACAAAGGCTAGGCAAACCTGCACTTTATAAAGGTTTAGCATAGTGAGAAAGATATTCAATTGTATGTAGGTATTTTTTGCTTTAGAAATTTTCTCTCTCACACTTTGTTAAACTCAGTTATTTTCAAGAGTCATATTTTTTAGGAAAGTAATCTAACAAAACCCAGGGGGGAAAAATATGGGAAATCCATAGTTCAAATCTCTTCTAGTTAGCTCTTCTGAAACATAAACCTGATGGTTCCTACCAAGCCACCTACTACCACTTGGTGGCAGCTTAACCTAATTGGAGACGCCTTTCTGAAAAAAACCTGTTTAAATTTAAATAGGAAATCTAAACTAATAAAAGGATAATGACAAACAGGCATGCTGGTAATACGTGCCCCAAATTATAGTCACAGGATTCTTGAGGTTATAGATTCAGGAGATTTCTAGCACTTGAAGACTTCTGCAGAAATTCTATTCCAAATGAAATTAACCACTGAAATTTAAGATAGGCTTTCTAAGTACGGTAGCTCTGTAGCAGGGCAGTCATCACAGGAAAGGTTAAGGAAGGCATGACCAGATTATATTTCTTGGGATAGATGTAATACAAATGGGTGCTCTTAAGAATACCAAAAATGGAGCCACTCTTCTAGTAAGTAGTTCTACTTTTGTTGCTTCCTCACCCCTCTCTTCCTCTTTAGTTCACCAGAAAATTTAGAATCCTTCTTACCTTACAATGTTGTTTTTTTTTTGTCATTGCACCATTACTTTTTACTCAAAATGTGTTGTGGCGTGACTTTTTAAAAATAAATTTAAAGATTTCTAGAACTTTTTAGAAGAGGCAGCTAGGTGTTTCAATGGTTAGATCTCTGGCATTGGAATAAAGAAGGTATGAGTTTAAGCCTTACCTCAGGCACTTACTAATTGTGTGACCTTGGGGAAATCATTTTAACTTTTATCTCAGTTTCTTCATCAATAAAATGGGAATAATAATAAAACCATCATACAGGTTTTTTTGTGAGGATCAAATGAAGCACTACACTATGGAAGTGATATTTAACAATGCAGCAAAATAAATTGGTAAAGGATGTTAGAAAACTGTAAAGTGCTACATAAATACTATTATTGGTTGTTTTTTTTTTTGAGACTCTCTAGGTGTCATAAAACCAGGATTGATGATCATTGCCTTAAACTCATATATCTTTTCCCTGTGTCTCAAGATGTTCCTACTTTCTATGAGTGTTTTTAGGGATAGTATATTAAAACAATCCATCATTTCCCAACTATAATGTGGTTTAGAGATTATGAAAAAACTTTGAAGGGAGTTTAATAGTGGGAGACTATTAACTTGGGGTAGTAGAAGGAACATTAACCAGATATATGGCTTTCAACGAGCCACTTTATCTCTCTAGACCTCAGTTTCTTCATCTGTCAAATAAGAGGCTCAGATTGGATGTCCTCCAAGGCCCTTTCTAATGCTCAACCTGTTGTTCAAACATTTTGAAGTCTTGAAGCATCTGGAACGTATATACTAAAAACAAGGTCTATGACCGGGGGGGGGGGAGGGGGGTACTTGCCAAGGCACAGGCCCAAAGATATGGAAGTGAGCAAACATAAGAATGCCACCCAATGTTCTAAGTCTATCTCATTTCATAGTAATAGCAGATAATAACGAAGATTTACATGTTGCTTTGTTTCTAAATCACTTCACATTTGACTTTCTGATCGTCATCTTGGCATACTTTAAGAAATATACACTTCAGGTTAAGATTAGCTGCCTCATCCAGGTAATTTTTATTGTATAGTTTCAATGGAATCCTACATAGGGAGAAAGCAAATTAGGATGAACAAAATTCCTTTATCTTGAGAGTCTTCGAGCCCCCACACTCTAAGAACTCATCTTTCTACCCAGTAGGAAGCTGTCTTCCATTTTTAATCTTCGAACCTTTCTTTCTTCCATTTGTATTCCTGGTCTACTACATTTCCTTCTTTTATCAGTTCCCCAAGGCTACATTTATAGCTAGATGGAGTATCTGAGGGGAGCAGATTGTTAGTTGTCCCCAGTTTAGCTTCCTAGCTCCTTGGGTAGATGTTCTGAAAACCTATCTGTTGCCTGTCTTAATTTGAGAATTAGGATTAGGATTTTGGTTAGAGTAGAAGTGCAAGGTATTCTAAATAAACTTTGACCGTCTTCTTTGTTAAGTTTACCCCTGATCATCCTTAAAGTTTTCTCTACTCAGAACTTCTTTCCATATTAGATAAAGGCATTGAAAATAAAATTTTTAAAAATCTTTACCTTTTAATCTGTCCTAAGTATTGGCTCTAAGGCAAAAAAAAAAGCAGTAAGGGCAGTAACTGGGTTTTAGTGAGTTGCCTAGGGTCACACAAGAAGTCTCAGAGGGCAGATTTGAACCCAGGATCTCATCTCCTGTCCACTGAGCCACTAGCTGCCCCAATAAACTGATCTCTATTTATTTATTTATTTATTTATTTATTTTTAAACCCTTACTTTCCATCTTGGAATCAATACTATATATTGGTTCCAAGGAAGAAGAGTGGTAAGGGCTAAGTAATGGGGGTCAAGTGACTTGCCCAACGTCACACAGTTGGGAAGTATCTGAGGTCAGATTTGAACCTAGGACCTCCCGCCTCTAGGCCTGACTCTCAATCCACTGAGCTATCCAGCTACCCCTAAACTGACCTTTAAACACAAATAGAATGTGCTTAGGGGAAAGATAACAATACTTTAAAATAAAATTGTGTTCAACAAAAGATGATAAAAGAAAAATAACATTGAGAAAATATGGTAAAATATAACAAAAAATCTGATATCTAAACTATATAAAGGATCTGTTAATGTACAAAGTAACTTTAAGATCAAAGGATATGAAGTTTTCAAAAGAGAACTACAAATCATTAATAATCACTTTAAAATGCTTAATAATACTTGAATAAGTCCAATTTAAAACAAATTAGAGGCACTACCTCATACCCACCAAACTAACAAAAATCATTAAAAGCGTGAAAGGCTTTGCTGATTAGGCTGTTGAAAAACAGGTACAATCGTTTATTGTTGGCAGAGGAGCAAACTGATAGCATTCTTTTGAAGTTCAATCTGGCAGTCTTCATTATAGAGTACTCAATAATTCCATGTCTGGGAGTATACTCTTCAAAGAATTATCAAAAACAACAACAAAAAAAAGTTGTTAGAATTTTTCATAGCAACATCATCAATAGTTGCAAAGAATTCAACTTAAATGTTCAACAATTGGGAAATGGTTAAATACATTGTGATACATTAACGTAATGGATTCCTGCAATGCAATTAAGATAAAGTATGAGTAATATTTTTTTAAAAGCTAGAAGCTGCTTTATAAAATGAAGCAGATTTTTTTTAAAGCAGAACCCAAAGAACAAAGAACGTGCTGACCGACCATAAGAAAGGACATGTTAAATAGGAATTAGAGGATAAGTAGAAATCCTGATGGAGAATTGAGAGAGAATAATGGAAAAGTAATATCTTATCGATTGAAATGACTTTATTTAAATGTAAATAGTTAAAGTCACCTCGATTCATTATATTAATATTTAATGTTATTTATGCCAAATCATAAAAATAAAATTTGAACTCTTAGAGATTGATCTTAGAGATATTTCTTTGCAAGTTTACAATTTTAAGAAGTGATTCACAAATATTTAATGAATTTTTTCTAAGAATATTAAATAAACTTTAAATAGAACTTGTAAAAGCAATTTCTTATGAAGGAAGGAATAAATAAGAAAGATAATGTCAAAGAACAAGATTTTTTTAAACTGGGTAATTTTAAAAAATGGAAGTACTCAAGTTTACATGTGATCTTAAAGTTGATATTTCTTTTGAAATGTTACTGATGACTATTGAAAAGTTGGTAGGTTCAACATTTACTGAGTACTGGTGCCATGCTTGGCAGAGAGATTATTAATCATATTCTTTGGGAAACTCATCAAACTTCATACTAAGAGACTGTAAGCAAAGAAATCTCCAAAGTCCCTGCCATTTTGGATCCTATAGTTGGGCTGGGGGAGAAAAGACTTCCACCAAGAAACAAATTAGAATGGTTTGACAAGTAGGTTATTAAATATTAAATAAACCTGTCTGGGGAAGGAAGTATCAATGGGAGCCATAATCTTCAAGGAACACTTTGTGCAAGAGGGGATAGCAAAGGCATTGGCTGCCTTTAAAGGATGAGATTTAGGAAGCTGAAGAGATATGCAGGGAATTTTGGGTTTATGCAATTTACCACAGAATTAGGAATATTCTACAGCCAGCTTAATTCTCATCAGAGATTTCTGCATAAACAGCCCTCACAATGTATCTATCTATGAAGATTTAGCCTGACCAACTTGTTAGATTTTCATCTTCTTATCAAAATATAGACTCTTTGGAGCAGTTTGGTATCATGGTGGATAGAATGCTGAGCCTGCAGTCAGGAAATTCTGTGTTCAAAATTGGCTTCAGAAACTTACTGGCTGTTTTGATTCTGGGCAAGTCACTTTACCTCTGTGTGCTTCAGTTTCTTCAACTGTAAAATATGTCTAATAAAAGCACCCACCTTCCAGTGTTGTTATTAGGTTCTAATGAGATTGTATTTATAAAGTGCCAAGTAGAGTGCCTGACATATAGTAGGTATTATTATTATACACCATTTTAATTATAGTATTCTATATTATTATTTAATAAAAAAGAATTAAGTGGAGTTCTCAGTTTTTACATACCTGACTTCTTGTATCTTCTCTGATTAATCATTTGGCACCATTTTTGTTTCTTCATAGGTTGAATCATTAAAGAAAAAAGTGCAACAGAAACAACTGTTTATCCTGCAGCTTTTAGAAAAAATCTCCTTCTTGGAGGGCGAGGTAAGAATCTGTGATTATTTAGGTGAAGTTCTGTATCAAATTTTTGTTACAAGAGTACTAAAATTTAATTTTAAAATAAATGAAGACTTTTTGGACTCAGAAAATAGATGGAAAATGACTCTCCAATGAACAAAATGATGAGGTTCTGATCATTAATCCTTTGTCAAAATGATTTTATATATTTGTGATCCTACCAGCAATGAATGAATGTAAATTCTTCTCCTCAACCCAGCTGGGAGATGTGTGCATTTCTTCTATATGAACTTTATAAACAAGTTGGTTATATTCTGAATAAATATGATACTGGATTACAGGTAATTTGGTTTTGGCTAAAATTTGAAAATAGTAAATATATTTCCTTTCCTGAATTTACAAATGATCTCATTTTGTCCAGAGGAAATATAGAGTCAGAGACTAGGAAGAAGCCTTAAGAATTCATATGGGCTAATTATCAGTTGGATAAACAAAGGATCTATTGTTCTAGATGTTCTTTGCATTAATCAACATATATTCTATTTTTAAATTTTATTGATATCTTTTCTCCTACAACACTTTCATTTCTGAATGTGGCCTTCTCCCTTCTACCCAGTAAGCCATTATGCATATCAAAGATTTAAAAAGGAAGTGGGGGAAAACCAACCAACACATTTACTATGAAGGATAATATGGTATCTTCCTCAAGATCTTGGCATAAAACTTCCCTTTCCTGCTCTGATTTACAGGATTTAAACACTATCAGAGACTCCAGCTTTTTTATTTTGCAGATAAGGAAACCGAAGAATTTAAATAACTTGTCCAAGTTAACAATGCATAGTATGAGTGCCAAGCCAGGATTTACACTCCAAATCCAAATCTCTTTCCACTTAACCATGTTGCCTCTCACCCCTCCTAATTTCTAATTATCTGTTTAGTGCTCTGTTCCTTGTTCCAATTCTCCCAATGTGGATTAATTTTAGATAAAAATTTAGACAAAGCTTTCTTTTTAAACTGTTCAGAAGTCCCTCTTTCTCATCATCCTTTTCATTTTTCTCTTTGCTACTTCCATTTTGCCAACTGAAAAACTACTAGCCCTTCTATTATGTTAGACAAATATGTTGTTCTTTGGACATTTACCATTTCCTCTCCTTGATCAAAGCTTATGTTAGCCTCAAAAACCTACTTTATCCAAGGTGGCAGCTAATTATTGGATAGACTACTCCATGGTAGAGTTTTTAAAGAAGAACAAATCTACAAATGTCTCAATAGAAATACAGTGTAGTGGAAAGACAGTGGACTTGGAATCCAAAGACCCAGATTCAAGTCCCAGTTTTCTCATTTATAAAATGGGGGCAATAATATTTGCGCAACTTTCTTTCACTGGATTGTTGTGAGGAAAGTGCTTCATTGTTATTGACATGAAATCGAAGTTTCTTATAAAATATTGTCAGTATATTTTAAATGCCATTTTTTTGCTAAATATAGTAAACTTGAATTTAAATTGAATACTCAATGGAAGGAAGACAAATGTTCCATTTTTTAGTGCATTTATCATATATTACATGTCCCCCATCCCCCAAGATAAAATATAATGTTCTCTGTATAATGCTCCATGATGCCTTTGTAGATGAGTTGGTACCTTCAAGTCAGTCCCCTAAAACTACAATCTCTCAGCATTTGTATGTCCATCTTCCCATGTCCATTGCACAAATATGGTAACTGCAACTTAACTTGAAGATTATTCCAAGAGTGTGAGTTCCAGAACCACTGGACGAAGCCAGTGGCTGATGCCATCTTGAATCTGGGCTGAAGGGCCCAAATGTATCATTCTGATTCCTGTGTTCTGGTTTTTAAAAACCCTCAAAATTCTCATTTATGTTCTTAGATTGTTTATTTCCCAAATAAAGAATAACCTGTATTTGTTTCTTCATCTGAAAAATGGAGATTACAATGCAAAATTAGGTAGTTCCTTTCTTTATTGAGTTATAACAAAAGCTCTCATTTATATAGTGAATAGTTTTCCAAACATTGTAAGTACATAAAGATCATGTCTTTGCTCATTTGTACTGAAATACTATTTTCATCTTAAAGAGAAAGTTGGGGCACAAAGTGGTTAAATGACTTTTCACAGTCCAGTAAATGTCATTGTAAGAACTGGACCCCACTTCTCTTCCCTCTTCTCTTTTTTTAATCCAAATATTCTCAGAACAATGAATTTTATCTGTGACATGGTCACACTAGTGCTCAGGGAGCTCAGGGTGGGAACTTCACTTTCGAAGTTTGGGGGAAGCTGCCGGTTTCTACTTCCCTTGCCCCATCCTCTTCACTGAGTCAGAAAAGATGAAAGGGAAGGGGGGGAGAGGTTGACCAGGGCTCACTGCTCCCCAAGCCTTACCAGGACATGACAGAAGGACATATGTAGAACTGTCCAATCCAAGGAAGGGCCATGTTTAGATTACGTGCCATATTCCAAAGGCCTTTATTGCTCTTGAGCACAAAATAAATGATGATAGCTTTGGGACAAGGCTTCTAGATGTATCATATCAAACCGCTACATGGTCACAGGTACACTGTGGAGCTAGAAGATGGTGTTATATGAAAGTCAGACAAGCCCAGGACCAGACTTCACAAATGGAGATGACAGTTTATACGAACAACAGAAAAGTTCTTTTGACTGTGTTCTAGGTAGTTCTACTTTAGCAAAATTGCAAAATCTTCAAAGGAATGGAAAGGAGAGGGGCTTTGGTTTAATTAAATTAAATTAAAGTTAATTTTCTTTTTCTGTTTTCTGCATATACACATTATATATATGCATATGTAACATACACACAAAACACATAATATTGTATATAGAAATATGTAATGTATGTTGTGAAAGGATAACATGTATATATATATGTATACACTTTATACATATGTGCCTCTATGCACATCCATGTCTGTAATGGAGGAGCAGCTTAGAATAGTAGATAGGGAGCTGATTTCACAGCTGGGAAAATCCAGGTTTAATTAAGTTCCACCACTTGTGGGTGGGCTTTATGACTTTGAGCAATTCATTCATTCTCAGTGCTCTCTAGTCACTCTGTAAGACTAAGTTGCAGAGAGGATGCAGATTTTAGGATCGGACTAATTTAATGGAAGCAAAGCCCAAGACTGAAGTAGAACGCGGAGAGACAAGGGTAGGTTGTGATCTATTGCCCAGGTATTTATAAATTGGTGGAAAATTTTATTTATTTGGGAGGACCCCATAACAATGAAAATATGTGTCTTGTCCCTATTCTTGAGTCTCTTGTATCAACACATAAGGGTGTAATCATTTGGAAATAATTCATTTAAATAGTGTTTCAAGTTTACCACGTACTTCCCTTAGACACTTACTAACTGTGTGACCCTGGACAAGTTACTTTGTTTGGATCAGTTTCCTCCTCTGAAAATTGGAAATAATGATAGCACCTACCTCGCCAAGGTGTTGTGGGGATAAATGAGGTAATAATTATAAAGAGCTTAACACAGTGCTTAGCACATAGTAGGCACTATGTAAATGTTATATAATCATATAATTAGAGAATCATTAAAGCTTTATATAACATAATATGTTATATATAATATATCATCATAATTATATAATCATTATAATATAATAAAATCATTATTATCATTATAACTGGTTCAAATCCCATTCTTCCCATTTTACTTAAGAAGAAACTCAGATTCAATCAATCAGTCAATCAATTGGCCTCTATTAAGCAACCTTATTTTTTTTTCACAGTCAACAGAATTTATTTTTTTTTAATTTTTTATTTTATTTGGTCAATTTCAAACATTATTCCTTAGTTACAAAAAAATCACATTTTATTCCTCCCTTTTAAGCAACCTTACTGATTGGTGCTGGAAATACAAATAGGAGATTAGGACAATGCCTGTCCTCAGTTGTGGTAGAGTGGAATGAGAATTGGATTTAGAATCAGAGGACCTGTGTTCAAATTCTGACACTTCTACTGCCTATCTTTGTGACCTTGGGCAAGTCCTTTCTAATCTATGAAATGAGAAGGTTGGACTGGGCAGCTTCCAATGTCCCTTCAACTTCAAATATTTGTCACTCTGAACCTAGGAAATATCTAATCCTGTATACTCAAAAGCAAATGTCAGATCTGAGACTTAAAACTGAATCTTCTGATTTCAAGTTCAATGGCCATTCTCATTTATGTATTATCCTATGATCAAATGCCATTGGGCTATTCATTATCCATTTATAGCATATAAATTAGGACAAAATCTCCCAACTTAGTAAGGGAAGTTCCTAGATCTGATGGCCAGGTACTTTCAGCTTGTCCATTTGTAAATGAACTGATTTAAAAGTGGATGTGAAAGGGCAGCAGAAATCCCTGTTATTTTGTCTCCTTGTGAATGGTAAAGTCCAGATGTATCTGGAAAAGATGTGGATGTGTATATGTACATGTGTGTTAATGTCTGTCTCTTTGGCTAGTGTCCAGTATTATTCTCCCATACAGCATACATTAGGTGACTGGTTTCAGAGTCCATAGATCTGTCATGACCTGTCTGCTAAGAGGGCATCTGGAATGTGTTCTCTCCCTCTACACCATTTCCCATTTATCGGAAAGGATGCCGTCTTTTATGTCCCATAGAACGTAGATTTATACACAGGCTGTGTAAGACTCAGATGAATAGCTCAAACCTAAGGCTTCTGCCTTCCATGGCACCTAGGACTCAGATTTCCCATGCTTCGCTGTGTGACATTTCTCAGTCATCCTCCACTGCCAGGACAACTTTTCCATGTCAACTTACTGAAAAGCAAAAATGAATGTGCTAATTGCATGACAACATCCTAATTTAAACATTGTCATCTGTCTCATAGATGGAAAAATCAAAGCCCTAGTGTATTTCATGTAAAGTCCATCGAGACAGAAACAATTAACATTCTGGAAAAATTCCTCCCACTCCCCCTACGCCATGCCAGGGGCCAAGCTTTATATGCACTTGAAAATAGAAAAATGAACATGCTTATGAGGTGAAACCAGAGAATGAGCACAAATTGTTCACTATACAGTGGTGGAGGGGTGAGGTGGGAATATGCTTTGCTAAAAATATTTTTTTTCCCTGTCCTTTTCCCTTCAATACAGAATAACGAACTACAAAGTAGACTGGACTATTTAATGGAAACACAGCCTAAGACGGAAGTGGAAACCAGAGAGATTGGAGTAGGTTGTGATCTACCACTGAGGTATTTATGAATTTCTTGTTTTCCTAAAAAAATTTTCCTTTGCAACTAAAAACAGACAAACAATTCCTCCCCTCTTCCCCATTTCTACCTCAAGGGCAGCTAGGTGGTTCCTGTCCTAGAATCAGGAAGACTTACCTCCCTGAGTTCATGGGGCCTCTGATACTTACTAGCTGTGTGATCCTGGGCCAATTGATTAACCCCATTTGCCCAGGTTTCCTCATCTGAAAAACAAGCTGGAGAAGGAAATGACAAACTACTCCAGTAGAGGAGCTGGGCTGAAATCTTACCTCTGATGCTTACTACCATTTGATCGTGGTCCATTCAATTTCATTAGTCTTCAGTTTCTTCATTGGACTAGAGGACCTCTGAACCCCTGTGTTCCATGTTCCTATGATCCAATCATCCTTCCTTTCTGTCCCCACTGAACCCCATTCCCTCCCTTCTGCTCAATCAGCAGGATCTGTAAATAAGCCTTTGTAGAATTTTTGACAAAAAGCAAACTTGTATTTTTACTACTCGAGACAGATGTGGAATTGTGACTGAGTGGTTGTTCCTACCAGGGTTTATTTCTGTGAACACTTTTCATGGGAACTATCACAGGAGCACTGATAGATCTTTGTGTAAACAGAGGCATGGAACAGGAGATGGATGGAAAATGTTTTAACAACCATTTCTTATTCTAGAGGGAGGGAAAATGAGTCCATTTAAGAACAATGCATCTCATCACTTTTTTAAACCCTTATCTTATGTATTAAAAGTGATATTAAGTATGGAGTCTAAGGCAGAAGGGCAGTAAGGACCAGGCAATTCTGGGTAAGTGACTTCCTCAGGGTCACTAGGAAATGTTTGAGGCCAGATTTGAACCCAGGACCTCCTGACTAAAGACCTGGTGCTCTATCCACTGTAATGCCTAACTCCTCATATGATTACTTTTTTTTTATCAGATATTCATAACAATTTTGAGTTAAGTAATCAATGAAACCATTAAATGATCCAATTCAAACATTATGATAGGTTTTAAGAGTCACAGGTTTAGAGCTGAAAGAGATCTCAGGACCTGTCTAGTCTCCCCCTCTCATTTTACTGATTAAGAAAGTGAGGCTTAGAGACATGAAGTAACTTGATCAGTCAATATAATATGCAGTATTTGAACCCATGTCTTCTTGACTCTAAATTCAGACCTCCGTCCATCATAGCATAATGTGAGCTCTGTTGTGGTTCATTTCTCTTTCTCAGGAGTTTTGTAGGTTGCCTGGTCACTGATCTGCTCTAGCAGGCTCAATGAGTGACCTGAAAAAAGTTGAGTTTTCAGATACAGGTGTCTCCCCTTGCTGTGAAATGGGATCTAGAAGACAATTAGCTAGCCTTTTTAGAGTCTGTCAGTCAATAAGTATGAAGTAGATGGGTGGCACAGTAGATAGAACACCAGCCCTGGCGTCACTTTTTACTTGTGTGACCCTGGGCAAGTCACTTAACCATGCTTGTCTCAGTTTCCTCATCTGGAAAATGAACTGGAAAAGGAAACAGCAAACCACTCCAGTATCTTTGTCAAGCAAACCCCAAATATGGTCATGAAGAGTCAGACATGACCAAACAACAACAATAAAAGAGTAGGAGTCAGAGCCCCTCCCCAAAGGATCTTATATTCAAAGACAATTCAATGATTTTTAAGTGTCAGTCAATACCAGACCCTGGACACAAAGACAAAATACGAACGAATTGCTGTCTAGACACATCATGTATGTAGATATTTAGCACAAAGTATAAAGAATGTGATAATAAATGTTATCAAGTATATTGAATAAGATCATACACAGTAAGATACTTTTAATCCTTAAAGCACTGTACTACATATTAGCAGTTCTTATATATCATTACCATTTTTAGAAAAATCATTGCAAGAGGGAGAATTTGATCTGAGAGAAGCTGACCATTTTCTCTTACCCTATTTATACTTTACGGGATACATGGATTACCATTTAAAATGCCCATTCAAGTATTCAACCAGAATTTTATCTGATCTCCATAGAGCCTTTGCTTTGCAGGTATCTTATCCTATTTCCATTTTTTCTAGCCTCATTTTTTTCTTGCTTGTTTTTCCAGCATCTTATCTACTATTTTTCTTTTTCATTTATCCTCTCTGATTTCTAATTATGCTTCTTTCAACTAGCCACTTGTGTGTCTCAAGGAATTCACTAGGCCTGGCACCTAGAGTCCTTGTTTGACAACCATGTTTGCACTGCTTGTCTCCTTGCGAAATGTAGGGTTTTTTTTTTATTATGCTCACATAATTAAAAGGAAATATAAACATAGCTTGAGTCTGTGCATCATGAATATGTAGTACCAAGTGCACAATAAAAGTTTATCAGAAAATAAGGAGTGACCATGGGCAAGGCTGTTTTTTAAATCCAAATCTTGGCCACTTTCCTTTCCTTTTTTTTCTTTTCCCCAAGTACCCAAGTGGCTTAGTCTGCACTAATTGACTGCCTAATAAATCCTGTTTGGCTAAGAGGAATACAAAACTATGCCTGAAGCCAATAAATTGTTTGTTTTTAAATTCCCACACTTTAACTTAAAACAAAATCAGCTTTTCAATCTGTGTGCCAAAGTTTAGCCCAAAGCTAACTTTTATGGCTAAGTTATGGAACCACAAATCGGTTTTCATAATGGAAGTACTGACAGACCCATAACTTATGTCGGTAGTGAACCTGGAAGCCACTTTAGTGGCTTTTGTAAAAGCTTATGTAAAAGTGGCTTATGTAAAAGCAGCTTTTACATAAGTTTCATAGTCAGTTTCCCCCCAGCTACATCAGAGTGACCTAACTGCCTTGGTCATTCAGTGGTAGATGTTGAAAGTGTGTACAGTGAGCTACATTTTTCAATTTCCTAAAATTTTATATTCTTCTGGATTTTTAATATGACTTAAGGATGTCAGATGATAGGTCCCAAGCTGTACTCTACATTCTAGTGTGTTTTGTGGTTAATATTCTGGCTCCAGACTAACTTGTGTCAGAGAATATTTTATAGTTGATTTTTTTCTAAATCATCTCACTGGATCCATTTTTCTTGTTATTAAAGTTGTCGAATGTTAGAGGCAGATTTTTTAGTGAATGTTTTTGTTTCCTGCCAGAAACTAATAGGTAAAATAAAAGTGAACTTAATTTTAGAGAGATGTTTACTGTGCTGATCAGAATATACCCTATAGCCATAGTAGGAAATGATAGAAATGGTAGATTTAGAACTGAAAGGGGCACGCGATGTCAGTGCTTCTACTTTATGGATAGGAAAATTGAGGCCCATGTATCTTAAGTGTTGTTCATGATGTCAAACAGGTAATAATGGGCTTTGAAAAAGAAAAATGCATTAATATGTATTGAAAACTAATAGTGATTACAGTTTTTGCAAACCGTATTTGGAGAAATAATTCTAGCTTTAATTTGGACTAACATAGTATGTGTTTTTAAAAAACAGGGCAAATCAGGCTTTTTCTTCTTTGATTTCTCTACATTTGACAACATTGTTGTTCTGGCCTTTTCAAAAACTCACTTTTCTTTTCTTTCCTGACATTAAACATTATGCTCCTCTATCTCCTTTGCTGGCTACTCTTCTTCCTCCTGGCTCCAAATATTGGCATCTTGGAAAGTTCTTTCCTCAGCTCTCTTCTGTTTCTTTTCTCTCCTACTTACTCCTTCTCTTATTGACTAATAGATTGAACCATCACTTCTATAGGTATTATTTCTACACCTGTATCTCCTGGGCTCTTACCTCAAATTTCAGCTTCCTGCTGGGTTTTTATACCTAGATGGTCTGTTTGCCAACACCTCAAACTCAGTGCATCTAAAATTGAGGTAACCACAGTCGATCCTAATTGATCTGTCTTCCATTACGCTCTTTTCCCTCTGATAATCTTTCTGATCACCCTTAGATTAATTTTCTAAAATCATTACTTAAATCACAATTTTCTTAAATCATGTCATTTCTTTACTCATAAACCTTCAAGGGGGTCCTCCTTACTTAGAAAATGAAATTCAACTTTCTTAGCTTGGTATTCAGACCATCTACAATTTAATCTTAGAGTACATTTCTGAAATCATTTTAAACCAGTCTGCTGTGTACATCTAGTCATTTTCAGTTGTGTCCAACTCTTTGTGACCCTTTTCGGAGTTTTCTTGGCAAAAAAATACTGGAGTAGTTTGCTATTTTCTTCTTCAGCTCATTTGACAGATAAGGAAACTGAGGCAAACAGAGTTAAGTGATTGACCCAAGGTGACACAACAAGTAAGTGTCTGAAGCCAGATTTGAACTCAAGAAGATGACTCTACCTGATTTCAGGTTCAGCACTCCCTCCATTGCTTCATCCAGCTGTTCCATCCCCTACTTGAATCTTGTCTTTTACCAGAATGATATTTTGTCACTTCTGGAAAGATATCTACCTCCTTTCCACTGCTTTTGCCATTTCTTCTACATGGAAGACTTCCCCACACCTCCTTCCTTCACTGTCTTCAACCCATAAAATCCCAGGCTAGGTGTCATCTATTCCAGGAAGCCTTCCTTCTCTTATCAACTCAATTAGAAGTGACCTCTCCCTCTACAACAAAAGCAAAACATATATATTAAATTTTTCCTTCATACTCTGAGCACTGCATAAGGCTCTGGAGACACACAGACAAAGTGAAAACAATTTTGGCCCTAAAAGAGCTTCTGGAGTCTATGGAATATTTTAAATATTTTATAATACTCACGGATTGTGCACTATCTCATTGCCTAGTTAATTGTGAACATGTTCCAGCTTCTCAAGTACCTTTCTATCCCATAGTGTGGAAGGAAGGATAGATGAAAGGAAGGACAGAAAGATTAAAGCCATCAGAGGCCATAAAACTCAAATCTTTACTTATTCAATTATCTGGGCACAGAGTTGAACATCCTTGAATTTACTCTCCATTCTTCCAGAAAAGTGAGGAACTAGATTTAGACAGTCCAGATAATCCTCCCTCCTTAGCTTCCCTCCCCACCAGGGAAGCCAGGCTCACAGTGGGTGGGAAATGACGTTTTTTAAGGTGCTACTTATTGGAAACCAGCATGTCATCAAGGGAAACAGTAACTCCATCGATTTTTAGGAGCAAAATGACATCCTAGCTTTTAGTCAAAATGCTACATGTTTATTTACTGGCCCTGCTTTTTTTGTGTGGTGGGGACGAAATTTGTTGAGGGAGGATGTTGAAAACTGAAAGCAGGAGATATGAAAAATAATAGATTAAAAGTACCAAACTATATTGTATAACATGTCTAAAATTCTACCATAAAGCGAGCTATTCATGACCTGTTTTTCTCTCATTTTCAACTCAAAAGGAAAAAAAAATTGAAAATGAGATAAAACAAAATTACAAACAAAAAGTCCCTTATTCTGGAAAGGCAGCTATTATGAAGCTAGCTATTTCCTCATCTTATGACTTTTAGGATACTGTTCCTTGAGATGGTCTTTGTTATATGTATTTTCACTACTGTAAGCATTAAGACGCATTAATGAGTCACTAAATTTTGAGGAGAATGCCCTTTCTATGGAAATTGAATCAGTTTGAACTCCTCAAGGGTAGTGAGAGGTTGGCTTTGATGTTTCTAACTTGCTTTTTCTCATTTTTTTAGTCAAACGAGTAGGACTCGAGAAATTGTAAGACCTGCAAGGACCTATGCACCGTACACACGAGTAATGGAATTTACTATGAAGAAAGCTATAACTGAAGCAGAAAAATAAGTCCATTCATTGCAGAGGAATAAATGCACTGGAACTGCAACATAGAATCTGGATGTTACTTCCTCAATACACATATTTGCATCAATGGGAATTAGAATTGTTACAAAGTTAGCAGTCCTTTGGGGGAACCTAGAGATGGCGGTTGGGAGAGATAAGGATGGGGGAAGAAGCTTGAAGTGCAATATGTCATATTTCAAACACTAAACCCAAATATCCTTATACACAGTGTTTTCCGTGACTTTCTATGGACCCACGAAGATTTTTGTTGGTGGGATTCATTTACAATCTGTCATTTTATTAGATTTGGGTTATTAATAGAGGAAAGGGGCATTAATTAAAAAGTGATTTGTGTTTTTTTTTCATGCCAGGATCACTTGTTACATATACTATGAAGGTTTTGTTACCCATAAAGTATTAGAAGTTAATATTTTTCTTTGGCACAGAGACATTTTGTCTATGAAAAGGTCTGTCGGACACACTTTGAAACTCTAAAGTGGAAATGAAGACTTCTTGGCTGTCAGATGCTGGTGACTGTTGAGCACAGATGTCTGTCTGCTGAAGGCTCTGTGTTTCACATGAGCCCCAGTGAAGAATGATTCTAATGCCTGGGCAGGAATCTTAAAGCGGTATCCTGGAGTTCTAAAGCCCTTTGCTATTCATTTGTGCCTTGTGTCTTCATTGGGCCAACAGAAATCACCATATTTATTTCTACCTATGAGCATTTTTCTTTCTCATTTCAACTGAAGATAATTTTGTATGTTAAAATTTTACTAATTTAATTTTTCAATAACAATTGATGTTTTTTTCTTAAATGAATATTTTATTCAAGCAGATAGTACCTTGGTATTATAACCCCCGATGCATTTATTTAATAAATACTATATATTTTGTTCTATTGATTGGTCCTTAGTGTTTCATTTGTGTCCATGTTAAAAGGGTGGGAGGCAAAGGAAGAACTTCAAATAAAGTTTAACATAAAGCAAAAACAAGTTTTTAAATTAGTGAAGTCTTTGGAAGAAAGATAAGCCTCAAGACGATGTCTTTAAAATTACTATAATACACAGGTAGGCCTACTTAACTTCATTATTATTTGGTTCTAGTTAAAAAAAAATCATTGTCAGGGGAAATGATTTTATAGGAGACAATGCAGTTCCACAGGGACTATACTAGGTGCACAGTGAAGTTCGATCCTAACCTGTTAACTTTTATTGTGAAACAATGTTGGATGGACATTGGTTGCAGAGGTTATCTCTACCTAGCTTCTTGACTTTCAAACCATTGCATTTTTTAGGTGATACCTCATAGGACAGCTAAACCAACTCTTTTATTTTACAGATGAGGAAACTGAGACTAAAAAGGTTAAGTGACTTACCCAAAGTCACAAGGGTAGTATATAGCAAGCAGAGTAGGGATTCAAACCTAGTTCCTCTGAAAATAATCCAGGAAAATGTCCACAATATAATATTAATATAATAATAATAATAATAATAATGGAATAACACTGAGCCATCAGTGTTAGAGGACACCAAAATTTTTTTTATTATTTATGCTGATGGTGGGGGCACAATGAGAAAAGATTGGCAATGATTGATAAATATCAGTGGAGGAATTGGCAGGGGGAAACTAGCCCTGGAATTGGGCAATAGTGAAATCATCCCTAGAACCAACCACATGGCACTAGAGAATATCTGAGGTATTCTACAGCAAGTAGCAGACCAGGATCTAGTTTCATGACCTGCTTATTCTAGTTGTCTCAATAATTCTCCTAACATAGCACATAAATTCTGCTGAGTGAGAGACAGAAATGAAGGATGGCTCCCTGAAACTCCCACATTTCTCTTTCATTCTCTTAAAATGCAAATATGGAAATTAAAAAATGAGTAGAAAAGAGTCAGAAATTATCTTTAAAGTAGCAGAATGTCAAGGAAGGCATTAAATCCTCCTTTGTTGCCCTATGTACAAAATAATAAATGTTCACACATATTTTATATAAATACATATTATATAGATGTCTATATATGTACCTGTGAAAAATTACTTTGCTGTTCTTCAATTGGCTTTAAAAATCTACAAATACCAAATATTAGTAAGCCCCTTTCATAGAGACTATTAAGGGTACTTAGGAGGAATTGACATTTAAGGATAACGGAATTAAAAGACAGATGGTATTGTTTTTAGGTCTTTTGACAAAAGGTTAATGCCATAGAATCTCAAAACTCCCTACCAATTATATTCTAAAGAGATTAAGAAAAAAGACATATTTAACAATGTCTTCTTATGCATTTGGTAGAGTTCAGAATTTGAGAAATTAGTTCAAATATGACTTCTCTAAGCACAGTAAAATTTGTATCTGGGAATTTATTTTAGTTAAGTATCTTAATATGATACAAACTCTCTGTTTTTGTTTGACAGACTCCACTAATGTGGAAATTTCCCTGCAACCTAGGGCTGCCTTTTTTCCTTTGGGGAAAAAAGATGGAGGCTTTTCTCAGTCTTGGATGGGCTTGTGCTCTGATATCTGTTTTCTCAAAGAGAAGGACCCATTGAACAGAGAGATTGGGAGAATCTCAGGGTCCTGGGGAACATTTTAAACAATGAGCAGGAACGAGTGGAATAGATTTAAGCAATCAGTCTAGAGGGTGCCACCTTTAAGTACTTTACAAACCTTAAATAGAATTAAAGCGTACACAATTTTTTTCTTTTTTCTTTTATTCTATTTAAGGTTTGTAAACTTTTTCTTTTTTTTCTATGTAAGTTTTGTAAAGTGCTTAAACTGAATCATATCACTCAATCCTTAAACAACTCTGAGGGACTTGCCATTATTCCCATTTTAAAGATGCAAAAATTTTGGCTCAAGAAAAGTAGGTGAATTAGTCTATGTAGTAAGTGCCCAAGGCAGGATTTGAAACCAGGACCTTCTGACTAAATCCAGGACTTTCTCCACCATGTCAGATACATTAGCACACTTGTGGTCCAGAGAAGGAGTCCTGCTTACTTAGAAATTCAACAGTATTAGACATGTGCAGTTTAGGTTTTATGAACTTAAGGTAGCATTAGAGAGAAAAGGCTTGGGGTCGGGGCTCAGAGGACAAGCATTTACAACTGAGGAGATCACCAGAAATATGATGGGTAAGGTGGACAGAACCAAACTCTGTTGATATTCTGTAGTTATAACTGCCCAACTGAATAGAATTTCTGCCCATCTTGGGATCAGCCTTTGCTGAACTCTGAACATCTGTCCTGAGAACGAATTGCTGTTCTAGTGCCAGAGATGGGTATGGAAGACAAGAATGGACCTCTTCCTCCAGGGTGTTCTCCTAGATCTCAAAAGGCTCCACGGAAGGACTGGACTCTTCTTGACTTTGTTTATGCTTTTCTTCCCAATTTGGCATTCTTTCCTCTCCTCCTAAGGTCTAGGTCAAGAACCACATTCTCTGAAAAGGCTTCCCCAACTCTTGACCATACTCTGAATGATTAGTGGCTTAATTTTCTGCAACATTGATCTGGCTCATATAATTGTCTACAGCATTCATTTAAATCGATCTTGTCAACATTTACTTTTCTCTGTAAATATTTGAGTTTCCCCATCAAGAGAAGCTTCTTAAGGGCTTAAGGTAGCGATTAGATCTGTGATTTCATTGATTTAAAGAGAACTTCCAGGTAAGGAAATTCCCTCTCCTAATGCAGGGCACCCATTAGGAGAGCAGACCTTAGTGTATCCAGAGTGGGAAGACTCATGGGACATTATTCCTGCTCCCATCTGACATGCAGTAGTGGTAGAACATTGGCTTTGAAACCAGAGGGAAAGAACTAAGCTTAAGACCTGGGCAGCTCGGTGATAATAATGGATACAGCGCTGGTCCTAGAGTCAAAAAGACTCATTTTTCCAAGTTCAAATCTGGTCTCAAACCCTTAATAGGCATGTGACCCTGGGCAAGTTGCTTACCTCTGCTTGCCTCAGTTTCCCCATCTATAAAATGAAGTGGAGAAGGAAATGGCAAGCCATTCTAGTATTTTTGCCAAGAAAACTCCAAATGGAGTCATAGAGAGTCAGACACAATTGAAAAGAACTGAATAGCAGCAAAAAGTCATGTCTCTGACATCTGTGTAACCCTGGGCAAGTCATTCATTCACAATGTTCTAAACACTGAGATTAAATTGAAGAAAAAGCAACAGCCTGAGAGTCTGTTAGAGAAAGAACATACTTTCTGACACAGATTCTTGCCCATGAGGATCCTGTGGTGGCAGTGGAACATGGATTCTCAAGAACCAAGGAAGAAAAGAGATTGGGTATTAACTACAAAAAAGAGACAAAGTACTAGATGAGGTTCTAGATTAGGACCAGATGCCAAGGGGTTTGGTGTCTGCGATTCCAAGCCTTGGGTGGACTCTTGGATATGAGGGGCCAGGGGGTGAGAAGATTTGGGTTTAGAGTAGGAGGTTTGGTGACTTAATCTTTCTGATTGGACTAGGTCCTGGGGGGAAAGCAGGGATCTGAGGATGCGGTCCAAGAAAAGAGCTTAAGGTCTAAATAAGCGGTTCTCCACCTCTCAATTTGTAGCAATGAGAATACATAATGTATATCAGGTATTTACATTCTGAATCATAACTGTAGCAAAATGACAGTTTTGAAGTAGCCACCAAAATAATTTTTTAGTTTGGGGTCACTGCAACACGAGGAACTGTATTGCGGGGTCACGGCATTAGAGAGGTTGAGAACCACTGCTCTAAAGGCTTGTACCTGAAGTGAGGGGTCTTGGTCTTGGGGGATGTCATGAAATATAACAACAAAGTCAGACCAGATGTTTAAGGTCTTTTCTATCTCTAAAATGCTATGATTCTTCATGTACTGTCATTTCCTACTTTCAATGATTATGTCAGAGTCTGTTCAACTTTAAACTATATTATACTTTCACCAAGATTGACATATGACCTTTGGGGCAATTTTCCATTTTCTTGAAAGGAATTTTAATAAAAATGCTATAGGATCTTAAAAAAAAAACCATGTCAGTATGCCAAGAGGCTATCCTTGAAAATTTTAGGATATCATTAGGAGTATTGTCATGGAAGGAAAAGAATTGAAAGTTCATTTCAAATTTCCCAAGTTACAGTTAATCCTGAAAATTTCCCAAACCTCATAAAAAGAATGAAGATATCAAGAAATGTAAGTATTACGAGCACACGGAAAATGTGGAAATCATTCTTATAGCATAAGAAGCAAGAAGTGAATTTGAGTTTCTATATTTGACAAGGATATGATTTGGCTCTATATTGAATAGCACCGAATTGTGTAGATATCGAGCAAGACTGGAGAAGACTTGACTTTCCCACTAGTTTGCCAAGGACCAGGAACTTTCAGCACCATGGTTTTTAAAAGGGTCCCTATAAAAATGAAAATGTTATTACAAAATGGAGCAGTTGGTGTTTCGGTACCCTGGACCTGGAGTCAGGAAGACCTGAGTTCAAATTCAGCATCAGATGCATGTGGTAGGGCCCTGTAACCATGTGGGATACATTCCAAGAACTACTGACTGAAACAATGGATGTAAGTGACACCTGCTGACACCCATGTATATGTGCTCTCTCTTAAGTCCAGCTTGACTCAGTGCTCCACAGCCTTCCATCCCCTTCTTTAAAAAAAATAACCCTAAAAAATGAAAGTGAAAAAAAGTAAAAGAAAAAGCAGACTACTGCCAGGAGGGGACCTCCAGAACTTTGCAGGGAGGCCACCAACTCTTCATGTTGGACACAGAAAACTGAAACTGCGGGAAAAGGGGTCCAACTATAACTTGTCATGAGACTGAGTGAATCTCTGTCTGCCTCAGTTTCATTATATATAAAATCGGCAAAATAATAAGGAATTTCTACCTCCCATTTGAGAATCAAATGAAATAATACTTACAAAGCATTTAACCCAGTGCCTGGAACATAGAAATCACTTAATAAATTCTTGTTCCCTTTCCCTCGCCTGGTAGAAGCAAAATATTCACATTATCACCCATCTAGGCTTAGAGTCAGGAGATCCTGGGTTCAAATCTGGCTTCAGATACTTCCTAACTGTATGACCCTGGGCAAGTCACATAATTCCCATTTCCTAGCCCTTACTGCTTTTCTGCCTTGAAACTAATACACAGTTATTGATTCTGAGATGGAAAGTAACCTGCCATCAGATATATGATCCATGAGATTGGGAGCAGACCTTCATGGTAGTTATAGAGTCACAATCCCTTCCTGTCTTTGGGATCATGGGTAAATCATATAGTATTTCTGAGCCTTGCTTTCCTAATCCATAAAGTAAATCTAGCTACCTCACAGGATGGTAATGAAGCAATTGCTGGGTAAACCCTATGTGATGCTCAGATGCCACAAAGGTGGGAAGGATGATGAGAAAGACAGGATCCTAAAAGGATTCTTGATAGACTGGAATATTGGACTGAATCAAATGAAAAAAGATTGAAATAGGGTTAAATGCATTGTCTTACACTTGAGTTGCAAAAATTATTTCCCATACACAAAAAGGTTAAGATGTAACCAAATAACAATTCATCTGATAAAATTGAGGATTAGAATGCATTTCTATTTGAATATTAATTGATAGTCTTATTTGACAGTTTTTTAAAAGCTCATATTATATTTATACAACTTTAAAGGTTGCAAAGCACTTTATAGATATTATATATCGTTACAGTAGTTAAAAGAGTGCCAGGTCTGGAGTTGGGAAGATCTGTGTTCCTTCCCTGAGATGGCAAGCAATCTGATATAGATTTTACATGGGCAATAACATAAATCATTTTTCCATATTAATCATTTTGTGGAAGAGAACTTGACCAAAAAAAGTATTAAAATATGAAGAAAGAAAGTGAAATATAGTATGCCACAGTCTGCATCTAGATGCTGTCAGTTCTTTCTCTGGGGATAGATGGCATTTTTCCATCATGAAAAATGATGAGTCCTTGAGGATTGTCTTGGATCATTATACTGCTACGAATAGCAAAAATCATTCACAGCTGTTCATCATACAACATTGCTGTTACTGTGTACAGTGTTCCAGTTCTGCTCACTTAACTGCATCAGTCCATATAGGTCTTCCCAGGTTTTTCTGAAATCATCCCTTTCATCATTTCTTACAGCATCGTAGTATTCCATTAGAATCACATACCACAATTTGTTCAGCCATTCCCCAACTGATGGACATCCCTTCAGTTTCCAATTCTTTGCCACCACAAAAAGAACTGAGGAATTCTAATAAGGAAGACATTATTTATAAATCAGCACATACAAGATCAACCCAGAGTAGATGGAAGGTAACCTCAAAGAAGGCACTAGAAGCAGAGGAGAGCAGAGCAGGCAGACTCCTGGGGGAAGGATGCTTAAACTGAGTCCTAGAGTATATCCAATATAACCAATTAATGGACAGAGTAATAATTATTTTTTTAATTTATGTTTTTTAAATTTTAAATATTTATTGTTTTCTTTTTTGAAAAATTTATTTAGTCAATTTAGATTATTTTTCCTTGGTTACAAGAATTATGTTTTTTCCGTCCCCTTCCCCCCAATCCTTTCCATAGCTGATGCGCAATTTCACTGGGTATTACATGTGTCCTTAATCAAAACCTATTTCCATATTGTTGATGTTTGCACTAGGGTGTTCTTTTAGAGTCTACATCCCCAATCATATCCCCATCAACCCTTGTGATCAAGCAGTTGTTTTTCTGTTTCTACACCCACAGTTTTTCCTCTGAGTGTGTTCTTTCTCATATATCCCCCCAAATTGTTCTGGATCACTGCATTGCTACTATTACAGAAGTCCATTACATTCTATTGTACTACAGTGTATCAGTTTCTGTATGTAATGTCCTCCTGGTTCTGCTCCTCTCACTCTGCATCACTTCCTGGAGGCCGTTCTAGTTCACATGGAATTTCTCCAGTTCATTATTCCTTTGGGCACAATAGTATTCCATCACCAACATGTACCACAGTTTGTTCAGTCATTCTCCAAACAAAGGGCATCCCCTCATTTTCCAATTTTTTGCCACTACAAAGAGTGCAGCTATGAATATTCCTGTACAAGTCTTTTCCCTCATTATCTCTTTGTAGTATAAACCCAGCTGTGTTATGGCTGGATCAAAGGGTAAAGAGTCTTTTAGTACCCTTTGGGCATAGTTCCAAATTGCCCTCCAGAATGGTTGGATCAATTCACAACTCCATCAGCAATGCATTAATGTCCCAATTTTGCCACATCCCCTCCAGCATTCATTACTTTCCTTTGCTGTCATGTTAGCCAATCTGCCAAGTGTCAGGTGGTACCTCAGAGTTGTTTTGATTTGCATTTCTCTGATTATAAGAGATTTAGAACACTTTTTCATGTGCTTATTAATAGTTTTGATTTCTTTAGCTGAAAATTGCCTATTCATGTCTCTTGCCCATTTATCAATTGAAGAATGGCTTGATTTTTTGTAAAATTGATTTAGCTCTTTATAAATTTGAGTAATTAGACCTTGTCAGAGGTTTTAGTTATTCTCAATTTGTTGCTTCCCTTCTAATTTTGCTTGCATTGGTTTTGTTTGTACAAACCCTTTTTAATTTAATGTAATCAAAATTATTTATTTTACATTTTGTAATTTTTTCTAACTCTTACTTAGTCTTAAAATCTTTCCTTTCCTAAAGATCTGACAAGTATACTATTCTGTGTTCACCTAATTTACTTATAGTTTCCATCTTTATATTCAAGTCATTCTGAGTTTATCTTAGTGTGGGGTGTGAGATGCTGATCCAAACACAAACTCTCCCAATACTGTCTTCCAATTTTCTCAGTAGTTTTTGTCAATTAGTGGATTTTTGTCCCAAAAGGTAGGATCTTTGGGTTTATCATAGACTGTCTTGCTGAGGTCACTTACCCCAAGTCTATTCAACTGATCCTCCTTTCTGTCTCTTAGCCAGTACCATATTGTTTTGATGACCACTGCTTTATAGTATAGTTTGAGATCTGGTACTGCTAGGCCACCTTCCTTCACATTTTTTTTTCATTATTTCCCTAGATATCCTTGATCTTTTGTTCTTCCAAATGAACTTTGTTGTGGTTTTTTCCTAATTCAGGAAAAAGTTTTTTGGTAGTCTGATGGGTATTGCACTAAATAACTAAATAAGTTTGGGCAAGATTTTCATTTTTTATTATGTTAGCTCATCCTACCCATGAGCCATTAATGTTTTTCCAATTATTTAGATCTAGTTTTAATTGTGTGGAAAGTGTTTTGTAGTTGTGTTCATATAGTTCCTGTGTTTGTATAGGCAGATAGATTCCTAAGTATTTTATATTGTGAAGGGTGATTTTAAATGGAGTTTCTCTTTCTAATTCTTGCTGCTGAAATGTGTTGGACATATACAGAAATGCTGATGACTGATGTGGGTTTATTTTGAATCCTGCAACTTTGCTAAAGTTGTTGATTATTTCAACTAGCTTTTTAGTTGATTTTATAGGATTTTTAAAGTAGATCATCATATCATCTGCAAAGAGTGATAGCTTGGTCTCCTCATTGCTCCTCCATTGCTCCTCATTGGTCTTCTATTTTAATACCTTCAATTTCTTTTTATTCCCTATTTGCTACTGCTAGTGTTTCTAGTACAATGTTAAATAATCGAGATGATAATGGGCATCCTTGTTTCACTCCTGATCTTATTGGGAAGGCTTCTAGTTTGTCCCCATTGCAATTGATGTTTGCTGATGGTTTTAGATATACACTGTTTATTTTTAGGATTGATCCTTCTATTCCTATGCTTTCTAGTGTTTTTAATAGGAATGGGTGTTGTATTTTATCAAAGGCTTTTTCTGCATCTATTGAGATAATCATGTGATTTTTTTTTGTTTGCTTGTTGATATGGTCAATTATGTGGATGTTTTCCCTAATATTGAACCATCCTTGAATTCCTGGTATAAATCCTACCTGCTTATAATGAATAACCCTTGTGGTCATTTGCTGGAATCTTTTTGCTAGTATTCTATTTAATATTTTTGCATCTATGTTCATTAAGGAGATTGGTCTATAGTTTTCTTTCTCTGTGTTTGACCTGCCTGGCTTTGGAATCATTCCCATATTTGTGTCATAAGAGGAATTTGGCAGAATTCCTTCTTTGCTTATTCTGTCAAATAGTTTGTATAATATTGGGATTAGCTGTTCTTTGAGTGTTTGATAGAATTAATTTGTGAATCCATCTGGACCTGGGGATTTTTCCTTAGAGAATTCTTTGATGGCTTGTTCAATTTCTTTTTCTGATAAGGGATTATTTAGGTATTCTATTTCTTCTTCTGTTAACATAGGCAATTTATATTTTTGTAAATATTCATCCATATCACCTAGATTGGCATATTTATTGCCATATAATTGGGCATAATAGTTTTTAATGATTGCCTTAATTTCCTCTTCATTAGAGGTGAGGTCTCCTTTTTCATCTCGAATACTGTCAATTTGGTTTTCTTCTTTCCTTTTTCAAATTAGATTGACCAGTACTTTGTCTACTTTATTTGTTTTTTTTTCCAAAGTACCAGCTTCTAGTCTTATTTATTAATTCAATAGTTCTTTTACTTTCAGTTTTACTAATTTCTCTTTTAATTTTTGGGATCTCTAACTTAGTCTTCATCTGGGGATTTTTAACTTGCTCACTTTGTAGTTTTTTAATTTACATACCCAATTCATTGACCTCTGCCCTCCCAAACTTGTTAATATATGAACTCAAGGATATACATTTTCCCCTGAGTACTGCCTTGACTGCATCCCATAGATTTTGAAATGATATTTCATCATTGTCATTTTCTCCAAGGAAATAATTGTTTCTATGTTTTGTTCTTTAACTAACCAATTTTGGAGAATCATATCATTTTATTTCCAATTAATTTTTATTTACCTCTTGATGTACCCTTACTAATTATTATTTTTATTGCATTATGATCTGAAAAGGTTGAATTTATTATTTCTTCTCCTTTGTACTTGTTTGCAATGTTTTTATGCCCAAGTACAGTGTCAATCTTTGTGAATGTACCATGTGCTGCTGAAAAGAAGGTGTATTCCCTCTTGTCCCTATTTATTTTTCTCCACATATCTACTAACTCTAATTTTTCCAAGATGTCATTCATTTCTCTTACCTCTTTCTTATTTATTTTTTGGTTTGATTTATCTAGATCTGATAGAGGAAGGTTCAGGTTTCCCACCAGTATAGTTTTTCTATCTATTGCATCCTTGAGCTTCACTAGTTTCTCCTTTAGAAATTTGGATGCTACATGCTGAGTCCTGATATTTCCTCATTGTCTGTACTGCCTTTTATTAGGATGTAATTACCTTCCCTATCTCTTTTAACTAGATCTATTTTTTACATTGGCTTTTTCAGAAATTATGATTGTGACTCCTGCCTTCTTTTTCTCAGTTGATGCCCAGTAGATTTTGCCACATCTGATTACCTTTACCCTGTGTGTGTCTACCTTCCCCATGCGTGTTTCTTGTAGACAACATATAACATATGGTAGGATTTTGTTTTCTAATCCACCTAGTATTTGCTTCTGTTTTATGGGTGAGTTCATTCCATTCACATTCAGAGTTATGATTACCAGCTATGTATTTTCCAACATTTTAATTTCCATCCCTAGTCTGTCCTTTCTTCTTTCACTATTTCCATCTACACCAGTGTTTTGTTTTAAATCAGTCCCCCTATTTCCCACCCTTATTTTGCTTCCCTTCCCCACCTCCTTCTTATTCCCCTCTTATTTTTCTTTGGGGTCTTTTTACTCTACCCCCCCCACACTCTCCCTTCATTGTATTACTTCCCTCCCCACCAGTTTGTTTGTTACCCTTCTACTAGTCTATAGGGTGCAAATCAATTCTCTGCCCCAATAGATCAGATTGTTCTTCCCTCTGAGTCAATTTCAATGCACGTGAGAATTAAGTATTTCCTGTTTCCAACCTCTTTACTGTGTGCTGGTGTTCTTCCCCCACTCCTGCCCTGAGCTTCTTTATGACATATAAGTTTACCCCATTTTGTCTATTTCCCCTTTTCTCTTAGTATTAACCTCTTTTCCCCCTTTTGTTTTATATATCTATATCTATAATCTTAGCATTTCAATCTATACACTTTATCAATGTTCTTTCTAAGTATAATTCTTCTATCTACCAAGGTGATAATAATAATTTTTAAGCTACCAATATTCTCTTTTCTTATAGGGATACAAATCATTTCAACTTTTGGGTCCCTTAAAAAATTGTTGTTTTTTTTCTGCTTTCTTAATTACCTTTTGGTGATTCTCTTGAGTTCTGTGATTGGGTAACAAATTTTCTGTTCAAGTCCAGTTTTTTCTTTATGAATGCTTGGAAATCTTCCATTTTATTAAATGATCATACTTTCCCCTGCAAAAATATAGTCAGTTTTGCTGGGTAGTTGATTCTTGGTTGTAGAACTCATTCCCTTGATTTCTGAATATCATATTCCATTCCTTTCAGTCCTTCAGTGTAGATGCAGCCAGATTCTGTGTTATCCTATCTGTGGTTCCATGGTATCTGAATATCTTCTTAGGAGCTTGTAATATTTTTTCCTTGGTCTGGTAGTTCTTGAATTTAGCTATAATGTTCCTGGGTGTTGTCAGTTGGGGATTAAATACAGGAGGTGATCTGTGGATTCTTTTAATATCTACTTTTCCCTCTTTATCTAGAAATGTGGGGCAGTTTTCTTGGATAATTTCCTGTAGAATGATGTCAAGACTTTTTCTTTCATCATGATCCTCTGGTAATCCAATGATTCTTAAGTTGTCTCTCTGGGACCTGTTTTCTAGATCTTCTGTTTTGTGGATGAGATGTTTCATATTTTCCTCATTTTTTTCATTCTTTTGATTTTATTTTATAGCTTCCTGCAGCCTTGTGAAGCCTTCTAGTTGTTGTATTCTAGTTTTTAAGGAGTGAATTTCATCTCTGGCTTTTTGGTCATTCTTCTGCTTCTGATCTGATATTCTTCATAGGTCATCTTTCATCTTCTTTGCCTCATCTTTCATCTGCTTTGCTTCATTTTCAAGCTGGTTAATTTTGGCTTTCAAGACACTATTTTCTGTTTCCAGATGACTTATTTTGCTTTTAAGTTCTTTTTTCTGAGTTGTCTTCAGCCTCTCTTAATTGTTTTTTGAATTGTATTTTGAGTTCTTTCAAAACCTATGACCAATTTGCTGGAGTTTTGGTGTTTTTGCTTGATGTTCCTTGGTCCTCTTCTGTTCCATTTGCTCTTTGTTCATTGCCTGGATAAAAGCTATCAATTGTAATTTCTTTTATTTTCTGTCGTTTACTCATATTTCCCCCCTCCTTTCCTCCCTGTAATTGCCTGTAGTCTTGCTCCTCTCATTATGTGCTGGATCTGTGGGTTTGGGCTGTTCTATACTGAATGGGCTTTTTCTCTGCTCTGCAGATTGATCAAGTTGGGCTGATTGTATTAAAGAGCCCTGAGGTCGGATCTTCCCCAGCTGGAAGCAGCAGCTGAAAAGGAGTTGGGCTTCCCACCCTGTTATCAAGTTTGTAGCCCATAGTGGTTGCAGCCTTTGCCCTTGGAGATTAGTCAACAAGGCTCTCAGAGCAGTCTGGGGAAGGGGTGTTGGAGCTTGAGCTTCCCTGCCCTCTGAAGGCTTCTTATCTGCCCTATTGATGAGATTGAGCCAGGGTGGAGTTGATCTGCAGAGCTGGATGTGCTCTGAGGCAAAAACCTCAAGGGGTGTGTGTGTGTGTGTGTGTGTGTGTGTGTGTGGGCAAGATGGAGTATCTTGGCTACAACTGTGCTGCCTATTCTGTACTTTTCCAGGTGACTCCCTATCACCTGTGTTCAATTCCCTGAGCCTGGCACAGCTGTGCCAGCAAGGCACTCCCTCTGGACTAGTGCCCTTGCCCACCCAGAGATTCCAGCCACAGCTGGAGGTTCAGCACTCTAGGTAGGGGAGGGGTCCTGGGACCTTCCTTCTTCCTTGTTCTTAAACCCACGTATTCTAGAATTCAGAATCTTTTTTTTGGGGGGGGTATACCTTTTAAATTGAGTTCAGCAGGACAGTTTCCTAGCTCTGTCCTGCTATTAGATTTGGTTTTCAGTCCCCTTGAAGCATTGTGTTTTTTATCGATGAGGAAGGGTTTGCTGAGGTCTGAACTTTTGCTGCCTCTAAGTCACCATCTTGACTCTACATCTCCAGTGTAATAATTAAACTCTTTTAAAATTTCACTTCTGACTCAGATTAATTTCAAAGCAGAGTAATGATGGAACCAGGATGGTTAAAGGTCTTGCTCCATTTGGGGAGTCAGATCTCAATTGGAAATCCATTCCTTATATCCCAAACCTGATCATTTGTATTTTTATATAAAAGTAACTTTCTGAGACCTTGTTGTTAAAAAACTAAATTAAAAAAAAAACCCTCTTCAAGCAGTCCTGTCTCAAAAATTTATCATGTAGCAAGAAGAAAAATTTATCATGTGCAAAGCTATAAAAATGATAGTTACTTATGTAATGATATAATTGTCAATATGTTTAGACAGGCTTTTTTTTATCATTTATACTTTATATTTTCTTGTCTATTTTTAACTAATAAATACTTTAAGGTATATTTTGTTTGTGAGACATTAGGTAAAATTCCATGGTATTTGGTTCATTGTCATCTTTGGAATTTTGAACCCAATACCATTCAAAATACTAAACCTGTCCTCAGGGGTCATTAAAAAATGGCATATTTTGAGTAATAAAAATAAAAAAGAAATGGAGGAAATTTCTTAGGGGCTTTCTCTTAATTTTCCAGTATATTTTAGGGTTTTAACATATAACATTTACAATATTCACCTTCCTGAATTATAGTTGGGGGTTGGAGTGGGGAAGGAATAATTAGCAGGCAATCCTTTTGGCTCTTGGCCTTTGCTTGTAAATGTTTTCTTTGGCAGCCATGCTCTTGAGAACAGGAAGTCACTCCCTTGTTACAGATTTAAGACTTTCTTGAGCCAAATAACAGAAAGTTAGATTAGTTCCTTATTAAATGTGAAGAAAAGTGTGGACTTTTAATTTTTGCTTGAGATAAATGGCATTTTAACAAAGGTTTGCATTAGTTCCTTCTATCAGTATTGATACCAATGTACCAAACCCCCCCCAAACAAACAAACAAACAAAAAACCCCAAGCCCATAACACTTCCTTGGGGAAAAATATCCCAAATTGGTTATGTTGGAATCCAATCTTAAAATAAATGGACACTTTTGGTTCGATGACTTGTGGTTGTGGTTGATTTGTAATTGTGGTTGTTATGGAGGGAAAAGGAAATTAAGACTTTTCAAAAGTCTGCCCCTTTTTGTCTTGGTCTTATTATAAAATCTGTGAACATATTTTGGTATCAAATATGTTAAACACAATAATAACAATGATCATATTCCATGCATGATATCATGTGTGTTTTTTAGGAGGCATCAGCATGTTTATAGTCTTTTTGGCATTGTGGAAAGAACACTAGAGTTGGTTGGAGTCAGACCTCTATTTGAATTCTGGATCTAATATTAAATATGTGATTTAATCAGACTAGTCACTTCACCTCTCTGAGGATCAGTTTCCTAATCTGTAAAATTATAATCATCAAAATACTTATAATTTCTTGAAAGGAAAATGCTTTGTAAATTTTGAATTGCAATAGAAATGGAAATTATCAGAATTGATGAGACTAGTTCCCAGATGGCTTACCCAAAGTTTGTCTCAGTTGTGTTGCATTCTCTTGATGTTATATCTTGCCCATAATATCAGGGCTTAAAATTATTACAAAATAACAGATAGCAGAAACTTCTAAGCAAAGTCTTGTAAAACTTAAAAAAATAAGTTTTTCGATATTTTTGTGGGTTTTTATGATCTCCCTTCAAACAGTATCCCCTGACCTAGAGCCAAAGACTTTGAGTCATTTTAGAGATGAAGTGACTGAAGCAGAAAAATTAAGCAAATTGCTTAAGGTCACACAATAATATCCAAGACCTAATTATGAGGGTTCTTCATTTTTTTTTCTTTTGAGATTTTATTTTTCCCCAGTTACACATACAAAAATTTTTTTATCATTAACTTTCTAAAAGTTTGTGTTTCAAATTTGCTCCTTCTCTTTCTCCCTTCTTCCTCCTCTAAAAGGTAAGCAACTTCATATAATTATACATGTGATATCTGGTGGAAGACCTATAAAAAAACCACAAATAAACTAATGTGAAAAACAGTATGCTTTGATCTTCATTCAAATTCCAGTAGTTCTTCCTCTGGAAGTGGATAGCATTTTCCATTGTAAGTCCTTCAGAATTGTCTCATATTGTTGTATTGCTGAGAACAGATAAGTCATTCTCAGTTGGTCATCATAAAATAGTGCTGTTATAGGATGTTCTCCTGGTTCTGCTTACTTCACTTTGCATCAGTTCATGAAAGTCTTTCTAGTTCTTTCTGAAATCATCCTTCTCATTGTTTCTTATAGCACAATAGTATCCCATCATAATCATATACCACAACTTATTCAGCCATTCCTCATGGATTTCCAATCCCTCAGTTTCTAAATCTTTGCCACCACAAAAATAACTGCTATGAATGTTTTTGTATAAAGAGGCTCTTTTCCTCATTTTTAGTCTTTTTGGGATACAGAGTTTGTATTCCTGTATCAAAAAGTAAGCACAGTTCAATGTCCCTTTGGGCATAGTTCGAAATTGCTCTCCAGAATGGTTGGATCAGTTCACAATTCCACCAGTAGTGCATTAGTGTCCTAGTTTTCCTGCATCCCTTCCAATATTTATCATTTTCCTTGAGAGATATGAGGTGGTACCTCAGAGTTATTTTAATTTGCATTTCTCTAATCAATAATGATTTAGAGTATTTTATGTGACTATAAATAGCTTTGATTTCTTTATCTGAAACTGCCTAGTCATAGCTTTTGACCATTTATCTCTTAGTGAATATCTTATATTCTTATACATTTGACTTGTTTCTCTATATATTTGAGAAACGAGGCCTTCATCAGAAATACTTGCTGTAAGATTTCCCCCACCAGCTTTCCGAGGCTTCTTTATTCTTAATTTATCTTGGGAACCTTTATAAGATAAAGGTAAGGAAAATCTTGCCATGTTTCAAGTATAAATCTTTGACCAGTAGATAATGAAATTTTTATGTCACTCATAGGAATGTCTCACAAAATAAATGGTTTGGGTTAAATTATCCATTTCTACTATCTAGTGTTTTGAAGAGGTAACGTTTGTTCCTTTTTCTCAAGTTCACTTTTAGTGATATTCCTCTCACATCATTTATTATAGTTCAGTTGTCTGCTGCAATTTGAACTACTTCACTTTTACAGAATTCCAAGTTCATTACCTTAAAAATAACATTAAATTACTTAAAGCTGTCATTTGATTAGAAGCAAAGATGAAATTAAGCTTAAGATTTCTAGGTGACTGAAAACACGATCCAGTCCTATGAGATATGCCCTACTGTCGGAGTAACAAAGACTGATAAAGCCAGGAACTTAATCGGTGTTGGAAGGAGCTTTTAAGGGGGCTCCCTGCTTTCTAGTTTATTGCATGTCAAATAATTCTTTTCTACGTGTAATACCTTAAAGAGATGCAGATGTAGCCAAAGAATGTATTTTTAAAATAAAAATAAAATAATGGAATTTTAAGTGGAAAGAGACTTGCAGATCATTGACTCTGACTCATTTAACAGATGTGGAAACTAAGATGCAGAGAAGAAAAGTGATTTACCCAAGAGACTGGCCTAGAATTGAGATCTTTTGCTTCTGGGTCTTAACACTGAAAAAGAAAATAAATAAAAGGAGAATAAGAAATTCTACCTATCTACATTGCCTAATCCAGAACAACCTTGGAAGCTATTTTAAAAAATATTATGAATGCAATTTCCTTTATCATATACTGAAAGGTGTTTTTACCTAAACACACACACACACACACACACACACACACACACACACACACACATTTTTCAGCTTTGGAAAAGCAATCTGAGGTATTTTCTCCAGCATTTTATTCTTATAGACTTTAAAAAGGGGAATGAACCACAAAACAAGGGGTAAAATCACAGATGAGGGATTTGAATCTAGATAATTTACATAAAACTTTCCTCCCTGGTAGCGAGCATGACTTGATGTGTGATGTGCCTATGCAAGGGGCAGAGTTGGTTCAAGGGCCTGCAAAGAAAAATCTACTCCTTTGCTGTTTTGAGAGAGGACATGTGGTTTCAGACTCTCTCCAGGAAGAAATCTAGAGACTTCTGAATATAGATATGTTGAGGAAAGCTGGTCCACCTTCCTCCTTTCATCACTAGAGAATCTGAGGAATGAGATGGAATGAGATTCTTTCTGTCTCCTGCCTCAGTCTCTCTGTCTCTCATCTTATTCTGTCTAAGGAAAGTATTTACTGATAGACTCTAATATGAATAGCTTCTCTTTTTGTTATATGCTTGGATAAATGGGCTCATTCACTATTGGTTATTTGTTTTGGTCTTTTGTGTAGCATTTGGTGGGAAGGGGTTTTTATCTTTAGACATATTATTCCTTCCCCTTTAAGAACAGGTTGAACCTAACTAAGATCATTTCCCTTTTATAAACAATATTTAGGGGGACAGATATATATAAATCTAGTCATATACTCCCATCTCAGAGGAAAATAGATCAGTCAGTCTCTACTCCTGCTTCTCCTCTGGACAAAATAAAAGTCTTCCCTGGAGAGAAGCCACATTTAGATGAGTCAGGGTAGATTGTATATCTACATATATAATTTTCCTGGGAAATATACATATTTTACATGTTTTGTTGTTGTTGAGTCATGTTCAACTCTCTGTGAGCCCATGGTTCACAGCATTACAAGCTCTTCCATTCTCCATTTTCTCCTTAAGTCTATCTAAACTCATATTTGTTGCTTCTATGGCACTATCTATCCATGTCTTCTTATATTTTCTTATTTTGACTTCAATCTTTCCCAGTACCAGGGGCTTTTTCCAATGAGGAATTTTGTGGCTTATCATTATGTGGTTAAATATTTAAGATTCAGCTTTAGCAGTTGATCTTCTAATGAAAAATCTGGATTAATTTCCTTAAGTCAAATCAGTCAGTTGACTGATTTGATCTTTCTATCCAAGGGACTCTCAAAAGTCTTCTCCAGCAACACAATTCTAAAACACCAATTCTGCAGCACTCAGTTTTCCTTAGTCCAGTTTTAACAGCCACACATTGTTACTGGAAAAAAAACCACATAGCTTTGACCATATAGACCTTTGTTAATAAGGTGGTGTCTCTGTTTTTCATATGCTGCCCATTTTTTTCATAGTTTTTCTTTGAAAGAGGAAGTGTCTTAATTTTATGACTGCTGTCACCATCTGCAGTGGTCCTTGAGCCCCCAAATATAAAATCTTTTACTTCTTCTATTTCTTTTACCTCTATTTGCTAGTAAGTGTTAGGATCAGTTGCCACGATTTTAGGTTATTTTTTTTTTTAATCTTGAGCTCCAAGCTTGCTTTTATACTTTTCCTTCTCCTTCATTAAGAGGCTTCTAATTATTCTTCATTTTCTGCCATCAGAGTGGTATCATCTGCATATCTGTGATTGTGATATTTCTTCTGGCAGCTTTAATTCCAGATTTAGATTTATCCAGCCTGGCATTTCACATGATGAACTCTGCATATAAGTTAAATAAATCAGATATACAGTCTTGTTATACTCCTTTTCCAATCTTGAACCAATCAATCATTTCCTGGTTAGTTTTACCTTTTGCTTCTTTAACTGCATACAGGTTCCTTAGGAGACAAATAAGATGATCTGGTGCCCCATCTCTTAAAGGACTTGCCATATTTTGTTATGATCCAAACAGTCAAAGACTTTAGTGTACTCAATGAAGCAGGAGTAGATATTTTTCTGGAACTTCTTTGCTTTCTCCATGATCCACCAGATGTTGGCAATTTGGTCTCTAGTTTCTCTGCCTCTTCAAAAACCAGTCTGCACTTATGGCAATTCTTGATTCATACATTGCTGAAGCCTAGCTTGCAAAATCTTAAACATAACCTTGGCATGAGAAATGAATTCAATTGTTCCAAAACCCATAAAGCATAATCTCAGTCTTAAGAATCATGGCTTGCCATTACAATTCCAACTGATGAATAATGTTCCTTAGGGAGAGAGGAGTAAGCTCAGACATGAAGGATCAGACACACAATTCTCAGGCTGAATCTGGATGACATGTCCTCTGTGTCACAATCTGTGTCCTGGGTCCCACGTATTACAAAACTCAACCATGGACCATTCTGCAACTCTGGAGACATATGGTATACAAGCTCTTGACTGTGCACTCTCAGAGGATATAGTGAAATGTGTCGAAAATTGCATTGGATTTGGAGTCAAAAGACCAGGTTCTAGGATTTGCTACTTATTGCTTGTGTGATTGATATTTCATTTCTCTTGTCTTGAGATTCCTCATCTATAAAATGATGATAATTTCTTGCTGCAATGACCATTTCATCATCCAAAAGGTGGAAGAAATAACAAGGGGAATTACATTCTGGATCTGAGTTTCACTAACATGGAAGAACTGGTTTTTGGTTGGGAAATATTGGGAGTTTATAGAAAAAAATGATCAATATATTCCAGAGTTTGTAATGGAAGAGGGAAATTTGGTGATAGTCTGACATTAATTCAGATGCTAGGAGAGTATATTCTAAAATGTTCAGAAGAAAGATATGTAGGACTCCATGGAGTGAAATACTTCAGGGAAAGTTATACCATGAGGGATGGAAGATGCTCAATATGAACTTCTGAAGATTCAAAGAGAAACAACTTCATTGTGGTGATGGTGGTAGTTGTCTGAAAAAACTAATGTATATATGCATCAGGGAATACCATAGGTAGAAGGGATGATGATAACCTACAACCTAAAGAAGAAAGAATTGCTTAGCTATCATTTTCCCTATCATCTCTGCAATGAAGAGTGACTTTTACATTGGAAATGACAGAATGGAAACAAATGACAGAAAGTTGATACTTAAGATGGCTATGGAGTTTCCCTGGAAGTATTCAAGTCACCTGACTTAGGTGAACTACATTTTAGGATCCTTAAAAAATCAGTAGATTCGAGTGCTGAGCCACTATCATTCATGTCTGAGAAATTATGGTGAATATACTAACAGATCAGAGAAGGGAAGCTGTTTTCCCAATATTCCACAAAAAAGGAAGAGAACAGAGTTGGCTAGTGAACTTGACCTTGATTGCTGGGAAAATTCTAGAGTGGATAAAGAGGAGGCTGATTTTAAGATCATGAAAGAAAAAGGGAAGTGGTGAATACCACGAGCCAGCATAGCTTTTAGATATTCAAACTGGAGATGACAATCAAAATGCATCTCATGGGGGAAGAGAAGGGAATAATCATTTGTATAGTGCCTATTATGTAGCAAAATTTTTTATTTTTTACAAATATTATCTCATTTATTCCTACCTATTATGAGGCAGATGCTATTATTATTGCTATTTTACATTTGAGGCAAATGGGCTTCTTCAAGACCAGGCCATAACAGATTAACCCCAATCTTTTACAAGAAGACTAAACTAGCAAATTGGAGGTATGCTCTGGATATAATTTATGTTGATATTTTAGCCATGTTTTTGACAAAGTATCTTTCTTATGATGCTATTGTGAAGTAGCTATGGATTAGAGAATAATACAATCAGATTGATTAAGGACTGGTTGTCTGGCTACACTCAAAGAAGAGATGTTAAGAGTTCAATATCAATATGGAAAGAGTTCCCCAATGATCTCTGTTTAGTTCTGGACTAGTTATCATTTTTATCAATGACTTGGATAAAGGCATAAATGATGTGTTTATTAAATTTACTGATGACACAAATCTGGGATATGTAGCCCACAAACTGAATGATAGTTATGATCCAAAAATTCTTGGCAGGCCCAAACATTAAGATTAATTTAATAATAATAAATGAAATTCAGTAGGTTATATAGGGAGTATTACATTTGGGTACAGAAAACTAACTCCGCAAGAATAAAACGAGGGAAACACTGTTAAACAGCAATTTTTTTTTTTAACAGAGAACTGGAATTTTTAGTGAACTACATGCTTATTGTAAGTCAGAAATATCACATAGCAGTCCAAAAAGCTAATGCAATCTTGGGTTGCAATGAGGAGCATAGCTTCCAAGAATAGGAAGATAATACTTTCACTGGACTTTGGGTAGCTCAGTGGATTGAGAGCCAAGCCTAGAGAAGGGCGGTCATGGGTTCAAATCTGACATCAGACCCTTCCCAGCTTTGTGACCCTGGGAAAATCACTTTAGCAATGAAGTTTTGTGTTTTGTGTTCCATTTGGGGCACCATGGTGTAAGAAGACCATTGATAAAATGGATAGTGTCAAGAGGAGTTAAAGAGCATTAAACCTGTAACTTATGAAAGCTAGGTGAAGGAACTTTGTGTGTTTTGCCTGGAAAAATGAAGACTTAGGGGGAGATAAGATAATTGAATTCAATTATTTGAAAGACTACCACATGGAGCAGGAATTAGATTTATATATTTGCTTCTATAGAGCCAAACCATGGGCAATAGGTGAAAGTTGCAAATGGGAAAATTTAGGTTTGATGTGAGGGAACAAACTAACAAATAGGGTTCTTCTCAAGTGGAATGGTCTACCATAAGTTGTGATGGGATCTTGGACGAGAGACTGGATAATCACTTGAATATGTGATAGTGGGGATTCCTTTTGTGTATGAGTTGGACTTGATGGCTACTGAGGTCATTTTCAACACTCAAATGCTGAGATTCTAAAGATGAAGTGATCTTATCCCTTTTATTTGAGTTTGGACTAAAAATAAAGAGACAGCATGGACAAAAAATATGAAGGACTGGAAATGAAGCCATTAGATTCCTTGATGTTTTAGCTTCTTTCCAGATCTAATCTCTATGATTCCAAGACTAGGTCCAACAAGCAGAGTTTCATACAATAAGGAAGACAGGGAAAAAACTTTAGCCCGCTGCAAGTTAGTCACTCAAAGCTTCTTGGTGTCTTACCATACAAGTCAACAAACATTTATTATGCACTTGCTATGTGCAAAGCACTGGTGATAAAAAGAAAGTGGAAAGAAATCTAATCCTTCTTTCTTTTTTTTTTAAACCCTTACCTTCTGTCTTGGAATCAATACTATGTATTGGTTCCACGGCAGAAGAGTGGTAAGGGCTAGGCAATGGGAGTCAAGTGACTTGCCCAAGGTCACACAGCTGGGAAGTGTCTGATGCCAGATTTGAACCTAGGACCTCCCATTTCTTGGCCTGACTCTCAATCCACTGGGCCACTCAGCTGCCCCTGGAAATAGTAATTTTAAAGGAAGAGGCTTATGATTTCAAATGAGCCTGGTTGGTGGAATTTTAGACAATATATCAAAATGAAGTAGGCAAAATGCAACCTCTGTGGGAGTAGATATTTCTGACCAGAGAATAACAGGCATGTTAGCCTTGCCTTGGATTCTGCTCTCAAATTGATCCTGTTTTTCAGTTTTTCAAATTCTTTTCTTTATAACCGTGTGGATTCCTTAAAACTCCAGAATTTTTTCCCCTTTCACAGCAGGAAGGAGAGACCCTGGCTGGCTAGAAGGATGGAGAAGGAAGTTTATTTTATGAATTGTTTATAACTTAGGGATTCAAGGGTTACTTGTATATCCTATTTTTAGCTAAATGGCTGTGACCTTCATTCATTTATTATAGCTATGTATTGTTTCTGATATAATTCAAAGTAATGAAAAGTGGTATAGGGAAATGAACACTGGATCTGGGATCAGGGGACCTGGATTCCAAACATGGCTCTGCTCTTTATTACCTGTGCAATCTTGGGAAAGTGACTACATCTCTGAGCCTTCCCTTCTTCATATGTAAAATAATGGGATTGAATTAGTTGGTTTTTAAAGCCTCTTCTAGTTCTAAATTTAGGTCAGTGGATAGAGAGCTGAGCCTGGAATCAGGAAGACCTGAGTTCAAATCTGTTATCAGATATTTACTAGTTCTACAACCCTAGGCATATCACTTAACCTCTTTGCCTCAGTTTCCTCATCTAGAAAATGAGCTGGAGAATGAAATGGTAGTATCTTTGCTAGGAAAACCCCAACCGGGGGCAGAAAGAGTAGTAGGATACAACTGAACAAGGACAACAAAAGCTCTAAATTTGTGACCCCATCTTTAATATTTCTTCACATCAACATTTTGATGAGACAAAAATCTTGCCACACATAATCTGCCACGTTTCTGGAAGGGAAACACTTAATAACAGTCTTCTTAAAATATCCTTACTTTCTAAACTGCCAAATGATCTAATATGTCCTGGGATGGAAGACTGGTGACTAAATAAAGCTAATCAATCTAAAACTCTGAGAAAAAAAAAAGGAAAAAAAATTCTCCTCCTCCAACTTTAATTTATTTGGCTGGAATTTTCTCACCGTAGTTACTGTATTTTTTTTCCATGGGCAACTGCCCCCTTGATTAATCCCATTTCCCTTAGTCCTAGTTTTTCCAACCAGCTGAGCAAACAAAGAGGCAGGCAGCCATTTTCACATGCTTCCTTTCTCAAACCCTCAGGGATAGGCTCTCCGTTCACACTGTTCATAAAACAACTGTTTTAACACTCTCTGAAAAAGTAGTCTTTATGCTATTACTTGCAGTAAGAAGATTCTGTTAGGGTTAATTTTAAGAGGCCACAATATGTCATCTGAGAGCTATAGCTCTGTTAAATGGCTTCGCTATTACTGCTTGCTGATGAGGAGGGGTACAGGGGCTAAAAACTGGAGTCTCTCATACCAAACTATTTATATAAGGAATATGAGTTTACTTTTCCTTTAAAATGAATATGCTTTATTATTTAAAACCTTTGAGCTCTGTAGTAAAAGGTTTGTTAGTTGGAAATTGAACCACTAGGAGGCACTCTGCCCAGTTATCTGACCATTTTCAGGGATGGAAACCCATTACCTCATCATGGTGGTTTTGTGCTTCTTTCAATGCCAGAGGGTAATGGCAGAGAAAGTCAATCTCTGTGGGTTCTCAGCATTGCTACCTCTATTTCGCTTGCTTTTCCCTTTTAGTGTTTGCATAGACAGACAGACAGACAGAGACAAACAAAAAGATACATAGATTGATGGATGGGCAGAGAGATAAATGATAGATAGATGATAGTAGGTAGATGATAGATAGGTAGATAGGTGATAGAAAGACAGACAGATAGATAAGTGGATGGCTAGACAGACAGATTGATGATAGATGGATGATAGATAGATGGATGGACAGAGAGATAGATGATAGATAGATAGGTGATAAACAGATAGATGGATGGATAGACAAATGGACAGAAATAGATACATATATACATAGACACATAGATGGATGAATGGACAGAGATATATAGATAGATAGGTAGATAAATAGATGGATGGATGGATGGATGGATAGAGATGGATAGATGGCATTTATTAATTGCTTACTGTATGTCAGGCATTGTGTTAAGTAGTGGGGATACAAATTTAAGAAAATTCCACAGTGCCTGCCCCTTGGAGCTTGTAATTTAGTAGAAGACAACAAATAAAAGTGACCTAGAAAGGGGGTAAGGGAGGGAAGAGTTATTTGTGTAGAGGCAAGGCAATTAGTGAGAAAGAGGGGAAGAATGGAAAATGAGTTGATTTGTAATTGAGTTGAAATGTGTCTGAGCCCCTTCCTGAAATATTGGCTCTGTTGTGGGAGGCATTAATCTGAAGAGCAGGACCTCAATTGGTATGTTTTTAGCGGGGTAAGTAAGGCAAGTGGTGAGGAAGAAGAGAAGAATTCCAAAAAGTCAATAGAATTTAGAATGAGGTAAAACATGGCTTAGGTTCTTGGTGATTTAAGGAAATGTAGGCAGTAAAGAATCTTTCAAACACATTTTGGCTCAACACTGCCCCTCCCCAGCCAGACCCTATCCTCTTTTCTATTAGATTTCAATGAACTCTAATTATGTAAATATAACATAATGGATTTAACCACTTGTGGAGCTTAACTATGCAGTCTTTATTCATAATAAAAAAATTAAAAGAAACACAATCAAAACCTATTAAGCTTCACGGGCGATGCACCCACAGCTTCTTCTAGACCTAGCTACTCACAACCAGTACATAGAGAGGTACAACCCAAACCAGAAGTTCCTGGATATTAAGAGTACTTTGTACACAGCAGTGTTCTTGTTTTTTGTTTTTTTTTTACTTCTTGTGTCCTAGTAGTGATCATTGGTAAAGTTTTTTCCATTTCTGTTTGAACTTTTTTAAAAAATTGCTTAAAGCATTTAAAATAGATGTTCTTACATGCCATATGAGCAGTTTATCTGTGAGACAGTAGAACCTTGAGGAGCATGGGATGAGAAGTTGACAGAGGTAAATTGAGGGAGGAAGAGCAATAATTAGGGTGGAGCAACAAGGATTTTGATTGAGGACAATCAAATTTATAGGGCCCAAAAATTTAACTCATGCCTTCCTTTAGCAGAAGCCTCTCTTTCTTTCTTTTTTTTTCCTGCTACAAACTTCTGGGATTATAGTGACTTAATGACCACTTCCATCCGAATACAATGTCCTAGGCATCTTTCTACCTATATGACTACTACTTGGATACTTTTACTAGTTTATTTTTCTTCCTCCTTCCTCCACCAAGTGGAGGTACTCCCAAATTCTATGTCCTTGGCTTCCTTCTCATCTCTTTCTGTACTCTTTCCCTTCATAGTCTTACCTATTTCTATGACTTCACTTATCACTTCTATAAAATGACTGAAATCCCTAGATGCTGCCCTAAGCTCTGAGCTCTAGTACCACATTTCTCACTACATATTGGACATTTGGTGCAGGATAAAGGGTGCAGGACTGACTACTGGGGTTTGACTGGACTCTCCTACTTACTCTCTGTGTGACTCTGGGCTAATCATTAACTTCTCTGGATATCAGTTCCTTCATTGTAAAATTAGATGATTTAACTCAGTATTCTGTAAGATTTCTTCAAGCCATACAATTATTTATTATCCTATAATGTCTATATAGATGCTCACTAGCACCTGAAACTCAATAGGGCATACACTTACCATCTTCCCCACTAAATCTACTCTTCTTCCCTTCCCATTTCTGCCAATGTCACCATTACCTTCCTGCTCACAAGGCTCTGAACCTCAGTGGTGTCTTGAACTGTTACCACGCTCTTACCTCTCAAATCAATGGTCAATTCTATAGGTTCTCTCATCCACTCTCTCCTCTATACTTAGATGGTCAGCAACCTACACTCCCAGTTCATTTCCCTACTCCTAGAAGGCTTGTATCTCGGTGTTTATATACTCAGCCCCCCACCCCCATCTATACCTTACATATAGTCGTGCTTAATACATCCTTCTTGGGATCCCTTTCTTATTTTAATTAACAAGGAGAAGAAAAATTATCCTTGACAAGTTTGATTTTGAAGATATCAACGTAGAACTATATAGAAGTAATCCAGTAGGTTGGGTATTTTCAGCTGGAGGAAGGTGGCAAGGAGACAAGAGACCCCAAGTATGATGCTGGGGAGGTGATCGCAAGTCACTATCTCTATTGATTCTGGCTGGCTCCCATGGCTAAAGTCAATAGACTTAGTAGTATAACATGGGTAGTCTCTTCCTGGTGAGGTTATGCTGGTTCAGTGGTAGAGGAAGATAGACCCTGGGAGGGGAATGTGACTAGGTCCTTGTGGGAATGGTAGAAGAAGGCTCTTTCAATGAGTAGGATCATAATGGAGGCCATGCTTGTTAGCTAGTATAAGTTGGTGGAAGGCCATAAATAAGAATTGTTGTCTGTCATCCCCCCCCATTATTTGTACATTAAGACAAAACTAAGTTGCCCCATGCTAGTTGTTGTTCTGCACTACAATAAAACACCACAAACCAATAAAAGCTCTAAAAGCAAAATTTATAGAGAATAAATTCCTGGATGATAGACAAAGATAATTTAAATTCTAGCCTAAGTTGAATTGCATTGGTGCCCCCTTCCAGGTCTATCTAGATCCTCATTTTAAAAGTGTGTATTGCTTAATCCTTGAAGCCCTGAAGATGATGGCATCCATTATTGTTAAATATGCCTGTAGTACTTTATATCTGACAAGTGCTTCCAAAGCATTTACATAACTTATTTATATTGGCATTACCCAGATGTGGAACATAAAAAAGATATTAATCCACATGATGACAAGTCAACAATCTGACCCATTCCAATGATAATATCAATGAAAATTGATAGCCTAGATAATTATCTTGGAAATTACATTCACAGTGAGATCCTCTGAAGTATAAGCCAGCAGCGTCAACTCTGTGAGACTGAATTCTAAGATTTACCTAAGATGAATCTCTTTCTTCACTCTCTTATCGTCACTTTTGCCTTGCCAAATCCCATCCTTAGATTATTACCATTTTCTGCTTTCTAGGCCTTTCCTTCCTGTGCTGATGAATATTGCTCGAAGAATCACAATATTCATGCTGACTTGGGCCACAACACATTAATGTTAATGAATTTAAACTAGGCCCTCACTGAAGCGAGGCAAGTTTCTTAACTATCTTCTCTAATAATAAATAATAATAATAAACTAGCATTTATATAGCACTTTAAGACTTGCAAAATATTTTACCTATGTTATCTCATTTGATCGTTCTACATATTCACTTATTAACTCTATCTCACTTCCTGTGATAGCTTTTCCAAAATTTAGCATAATGCCTTGTATATAGTAGGAGCTAAATAAATATTTATTGAATTGTATTTTTAGAATTTTCCAGGCTTTCTCTTTTTTTCTCTCTCCTCCTACATTATCCCTAGACCCTCCTTTTCAATATAAGAACTGGCCTATTTTATTGAGAAAATGAAGACCATTCATGGAAAGCTTCCTCTTTACTATCAAACATGTTTAAACCTATTGATATCTCCCATTCTCTATTCCTTTGCTTTATTTTCTGACAAAGAATTGCTCCTTCACCTCACTAAGGCCAACTTCTATACTTGTGCCCTTGATCTCAGTCTCTCCTGTTTTCATGTGAGATCAAATAAGATAATATTGGCAAAGTGCTTGGCATACTTCATAGAACCTGATCAGTGCTTAATAAATGCTTCTTCTCTCCCCTCCCCTCCCCTTCCCTCCCCTCCCCTCCCCTTCCCTCCCCTCCCCTTCCCTCCCCTCCCCTCCCCTTCCCTCCCCTCCCCTTCCCTTCCCTTCCCTTCCCTTCCCTTCCCTTCCCTTCCCTTCCCTTCCCTTCCCTTCCCTTCCCTTCCCTTCCCTTCCCTTCCCTTCCATTTCCCTTTTTTACTTAATCATCTCCATTTTGAGTGTTTTTCAGTCTCTCCCTATTGCCTGCAAACATGCTCAAGACTCCGTCAGCCAATTTTTAGATTTTTTAATTTTTTCCAGATTACATGTTGATACAATTTTTAATAATCATTTTCTGACATTTTGGGATTCATGTCCTTTCCTTCTCTTTCACCCCTCCATCCTTCCCAAGATGACAGGTATTATGATATAGACTGTACATGTGTTAAAATACAATATATATTTCCATGGTCATCATGTTATAAAAAAGACACATATCACTTACAGTAATGAATAATTCATGGAGGAAATAAAATAAAGAATGTATGCTCAATCTCCATTTAGGCTGTTTTAATTCCTTCTATGACCTTTTTTGTCATGAGTCCCTTGGAATTCTTTTGAATCCTTGCATTGTTGATCTCCCTCATCTTTAAAAAGGAAAAAAAAAATAGCTTCACTTGATCCTACTATCCCTTCAATATAATATCCTATTTCTCTTTTCTTGTTCACAGAAAACCCATATAAACTCATTGCTCTGAGGTAGCTAGATGGTTCCAGCAGATAGAGAGCCAGATCTGGAAAGGTCCTGGGTTCAAATCTAATCTCAGACATTTCCAAGCTGTGTGATCCTGGGCAAGTCACTTAACCCCACTTGCCTAGCCCATACCATTCTTCTGCATTGGAACTGAAACTTAGACTGGATTCTAAGACAGAAAGTAAGGGTTTAAAAAAGAAAAAAAAGAAACTCATTGCTTTAACTTACTTTACTCTATCTCCTTCTCAAACCTTTCTAATGTAGTTTTCATCTTCATCACTCAGCAAAAATGGATTTTTCCCATTGTAATCAAAGATTTTTAACTGTTAAATCCAGTGGCCTCTTCTCAGTCCTTCTCCAGTAGAATTTGACATTTAACAACTCCTCTTCCTAGATGCTCTCTCTCCAGGTTCTTCTTTCCATTCTTCTGGTCCTCTTCAGTTTCCTTTGTTGGATCATCACCTCTAGCCAGCTCACCATGAGTGTGTTCAGTAATGCACCTTCTTTTATTTTCTCTCCATAGTCCCTAGATAATCTCATGAGCTCTTATGGATTTAATTATCTTCTTTATAAAGATATCTGGCAGATCTACATATCCAGCTCTCCTTTCTGTCTTGAGCTCCATTGGTTGTTGTTAGTCATATCTAGCTCTTTAAGGTTTGCTTGGCAGAGATACTAGAATGGTCTGCCATTTCCTTCTCCAGTTCATTTTCCAGATGAGGAAATGGAGGCAAATAGGGTTAAGTACCTTGCCCAAGGTCACACAGCTAAGTAGGTGTCTGAGGATGGACTTGAACTCCCTAAGATGAGTCTTCCTAATTCCAAGCTCTGAGTTCGATTATCAATTGCATATTAGATATTTTAACTGATGTCTTATAGGGATCTTACATTTACCAAGTTCAAAACAGTACTTATTATCCTCTCCTAATGTGCAATGATTTATTCTCTTCTTAAATTCTTTATTTATGTCAAGGGCACCTCTATCCTAGTCACACAGGTTTGTAACCATGAATTCATGTTTGATGCTTCACTCTCCCTCATCCCACTCCACCCTCATCCTATCAATTGCCAAGTATTGACAAATCTACCTCATCAATATTTCCCACATCTAGCCCCTTTCTCCACTTACATGGTGATTGCCCTAGTTCAGGCACTTGCCTAGACTATTGCACTTCATTAGACTTCCTTACTGATTTCCAGTTCCCTGACTTTCTTTGGGGTGTTGGTTAGTTCTGTTGAACTTCCTTTTCCATTCTTTGCAACAGGGAATGGCTTATTGGGTAAGAGAAGGCAGAAGGATATTTCCAAAGGAAGTTGTTATAAAAAGAAAAGGTAATAAAAATGTTTTAAAATACAAGGTGTCCCCAAAGTCTTAGTGCCTCCAAAGTTTTAATAACTTAAAATTCTGCTAAAACTTTTTGGACATCCTGTAGTTTGTAGCAGTTAACTGAATTTTCGGGTTATATTAAGAAAATGAAGCTCAGAAAGAATAAGCAAATTACCTAGGATCACATAATTAATAGATGGCAGGGCCAGTAATTTAAACTCAGCTCTTCTGACTTTGGGAGTGGTATTTCTTCCAGAATTTCCCAAGAATAGCCTCAGCTGGGTTAAACCCTAGCTCAACTTCCCTGAAAAGCAGGGCAAAAGGGAGGTTGGAGATAATGACAGAAACTATAAATGATTGCTATAAAATATATTCCTTCCTTCCTTCCTTCCTTCCTTCCTTCCTTCCTTCCTTCCTTCCTTCCTTCCTTCCTTCCTTCCTTCCTTTCCTCCCTCCCTCTTTTTTTTTTGTTTCTTTTCTTGATAGAGGAAAGGAAGTAGACAACAAGAAGGAATTTGGGCTAGATTGGCACTTAGCAACCATGAAGCAAAGAGAGGACTTTCAAAGACCAGGACCTGCCTGACTTCTGTCCATATACTTTATCTCAAATATGGTCAGATTTCTCATCATTCTTTCATCTGAGGGCTTAGTTTCATTCACATTCTGATGACAGTTAGAATGCCTCAAGGACAGCAAAGAGTCCCTCACTCAGAATATCCTGGCTCATTTTCAAGACCATTCTTATTACTGGTTCTCCTGTACTTGTTGCCTAATCCTTCTTCCTGTGATTTCACCATGACTATTGCTCTCCTGTCCCTCTATTTTGTATTTACTCATCTGTGCTTTGAACTATGTCCACACCTGCCATGTCCTATTGCTAAGTCTTGGCACTGGCAACTGAGATGGGGAAAGGAGAGTAGAAAGGACAGACTGACTACCACCCTTACATGGCTCACATGATAAATGTATTTTGTAACCCTTAAAGCATCCAAATGTGAGTTATTTGTTTAGTGTAATCTGGACCTCTGATATCATCAATGTAGGGAGCTCCAGCAGAGAAAATTCATCTACCTATGTAGCTTAACATTTATTTGGCAACTTAACATTTTAAAGAATGGTCTGAAGGCATTAAGAGATGAAGTGATTTGCCCAAGGTTGTGCAATCAGTACGTGTCCAATGCAAAACTTAAAACCAAGTCTCCAGACTTGGTGGCTAGGTCTTTATCCACTATTGCCTGTTATGAGTTATTGTCATCGTCATCATCATCATCATCATCATCATCAATATTTTTAGACTGGATACACCTAAGGCAACCTTTTGTGATTTCATAATTTTGCCTAGTGTAACCCTGCTTACTTTCAATTGTTTTTGAAAAATTTCATTTAATTAATTAATTTAGAATATTTTTCAATGGTTACAAGATTCATGTTCTTTCCCTCCCCTCCCCTCTCCTCCTTCCCATAGCCAACATGCAATTCCACTGGGTTTTACATGTGTCATTGATCATATTATTGATATTTGTACCAGGGTGATTGTTTAAAGTCTACTTTCAATTGTTTTTGGACAAATGGAAATTGTTCCCAGAAGAATTTTTGTCATCCAGTCACTTGAGCACATACCTTCGTGGGAACACTGTAGTACAGTGACATGAAGCAGGCCAACACAGCTTCTCTTGATTTATGTATTTTTTTAAAAAGGATTACTTCATGTTCAAGGAGCTCTGTTCTCAGAGGATTCTTAATCAAGGTAGCACCATTTAAGTGGCTTCTATTTTTCTTGAAAATGAACACTAAATAAAACCATCCAGCTTAAGCTCCATCCAGTTCTGAAATTCATTGTGACAGATGAGCATTTTAGCTCAATTATTTTGATATGGAATTTGATTTATTTAGTAGAGGTCAGCAGCCTGTGGTTTGTGAGCCCCATATCTTCTCAAACATCTGCACAGCTCAGCTGGAAACAGGTGAAACTAGCCACGTACAAGGTTCCCACTCTGCTTTCTTTATTCCCCCTGTTGTTCAGTTCCTCCAATTTAGTCTTCTTCCCCAGATATTTCCCCTGCTGTTAAAAATCTGTGTTCCAATCCTCTGACTTTTATGTTCAAATGGGCTTTAAAAAATTAATTTGCCTGTACTCATTTGAAACTGTATTTGTTCCTAGTGTAGATTCAATCGGATCTAATGACAGTCTGCTTTCTTTTCTGGACTAAGTTTCTCAATTTGGCAAACACTGAAGAGTGGGGAGAGCGTTGTAAGGCATTCAAACAAAAGGGATCCTGTCAGGAACTCAGGGTAGTAGAATACATTTTGAGGACTTAAGCGATGTCAAATGTTAAAGATCCCATAATATGAAAATGAGCTGTTCTTTTCCCAGAGATTTTATATACATGCCCACACACATATACCTCTATCTAAGGAGACATCATATGTGTGTGTGTGTGACTCTGAATCACGGTCACCCTCAGGCAATTTTCTAAGACTTAAATTGCTGAGTAAGTACTCAACACTACTGGAAGAAAGAGTTCCTCACGGAGATCTCCCTACATTGATGGAATTATAAGTCTGAGCTTTTTAAAAGTTATATATGAATGTGGAATTTTTGCCCATAAATATGTATATAGAAAATTGCATATAAATTTAAAAAACTTTTGTAGGAAGGAGAAACAGCAGAAATGAGAGAGAAAGACGAAAGGGCAAGAGAATTTTTGTTCTGGATCTGGAATTGTTATTCCACTGAGTTTGGAAACAGTGTAGAAATTTACTCCACTAGTATAAATTGGCAGCAGATGGCAATTTGTCTTCAGAGTCTTAGAGTTGCCTAAAAACTGAGAGGTGAAGGCTTGTTCCTTGCCATATAGACAGTATGTCAAAGGCAGGATTCAAAACAAGGCTTCCTGCCTTTAAGTTCAACCCTCTCTCCAATAGGCCATGCTACCTTTTGTGAGAAAATAATTAGCTAATATTTTACTGAAAAACTAATCTACATTCTTTTTTTTTTTCACTGTGTTAGGTCTTGTGGAAGAGAAATAAAGAACTGAGACTTAGGGCAAGTCATTTAAACTTACTTGGACTTCAATTTCCTTATTGAAATTGAGATATGGACAAAATGGTCTCTAAGACCCCTTCTGGCTCTATCTTTATGATCCTAAATATTAGCCATAATCTTTACCTTCAAGGTACATATAATATATCTGAGGAAAGAAAATGAACAGGGATGAAACAATGAGATAAACTGTTAGTTCTGAACTTTCTGGCCCCGATTCTCCATAGATTTGCAAATTAAGGGTAGAGAGGAACTCTCTCTGGTTCTTCATCCTTCTAGAATATTTCAGGAATGAGTGAATAAAAACCTTGTCTATGCCTGGGAAACTACTAACTATCAATCAGGTGTTGACAAGGCTTAAATAGAGACCAGATGACCTTAAACCACAAAGCAGAGAAAAAGACAGGAAGTCAGAGCAGAGGTAGGACTTGGGGCAAGAGGGAATCGTGAAGCTTCCTGGGATAGAGAAGAGAAGAGCATCAGGGAACTGAGTTGACATCAGAAGAGTTTTCTACGATGATAGACTCTCATTTGGGAAGAGGAAGAACAGAAATCATCTGGTGCCATGTTTTTAACGTGGAATCCATAAATGTAAAAATATTAATATTTTGATAACTATATTCCAATATAATTGGTTTCCTTTGTAATACTATATATTTTATATATTTAAGAATATTATTCTGAAATGGGGTCCATTGATTTCACTAGACTACCACAGAGATACAGGACACACACACACACACAAAAGGACAAAAACAAATACTTCTAACCCAATTTGTATTTGACTAAAAATCCCCTTGACAACATTCCTAATAGGTGAATGTTATCCTATTCTTGGATGCTTCAAGTAGAGAAGAAACCCTTTACCCGAAAGGCAGCAAATTCTACTTTGTGAAAGCCCTAGTTGTTAGGAAGTTTCTCCTTTTATCAAACCTAATTTTGCCTCTTTGGAAAGTCCTCCCACTAGTTCAGCCTTTTGGGACCAGAGAAAAAGTCTAGTTGCTCATTTGATTCTTGGAAATAGTAATGAAATTCTTCTGAGTCTTCTTCCCCCTCCCTGGCCCAGTGTAAACATCTCCTGTTCCTTCAACCAGTCTTTATGTGGCAAACACTTGAGACCTTTCCCAATCTTGGTTGCTCTGTTCTGGATTCTTATTAATTCACTTCCTAAAATATGGTTTGGACCATGGCACAAGGACCATGGCCACAAGGACATTTGGAAAGGCCCATTCCAAGTAGGCCCATACCATCTTCAAGCTACAATTTTTAATTTTGTAAGGAGTAGGAAAATGACTGTGAGTGAATGATTATTGCTTTGTCTCCTATCTTGAAGTGAAGTATTGCAGTTAAAATAATGTCTGTCTACTACATATCAGATATTTGTAGTCTAAAGTCATGATGCTCTTTCACTTATTTATTTATTTATCCATTCATTCATCTATTTATTTATTTATTATTATTTTTAGAAACCCTTACCTTCTGTCTTAGAATCAATTCTGTTCTAAGGCAGAAGAGTGGTAAGGGCTAGGCAATGGGTGTCAAGTGACTTGCCCAAGGTCACACAGCTGGGAAATGTCTGAGGCCAGATTTGAACCCAGGACCTCCCATCTCTGGGCCTGGCTCTAAATCCATTGAGCCACCCAGCTGCCCCCTCCCCCCATGATGCTCTTTTAGAGAGGCCAAGGGCAGTAGAACTTTAAAATGCTTTTAAGATGCAGAGAAAGCATATTATTTATTTTATTAAGCAGAACAGATTAGGTACAACACATAGAAGCAAATGAATTTAATAGCCAAGTGTTTGTTAGTCAATTCATTGATTATACTTCCTTTAACAAATACTTTACATAAGATTTTGCTCCTCCTTTTATATGAGTATTTGTTGATAATTATTAAGTTTATAATAAAACTATTTAAAAAATTTTAGAGATATAAATCAACTAATTATTAATTGATTATTGTGAATTATGCACTGCATTGAGCATCTTGAACTTCTATTGCCTTTGGTCTTGTTTTGTTTTACTTCATATAGTTGTAATCAAGATATTGTATGTCCTAGTTTTTGCTGATCTTGCTTTCTATCCATTTGTATAGGAATTTCCATATTTTCTTGCTTTCTTCATATAGTTTTTGAGTACCAAAATATTTCATTATGCCAATGTGCCATAATTTATTTAGCTATGTTACACACAAGGCAGGTAATATGATATAGGTTGTATATATTTTTTACATAATATGTATTTTAATGGTTGTTATGTAGTGAGAGAAGACATATTGTTTTCTTAAGAAAAGAATGGCATGTTGGCAGCGCTAGTTTCTAAGTCAAATCAAGAAGCATTTTTAAAAGCATGTGTTACAAGCTATACATTAAAGCCAGTATTATATGCTATACACTGGGAAAAGAAAGAAGACAGAAACCATTTCTGCCCTCAAGGAGTTCACAATCTAATGGGCAAGATGACATGCCAACCATTCTATATCTTGATATATTCAGGATAAATTGGAGATAATCTCAGAGGAAAAGTTTCTTGCAGAAGATGGGAATTTACCTTAAGGAAAGCAAAGGAAACAAGGAGATAGAGACAAGAAAGAAAAGAAATCTTGGCATGAGAGAGCCAGTGCATGGATGGGAGATGGACTGACCTAGGAGCAAGATAGGTGTGACATGATTTTTACTCATGATACTTCTAAATTATGGCACTGAAGAGAGCATGTCTATGAGGGTATATTAGTGTGTCAGTATAATAGGACTAATATCCACTAGTTTCTCCACATCATAGATTAGGCCTATGACTCTTACTTCCCTCCTCCAATATGAATTCATTTTGCCTCTGGGAACCCAACTGGCCCATGTTTCCTTTGATTTGGCTTCTTGGTCACTTAAGGGCATAAAATATCCCAGACACGAGAAGTCTAGGTCTTTCAAATTTGATAGATGTTTGAGACCATGAGAAGTGCCATACCTAGTATGTTTCTATAAGGAACTGAGGGATGCTGAGTCCATCAAAGCTGAAGATAAGTGCCACTATATTCTTATCATATGTCTTTGCTGTTTTGGGGCAAAGAAATATTCCTTTTGTTAACTGTTCAATGACTTATAAATGTCTCATTTCTTTCCCAAACAAAAACTGTACTAATTGAAACTGAACTGGACTTAGACCCACCTCTAAAATCCTGGGAAACATTAAATGCATAAGCCTGGTTGGAAAAAAAATGACTAAACTGTGTGTGCCCTTTGACCGAGTGCTATCACTATGAGACATATCCCCCAAAGAGATCAAAGGAAGAGGAAAAGGACACATATTTAGAAAAATATTGATAGCAACTTTTTTTGTGTGGTGTCAAAGAACTAGAAACTAAGAGGGTGCCCATAAATTGAGAAAAAGCTAAATAAATTATGTTATGTGAATATAATGGGATTTTGTTAAGCATCATAAGAAATGATGAAATAGTTTCTGAGAAAACTGGAAAGACTTTAAGAACTGATGCAGAGTGAAGTGGGCAGAACCAGGAGAATAATTTATAAATTAACATTTTATTATAAAGAAAAACAATTTTGAAAAGTTTTAGAACTCTGAACAAATGGAAGGACAAACTACAATGCTAGAGGACCATTGGCCTCTAGCTAGAGGTGATGAAGTTAAAATACAAATTTTGAACTGTATTTTTGGACATGATCAATCTGGGAATTTATTTTGCTAGGCTATGCATGTTTGTTGTGGGGATTTTCTTTTTCATTTTTTCTTTTTCCATCAAGAATATGGGAAGTGGGAGGAAATAAATTGGAAAAATGATAAAATTAATTAAAAAAAGAAATCTGGGTAAGGGAAATAGAGATTTCAGACTTTTAAAAAAGCTAATATTATTAACTGAATTTTCCCTATAGTAAAAAGCTACAAGGAATCATTTTAGAATCTGACCAATAGTGTGGTCCTTCTGCTCCAAACTTCTAATCTTCTCTTTTATTAATTTTGACTCCACTTTTTAGATGAGTGACTATCATAGAATTTTAGAACTAGAAGAGATCTCAATGGCTATATAGTCTAACTTGGAGCTAAGACAAAGAGTGAAACTATTTAAAGATGACTTTCACTTGTTAATGTAATTAAATCCCTTTAAAGCCATTTATCTTGAAAGGATATGATGATGAAGCAATAACTGTCTGAATCTAGAGAGAATATTGAGAAAAGTTTTTGATATATTTAGAATGTAAATCTCAATACAATTGTAGTTTTAAAATTTCAAACTGCTCTCAAGAGTCGTTAGCCTCAAAAGCCAGTATGGTAATGTATAGAAAAAAATGTTGTAATCCTTGAATTGCTGTGGCAGGAGCATATATTATTTCTATGATTATTACTATATTGGAAGCTTTAGAGAGATTTATGTGTTTTATAGGTAGAGTGGATAGTTGTCCTACTGTCTGCTTTTTATACACTGTACTAAAACTGTCAATTAGTTGATGTCAATAAGGATGTGAATAATCAGTTTCAAAATATTTATAACGATAGCTTGATAATATAAAAATACTCACATAAAACTTTGACCTCATTGATGCAAATGTTCCATGCAGCAATGCAGATAACAGCCTATTCATACCTACCTAATCTCATGTGACTCTTTTTCATACTCTTCCATGAGTTGAATATGGGACATCCAGTCAACCTGCTGAAACCTTCCTTGATTTCCTCTTGTCCTCACAAGAACATTAGTGAAGCATGCAGGCTGAGCAATGGTCATCGTTCACTCTTACCATGTGACAAACTCATATTTTTCAATCATATATTTATTACCCTAATGCCATGTTTTACTGAATTCTTCTCTTGTTTGTTGTCTACTATAACCTGATTATATCAACATGTGCCTCATCCTTACCATTAATGTTTGGAGAGTCATTGAAAAGGTTACCCCTGTTACAGCTCTTTAAAAAATCCATATCTTCTGTCTTAGAATCAATACTGAGTACTGGTTCCAAGGCAGGAGACTGGTAGAGGCTAGGCAACTGGGGCCAAATGATGTGCCTAGGGTCACACAGCTAGGAGTTTCTGAGATCATATTTGAATCCAGTGCCTCCCATCTTTAGACCTGATTCTTTATACACTGAGCCACCTAGCTGACTCCTCTGTTATAGCTTTTAAGGAATCTTGCATGATTTTGATACATGTGCATAAAAACCATCTTGTTGGAAGAGAACCATTAAGGTAGTTTTACTGAATCAAAAACTCTCACACACACACATATAATCAACAAACAATAATCACAGGGATGTTTTGTATTCTCTAAATCTTTTAGACAATTATATGATGGTTAAGATGTGGAATATTACTTACATTACTTCATTATAATATTATATTACTTACATGTAACAATTGTGGAAGATTGCTTATGAAATCCTGTTTCCTAATGATAACCTCCAGTAAGGTTGCCCTTGATGTGAGTGTTGATTTTTTGTCATAAAAATTTCTATGGATTGGAAAATAGGAAAAAAATATATCTATATCACCACTGGGGAAGGTAGCTTTTGGAGACAAATTTTTCTCTGTGACTTTCATTTGTTCTGCTCTTTTAGGTATCTTGTGAATAAATCCCACAAAGCCTTCACAACTGCTTTGTCTCCAGCACAGATTGCCTCTATATACATTTGGTTTAATGTAGATATTTATTCTTCTGTTTGTCACACAAAAAATTCTGTTCAATCTGTAATACAACCACTGAGACAGAATTCTGAGTCAATGATCTTCCTCATGATCCAAGATGCTCCCTTGCTGCCCAATACAGATTTTATAACCCTCAGGTCCAGACAATCTAGATGGTGTACCTCAAAATATAAATTCTTATCGGTGGTTCCATGGTCACACTGGTTGTCTTGAGGTAATGGGCAGCCAGATATCCATTTATGCTCTAGCAATGGGCTGAAGCTGGGCAATCATCCAATGAAGGGAATCCCACCCAATGTTGGGCAATCAGGGGAAATGACAAAGGGTCATGGGGGCTCCTAAATTTAAATTAGGATTGTCACAAGAGGGGCAAGACAAGGGTCATTTCTTCTCAGTTTGGGCAGAGTGTGTACCCATTCCTGACTAAAGGGTCACGAGACAGGCAATGGAATGCTTATCTCACTAAGTTGGGTGACGGGAAAGTGTCAGAGGACAGAGGTCTGGATGATCCTCTTCCTCATGTTGTCTTTATTCATCAAGCCACATGGGTGAAGGTCCTCTAACTTGGTCTGATATGAGTGTGACATGAATCAATAATAATATCAAACTTGATTGACTACATATGAATATGGGTATATTGAGTAATCATTTATGTAATCACACTAAATTGAATAACACTGATTGGAAATAAGCTAGGGATAAATCATAAGAATCTATGGATAGCTCATGGATCAATAAATTAATCATGTAGCTCTGTGTTGCTATGTTGCTGCTGTCCCAGAATCTACCAGCTATGGATATTTGGTAAGTGGTATACCTGAGAAGGACTATGTGAAGGCTTCTAAGACTGCTTTGTGGAGACTTCTGGGAAAAAGTGTAGAGAAGAAAAATGGGTGGAAAGTTAAAGAGTCATTAGCAATTCCTACTCAGTAGCCAATAAATGCTTCATCGACTAAAGAGTACAAAAGTGCTAAATTGCACATGGAACAGGGAGCAGCCAGGGGTTTATCATCTTATTTTAGGAATATGAATTTAATATCTGTTTTAAGAATAAATGAGAAGTAGGAGAGACTAGAGTCAAGGATACCAGTTTTGGGTGAGAGCTGATGAGGGCTGGAACAAGAGTGGTGGTCATGTGAGTAAAGAGAAAGGAACAGATACAAATGATCATAAGGATAAGATGTTATGGAAGTAAAATCAATCAATCTTGGCAACTGATTGGATCTGGGATTAAGGTGAGAGGTTGGAGAAATGAGAACTCTAAGGTTACAAACCTGGGTGAATGGAAAGATGATGGTGCTTTCTATAGAAATAGGAAAGTGATGAGGAGGGTTATGTTTGAGAAGAAATAATATGCTTTATTTTAGACATGTTTAATTAGAGATAACTAAAAAATATCCAGGTGGAAATGATCAATGCATTCTTGGTGATGGGACAAAATATTAAGTGGCAAACTACCTCCACTTCCCTTTTTCCTGTGATAGTCATTCCCTGCCAGAATGATAATCCTTTCCCCTTGCTCCTTTTTATTTTTATTTCACCTCTGAATCTCAATAGTCTATACATTTCTCTGACCTTCCACCTCCCACTGTGCCCTCTATACCCACATTACCACAAAATTCTCCAGTGCCACTTTACTATACACTCTCCTTTATCTTAGACTTCTCCATCACACTCATGTTCTGAATGGTAGAATCCTAGCTCTTTGGAAAACACAGCTCTTCTCAGTGTGGCCATTCCTTGTATGCTTCCTAACACATTGGTCCAGGAAGAGGGGTTGGTTGGCTAACTCTTTCTTCCCTATTGCCACCATCACTGCAATCTTTTCTCCTTTAGGTGACACTTCATTCAGATTAGTTACACTGTCTGGATCATTATCACCATAATATATCAGGCTTCTATATGACTCTTCTTCCCATTCTCAAGGAACTTAGTGTCTGGTTCATAGTTTTCATTCTTCAATTAAATGCATTTTGATGGTCTTCCATGTGTTTTTTTCTGACCATCTACTTCATTAAATTTTTCAATTTTTTTCAATTTTTTCAATTGAATTTCACATTTTTCAAATTGATTTTTCAAATTGAATTCAAATTGAATTTTCAATTCAAAATTTTTCAATTCACCTCCAAATATCACCTCCAAACCATGTATTAAGGGGTGGTCATAACGTAAATCTTACCATCATCTTATGAGGATGATATTAGAAAATAAGTATTGTTTTATTAGTTTAGAAATAAGAAGTAGAGAAGCTGGTTTGGGAAAGTATTGGAGTTTCAAACAGAGCTGACCCAGAGTGTCAGTTTCAAGTCTAACGGTTTTTCTGTGATAGTTACTCTGGCAGAGTCACACACAGAGACTTTCTTGCTCTGAGGACTTGGAGGAGGTAACATCTTCTTCTTTCTTTCTCTCTCTCAGAGTCCTAACCTAGTTCTTGCTGAGACTCAGCCAGCTAGCCTTTGTTATTTTTATAACTTGGAGGTGAAGATAAGAATGATAAGGACAATAGTGTTAGTTTATTGTAGAATAGGGGAAATTTGGGTTAGTCAGATCAAGAAGGATCAGTGTAGCCTGTGGACACAGGAGAGGCAGTTCCTTGCAGAACTAGGGAGTTTTATTTGGGTGGAGTTAGAATCCCTTAGAGTTAGAAATCCCTTTTATCCTTTTTTTCAATAAATATTCCATTTTTTATAGCAAGAGCCTCTTTAGTGTCTTTGCACCTAGCCCTGAGGAGAAGTTCATTTATAAGCTTCACTTCACTTATGTAAGCTTAGGATACTTTGTGAGTGCTGCAAACAGAGTATCAAAATCAGTTTGTAAATCAATAATTAATCCATTGCTTTATTATTTTTACAATTTTTACATTATGTCGCCTTGATGGTCTAGAACTCTGAAATTTTCCTCTCTGATCATAAACTATCCTTCCATATCTTCCTCTGCCTTGTTCCTCCTAAGCCTTGTCTTCTTTCTCCCTTTGTGCTCCTAATTAATTCTTCTTTGGTTTTGCTTCCCTCTCTTCATAACGACCAATTAGGTAGAATAGTGGATAGAGTGCTGGACTTGGTATCAGAAAGACCTGAGTTCAAATCCAACTTCATATACTTTCTTAGCTATATGATTATAGACAAATCACTTAACAACTGTTCATTTCATTTTCCTTGTCTGCAAAAAGGGTATAATTATATCACCCATTTTACAGAACTGATTTAGAAAATCAATGAAATGATATTTGTAATTTTGCACAACTAAAAGTGCTTTGTAAATGCTAGCTGCTCTCATTCAACCATTAATGATCTTTTATCCCCAAATTTCTTGCTTCCTTGTCACTATTTATATTCCTTAAAATATTCTATCATTCTCCACCCATAAAATCCACCTTCAGTAGGACTAGAACATTGTTGGAAGTAGAACACTACAAACTCATGTAATATAATCTCAATTGTATCCTTGCTGTAAAATAGCAATATTTGTATCCTTCCTTGATGACTACCAGGCATTCCTAAAGCAACTGACCCAAACTAATCTTTCTTCAAGCCCCTGATGTTTCCCTTACATCCTTTTTTTTTTAAGCAAATGATCTTGCCTCTTTTTTGCCTCCTTCTGAAAACAATCAGGGCTAATTCATAGATTCCCTCATCTCCCTCTATTTTACACTTAAAACTCCCTCTAGATTGTTTCCTGTCCTCTCTTCTTTTGTTCTAGTTTTTAAGGATGAGGTGGATCTTGTGGAGCCAGGCACTTTGGCAGTTCTCTTGGGCCTATCAGCTAGAGTCTACTAAAGGAGATTCTTCCAGCATTCATATCTCTCTCTTAACCTCGATCTTTTCTTTCCTACTGGCTTCTTTACCATGGCTTACAGGAATGCCTAAACAACCCCTACACTTGAATCCTTCCTTTGTCCCTACTACCATACTTTCAACCTATCTTTGTATATCTCTTCTTTTTTTTTGCTTCATTATTTTATTTTATTTTTTCCATTTGAATAAGTTTATTTGGTCAATTTAGAACAGTATTCCTTGGTTACAATAATCACATTATTTCCCTCCTTCCCCTCCACCCACTCTTCCCACAACCAACACACAATTTCATTGGGTATTACATGTGTCCCTGATCAGAACCCATTTCCATGTTGTTTACACTAGGATGTTCATTTAGAATCTACATTCCTAACAATATGCCTTCAGCCCATGTATTCAAGCAGTTGTTTTTCTTTGGTGTTTTCACTCCCACAGTGTTTCCTCTGGATGTGGATAGTGGTTTTTCTTGTAGGTTCCTCCGAGTTGTTCAGGGTCATTGAATTGTCACTAATGGAGAAGTCCATTACATTCGATTGTACCACAGTGTATCAGTTTCTGTGTACAATGTTTTCCTGGTTCTGCTCCTCTCACTCTGCATCAATTCCTGGAGGTTGTTGAGTCCCCATGGAATTCCTCCACTTTAATATTCCTTTGAGCACAATAGTATTCCATCACCAACATATGCCACAATTTATTCAGCCATTCCCCAATTGAAGGGCAGCCCCTCATTTTCCAATTTTTTGCCACCACAAAGAGCACAGCTATGAATATTTTTGTACGTCTTTTTCCTTATTATCTCTTTGGGGTACAGACCCAGCAGTGCTATGACTGGATCAAAGGGCAGACAGTCCTTTATCGCCCTTTGGGCATAGTTCCAAATTGCCCTCCAGAATGGTTGGATCAATTCACAATTCCACCAGCAATGAATTAATGTCCCCACTTTGCCCCACCCCCTCCAACATTCATTACTTTCCTTTGCTGTCATGTTAGCCAATCTGCTAGGTGTGAGGTGATGCCTCAGAGTTGTTTTGATTTGCATCTCTTTGATTATAAGAGATTTAGAGCACTTTTTCATGTGCTTATTAATAGTTTTGATTTCTTTAACTGAAAATTGCCTATTCATGTCCCTTGCCCATTTTTCAATTGGAGAATGGCTTGATTTTTTTGTACGTTTAGCTCTTTATAAATTTGAGTAATTAGACCTTTGTCAAACGTTTTTGTAATGAAGATTGTTTCCCAATTTGTTGCTTCCCTTCTAATTTTGGATGCATTTGTTTTGTTTGTTCAAAAACTTTTTAATTTGATGTAATCAAATTATTGATTTTACATTTTGTGATTTTTTTTTTAGCTCTTGCTTGCTTTTAAAGTCTTTCCTTTCCCAAAGATCTGACAAATATACTATTCTGTGTTCGCCTAATTTGCTTATAGTTTCCTTCTTCATATTCAGGTCATTCACCCATTCTGAGTTTATATTGGTGTAGGGTGTGAGATGTTGATCCAAACCTAATCTCTCCCATACTGTCTTCCAATTTTCCCAGCAATTTTTATCAAAAAGTGGGTTTTGGTCCTAAAAACTGGGATCTTTGGGTTTATCATAGACTGTCCTGCTGAAGTCATTTACCCCAAGTCTATTCCACTGATCCTCCTTTCTGTCTCTTAGCCAGTACCAAATTGTTTTGATGACCACTGCTTTTTAGTATAGTTTGAGAACTGGGACTGCAAGTCCTCCTTCCTTTGCATTTTTTTTTCATGATTTCCCTGGAAATCCTTCATCTTTTGTTCTTCCAAATGAACTTTGTTATGGTTTTTTTTCTAATTCCATAAAGAAGTTTTCTGGTAGTTCAATGGGTATGGCACTAAATATGTAAATTAATTTGGATAGGATTGTCATTTTTATTATGTTAGCTCATCCTACCCATGAGCCATTAATGTTTTTCCAATTGTTTAGGTCTAGTTTTAATTGTGTGGAGAGTGTTTTGTAGTTGTATTCATATAGTTCCTGTGTTTGTCTCAGGAGGTAGATTCCTAGGTATTTTATATTGTCTAGGGTGATTTTTAAATGGAATTTCTTTTTCTAATTCTTGCTGCTGAGATGGATTGGAGATATATAGAAATGCTGATGAATTGTGTATCCTGCAATTTTGCTAAAGTTGTTGATAATTTCGACTAGCTTTTTGGTTGATTTTCTAGGATTCTTTAAGTGTACCATCATATCATCTGCAAAGAGTGATCTCTTGGTCTCCTCATTGCCAATTTTAATACCTTCAATTTTTTTCCTTCTCTAATTGCTACTGCTAGTGTTTCTAGTACAATGTTAAATAATAGGGGTGATAATGGGCATCCTTGTTTCACTCCTGATCTTACCGGGAAGGCTTCTAGTTTATCCCCATTGCAGATGATGTTTGCTGATGGTTTCAGATATATACTGTTTATTGTTTTTAGGAAAGGCCTTTCTATTCCTATACTTTCTAGTGTTTTCAATAGGAATGGGTGTTGTATTTTGTCAAAGGCTTTTTCTGCATCTATTGAGATAATCATGTGATTTTTGTCAGTTTGCTTGTTAATATGGTCAATTATGCAGATAGTTTTCCTAATGTTGAACCATCCTTGCATTTCTGGTATGAATCCTATCTGGTCATAGTGAATAACCCTCGTGATGACTTGCTGGAGTCTTTTTGCTATTATCCTATTTAAGATTTTTGCATCTATATTCATTAGGGAGATTGGTCTATAGTTTTCTTTCTCTGTTTTTGACTTGCCTAGCTTTGGGATTAGTACCATGTTTGTGTTGTAAAATGAATTTGGTAGAACTCCTTCTTGGCTTATTCTGTCAAATAGTTTGTATAATATTGGGATTAGTTGTTCTTTGAATGTTTGATAGAATTCATTTGTGGATCCATCTGGACCTGGGGATTTTTTCTTAGGGAGTTCTTTGATGGATTGTTCAATTTCTTTTTCTGATATGGGGTTGTTTAGGTAATTTATTTCTTCCTCTGTTAGTCAAGGCAATTTATATTTTTGTAAGTATTCATCCATTTCACCTAGATTGCCATATTTGGTTCCATATAACTGGGCATAGTAGTTTTTAATGATTGCCGTAATTTCCTCTTCATTAAAGGTGAGGTCTCACTTTTCATCTTGGATACTATCAATTTGGTTTTTTTCTTTCCTTTTTTTTTTAATTAGACTGACTAGTACTTTGTCTATTTTATTTGTTTTTTCAAAGTACCAGATTCTAGTCTTATTTATTAAATCAATAGTTCTTTGGTTTTTAATTTTATTAATTTCTCCTTTGATTTTTAGGATCTCTAATTTAGTCTTCATCTGAGGATTTTTAATTTGTTCGCTTTCTAGTTTTTTTAATTTTCATGCCCAATTCATTGACCTCTGCCCTTCTTAATTTGTTAATATATGAACTCAAGGATATAAATTTGCCCCTGAGTACTGCTTTGGCTGCATCCCATAGGTTTTGAAAGGATTTCTCATCATTATCATTTTCTTCAATGAAGTTATTAATTGTTTCTACGATTTGTTCTTTAACCAGTTTTGGAGAATCGTATTAATTTCCAATGATTTTGATTTACCTCTCCATGTACCTTTACTAATTATTATTTTCATTGCATTATGATCTGAGAAGGTTGCATTTATTATTTCTGCCCTTTTATACTCGTTTGCAATGTTTTTATGCCCTCTATATCTCTTCTTGAATAATCTCTTAATAGTAATTTTCTGACCTCACCATTTGACCAAAGCTGCTCACAGGTTTTTTAGCTGCTACTGCCAAGGGTCATTTCTCAGTCCTTATCTTCCTTGAACTTGCTTACCACTTGTGAAATTGTTACTACCCTCTATTTCTTCATTCCTTTAGTTTCCACTATATATTATTTTTAGTTTCTTCATCTATTTGTCTAAATACTTTTTCTCAGACTTCTTTTGCTAGAACATCATTCTTTTCCTGACCCCATAAGGTGGGTATTCCTCAGTTTTCTGTCCTGGGAACTCTACATGGCCTACATTTTCTCTTTTAAGGATCACATCAGTTTCTTAGGATTTCTATATCGTATTTATTTGGAAGACTCTCAAATCTATATGTGTAGCCTTAGTTTGTATGCTGAACCTCAGTACCATATCACTAACTCTCCACCTGTACATGTTTCAATGATATTTTCAACTCAATAGGTTCTAAATGAAGCTTATAATCTTTTCTCCTCCCATATTTTTCTGTTTATGTACAGGGCACCATCACTCTCCCAGATACCAAACTTGTAAACTCAGAGCCATTCTTGATACTTCTCCTTTCACTCTTCCTTCATTTTTAATTTGTTGTATCCATATCCTCTCAAATCCCTTCCTTTCTCTCCACTCACATGACAATTAATCTAGTTCAATAGTTCTTGAATCCATTATTTTATTTTTTAAAATTAATTTATTTAGTCAATTTAGAACATTATTTCTTGGTTACAAGAGTTACATTATTTCCCTCCATCCCTTCCCCTCACCCTTCCTGCAGCTGACACGCAATTTCATTGGGTATTACATGTGTCCTTGATCAGAACCTATTTCCATGTTGTTGATGTTTGCACTAGGATGGTCATTTAGCATCTACATCCCCAATCCTTTCCCCCTCGACCCATGTAATCAAGTAGTTGTTTTTTGTGTGTGTGTTTCTACTGGTGTGAAATAGAAACCCACAGACTCCATGTAGACAATTTAGGTAAAGTAAAAAAACTAAATTTCTCCAAGTCAAGGTAGAAAGTTAGATTTTATTGGAAGAGGACCAAGTCCTCCAATAAAAGTGTTCTCTTGCATGTATTACATTGTTGGACTCCAGCAAGAGACCATGCACAGAGGCTGAGACCTGGTTTTTATAACAAAATGAATACTTCTGTACAAGATCACAAGACATAATATCATATAGACCTTATTTTAGAAACACTTACCCAATTACAAAGCTGATTGGTTAGTTCATTTCGGAAAGCCCATATTAGTCTTTAGACTAATGACTTAGTCAATTCAATTGACCGTTACCTCTCTCTCATCTGATCTGGGGGAAGAGATGACTATTTCTAAACAGGAAAGAGTGCATGATATTTGTGCCATATTGGGATATGAGATTCAGATAGTCAGCATCTTATGATAAAGGGAAGTACAAACTTAGGGAGGGATTAGATATCCCATTAGAAGCAGTTTTTATGCTTAAGTTAGAAATCCTTGTAAAAATTGTGAATTTCACTGATTGTATTAAGATTATAATGGAATTTATACTAATCGCTTTAGAATCCCAATATTGATTATCATAAACTTATCGCTATGACTAAAATCCAATCAAGTTTAAGGGGTTAGGGGTCTTTTCCCCCCTACATTATCCCTCCTCTGATCCAAAGAAAACTGCTACCAGTTTTCTGCTCTATCATTTTGATGCAACATTTAACATGGTAATGTCAACAGGCACACTTATCTTAATACATATGAGATTGATTATACATTAATAAGTTTCATTAACAGTATACAGTCCCACAGTCAACATGATCTTTTAATTCTTTCAGATGTCTTCCTTCTTCCAAGTTGATAAATCTGCCCTATCCACCATTTTGGTGCATCCAGTCCATCAACCTAGTCTCTATTGTAAGTCACCATCCAGTTCTTAACTAGCTGAATCTGTGAACTTGTTGTAGAACCAATATAGTAGGGACCAAATGCAATGCCAAATTAGAAAAATTCTACTATACAATCATAGGTGATCCCTTGTTCAAACATTTCATCTATTGTGTGATTAAAATACTTCTTTGAGTCAAGTTGTTATAGAAGAATTCATATTGATCTCCAGCAGAGTGCATGGCTGAATGTAGAGGATCTAGTGAGAGTATACCTGCAAAGACATTCTTTTCTGGACCCAATAGGATATCATAACATTTCTGTTTTAATTTGTAGTTCATAAAATCAGTCACAAGAGCAGGAACATCAGTAGGTACTGGAGATGCCATTGTGGGAAGATAACATGTTAATATTCATAAAAGTAACAATAAACATTAAATGATATATCTATATATTTTGAGAGACAAAGGGCCATGAGACAGTGACAGACAACATTACAAATCAAACAATATTGCCATATTGACAAAAAGTAGAAATCCCGTTTGATGTTCTAAGGTGCCAGAATTAATCTGGATTCCAGCAGCAGCATATTTTAAGAAATGACAATGATTACAATTCAAGAGAGATTGAAATAAAAGATGTCCTTGATCATCTGTACAAGTTCTAGACAGTACAGTCCCTTTCCTGACAGCTATGATACTTCTATAGAACGAATAACAAGCTGCACACCATGGTACATTCTTCCTTTTCCTAAACCCATTACATATACAACTCCTGTACAGAGATGTGATTATTGTAACTATAGAACTATTAGATAATCGATGTTGAAACATTTGCCAAGTAGGTGGTGTATAAGGAGCTATTTTTATCAGTATGTACAGGGTCAGTTTATTCCATTCTCATAGTGTCTTGGGGGTCACCATGTACCCATCCCAAGGTATTTGTAAATCATTTCTAAGGTCCATAGAATTTCCAACAATATTAGATTAGAGTTCAAATACAACAGTAAATATTCCTCAGGACCTGCAAAATAAACCAGGATAGTATACACCATGCTCACACTCAGGATAACAAATAATCAGGGAGTTCAAATGATCACTTCTCAAAACTAAAGACAACAGTATTAAGCTCAACATAATAGTTAAATCCCAAGTGCTATAGGCTCTCCTCAAGGCAGGTTGGTTCTTTATCTACAATAGTCTATACTTCTTGAAAGTAGTGAACTGTGCATGATGTATTGTATTCCTTAAACACTGGAATATGAAGGGCAGAAAGGATTCTAGCAGGTTTTAATGAAATCCACATGTGCATATTGAGAGTGGAATTCAGTTTGAATGAGATGTTTGTTATTGCTGTTGTTGCTGAAATTTGCATCTCCAATTTTGTGTCTATTTCCAATTTCTTATCTATTATTATTATTATCCCTCCTCGTAAGACTAGGGAACTATGTCTTGGAGGAGTAACTAGAATGTTGAAAAAAGTCAGGCTCCAAAAAATTCTATGGAGGCAAAGTCTGCCTCTACCTGATATAAGATGAACTGTGACAAACAGATCTATATATACCATTTGGTTGGGAAGTAGAATAGGCGTGAGTCTTAAAGGAACAGCTAATTCCCATATAACTGTATGTATATTCCACTGGGAAAAAAAAACAAAAACTTTTTATATAGACAAAACCACTAGGTTGAAAATGATGTAGTTCAAAAGCAATAGGGCCTGATTGAACAATAGTTCCCATTTGTTGCAATTCCTTTAACCTGTGTAGCAATATTTCTAAGATACTTGGCAATTGTTATGTCACTCCAAAGCATAGAAGTATATAAAATAACAAAGGGCTTGGTCTTTAGAGGCAGATGACCAAGGAACACTTCATAAGGAGAAGCATGACAATCGGTAACAAAAGCAGCATCTGCCTTTGAGGCAGGAAAAACCTAATGAGTCAAATGATCAATAATAACCAAGCAATATTTCCATCGAGCAACTTTGGGCATATTTATAAAATCAATTTGTAAAGCTTTAAATGGGAGATAGGCTAGAGGGTGACCACCATATGCAACCTTTCTAAAAGCATGCTGATTAAAAGCCAAACATTCAGGACAACCTACAGTGATTCTGAGAAGCTACCAATGTGATTCCAAATGCTATCCAGCCCCTTCTTATTGTATTCACAATTTCTCATGCACAATAGTGACCACTTGCATATACTACCAAACACAGGCCTGCTGCTAACATTTTTTTTTTAAGAAATGGCTTGCCTTCCTCACTACTTACCCAGGTCCCTGATACCTGCTTAGCATCATACTGCTTAATCGAAGTGTCTACTTTCTTGTCTTCATAGATGATTCCTGTCCAATTTCCTTTAGGAGAACAGTCTTTACTTGTATCAGGTTTCTCTTCTGGAATAGCCAGCATCATGGTGATCCTCCGCTGCTGACTTAGCAGCTAAATCAGCTCTTTTGTTTCCTCTGGACTTCTAGCAAGTTCTTTATCTGGTCAGAGTAGGCTACCTGTTTTCTGGTGGAGGTGAGGAAGCCCCTTTGTAACTATAACATTCCCGTGGCATGACATATTCCCACAGCATAATGAGAATCTGAGTAGATGTTAACAGTCTTTCCTTTGAATAAGAAAGTCTTTCGTTATCGTGATAAGTTCAGCAGCTTGAGCCCTCAGATTGGAAGGCAAAGAGGCTGCCCATAAGATTTCATAGTCCATAAACACGGCTGTCCAAGTAAAATGACAGCCTTGTTCAACAAAGGAAGAACCATCAAGCTCGGGATTTTCCAGAGGAATGTCCAGCAAATCCTGAAGTGGTCTTTCTCATAGGTCAGGAACAGATTCAGTTATAGAAAGGTTCTCCTGATACAGGAAGGTCTGGGAGTAATGTGGAAGGATTTAAGGTGCATCTCTTTAGGGTAATATTCTCATTTGCTAATATGAGTCACTTCATATCTAGCAATTCTCTAATCTGAAAATGTTTGCTTTCTGTGTCTTATCAATAGAGCCTCAACTTCATGGGAGCACTGGACCATCAAAGGACATCCTAACATTAGGTCTAATGATTTATGGACTAGCATATCAGCTTCAGCCACTATATGCAGACAGGAAGGAGCTCCTGCTGCTACAGAGTCTAACTGAGCTGAGTAGTAAGCTACAAGTCTTTGGAGAAAAAGCCAAAGTTTGAGTTAAAACTCCAGATGCTACCTCCCTCCTCTCAGGGACATACAAAGTGAAATGCTTAGAAGAGTTAGGAAGCCTGAGGGCTGGTGCAGTCAATTGTGCCTTTGTAGGCTCCCTCAGAGCCACAAAGTGTTCTGGTGTCAACTCCAAAGGCTCAGTGACCAAATTCTTTGTCAGTTCAGTGAGAGGCTTAATAATTTCCCAATAGGCTGGTATTCAGGCACGACAGCAACCTGCTGCCCCTAATATGCTTTTTAGTCTTAGGAATGGATAGGTTCTGCAAAGCCTAAATTCTCTTTGGTGAAATAGTTCTTTTTCCTGGTGACAAGATAAAACCCAAATATTCTATTGTGATTTACACAACTGCACCTTGTTCTTTGAAATCTTATGTTCCTTTTGAGCAAGCTCTTGAACCAGATGACAGCTACAGGTTTCCTGGTCTGGTGAAGCTAGGAGCAAATCATCTACATATTGAATCAAAGTAGAGTTTTCCAAAGTGATGGTAGATAAATCTTGCTATAGAATCTGGGAGAACAAAGTTGGACAAATTGCCAAAACCCTGAAAGCCTTGTAAAGGTGTATTGATGACCAAGCCAGGTAAATGCAAACAGGTATTGAGATTCTGGGCTAATAGGAATAGAATGGAAGGCTGCTCATAGATCAAAAACAGAAAAGCAAGTTGCACCACAAGGAATAAAGGACACAATATTTGTGGGGTTAGACACAAAAGGGTGTAGAGGAATCAAATAATTATTAATTGCTCTCAAATCCTGGACAAATCAGTATATATTGGCTTACCTTCAGTGTTAAATTTAAGTTTGTTTCCCTCCCCCCTTCCCCCCACTGGAAATATAGGAGCATTGACTTCAGATATACATGGAACAACAATTCCTTGTTTAACCAATGAATCAATTATGGGAGCAATTCCCACAATTTTTTAGATAGAGGGTACTGAGGCACAGATGGTGGTTTCCTTCCTCCAGTGGCAAAAGAAACTGGTATAGCTGATTTTAACAACCCAACATCAGTAGAAGGAATTGCCCAAACCTCTTGAGGCAAGGAATCAGGAATCACACTACTCCCACAGTTTTTCCTCTGATTGTGGATAGTGTTTTTTTCTCATAGATTCCTCCAAGTTGTTCAGGATCACTGCATTGCCACTAATGGAGAAGCCCATTACATTCGATTGTACCACAGTGTATCAGTCTCTGTGTACAATGTTCTCCTGGTTCTGTTCCTTTCGCTCTGCATCAATTCCTGGAGGTCATTCCAATTCCCATGGAATTCCTCTACTTTATTATTCCTTTGAGCACAATAGTATTCCATCACCAACACATGCCACAATTTGTTCAGCCATTCCCCAATTGGAGGGCAACTCCTCATTTTCCAATTTTTTGCCACCACAAAGAGTGCAGCTATAAATATTCTTGTACAAGTCTTTTTCCTTATTATCTCTTTGGGATACAAACCCAGCAGTGCTATGGCATGATCAAAGGGCAGATAGTCTTTTAGTGCCCTTTGGGCATAGTTCCAAATTGCCCTCCAGAACGGTTGGATTAATTCACAACTTCACCAGCAATGCATTAATGTTTGAATCCATGATTTTAATAGTCCACTAAATTGTTTTACCTAGCTCCTATCTCCAAAATGTCTTCCATACAGCTGCCAAAATAGTTTTCCTAAGGCAAAAGTCTGGTTCTCTTACTTTCCTTATCAAAAGTCTCAGTAATACCCTAATTTGCCCCCAAAATATTTTTAAAAATGCCTTAGGTTGGATTTTAAGTCTGGCTTCAGTGAATATTTTCAGCCCTTTTCCTCTTCCCACCTTTACTTTTTCCTTTCATACAATTTATCTTCCAGACAACGCAGCACTGCTTTATGCATTTGGACTAGCTATTCCTCCATAGCTGGAATGCCTTTCTTTCTCACCCATTCCCCTTGGTATCCTTATAGTTCTTTAAGTCTCAGATCAGATATTATATTTTAATTAAGTTTTCAATTACTTGGCATTTAACTATTTGTGCATTTGTAGTACCTCTCCAGTACAGTATACAAAATTTTTTGAGGCCAGGTAATATTTTGGGTTTTATCTTTTTATACATGGCACAGTCAGTGTCTTGCATGTGGTAGGCAATTTATATTTGTAAACTAGAATCTCTCTTGGTGTTTAAATTTGTTTTTCATTGTCAGAATGGAAAAACATCAGAGGTAGGATTAGAACCCCCTCTCCCTCCCAAGGGATTTAATTTGACTTCAATTCCAGGGTGTTTTCATTATATGGATGGGCAGCCCCTACTCTGTACCAGTAATTCATCTAATGTTAAGATACCCAGAGAAAGTCCCCAACCTGTTGGGTACCTAACTCCCATTGTGGATTTACAGAAGGATTAGAGAACAATTAGAGCACAGGATGTGGAAATATGAATGGATTGTATCTATATACCTTTGCAGGGAATATTATGGATCTGTGCAAGTGGTTTTCATAGCCTCTTAAGAGTAGGACCAGCACTGGAGTTGGAATCAGGAGATTTGATTGTTTCAGTCAAGTCAAATTGATTTCCCTAGAGTTCTGATTATATTGCCCCCTTCCTAGTCACTAACTCCAAGTGTACCTTATTAACTTTAGGATCAGATCTCATCAATTATAATGAGGTAACATGGATAGAGAGCTGGACTTGGAGTCAGGAAGACCTGGGATCAGATATAACCTCAGATGTTTCCTAGCTGTGGTCAACTTATTTGGCCTCAGTTTCCTTAATTTAACACGGGGATAATAAAAACATTTACACCACAGGATTGTTGTGAGAAACAAATGAGATATTTGTAAAGTTCTTTAGCACAGTTCTTGTTATGTAGCAGGTTCTATATAAATGCTTATTTCCTATCCCAGTCCCATATAAAATCCCACTTGGTATTCAATGCCCTTCCTAACATGGCCCTTTCCTGTCTTTTTATGGTTGTGAGGACAGCAATAAAGCTTAAAATGTCCTACATAAACGTGACCTGTTGGGATAGGGACAAGACTTGTGATTTCATTGGTGTATGAAACTATTGGGTGAGAAACCTCCTTTTTACCAATGTTGAAATGTATATTCTGATAGTTGTCTAGATCAAGACTTATCCAAGGTATATGCTAGAAATGGGAGTTGAACCCAAGATTTCAGAGCTAGTTTATTTACCATTAAATCACAGTTTTTGGTGAGCTATTAATTCTCTGAACATTCCCCAATTTCTTCTGCCTTAAAATTACCCTTGTGCTAAAACACATTTTTATCACGGATAAACGTATTCATTCTCTTGGGACTGGGAGAGCCAGTGTTGGTAATCCCCCCTGTCACAATGGGAGGGAGATGATGAGCACAGAGTATATTCAATGTAAAATATCTAGTCAGCATTTGACGCCACATGTCTACAGCAGGGTAGCAGCAAAGGCTGCCTCCAGCAGGTAATCCTTTTTAAACCCTTTGAAATGCAAAAGAAATTGAAGCGAGGTTTCTTGAGGCAGAAGACTCTATTTGGATCTGGGGACTGGGTCGAATTCTTGCTCTAACTGAGACCTTAGGCTAATCATGGTCACTACCTCCTTCCCTGGGCTCATTTCTTTTTCTTCTGTAAAAAAGAGGAGGTCGGACAAAATGATTTCGAGAGTCTTTTCCAGGTCTAAATGCAACCTGGCCATCCTGAATCCAGCCCATAAACATCGTAATTCCCCTCTTCCCCACCAGGCAATCTGTAACTCACAAACCACAATCCCAAAATAGTGCTATAATCTGCAAATCCCCAGCTCGCAGGTTGGCTGGACTGCGCCTGCGCGCTCTCCCCTTTCATGCCCTTTTCACTTGGCCAGCCAGCAGTCTTCTGGGCTTCTGTTCTGGCTCTCCTTATAAATAAAGTTCTTTAAGTGTTGAATACTATGACTACTTCCGGTAAGATGGCGTCCCCCAGTAAGTGGGGCCAGTTTCCACTGTTAGACTGGTAGCTTCGGCAAGCTCGGAGTGCTGAGCGGAGGGCCACAGGCTCTCCGCTTGGCTGACATTCTTTCCGGCAGGATGTCGTCGGCTCCACCTGGGAGCGCCGAGGACCTTCGGAAGCGGAGCCTCGGGGAGCTTCGGGAGATGCTGGGGCGCCAGGAGAAGCTGCTGCGGAACGAGTGAGTAAGGGTCTCGAGGAGGGAGGGGCCTCTCCTGGGAGGCCAGAGGGCGGCGCCACCTGGTCCTTCGACTGATCCGAAATCAGAGGGCTCGGGATGAAGCACTGGGGCAGAGTTCAGATGCAGCGTCAACTTTCTAGCTGGGTGGCCCAGGGCAAAGTCTCTTTACTGCTGGTTGCCTCAGTTTCCTTAACTGTAAGATGCAGATAATAGCTCATGGTTGTTGTAATGATCAAATGACGTAAATTGTAAAACACTTAGCACGGTAAAGCCACGTAGCCTGGAATATAGTATAATGCTTTAGAAATGCTTACTCCTTTCCCTTGGTTGGAGCACTAAGTTATTCCAGCCTCAGGTACTTGCTAGGTGACCCTGGGCAAGTTACTTAACCTGTCTGTTTCGGTTTCCTTAACTGCAAAATGGAGATCATAATGGCACCTGCTTCCCAGGATTTTTGTGAAGATCAAATGAGATATTTGTAAAGCAAGTAGCCCAGTGCCTGACACTATCTAAATGTTAGCTGCTATTATTATTTATTAAGAACATTTTGATGTGCCTGGAAACATGTTAAGTTATGGGAAATTGTAGGAACATAGCTTTACAGTTTGAAAGACCCTTTATATTTGAAAGGTTCCATTGAATTCAGTTCTTATTTTACAGAAAGGACAAACTGAACCAGAAACTGGCAGATTTAATTTTTTTTTAAAATAAACTCTTACCTTCCATCTTGGAATCAATACTGGGTATTGATGTGGTAAGGGCTGGGCAATGGGTGTTAAGTGACTTGCCCAGGTCACGCAGCTGGGAAGTGTCTGAGGCTAGATTTGAACCTAAGACCTCCCGTCTCCAGGTCTGGCTCTCAATCCACTGAACTGCCCCCTTGAGCTACTCAGCTCTTCTCATTACCAAGACAGAAGTGAAAGTCCTTCTCAAAGAGCTTTCATTCTACATGCACACATAGAAGCATATGCAAAAAATGAAGGTTTTCCCCTCACCCTTTTCTGGGTGGAAGGAGCATTAGCAAAGGGAGTAAGAAAAGAATTCATGTGAGTTTGTGTTGAGCTGAACTTTAAAGGAAGCTAAGGATTCCTAGAGGTGGTGAGGAATGATTCTATATATTAAAGATTATGGAGTTCAACTTGTGTAAAGGCATAAAAATAGTAGACAAAAAAATGTTATGTTTGAGGTGCTGCAAGAACACGTTTGGCTGGATCAAGAGTTACATGAAGCAGGAGGCAGCTGGGTAGCTCAGTGGATTGAGAGCTAGGCCCAGAAACAGGAGATCCTAGACACTTCCCAGCTGTGTGACCCTGGGCAAGTCACTTAATCCCCTTTGCCTAGCCCTTACCACTCTTCTGCCTTGGAGCCAATACACAGTATTGACTCCAAGATGGAAGGTAAGGGTTTAAAAAAAAAAAAGAGTTACATGAAGCAGAAGAAAAATATTTATAAAGGCTGAGAAAAAAGGTTAGAGCCAGGTTGTGAAGAGCTTAAAATGCACAAGATGTTTGTATTCAATCCTAGAAGTTAATAGAGAAACTGTGGAGTTTATTGAGCAAAAAAGTGACATGGTACTGACAATGTATGCTTTAGGAATATAGAGAAAAAAGTAGAAAGGAGGAACATAGAGCTAGACTATTCAGAAATGACTTCATAGAGGAGATGAAATGTGAGCATGGCCTTTAGAATGAATGAACCTGTAGAATTTAGATAATCATAATGGAAGGGAAAAGGATATTTCTTTTACCTTTAATTTTTTTACCATAATAACTAGAGACTTAGACCAAGAGCCTTCCATATTAGGAAAACCTGGATTTGAATCCCTCTGACACTTACCAGCTCTGTGACCCTTGGAAAGTCACTTAATCCCTGAGCCTCTGTTTCCTTATCTTTAAAGTAGAGGTAATAATATCACTTATTTCACAGTGTTGCTATGAGGATGAAACGAGAAAATGTGTGTTAAAGTACTTATAAACAGATCCTTATGGAAGTATGAAATATGTCATTCATTTCCCCCCTTTATTTTCGAAAAATGGACAATTTTCTGGGCCCAGAATTAAATGGAAGAGTGAGCTAGATTGCCTTTTAAAATTTGAGTAGTTATTTAAATAACCCTAGTCTTCTTTCTGAAGCAAAGGAAATTTTTTAAAATTAGTGTCCTTGTTGTGTGGCTTGTAAGGCAATCAGCAAGCATTTATAAAGTTCCTACTATGTGTTAGTAAATGTTTTTTTTTTCCCCCATTTTTAGATGGAGTATTGCAAACAGCTATGGACAGTCCATCTAACCCTATATCCTAGTCTTGGACAATAAGTATTCTTTATCATCTTGGTTTTCCTTTGGGGATAGATAGGTTGTACTCATGCTCATCTAGTGTTCCAGGACTTGATGCAATAAGCACAATGCCATCTATAAATTGTAGATAGCTGTAGCACTTCATCATCTCTAGGGAGGGCTTATTAGATTTGGATTTATTGCTTTCTAATTTCTAATCTGATTTCTAATAACAATAGTGAATTCCTTTGATTAAGGCATCCTGTTTTATGCCTTGCTTAATGTGAATAATCAGGGGTTCTTTGAACAAAGGGGTCTTTTACAAGGAATATAAATGAATTTGACATTCATGGGAAAATATGTTAATGGAGGATAGTCAACAACAATACACATTAAGTAAGATCTTGTATTCTCTACATATGCCTTTAACTCAATTATGTTATTTTTCAGATGCGCAAATGTGTTCTACTATAGAATATAATTTGTGAAATCCTATCTTTTCCTTTCTCATATTTTCATCAAGGATGCATGTATGTGGGTGAGAGTTTCTTTCCCTGTGTCTATTTATTGCTTTAGCTTTTACAAAAGAACATTTATTGAGAATTTACAAAATTTTTCCTCCCAGTCTCTGGAAGCATATTTTCTCTATCAACTTGGCCTCTGGGGAGAGTGGGCTCAAAACCTAATGCAGTCTACAAAATATTTGCTTCACCACATTTACTAACAGATTTGCCTGTTAGATAGCTGATAGCTTGCCTTGCTTTTAGTTAATCAGCATAGGTCTGACTTGGTGAACTGGGTTTGACTGGCCACAAAGTCTTAACACTTGATTCTGGCTCCAAGACCCATAGTGGCTCATCATTCTGACTTTTCAAAGATCTTTAAGCCCTGACTGTTTTTGGTAACTCTGTTATTTAAAAGTAAGAAAGAATAAATACAAAGAGGGTACAAGGGTCTCTTTCACCCTCCAGTGTCATATGAGAAAGAGAAAAAGGCTCATATTGGCTGTCTAGTTTCTTTTGAATGCTGGAAGGTCTACACTCTCCCTCCTGTAAAAAAAATTTTTTTCCCATATTCATCAAAACAGGTGGTGTTCTTGAACATTTTGTACATTGTTTTTATTTCCAATCCAGAACAGTTCTGTAGACTGAATAAACATTGACCTTTCATTTACTTCCACAGTGCCATACAGGAAAGAATCTAAAAACAGTCACTGTGGTACTAATACAATTCTATATGTATGAGAATCACAATGTATGAGTAGCTTACAAATTACAAAAGCTTACAAATAGATTGATAATAACTGATGTTTTCTTGGTTACTTTTCTTTCTTTTTCTTTGTGGTAATTGATTGCCTTGTACTTCCCGTATTTGGTTTCTTTTCCTTTCTTTTATATCCTGATAATCAGTCTTTCACTCAAAATTGTTTGACCTCAAGAAGCCCAGACCTGTTTTGTTCTAGTCTAGCAGTTCTTTCTTTTTCTTGGGGTTCTTTCTGTTTCTTCCTACCTACTCTTTAGCCATCTCCTTCCTGCTGACAGTTAATTTTATAGGTGGTCTAGCAGTTTGGTTTCTAGCAGCTCTCTCAACTTTTCTTATCAACCATCCCTGCAAAAGGAATATACCCAATACTGAAGGTCATCCTTTTAATTTGAGTTCTGCCATGATTTTCTCTATACTTAGTCTGGTTCTTAGATATCAGACACAGTTGATAGGCTTATATTATATTCATATCCTTTCCAATATGGTAGAACCTTTCACTTTATTTTCATTGATTTGAAAAAATAGCAGGGCCACAATGAAGTATGGGACTCCCCCCCTCCCCCAATATCCTTAAGGATGGGCATTCCTTAAGAGTAACTCGTTTACTGCCTTCTCTTTCTACTAGTTTTTTTGGATAATCTCATTTGCTTTCTTAGATTCAACTTTGATCTCAGTACAGACAATATCCATATCTATTTCTCTCTCTTTTATGGGATGCAACACTGTATTGCCATCTGTCTGCTGGATTTTCCATCTTGGTGGAATTATTTAGTCTGTAGAGAAGAAGAATTTTGGAGAACATAATTATCAAGTATTTGAAATAATATCATGGGGAAATTAGACTTTTTCCATTTGACACCACAGGACAACAGGATAGAGGTTGCAAAGAGAAAAATATAACTATAGTTCTGGGAAGTGGATGGAGGTGGAGGTGGATGTTTGAGAGTTATCTAAAAGGGCCAAGGATAGAACCTTAGTGAACATTCATTTTTAAGGGTGGAGGGATGATGTGACATCCAGAAAGATTGAAGGAGTAGAAGTCTGATAGCAAAGACTTGAGTTAGGATGTTATTGTAGTAGACCAGGTATATTATGGTCCTTTGGGGTCTGATCTGGCTAGGGAGTTAGCTCTGTAGGGATTTGGTGATATTAGTGGGAATGGGATGAAAGGAAGAAAAAAAAAGGAAGACTAAAAAAAAGAATTGCTAGAACCCAATTACTATGTCTGGAATTGAGGGAGGAATAGTAGGAGATAGCTAAAAGGTGTGAGAATAGTGTAAAGTAAAGATGGAAAGTTTTTGTGTTTAAAAACAAAGAATTTGCTTTAGATGTGCTGAATCTGAGCTGATGGGATATTTCAATGGAAATATCCAAAGAGCAACTAAAAATGGGCTTTTTAAAGGAGCGAGATTGGTGATACAGTTTTAGATGATATTGATTCTAAGTTAAGGGGAAGGAGTGAGAAGCAAAATTACAGAATAGGTGATATTTCTAAATAAGTTTAGAGGAACATTCATTGAAAGAATATAAAAGTAGTTTGTCCTCCCTAAACAGGACCTAGTATTCTGAGCTATATGTAATTATGGGCTCTTAATCTAATTAATATGATAGTGATAGATTTAAGATACTTTAAGTATTTGACTGAGAACTCTGTCCATTATCTTGTACCTTCCTTCCCTTCCCAATATTTTTATTGGAAACCTCAGCAATTCTTACCCTACTTAATTTTTCCTAGTTCTTGGGCAGCTAGAAGTTGCTTACTAATCCCTGTGCTTTGATATAATGTTACTTTTTCGTCTCGTGATTTAAAAAAAAATTAACTTTTAACAATATATTTTTCTTTCTGTTTCCTAGAAAATTCGTTCGCAGTTTGCCAGATGGAGGAAAAAAGATCTCTGACTTTGTTGAGAGAGTGAAATCAATCATTGCAGAACATGAAGACCTCAAGAGAACTAACAGATTGGACTTTGATTTAAAGCAAACTGTAGCACATGAAGTATTTAATTTAGGTGTGGGTAAGCCATGGACTCCTGAACAGAGAAGGGAAACTTCATCAGTTGTTGACTCTTCCCTTGTATTTATAAGTGAGCCATCTCAGACTGCCTCAAGAAACCAGGAAATTGAATCTACCATGGAAACATCTGTTCCCATAAGCCATGATGAAGCTGGAAAGTCAGAAGGTGACATAAAGTGCAACAAAAAGTGGATGAGTTATAACAATACTGTTGCAACAATGCCATCAGAATCAAATGAACAGTCCCACCAGTTTGGCTTTCTAAATCATGCAGGAGATGTTTCAGGGAATACTGATGACATGTTTATTGATAGTTTACAAAGGATCACAATTAATGATGATGACAACCAGTCAGAAGATTCAAACATGGATCACTTAGGTAGTTTTCCCAGTAACATACCCAAAAGACCTCATTACATGGAAGTGCTGGAAATGAGAGCAAAGAATCCAGTCCCTCCCCACAATAAATTTAGAACTAACATGTAAGTATGATGGGCAAACAGATCTCTCAGTGAATGCTCATTCTGAAGTTCAAAGTCTTGGCAAATGTGCTAATGTTCAGCTTGATTTTAGAAGAAAATCTTTATGACAAAAAGGGAAAATCCCTTTAGGTTAATACCCTGTTTGGCACTAATGCCTTGCCTACAAGGGACTTGCATTGACATCTTAAAATAAAGTATAAATGAGCACTATTTGAACTCCTAGTTACTTAAGGGTGTTCACTGCTAGTCTTAATTATTTTATAATCACCAGCAATATTCACTTATAATGGATAATATACCTTCAGCCAGCTTTTTAAATCACTTAGTTTTTAGCTTGTTTCATAACTTGACTCCCCCTTTCCTTTGGTACTTTAGTACTTTTGAGGAAAATAAAGTTCTAAAGGTCCTTTAATATTGTTTAAAGTAATTAGAACTGGAAGAGACCTTAATCCGTCCTCTACTATAGGCCTTCTTGAGTACAGTATCTAAGAAAATCACTAGTCAAGCCCAGTGGTTTGACTTGAGAGCAATCTGGGTTAGCTTGACACATTTTTTAATTATACTCTAGAATTGGATCCTCATAATTTGTTAGATTTTTTCTTAGCTTCAGTTTTTTAAAAACCCTTACCTTCTGTCTTAGAATCAATACTAGGTATTGGTTCCAAGGCAGAAAAGTGCTAAGGGCTAGGCAATGGGGGTTAAGTGACTTGCCCAGGGTCACCCAAATAGGAAGTATCTGAGGTAAAATTTGAACCCAGGACTTCCTGTCTCTGGGCCTGGCTCTCAGGCCACTGGGCCATTCAGCTGCCCCCTTAGCTTCAATTTTATATTTCATTAATGAGTAAAAAGATATAGGCCTGGTACCAAAGCCAGTTCATCCAACTAGTATTTACTTAATATCTACTATAGTCAAACCACCGTCAGTCACTGGAGGTGGCTGACTATTTACTATTAGATTATAAGCCCCTATATTTCTCTTAGCCTGTGAAAGAGAAAGATAGACAGACAGACAGAGAAGTATAGGAGCTTATAATCTAGTAGTAAAAATAGAGCAGGCCATGAATAGTGCTGGTATTAAGCAACAAAATAAATGTATGGATAGTAGATGCTCTAGAAGTTTGGGCCAGGAAGATGGCAGTCATCATTGAAGTGACCATGCAGAGGTTTCTGGCAGGGCTCAAAGTTGCCCAGGAACATGATGCAGAGAGATGATTTGAATAGACTGAGGGAGGAGAGAATAGAATAAACAAAGACTTGGAGCCAGAACTGAGCATTTTAAAGGGACCTGTTTAGGGTTCAGTGAGATTTGTTGACTTGAGCAAGGAGTTTATGTTAGGGAGTAGTTTGAGGTTATGGAATGTGTTGAAAAAAGTACAGGTAATGTAAAATATGTTTCCTTAAGTTACTCTACTAAGGTAGCAGTTAGGTGACTCAGTCAATAAAGAGACAGACCTGGAGACAGGAGGCCCGGGGTTCAAATTTGGCCTCAGACACTTCCCAGCTGCATGATCTTGGGCAAATCACTAAAACCCACTTGCCTAGCCCCTACTTCTCTTCTGTCTTGGAACTGACACTTAGTATCAATTCCAAGACAAGGTATAGGCTTAAAAAAAGTTACCCTTCTAAGATTTGGTTTTTTTTTTCCTCCAATTTACTGCCACATCTTTAAAAAGGAATAATCTGCACTTGATGTACCTTATTCCTCATTATCTATACACTCCAGTTTCTTGTAATCCAGCCTACCTTTAATCTCACTGTACTAAAACAATTCTGTGATCACAAATTACTGATATGTGGATCAGAAGATCTTTTCTTATTTTTCTATCCTCTCAGTCCATACTCTGCATTATTTGACACTGTTGACTTTCCCTCCTTTTTGCATTCATGTTCCTTATATATCTGATAGTTCCTTCCCTTTTCTTGGCTTCTTTCTCTTTCTGTTCTTAACAATAGATGGTTTCCTTAAAGACTTGCTCTTCAGCTCCTGTTCTTTCTTAGAATATTTATCTTTTATAACCTCAACCCTTATTTGGATGACACCCAAATCTCTATCTTACCTCTCCCCTCCATCACTAGACCAGTATTCCCACCTACTATTAGACATTTCTATTAGTATTTTTCACTAGTACCTCAAATTTAGCACATCTCATACTAAATTCATTTCACTCTCAAATCTTACTCCTGATTGTCTTGCTTTTTGCTAATGGTGCCTAGAAGCATCCTGTTACAGTCATCTCTGAAACTTTGCTGTTCCCTCATAGCCATATTGTCAGATTTCATTCCCACAGTAGCTCTTTAATAATATGGCCTTTCCTTTCCATTCCCATGGCTACTACCATAATTCAAGTGCCTTGATTTCCCTTGTCTGGGCTACTACATTTGACTTATACCTCAACTCTACTTCTACCTTCATACCACTACCAGTCATTTACTGTACTATAGATTATATTACTTACCCAAAAATATTTTAATATTTGTACATTCTTTTTAAAAATGCATTTCCAGTCTTTACTCACATTACTTTCTGTTTTTTAATTAAACATTTTTTGCACTTTGATATAATTTTTAATTTTATACAATTTTAAAATTGTATTAATTGTAACCACTTTTTTTAAAATATATTTTATTTGATCATTTCCAAGCATTATTCGTTAAAGACATAAATCATTTTCTTTTCCTCCCCCCCACCCCCCATAGCTGACGCGTAAGTCCACTGGGCATTAGATGTTTTCTTGATTTGAACCCATTGCTTTGTTGATAGTATTTGCATTAGAGTGTTCATTTAGAGTCTATCCTCTGTCATGTCCCCTCAACCTCTGTATTCAGGAACTGTAACCACTTTTTAAAAAACACTTACCTTCTGTCTTGTAGCCAATACAGTGTATTGGCTCTGAGGCAGAAGAGTGGTAAGGGCTAGGCAATGGGGGTTAAGTGACTTGCCCAGGGTCACACAGCTGGGAAGTGTCTGAGGCCATATTTGAACCTAGGACTTCTCATCTCTAGGTCTGACTCTCAATCCACTGAGCTACCCAGCTGCCCCTGTAACAATTTTAAATTGTTTTCTGACCTTTTATGATCCCTGTTCTCTCCCTTCCTCTTACCTCTCCTGCTTCCTCAAGGTGGCAGGCAATGTGATATAGGTTGTTACAGGTATTATCATATAATAGGTATTTCCATGTTCATCATGTAAAACAAATTACTTGTTTGAAGGTACTCTCTGCTTCTGTTAAACTCTTCTATTTCCTGTTCTTTAAACTTATTTTGTCCTTCATGATTTATGCCTTTATTCTCAGCATCCCTTAGTCTAGAATGCATTCCTTCTTTCCCTCCCTCTTCTTCCTATTCTTTACCCTTTTCAGCTCCTCCACAAAGTGTTCTCTATACCCTCAATTATTCCTCTAGCCTAGGAGGATTATTTCATAGCACACTGTTATAATTCTCTTCTATACTTATATTTTCATTTGTATTAATGATTTATGCTTCTATCTTGATTCCTTTATTAGAGTGGAAACTCCTTATACACAAATTTTTGCTTACTTGTATGTGTATCTGTCCCCTAGTAGGCAACATTATAGTGCCTGCATGTGTAAAGCACCTAATAAATGTTAGTAGAACTGATGTTTTTGTGCAATTGAATTTATATTTTGAGATGTGCAATTAAAAAAACAACAAACTCTTACCCCCCTCTGTCTTAGTATCAGTTCTAAGACAGAAGAGTAGCAAGGACTAGGGGTCTGAGTCCAAATTTGAACCTAGGTCTTGACTCTAAACATAATGCTTCCTGGGTGCTTATATATATATATTTTTTTTTTTCTTCAAAAAGGACTTTGCAAGTCTGAGGTATTTTCCAGAGCTGTTTTGTTTTTGTTTTGTTTTGTTTTTTTGCAAATAGACAATCATTTCCCCATACTTTTTGATTTAATAACTTGAATTTTGAATGCCTTCAGTGTACAAAAATGCTGTACCAGGTGATGTTGGCAGGGGACACACAAGTGAAGGGGGGGCGGTGCTTCCCTTTAGTAATGTAGTTTGGTTGGCTAGGAAAGACTTCTATCTGAAAAAATAGCATTACAGTCATTTTGATATCTTATAATAGAAATATAGGAAGTTAGTGCAATGCAATGGAAAAAAGCTCTGAATCTAGACTTATGAGACTTGAGTTCAAATTCCATGGTTGTTACCTTTTGTGTTAAGATACTTGGTTCCTCTATTCCTCAGTTTCTTCAGCAGATTTTCTCCAAATAATTAAAAAGTTGAAAGGGTTGGACTAGTTCAGAGCTTCTTAAGCTGGTACATAGACCACCAAAGGATCCATACATATAGATCTGAGAAGGTTCATGAACTTACATGGGGGATAATACATGTTTCATTAACCTCAGCTGAAATCTAGCATTTCCATTAATTATAATTTCAAAAAGAAATATTTAGAGACAAGAGCCATAACCATTATCAGATGACAGAAGGGGTTCCTGACATAAAGTCTGAGAGTCCCTGGACTAGAATGTTTCTGTAATTCCTTTCAGCTCTAAACTCTGATCCTAGATTTCAGCAGCATCTCGGAGGGGAAAAAAAGACTACTTCCTAACCCCTACCATCCCATCGAGCTAATGAGTCCTTAGAAAAACAAACCTGTGTTTTTTAAAAAATTGCTGCATTTGTCAGATCAGAGTAGAAACAACTGACAGTCCTCTACAAGCAGAAAAATGCAAAATTAGATGTTTTCAAAAGCCATGAGAGGCAAACATATTAAGACATCATATCCATTTGTTAAAAGAACATTGCTTTAATTGAAAAAATTAGTAAATTTTAAGCATTGAAAATATTTGTTATAAAAAAGGAGATGGAGTTCACAGGCTCATTTATTTATTTATTTTTATTTATTTTATTTTATATTTATGTTTGACCCAGGAAGGACCTTTTATGTAGAAAGTCAAAGCATTAATTCCTAGCAAAGGTGTTTTAAAGAGAGTCCATTTTCTGCCTATAGGCAGAGAAAACTTAAGAATAGGTTTCATTGAATACAGCAAATCATAGGACATTTTGGTTTAGATGTGCCTAAGACAGGTCAAAAAGGCCTGGATCTGTAAAATTAGTAGTAGCTCAAATTTATGTAGTCCTTTCAAGTTTTAGCACTTTATATACATTATCTGTAGGCCCGAATGTCAATGGTTGTTAATGTGACATCTAAAGCAGAGAATTTATACTTAAGTTACATTAATATAGTTTGTGGAAAACCTTGTAGTATCTAGGAGTTGGGTGGTCCTCAGGTCTGACCATATCTGGAATATCAAGTTCAGTTCTGACAAGCTGGAGCAGGCCAGAGAAGGATGACCAGAAAAGCAATGGAATTTGAAAACCATGCCATACCAGGATTGATGAATAAACTTTGGTATATCTTAATGTGGTGAAGAGGAGTGGGGAGCAGGGAACACAGGGGAGAGTATTCTATCCTCTAATATTTAAAGGATTGTAATTTGGAAAAGGGTTTAGATTTATTATGGCTTCAGAGAACACAACTAGGAACAATAGAGAACCGGATTTCAATTAAACTGAAAAAAAAAAAAACAATCAGGTCTATTAAAAACAGATTTTCAGTTCAATCATTAAACACTTGTTGTATGCTAGATACTCTCTTTGGTGAACAAAACTACCGGACCTACCCTTAAGGATAAGCTCATAATCTTAGGAGAACCAAAACAGAATCTCACTTTTTGTGGGAGGATGAGTTCTTTTAGAGTAGAATTCTGTTTCAAGTAAATGTTGGACTGGAGGACTTCTGAAGTCCCTTAAGAGTTCCAAGATTTTATGATGTACCCTTAGACATCTATTTCTATAATGTAGTTGGCAGGGGGAGGGAGAGGTAGAGCAGGAGGAATGTGGGAAAGGTGAAAGAAGACAGGAGAGAAACACAGTAAAAGAGGAATCTAGAATTGTTACTTCATATGAAAAATGATATTGTTTCAGAGAGTTCAACCATTTTAGTCGCATCCAACTTTTTGTGACCCTATTTGTGGTTTTCTTGCAAAGATACTGGTATGTTTTGTTATTTTCTTCTATAGTTCATTTTATAGATGAACAATAGAGTCACACCGCTAGTAAGTATCTGAGGCCAGATTTCAATTCAGGAAGATCAGTTTTCCTTACTCTAGGCTTATTACACTCTTATTTACACTTATTACACTCTTATTTACTGAGCCACCTATCTCATATAATCTCATATAGAGATTACCACCTAGGGCAGATGCTGAGGAATGGGCCATTTTTTGCCAGTATCTCTTCCTATAACTTGGTTAGCATGTTAGTGGAACTGGGCATAGTTGATAGTATTTCAAAGGTACTAAGGACTAATAGTACCCCTCATAGTCTTAGTATCCTTGGCAAGTGACAATGTTCCTGAAAGCTCCCATTCCTTCCATTTTAGTGATCATAAGCTTCCAGGGACATCAAAATATAGGACAAATGGAGAGAAGAGGAAGGAGAGCATTTAAAGGGTGACTTAAAGATTGAGTTCAAAGGTTCAAGTTAAAGATTCAGAGGTGAATGTAAGAAATACTACTTTAGTCATAGCCTGTTAATTCATTTAGATTGTAGGTATCAAATAGTTATCTCCAAATATTACTTCCTTTTGAGATACTAATTTTTTTCCTAAGCTAAGAATTAGATTTTGCTTTCAAACTTTATATTGAAAACTTAAAAAAAAAATTCTTGAAGATATGTATGTGGAAGGGTGGTTTAGATTTTAAAAATATACAGAGTGCCCAAAAGTCTTAGCATGGGTGTTAAGCAATAATCTAAACTTTGGAACTTTAGAAGCTTTTTTAAAGCTTTGGAATTTTAGAAATGTTGGTCATTATATTAGCTGAGTCTGTATGTTATGAATCCCCTAAGATTGTCAAACAGTGACTTGGTATAACTGGTAATCTAAAGATTTGGAGAATCTTTTAGAAATAAATAATTAACGCAGCTTTTCAGCTACTTTATCCATGCTCCACAGTGAGTAGAATAGCTATTTCATCTCCAGAAAGGGGAAATTGCTCTCTAGGCTGTGCTGATCTTAATGTAGTTGCCAGGATGAGACAATAAAATTGAGGGCTAGATTTATTTTTCCCATCCTCTTTGTAGATAACTCTTCACAAGGTAGGATACTGGTCCATCCCAACATGTCTTCCCCAACAACATTGTCAATATAGTATTCTTACCAGTAGAATCATTCCTTAGGGATAGGTTATTACTTTTGGGAAATTCTTTTGAGAGTTAAGTGATATGTATATGGAATACTAATAATAGTTCACATTTATAATACTTTAATGTTTATGAATTATGTTGATATTTATTGATTTTATCATATGAAGTAGGTATAATTTAATTCCATAAACATTGTTTATCTTTTATTTAGGCTTTAGAGGATCAACTTAGGCTTGAAAAATTATTAAACACATAATACTTAATAAAAATGTAATGTTATATGCTGGGGATATTAATATTTTAAAAAACCACCATAATTCCTGCCTTGAACCTTATAGCCTAGAAGGGAGATAAGACATGTACACAAATAAGTGTAATACAAATTAGAATATAATAAGCACAAAGGAAAAATCCAATGTATTATGGTGATGATGGCTTACATTTATTAACTCTTGTTCTTCACAGCACCCTGTGAAAAAGAGTTTATATTTTATCCCCATTTTACAGATAAGAAACAGACTGAGAGACTTGCCCATGCTTACACAGCTAATAAGTTTAGATGGGAGAAAATATGAAGACAAAGAACTTAGCCTCTATATATTCTAATGGAAGGTAATAGGCAGACCATTATTTGCAAACATAAAGTGTCTGTTGTTTATAGGGCACTCTCCCAAGCAGGTCTCAAGGAGATAGACAGAAGCATAAGATACAGTTGTTTTTCAGTTGTGACCAACTTCATAATCCTGTTTGCGGTTTTCTTGGCAAAGATATTGGAAGAGTTTGCCATTTTTTTCTCTAGCTCATTTCACAGATGAGGAAACTGAAGCAAACAGGGTTAAGTGACTTGCCCCTGGTCACACAACTAATCTTCCTGACTCTAGGCCCAGTAAGCCTGTCTACTGTGCCACCTAGCTGCCCACTTATGATACATTACTTGTTTTAAAGGGATTAAAGGTTACATGAGGAGGTAAGACTTTTATATAAAATAAACATACAATGCAGTGGATGGTAAGCGATAAATGAATGTTATAATAGGTTATAAGTTCTATGGGAATTCAGAAGGAGCTATCCTGAAAGGCTATTGGTGACTGAAGAAGCCTTCATAGAGGTGGAACTTGTTCTGGGCCTAGAAGGATTAGATAAGTAGAAAGCTTAGAAAGCAGCTCATTCAAGGCCAAAAGAAAATAATGAGTAAAGCATGGAGTTGAGAATTATGTGGGGCATATTCTAGAAACACTGAATATTGAGTAGACCATTTTGATTAGGATGGAAGATACTATAGGAAATAGAGATAAGGATACAGATGTAGTCAGAGATCAAAGAGTAGAAGGCCTTGAATTCTAACCCAATGTAGGAAACTAAAATAACAAAAAATAATAAATACATCTAAATTAAAAAAAAATCTAAAACCAAATTCACCATCTTTCCTCCCAACTACTTTTTTCTTTGAACATTACTGTAGGTGAAGGGGTTAGTCTAGATGAATTCTGAGGGTTCTTCTAGCTTTAGATTTATGCTCTTATATTCCTGTTAATCATAATAGGATCATTTCAGTGCCTGTAAAAATGCTTTTCCTATTCATATAAATAAGATAGCTGAGAAGAGAAGAGCTGCTTTTGGGGAAAATCTGATGAACTTGGTTGTATACACATTTAGGTGAAGTGACAAGATTTTAGTTGGAGATATTCAGCAGAAAGTTGAAGATGTGGGATTGAAATTTGAAGAGACATTAAGAATAAAAATGTAGATTTGGGAGTCATAGGCAAAATGATGTTATGTAGAAAATGAATTGAAAAAACATAAAAGCCATGATAGTATAGATATTCATCATTGATGAAGGGAGAGTACATGCTAGTAGAGAAGAGGACCGAAGGTTGAGACTGAGGTATGCTTACATTGAGGGGATGGGAGAAAGAAGCAGGAAAAGAAAAGAAATTGCCCTAGTAATGATGAACCTTTTAGAGGAGCAGGTGATGTGAAAAATGTCTTCAGGTGCCAGTGAAGAGAGGGAGGAGAGCGGCCCCATCCTATGTCCCCCTGGCTTTCTAGTAACAAACTGTGATGGCAGCACACATGCCCCGAGAGAGGGTGCTGAATGCCTCCTCTGGCATATATGCCATAGGTTCACCACTATGTCTGCATAGCATGTGCTATATTTCAAATGACACGTAGTCAACAACTTGATTAGGGTTAGCCTATTCTCAATCTCTCCTGACTTTCGGTAAATAGTAGAAGGTAGGTATGCTTTCTCCATTTGCCTTGTCTTTTTGAGTAGAAGGAACTGAAGCAGCTGTCTATTTGACCTAGATCAAAGATACTTAAATCTCAGGGCTTTAAACTTCAAAGAAAATTCTTAGTATAAATGCCACTTAATTCACCTGAAAAATTATTCTCTTTGTTTCTCTGACAAGCTCATGCATGATCTGGTTGTCTTGTTTAAACCACTCTTTTTCTCCAAACTTCATCAGCCTCACATTTTTCAGTGAAAGGAATAATTAATGAAGGAAAAAAATTAGTTGTAAATTCCAGTTCACTTTAACCAGTTACATTGTTATTGTAAGTGGAGATGAGGGTTTGAAAGATGAATGAAATGGCTTTGAAATTTCTGATAAGAATCTGGAGAAAGAGGGACAGTGAGAGGGGCACAATAGATCCTGGGTTCAAATCTGAATCCAGACAATTCCTAACTGAGTGACTCTGGGCAAGTCATTTAATCCCAATTGCCTAGCCTTTATCATTCTTCTGTCTTGGAACCAGTACTTAGTATTGATTCTAAGAAAGAGACAGTAATATGTAAATCATTCTCTATAGCCATTTTTAGAAAATTTTCTATTTCCAAGAGGAAAAATGTCCTAACAAATTCACTAGCTTAAAATAAGCTTCCTCTAAAATATATCCTAAATAGGACTTAACTTGTTCAGTCCCAATACTGTAATTTTTTTCCCTTTAGGCTACCTTCAGAACCCCAGCCCTCACCTAGTCACTCGCCACAGAGAAGAGAGTCTCCAATTTCAGTGGAAGAAAGGAGGCGTAGGGATAAGAAGCACCTGGATGACATCACAGCAGCTCGGCTGCCGCCGCTTCACCACATGCCTACACAGTTATTATCTATGGAAGAATCCTTAGCAATTCAAAAGCAACAAAAACAGAATTATGAGGTATTAAGAATATTCTTTTGTCCACTAATTTAAATGCCTAATATGAACATGTTTAAAATGATAGTCCTGAAAACTGTACAAAGACTGCTTTTGGATGCAATCAGACATTTTTGGTTAGTCTTTATTATATAAATGTATAAATGCTTTAGACATAGTATTTCATATATAAGCTTGAAAAATAGGAAAGAAGGACAGTACTGACAAAAATCAGCAAAGGGCAAAGAATGATGGATATTAGAAAAATCATAGATTAGTTACGCTTCCAGGCAAACAAGCCCTATCAAAGCTTCTAGTATAGTATGTCCTGGTAGCAGCACAGTTCCAATTGGGCACTATAGGTCAACTAATATACAGGTATGTTGCCATTAACACCAGCTATTCCTTTAGCAGTTGTAATTTTACTTGACTGTATGCAATGACATTTTCAGGGCTCATGCCTTTTTAAAAAAGTGCTATTTTTTAAAATTCATATACACTTTAAATACTTTCTCTGTAAAGGCCTGCGGAATCTAAGAAAACCTAAGAACCATGCTTCCCTAGATTATCTAGTTTGCGTTGGACATCTGTAAGAGCTAACTTCAGTTTATTGTTTTTCATCTACCATGTTAAAAGTTCTGCTTTTGAAATTAAAAAAAAACAAAATGTTGAATGAACTACTTCAAATGGGAATTCATTACAGCATCTTTAGCTACTCATTACAGTATTAATAGCTACTAATTTGGTTCTCCCTTACTATGTGGGGAGCTGGGTATTGGGTAGTGGGAGAGATCTAAGTCGCAGGATAGTGTGAGTGTGGAAACAAAAGAATGTGGCCACCAGGCACTATGTCACAGCTGGTGACATAATCCTGGGGTAGAGATCAGATTTCCCAAGAAGTAAGATATATAAAGATGGCCTGACTTTCTCTAGAGAGAGACTCTGAACAGACACCCTTACTCAGCCATGTTAGTGTTAGTCTATTAGTTATCATTGTGGCGTTTGACACTCTTGAGTTTTTCATATTGGAACTTGTCCTTGTACGAGAATCAATACAGCACTTAGAGTGATATTGGTGTTTTAATAACAAAAGTTGCTGACCAGTATACTTCTTTAAAAGTCCATCAATATTCATTAACCTCAAAGTCCTGAACCCAGTTATCCCATTCTTGCCGAGATTTGTTTTATTTCCATATATCGTTGATTGCTAGGGAAGCACGATTGCAGCTCTTCTGGAAGTTGAGCTGTTCTATATGAGATCATTTATATTCATCAGGCTTATAGTTGGAAAGGCAGCTATAATTGCTCAGTTGAGGTAAGAGGGCATACATTTATTAGTGGATCTAGGCAGCACAGTTTTAGGATAATATGGGCTATATTATGAGATAGTGAGCCCAGGCACTAGAATTGTTTAGACAGCAGGGGTTAGATGCCATCTGTCAGGGATGTTGTTTCCTCTTCTAGTAGAAAACAAATTCTATGAGGGCAAGAACTGTCTTCATGGTTGTCTTTGTTTCTGCAATGACATAGAAATTGTTTAATAAATGTGTTGAATTGAAGAGAATTTCTGTGTTAGTGCACTCTAGGATCCTTTTGAACTCTGAGATACTATGATTTATGAAATTAGTTAAAATGCTAACATTTATAGATGTTTTTGTGAAAAGTTATGTAGATGCTTGTAGAATTTTTTAAGGGATAAAATTTTGTGTGAGGAAAAAAATATAAAAGTGTCATGTTGATCTGTTTTTTTTTTCTTTTAAAGGAAATCCAAGCCAAGCTTGCTGCACAAAAACTGGCTGAAAGACTAAATATTAAAATGCAGACCTATAATCCTGAAGGTGATGTATCAATGAAATACAGAGAAGTGAGAGATGAAGATGATTATCATTCTTCTGAGGATTAATTCTGAAGCAGGATGATTGAGGATCCACCTAAATTCCTACCTTCTGAAGTTTAATTACATTATATTAGACTACTAGGCTCTGGAAGATGTTTTATTTTTGAGTTATTTTAGACCAGCTGTCAAAAGTAGAAATTTACAGTGTGCAGAAGAGTGCTTAGTCTGACTGAGAAGATTTTATGGTGTACTTGCCATTCAGAAAATTGAAAAGAGATTTTTATTAAGGATCTGATAAATCTGTTTTCTATGTTTACATTAAATAAACTTTTGCAGTATTTTGTATTTAGTTTGATATTACTCTAACATAATTTTAGAGACATTTTTAGCTTTTTGTTGCTTCATTTTTTCTAACATAGAGCTGGAAGAGACCCAAGAAATCATCAAGTTTAGCCCCCACATTTTAAAGATAGAACAAAAATAAAGCACAGAGGGATTGAATGACTTGCCCAGGGTAACAAGCTGTTATGTGTTAGTGGCAGAATTTGAACTCAAGTCTTCTTGACATCAAGTTCAAAACTCTAAACACTATTCCAATTAACAGTAATTAAGTATTATAGAAGAATTATAATGGTCAAACTCTGTCCTCACCTCAATGAAATAGCATTTATTGAGTTATCTTTACTATTTTGCTGGACATTATCCTAAGAAAATTACATGGATATAGTTTCTTGCCTTTGGGGATTGAGACAGCTTCAGTCAGAGAGTAAGAAAAATTGGATTCATTATTTGATTAGTCTGGAAAGACATCATGGAGAGAGGTAGACCTTCAATAGATGCTAGATAGAGCAGAGAGTTCCAGGGAGCCCATAAAAGAGAGGGGCATTTAGCAAGATTTATCTAGGGTGGTTCTGAAGATGAGGGAGGAAAAAAAGTAAGCAAAGACAACTAATTGTGAAGATATTAACTGTATTTGAACTAAATTTTTACCTCCTTAAGAAATGATCCTTGTTACTTTATATGAAATAAAAGTTTCAATATTGGGGAAAATTAATAATTAATAAAAAGAATTGTGCACCATTGAATTTTGCTGACTTGCCAGCAAACCAATTAAAAAAATAACAGAAGTCATGCTTTATCTTGGATCTATTTTATAGGATACAAGTTTTCAGATAATCTAAAATAACAGATACTTGTATTTAAGATAGCTGTTTACCCATAGCTTATATGAAATATTGTTATCACATTTTGATACATTTTAAATGCTGTTGAGAATAAAATATTACAGCAACTACAAAACACTAATGTTGGTACTTTGATATGAGAACTGCCTAATTTAGTTAGTTTCTACTATTAAGACCTCGCTAATGTTGGGAAGACACTGAGACAGATACTTGTCTAGGTCATTTTAAAGTTTGTTTCAGAATGAAGGTTGTTTATGAGGGCAAAAATGTCTCAAAGTCTAGACCTATTTGAGTTGTTTCTGTTCCCAATGATCATATGAGTCAGCTGTAAGGCGATTGTTTTTTAATATCTTTTTTTTAGATTTCAGATTTTGATTTAAAACATTAGAGCAGTTTTATGTGTCTCAGAATTATGTGACAGACTACTAAAATTCTTTAAATAAAAGCCTTACCTTTCATCTTAGAATCAATTCTGTGTATTGATTACAAAGAAGAAGAATGGTAAGGACTAGGCAGTGGGGAAATAGGTGACTTGCTTAGGGTCAAACAAGCTAGCAAGGATCTGAGGTCAAATTTGAACTGAGGACCATCTGTTTCTAGGCCTGGCTACTATTTACTGAGCTACTTATCCTCCCTCCCTCTGACAGACTATTAAACAGATTTTCTAAGACTACATTGCTATTGCTCATTTAAATAAAAAGAACCCAGCTAAATGAAAATTTCATTTCTATGCCCCTAACGTTGGACATTAGGTAAGCTGATGCTCTGTGTCTTGTTTGCAATAATGGTTTGATCAGAAAATTTAGACATTTCTTTTTCTTAACATGGGGTGTGTATAATCTGAAGTAGAATCATATGGAGCTGACATGATCTAATGGAAAGAGTCCTGCTCTGTTTTGTCTGGAGAGAATCTGAATATTTGGGGGCCATCTTCTCTGGAAAAGGGTTGTACCTCCTTGAACAGTATCTCACTCCAGCAGAGAGGCAGTCAGCAACCATAGTGAAAGGGGGATCATAAAATCAGAGGCAGGATGACAGCCTTAGGAATGGAAACTAAGCAGAAAGAACAGAGGATAGGACTGGTCCTTCTGACTTAAAACCCAGAGTGACTCCCATCACTGTGTTCCCTCAATCTGACATTGCTTCCTTCACTAACTGATATTTCTATGAATTAAATACAGCAAAAAATAGGGGGATGGGGGAAGAGCCACAATGGTAATAATGGAAATAGACTAGAAGAAGGTGCTCAAAACTAGTAATTGGGAAGCTTTACCATCATGAGGGACACAGAATAAAAGAATAAAGGGCAAAACCCATGGACCAGAAAGAAGCTCTGACTTCAGATTCAGGAGACTTGAATTTCACTAGTAACTTTGCCACACAATATCTATGTGGTTTTAGTCTCAATAAACTTCTATGGACCTCAGTTTTCTCATCTGTAAAAAGAGGTCACTTCTAACTCTAAGCCTGTGATTTTGTAATTGTTGAGTTAGTAGAGGAAGAGGAAGATTAGCAAACCCATGTAAATGCTAAGATTCATTTTACTACAAGAAATGAAGCTGCAGGCTGGAAAAGTAAATCTGAAAACACTCCATTCATCTTTCAAATGAATGGACAAGGAAAAGAAATGCTTTGAATATAGCTAGCGAAATAAGTTAGTGAAGTAAATAAGAATTTAAGCATTGGAAAAGGTGATAGACAAAAGATTACTCAGTATTGTGTGGCTTAAGGTAATCAGTCTCATTACTTTGTTGTCACTATGTAGATATGGAAGAATAATATTACCTTCTATTTTAATAACACCTGTCTCTGAAAGGTCACATTTCATTCCCAGGAGAGCTGTGAGGATTAATGAGAATGCATAAAGTAATGGACACATGGGATCATACCTGCTTCCTTTAGCTGGGATGTGAGGTAATTTGCCCAAGGTCATTCGGAGGGAGAGCCAAGAACAGAATCTGGCACTCAGACTTCCATGCATTAGACTGCTTTGCTTTGCACATAAATATTACTAATTAAGATTGCTGAGCCTTATGCAGTCACTCCAGTTGCTTTATCAGTATTCATAATGTGACCATATGATATACTAAAAGACTACAAAAAACTTCTGGTTTTATTTTATTGATTGGGTTGTTTTTAATTGCTAAAGTTTGTATGAAAATATTATAAAATTAATTTTAGCCCCCCCATGGATTTCCCTTTCTTTTAGAGTCAGTTATTGTCATTCATGGATCCTGAAAAATATTTAGAGGTTGAAGTATGAATGAAAATGACAAAATCCTAACCTAGGGATGACATGTCATTCAGATAAAAAAGAGTGAATGCATGACAGTTGGGCTTCTTATGCATTTCAAGAGACGTTATTATAAAAGGTCTTGTGAGGAATCATTCTGGGATCTCACCACTGCTAGGTGTTTATTTCCATGGAGGTCAAAGGTAGAAACCTCTTTATCCTGGAAAATCAATCCAGTCATGAAAGTCATACCTTGAAACTAACTACCCACCACTCCTCCCTTCTCCCTCTGATTGGATGGCTCCTCCCAGAACCTCCGTTTAAGGAGGTTGCCCTGGTTAGCCTTATCTTTCTTTATCTTATGTCTCTCACTAGCTTGTACTTCAGGCTTCTCTATCATATCCCTCAGCTGGGTACCTTCATCCTCTCCTTGCCTTAAACTTCTCTTATCTGTTGTCTTCCCTCATTCTTAGTGCTTTGCACAGTGGCTGGCTTATGATAAATGTTTGTTATTGTTGAAAGAAAGGTCCCACAGACACCAGTATATTCACAACAGCATTTTTGTTGTAATAATTATAATGGCAAAGAATTAGAAACAAAGCAAATTGATGGGGAAATGACTAAACAAATTACGGCACATGAATACAATAAAATATCACTGGGTTGTAAAGGAGTGAGAAGAGGAGGAGAAATATGTGTGGGAAGACTTACATGAATTGATGCAAAATGAAGTGAGTCAAACTAGGAGAATGAGATAGGCAGTAACTACAACAATGTAAACCGAATGCTGCATGATCATAATGACCGAGCAAGCTTGTACCCCAAGAAGGGATGAGAAAATGCATCTCACTCCCTTCTTTGCAGAAGTGGACTGTGGGGAGTGAATTCTGCATCTCCTATTGGGCCTGGAAAACTAATCGAAGAAGGACATATATGCTTCGAGTTCATTTATTATATAAACGATGAGAAACTGACTGGGAAGATGATCCTGGCCAAGGGAGTCAGTGGCCTAGATTTTGAAGTAAAAATGCATTTGTAAAATAGAACAATTTTGGGCAAAGTGTGATTAGCTGCCTTCTCCTCATAGCAAAGAGTGACTCAAAGTTACTATTTGAATGTCTGGCTAAAATGGGAACAGTTTGATATGTGGACGAAATTATCCTAATGTCAGGTGATATTGAAACAGAGCCAGACCACAAATCAGAAGTGATCCTAATGGCACAGAGTAAACACCGTGCAATTATGTGTGATAAATTGCCAGGTGATTTTTAGAATTCTTGGAATATCAAAAGAAGAGGAGGTGAACATGATCACTGAAAGGACACAAGCCTTTGCTTCAATACTCCATGAGTTTCTGCATCTATGGCAATTTCTTTGCCTCCTTTAAGATTTTACTGTCAAACCTTAAAAAAATATCAGTTATGTTTTCAGAATAAACAAGATATTTAATAATAATAATAGTTAGCATTTACATGTTATTTAATATGCTCAAGGTACTGTGTTAAGTGATTTATAATTATTATCTCATTTGATCCCATATCATACTTGGGTGGTGAGTACTGTTATCCCCATTTTGCAGAAGTAAACAGCAGTTAAATAGCTATCTTAGCAACACATAGTGTTTGTGGCTGGATTTGGACTCAAATCTTCCTGACTTTAGACCCCAAAGTTTGTCTACCATACTTCCTAGTTGCTCTTTATTTCTGTAAGACAATAGGACCACCTACAATGATGCTATGGTAGTAAAGATGATGATGAAGATGAGGAGGAGGAGTAATAGGTTGCAGCATGAAATAGTGGTTTGAGTCCTACTTCTGGTTGTGTGACCTTGGGCAAGTTACTTAACTTCTGGGTGTTCTAGGCAACTAAGAGTGCTTAAATTGTAGAGAAGATACTGTTCCAATAAAATTATATATCCAATCCCTATCCCTTCATATTTATATTATAAGTAATGATAATGCCCTACACTTTACAGTGCAGAAGGTGCTTTCACATACATTACATCTCATTTGTTCTTCACGATGTCTCTGAGTTAGATTAAGCCAGTATTTTTATTTCCATTTCGCAGATGAAATTGATGAGCAAGTTAATTGTTGTAAGTCACATTGTTAGAACAGAACCTTGACTTTGAGGTCTTTTTTTAAGTATAAAGATTTATGTTTTTAAAATTAGTATATATAGCTTTAAATTATTTTAATTTGGATTACATGATTAATAGTGTAAATCTCTAAATAGTCATCAAGAATTATGACTGTGGGAAGTCTGAAAATTAAGCTATGACAAGGTTCAACTTCATATGGAAAAATATCTTTGATTAGTCTTGACCAACACAGCAAAAGAATCAGAATTGTAAATCAAATGCTTTCCTCATTTAAAGTTCAATCGTTTAAATAAATCATCCTAATGGATTCTTGGTTTGATATGTTTAACATTTGTCTATAAATATTATTAATCAACAAGGCTTTTTTAAAAGCAGTACTGTGATTATTCTTCCACAGCTCTACTGCAATGCCTCATCTTGCCATATTGGTGACTGAGTTCTCCAAGGCTTTGTCAGTGAAGGCTTATAGTCTTGGCACAGGTTATGTCTGCTCTCTTTGCATCAGTCCAGCTAAATATTGAGAGACTCATCACTAATAGATTAGCCCCTTTGTAAAAATGGACTGGAATCCAGGACTTCAATTCCCACAAGCCTTTGCTCCACTTCCCCAGAATGCTTTGTAATCTCACCTGGGCCGAGATCGAGAAGGTATTTAACCTGACTGTAAAAGGTTTTCTCTCCTCTCTTTTTCAGACTTCCGTTTTGGAGCAGACGCGTCTCTTCCATTATGTGAGATTATCTTGTCTAGGCCTCTCTGGCCTAGGCACATTTTTCTCATCCTGTATTTTCTTCAATCCTTAACTTTTAATAAACCTCTAAAAAAATATAATACTCCTTGCAGAGAGAAACTAATTTCTACCTGCCTCAGTCTCCCCTAAATTTTAATCTTTACAGTTTGGCGACCACTTCAGGAAAACAAAAAAACTCTCAATCTTCTGATTTCTTTTCTGATCTTTAGTTCAGCTTTTAATATCTAGTGCCTAGAATTTTTTTTTTTTGATCCATGTTTCTCTGGCCTAGGTTTTTTTACCCTCGCAAAGCTGCAGCTTGTTCCAGCCATTAGCTCCCAGCCCTGCCTGCCTGCCTGCTGCCGCCATTCACTTTGGACTGCCCACCCCGGCTGCCCACTCTGCTCAGCCCTGCTTGTCTGCACTCCGTCTCTGGCCCCGGCCCTGCCCACCCCAGCGGTTTTTTTCTCGCTCACCTGGCCCACCTGATTCAACCAAGATTTCAATCACCTGGTGACCTGCATTCCCAACAAACCCAGATCTTGGCTGTTAACAAAACGGGGGTGGGGGCTATTGGCTCCACATGGACTGGGGCAGGAGGAGGTATCAGAGCAGGGGGGAGAGAGAAAGGGAGAGAGAAGAAACAGACTTTTCAAACAGAAATTTAAAAAGCAATGGGCTATTTAAAAGGATACCCTTTGACTGTTCTGGTAATTTCACTGATTTCACCTGCATGCCAGAAGAAAGATTCAGCCCAAAGATTCAACTTTGGGGAGGCACGTGGGTGGCTCAGTGAACTGAGAGCCAGGCCTACAGACATGAGGTCCTGGGTTAAAATCTGGCCTCAGATACTTCCCAGCTGTGGGGCCCTAAGCAGATCCCTTAACCCCCATTGCCTAGCCCTTACCACTCTGCCTTTGGATAATAGACATTTAAATGGATAATTAAAAACAAACAAACAAAAAAGCCAAAGAACTTTAAAGACTGGAGGTTATAAATTTTGAGGCATTTCAGACTCCAATGGTTTATACAAATCTCTGTATTCTATTGCATTTTTCTTGATTGTTTTGTTTAAGGTTTGTGATGTTAAATTCATATGTTACTGGATTCAATATTATTCTCTTACACTGAAGGTTGATTGAATTTATTTTGAATGTACTGAGTTTTGAAATTCTGTTGTTTTTCCCCTATAACTATTGAAAAAATATTATTGAATAAGCCCATATATGAAAAAACAGCTTTTTTCTATTTTTGACTTTGTAAATTCTCACAAAGAGGATAGATGGACTTCAGAACTGGTTATAATTGTATAACAACCTTTGAAAAATTTAATGTGCTAAATATCTCAACTCATTTTAAGGGTTTTTTAAATATGATTTTTGTAATTATTTTTAACAATCTCTGGTCATTTTGCCTGCCCCTACCACTAGGTAAGGCCCATAGCTGAAGTGAAATATATTTTATAAACCCCAACCTTCCCACATGTGAATGGAAGTTGGGAAGTTAATCTCAGGGCATTTGTACCCCTAAAAAGCCTCCAAAAAAGGAGCACCCCTTTATTTATACTCTTCAGCTCATTACTTTACCTGCACCAGAATGATATATAGATTTCTTAATTATGTTCTAAACCCAAGATGAGTTTTACTTTGTTTAAAAATATGTTTAAATATCAAGGTTGAAAGATTGCTACATTTGTAAAAACTTGTGACAAATATCCATCAATTCATAGGCTTTTAAAAATGCCATACGGCAACTTATGTGAAATATGAAAGTGTGTTTGTTTGCTATTGTAATTAGTTGGGCTATTGAGAATTTTGGGGATATTGATACTACATATTTGTACTACTGTTCTTTAAAAATGAAAAATATACCTTGCTCAATTCATTTGCCTTCTACTCACAGTGATCATGGCCAGACATGAAGAGGAAATGGATCTCATTTTTGGTGAGAAAGCCTTGTATTCTATATTTTCTTAGCTGACACAGAGTGTCAATGATTATAAGCTATGTTTTTGAATTTTAAAATCTCTTTTTTTATTATATTTTTCTTGCATGTGCAATATACTTTTTCAGTTTTTTAAAATTATTTTTTCTCTCCTTTTTATATTTCAAGCACATGTCACCAGCATTAAGATTTTCTTTAACTTTTTGACTTTTCAGTACTATAAATTTGAAATACATTTATCAGAGCATGCCCAACAAGCTTGTGACTATAAAAACGATGCCACTAATTATACAAGAGCCATTTCATAGGGCCAAAGAAAAGCCAATCCAGGATGGATTGATGCACTTCTAGGCCAATACAAAGGTCTTGAACCTAGTGTGAAGACTTGAGGTTACTGTGTTTAACATGTTATGACATAGGCTTTCCTTGTGTCCACACTCACTCTGAAGATACTCACAGATGAGTAGCCCCGAAACCTTGGCTCCTATAATCTGGTCCCTTTTCTGCCTTTCATAGTGTGGTAACTTTCTGTAGTCCTGGCTACTGACTGGGTAAATGCATCATTACTTAAATCATTTTGATTGGGCCCTGATTCAAGGACCTGTTATAGATTTATTTTTCTTTTCACTTGGAATTTTTACACATAAGACTTTGATAGTCTATATTTTCATCCAGAAATTTTTTCTTTTTTATTTGGATTTTTCTGATATCTTTTTAATATCTCTTGCCAATTGATTCATATACCTCAGCCATGCATCCCTAAGTGATCCTGTTTTTTAAATCACCCTCTTAAAGGGGGAATGTAAAAAATATCATTATTTAAATTGCAATGTTTAAATTCCTTTTGAGAAGAATTTCAGGTAAAAAAGAAGCTACCTCTTTGAATCCAGAACTGAACTGTTGGAGAAGCCACCATGAAGAAGCCTCCAGACCACAAGTGCACAAAAATGAACTTTGGTTGTGGTTGATTGAACATTTATTTGTATGTATACTTTCATGCCAAAGGGGACTGCCCCCTAACTGGCTTTCTATCATTGCGTCCAGTAATTATTGATTTTGTTCTCTTTTTTTTTCTCTTATCCTCAAATTAATGTAATCTTTAAATTGATTGTTTTCATGATCCTTTGGAAAAAAATTAATTTTTTCAAATGATCAAACGGGGGAAATGTAAAAATGGACTGGAATCCAGGACTTCAATCCCCACAAGCCTTTGCTCCACTTCCCCAGAATGCTTTGTAATCTCACCTGGGCTGAGATCGAGAAGGTATTTAACCTGATTGCAAAAGCTTTTCTCTCTTCTCTTTTTTGGACTTCCGTTTTGGAGCAGACGGGTCTCTTCCATTATGTGAGATTATCTTGTCTAGGCCTCTCTGGCCTAGGCACATTTTTCTTATCCTGTATTTTCTTCAATCCTTAACTTTTAATAAACCTCTAAAAAATATAATACTCCTTGCAGAGAGAAACTAATTTCTATCTGCCTCAGTCTCCCCTAAATTTTAATCTTTACACCTTGATGAGTTCTTTGGACATGACAATCTGTGAAATCAAAATATAAAATGGTCCTCAGTCTAGTCTACCAAAGGTGTGCTGGATCCAGCTTATATGATGGACTCAAGAGAGCTGATTGTTAAATTTCTATTGTGAGCATTGATACTTCATAAATCAGCAAATGCTGATTTATTTGATGAGTATGATTATTAATTTTTTATTTTTTTATTGTCTAGACTTTAAAAAATGAAGGGGGAATGTTAATAATACAGGTTAGACTTAAAAATATATCATGTTCACATTTTTTCCTGGAGAGCTGGTTGCTAAACATTTACCAGAAAACTCATGACTATTTCCCTCTTGCACTCTGTGGTAATGGTGGTATAGTGGAAGAAATGGAAACAGAGGGTGGTAAGAATCAGTTTTTAGATGACATATAAATATTATTTTTTATGATAATTCTCTATGTGTGAAATCTTCATCCAATGAGTGAAATATGTTATGGAATAACCAAATCATTATATTCTTTTTTTTAAAAAAACATAAACCCTTACCTTCCATCTTGGAATCAATACTATGTAATGGTTCCAAGGCAAAAGAGTGGTAAGGGCTGGCAATAGGGTTCAAGTGACTTGCCCAGGGTCACACATCTGGGATGTGTCTGAGGCCAGATTTGAACCCAGGACCTTCCATCTCTATTCTTGGCTCTCAGTCAAGAATCTAATGATTCATGGGGCAGCTGGGTGGCTTGGTGGATTACTGAGACACCCAGCTGTCCCCTGAATCATTAGATTCTTGACACTTAATGTATTAATGAAACTGTAAGAAAGAAAGAGAATTGTAGTCAAATAGGTGGAAGTATGTACCACAGATTATCCTTTAGGAGATTAATAATTTGATTTTAACCTAGATACAAGATCCAGAAATGTCATTTTATGGCACTCTTGATCAACTCATACTGAAGAATTCATGAGAAACATTTGCATGAAACTGGTGAAAGCTTATGTGTCAACATCTGTTATAAATGAAGTAGAGAAATTCTAAAGAAAATAAATTAGACTCTCCAAATTAAATCATATTCAATGACTTCAATTCAAAGGTAGGCATGAAGGAAGATGGTGAAAAATATGTTGGAAAGTACAGTTCAAGGGTAAAGAATAAGAGAAGGCAAAGATGTGGAGACTACACACAGGAAACCTTATACTCACTGAATATAGTATGCATGTATTCTATGAGAAAAAGGGATTCCTTGGTTGTGGTAACGAATTATATCACAAAAATGGAATCGATTACATAATTTAAGAAATGACTAGACACTGATGTGGGAGTTATTTCTGAATTAGCTATCTGTCACACAATCAACTTGTTAGAAAAATTATCAAAATGAGTACCAAACTAGATGAGAATAAGAATGACAAGAAAGTTTGTCATTTAATTGAGGCATTTCCAACCTGACCTATTTTAAATAAGCTGTTAATACTGCATAATGGGAAGAGGATAAAAGGATCGATATTGTCATTTCCCTATTGCTTTTGCAAATGTTAATAGAAGTGATGGTCTTTGAATGTTATTTCCTATAATTGGAACCTTGTATTTTTCTGGGACACATACAAATTTAAGGGGAAAGAAACTTTTCCGGAACTATCAAATAATATTGAGAGGTAGCAAAGCATAGTGCAGCAAGATCAGGCCTCTGAATTAGGGAGAGTTGGATTCAAGCCCCATCTGTCATACATTTTGGCTGTGTGGCAAGTCATCTGACCTTTTCAGTGCTCCCAAACATCTATCTAAGACTTTAAATGGCACAGAAATGTACAACTTTATTGATAAAAGAAATTCCTCCCAGTAGAAGTCCTCTCTATTCCAGAAATGGCCAACTCACAGCCAACAGAGTGCAAGTGACTTGCAAAACTCCCCATTATAATCCAAGTAGATTAAAATGTGATTGAGAAATGTTTAACAAAATAAATACAAATAAAACACACTATGAAGTTATTTGTGATTTTCTAACTTAATATGCAGTTGCAGGGATCCTGTTTTTATTTGGATTTAACATTATTATTCTCTGAATGCAGACCCTCCCATCTCCAGATCTGGAGAACAGAATTTGAAGTTTCTTCCTGGACTTTCTCTCAACTACATCCCCCTCTCCAACTTTCCACCATCATCCTTAATGTAAACACCATCAGTTGGAATTTCCAAGGCATAAAGGGATTAATCTGTATAATATGCAACAAGTGGGGTTGACTAAAACTCATCTTTTGCTTCTGACTCTAATATCTCTTAAATTAGATTAAATCCCCATTTACAATAAATTCACTTGTTTGGTTAAGTTGGTCACAATCTGGATTCTTTTTTTAAAAATAGAACTTTATAGATTTTTTTGTTTGTCTTTAAGTCACCTATATTTCCCCCTGTATTGATCTTCCCTCTCCCCTCTCAGAGAACCATCCCTTAGATCAAAGACTTTACCAATCAACACATTAAAAAAATCTGTTACATGCACTACTCCACACCCATTAATCTTCACCTCTGCAAAGGAATAGAGTTTGTTTTCCCATATTTTTTCTTAATGACCAAATTTGATGTTCATATTTTTGTAACATCCGACTTTGACTGTTTTGTGGTAGTTGTCCTTTCAATTTATTCTGCTTTAAGTCATTGTGTGTATTGTTTTCCTGGTTCTGTTTACTTTGCTTCTCAATGGTTCATATATGTCTTTACTTGATTCTCTGAATTGTTAGCCATTTCTTACAAAACACTCATATTTCATTACATTCATGTAATACCATCATTTAGTTGGAAATGCTTTTCACCTACTTGGATTTGTGTTAGTGAGTCATTATTATGAGTTAAAGGGGCAATTAGGTGGCTCAGTCAATAGAATGCTGGGTCTAGAGCCAGGAAGACTCATCTTCCTGAGTTTAAATCCAGTCTCAGATACTTACTAGCTATGTGTCCCTGGGCAAGTCACTTAACCCTGTTTGCCCCAGTTTTCTTATTTGTAAAGTGAGCTAGGGAAGGAATGGCAAACCATTACAGTATTTTTGCCCAGAAAACCCCAAATGGGATCATGAAGATTCAGACATGACTGAAAAATGATTGAAATTCTATGTTAAAAGATTAACATTGCTTGACAACAGTTTCCATGTATATATAACATGATAAGAGGAAAATAAGGTATAATTTAGTGAATATCCTTAAACTGTGGGAACCAAAGTGCAGGCACTCCCTTTCAAGAACTTAAAATACATTCCTGACTTTTATGAACATTTTCCCACAACCTGAGAGGCACGAACAAGATAGCAGAAAGAGCATTGTACTATAATATCTGACGTTTATATAGTGCTTTAAAGTTAGCAAATCACTTTATATAATCTCATTTAATCTCCAATTGTCTTTATAGGATAGAGACTATAGGTAGTATTATCCTCATTGTGAAGATGTAGAAACTGAGGCATAGAGGTTACTGCCAGGGGTCATATAATTGTTCAAAGGCAAAGATTCATACCCAAGACTTCTGAATTCCAAATAAGAAATTTCCCTGCTATACCATGCTTTCTAGTCTAGGGATCAGGGAATCTTGATGCTAATCCTGATCTTCCCTATTTTATAAGCTGTGTGACCTTAAACAAGTTCCATTATCTCTCTGTTGCTCAATTTTCTTATTGAAAAATGAGAGTTTAGAGGACTCTAAACCTGTACTTCCCAGCTCTAACATTCTGTGAATCTATGCCTTTGGTAAAGGATAATAGAGGGAAGAAGAGTTGATACTTTTATGAAAATGACTTCTCTATGGTCACATAATTAATCAGTGTGAGAACAGGGATTTGAACCCAGGCCCTTATGGACATCAAGATCAGCACTCTTTCAACTACATGTAGAGATGTCAGTACAGAGAAACTTTCATTTGCCAAAGAATTCATAAGGAGTCAGCGACGATGTGTGTGTGTGTGTGTGTGTGTGTGTGTGTGTGTGTGTGTCTGTCTGTCTGTGGCAGGAAGACAGACACTAGAAGGATGGATGGATGGATGGATGGATGGATAGATAGATAAATGGACATCTGGGTGAACAGAGGGCGAGACACACACACTATATATGTACCTAGGAGATAATTGGAAAGATGAATAGTTAAATATTAAGATAGAATGTTGTTGTTCAGTTGTTTTTCAGTTGTGTCTGACTATTCATGAACCCATCTGGGGTTTTCTTGGGAAAGATACTAGAGTACTAGAGTGGTTTGTCATTTTCTTCTCCAGCTTATTTGACAGATAAGGAAACTGAGGTAAATGGGGTTACATGACTTGCCCAGAGTTATACAGCTAGCAAGTGTCCATGGCTGGATTTGAACTCAGGTCTTCTTGACCCCTGTCAGGGAGCTCTAGTCACTGGGCCAATTAGTTGCCAGATAGATAGCATTAATATTCTGTGGTGGCATTGTCAGAATGAAGATTAGATTCCAAAGTATGAAAATTAGGATCACTTGATCAGAGATATAGAGAAGGGACCATAGCCCATCTAGTTTAGAATTTCAGACTGAGAAAACAGATTAAAGGAAGGTGATTGTGTGAAGGCTACATAGGCAAAATGTTAGAGATGGATTTTAAGTCAGGTTCTTTCTCTCTCAAAGCCTGGTGGTTTAGGTTGGTAAATAATGACTCGGCATTGTTGCAGTACACCACAGATTCATAGAGGTGGACGGGACCTTCAATATCCTCTAGAATAACCCTTTCATTTTACAGATGAGGAAATTGAGAGTCTAAGGAAGATGAAAGTGATTGAAAGAGCCAGAACTGGAACAGAGGTCTTCTCCACTCCCCCATGGTTTCCATGAAGTTGGGAGTGGAGGGGCAGAGTGCTTTAGTTGACAATGGTTTGAATGAACCTATCGCTCCATCTTATTTAGGATGGCTAATGCTGACCAAGATGGCAGGGGGAATTGCCTAGATAGCCGAAGTTTTTGGTGAATTAAGAGATCTCTCAGATCTTGTTATGAATCTCTGGTCATCACCCTGATTTTACCTATGAACTCTTCTAGATAATCAACTAGTCAACTCAAGTCCTGTTATCTAGAAATTATTCTGTATGTCCAAATTGAATCTGTGAAAGAATTTTGCTAGTGTTTTGCCTTTTCTGCCCCAGAACAGGAAATAATCTGTATCACAAAGCCTACACAACCATGGTCCTTTCCCAACTCCAGGTGAGTATATGACCATAAGCTAGGCTCTAGGGCAGTACAGGGCTTCTGACTACCTCTGAATTCTGCTCCCATTAAAGGGAATTCTGAACTGTTCCTTTACTTATAGAGATGATGCTACTGATTTGCTATACTAGGACAAAAGCTTTATTCTATTTTTCTAGTAGTGATATTAAGTTGTGGGTTTCCCTTCCCTTCCCTGCCCTGCTCTTACTCCTACCTTTGCCCTCCCCTTTCCTCCAATCTCTTCCCTTCCCTTCCCTCTCATCCAGACTCTCTTTTGACCAACGTCATGAGCCAGTTTAGGCTATGCATGAAATAATTCTCTGTCCAAAATGAACTGGCCTTCACAGGCATCTATATCTTATTGGATCCTGTCATGACATTCCTGAGAAGTAAGGAGAGAGCAGATTTTATCATTTTGAAAGGAAAGAGGGGGGTGAGGATAGTGGTGGTGCTGGTGGTGGTGGAATGAGGGACAGAGAGATTAACTGATTTGCCCTCTTAATTACGTAGTGAGTTAGAGATGGAGCCAGGAATTGAATCCAGATTTCTGGTCTCCCAGTTCTATTTTAACAACAGATCATGCAGCATTCCTCTTGATTCCCCATTTCCTGGATCCAGGAGTGCACATTTTGTTTTACCTGTACTTGAACAAATGCAAGTAGTTTTGAACTGTTGTCTCCATGTTTCTTGGACTTTACAAGACAAGATTCTCACATTCAGAAAGTGGCTGCTTAATTTGAGATTTTGTTCAAATAGTTTCAGATATAACTGTCCTTGGGACAGTTTGTTCTCAAATGCCAGAGGCTCTGAATCCTAAAACTGTTTGCCACTTTCCTTGTTTTCCAGGACAGAGACTGGTATACAGAAAGTCAAAGCTGGTGACAGTTCTCCTGATTTTAAGTGCCATAGAAGAAATTCAACTGAAAAAGAAATTTTCCTATTCTGATGCTAGAATGTACCTCAGCGATGATCTACTGGGTTTTTAAACTTTTTATATCATGGACCTTTTTTGAAGTCTGCTGAAACCTAAGAACTGCTCTTTAGAATATTGTATTTAACACAAAATAAAGTATATAAGATTTGAAGGAAACCAGCTAAATTGAAATACAGTTAATCAAGACATAAAGGGGAGAAATAAAGTCCCTGGACCCAAGGTTAAAAATTGCTACTCTAAAAGATTTAATGTGAAATCATTTATTATTAGAAATGTTATTTGTTATTATTAGAATTTTTATTATGTATTACTATTTTGTTATTAATTATTATTATTAAATATTTATTAGAAATGTTCATTACATGCAACAATTGTTAACTTTGGACAGTGTCCTGTCATTTTAGTCTAGCATTTTCCCACTTCTCTGTTATTCTCTAGCATTCTGTGCCACCAGAACTCTCAGTTCCATATTTACAAGGTTTGCCAGTATATTCCCATCTCCAAAGTGCTTCATGACCAACTGTATTTGGCAAGGGCAAATCTAATTCAATACCCTTTTTTTTTTTTTTGCAGATGAGGCAATGGAGGCACACCTTGTATAACAGCAGGATGAGTGATAGAAGGTGGTTCTCCTGATGCCCAGGCTGCTTTTCTTTTTTCTTTTTACTCCATCCTGCAGTTTCATAACCATTGAACAAAATCTTTGACCCAATCTTAGAACATGAAAGGAAGAAGAGAGTCCTTCTAGGAAGCAATGATACTGTGGCAGAAGCTTTGGGTGAAGGGTCAAAACAAACCAGGTTCTAGTCCCACTTCTGCCTGCCACATTCACACAGGCATGCTATATCACCTTGGGTAAGTCATTTCCTCTCTCTAAGCCTCCATTTACCTATCAGAAAAACGAGAGGATTGAACCTTGCCATTTTAAACATTCCTTCTGGTTCCAAAATTCTGTGCAATTCTGTGCAATATACTTTGTCCTCAATATAAAGATAATAGATAAATATTATAGAAATAATATAAATGGAAATAAAATAAATAGAAATAAATAGTACATAAATGTAAAAAGTTTTTTCCCACACCACCAGGGGGCCCAATTTCCCGCTGTCCATGGCATAGTATAATTAAACTATTTTCACTAAGTGCAATTATTTCATTTTGAAGAATGAGGGGAAAGTGATTTTTAGAATCAAATTATAAAGCATAAAGGAGTCTATAAACCCCATGTCAATGGAAGTAGTGATTAAGCAAGTAAAGCTTGAACATTGTTTCACTCTAGAATGGCTCTTATACAAAGGCCAATTTCCTCTCCAATTTTCCAGTGTTACAGATATACTATTTTTTTTCAAAGCAGAGGAAACTAGGATTCTTGTCTCCTTTTTAAACTTTAATTTATTAATTAATTTATTTTTTGGAGACTGTGTCTTCCTATGTGGCCCTGCCCAGAAGTTTAGTACTCATTCTCTGGCCCCAAAACAAGGGGGGTGCTAGAATCTGTTTGTACCAGCTCAGGTGGATGGTTGTTAAATTTTCATGGGAGCATTTACATCTTGGAAATTGGCAAATGCTAGAAATTGGGATTTGGTTTATTGTTTTGCTGATTGTCCAGACTTAAGAAAGTAATGGAGAAAATGTTAATAATGTACATTAGATTTAAAATATCATGCTTTCCCATTCATCTCCACTCCTAGAGCCAGTTGACAAATATTTTTGAGTGCACCATTTCCTCGATCCCTGTGTTGATCAACCTGGAAACTCTGACCTGCTCCATTTATGATCTGGGCCACACCATCCCTGCTTAGGCACCGTATTAGTACCTTAGTTTTCCTTATTTCTTTGATTTTAAACCAAATCCCCTTAACCTTACTACTTTTGTAGCTGCCTGTCTTAGTGTGGAAAGTCCATTGCCTTTAGCCCTACTACAACCCAGGATTCCCAGGCTCAAGAGATCCATCAGCCTCATTCCCCCCCCACCCCATTAGCAGAGATCACAGATGTGCTATCACACCAAGCCTATATTTATCCTTTTTAAGTCACCCGAGGCCAAATCATGACCTGGCCTGACCATTGCACTTCTCTCCTCTCTCTCTCTCCACCAACTCTTCCCTCTACCTCAATTCTCCCACCATACCTCGTTGCTCGAAAACTCATTCATTCCCTCATGTTGAACTGATGCAAGGCACCCACCTAAGCCTGACTGCAGTGGTCCAGGTGTTTGGTTTAAAGGAAATTCAAATACTGGGCAGCAGCTATAGCAACAGCATATACTAAGGATAAACAGACTGATGAGATGTCAACAGAGCAAGCAATTAAGTAGAGTAGGTGCTAACAGGCAGCAACTTTGACAGATTTGCTAGTAGATATATATGTGTGTGTGTGTATATATATATATTATATATATATATAGCTGCTCCAAGATTATCTAAGGTTGACTGGGTTTTATTCTGATGTCCATTACCTTGTATCATTAGCATTTTTCCAATCACCTCCACATTTTTTGTGAGCTTATTTGTGTTGTTTTAGAGAGAAAAGCAAATTCAATTGATTTCAAGTTATCTTGAGAGCAGTTATCCAAAAGGACCCAATACAATGGGATTCTAATTTGACATCTGAGTGAACACTAGAGGACTAGATTCATATTTAGCTGAACAATTGGCCCTTTGGTTTTTTGAATGATATTGCCTGTTGCTGATGTTTTATATCATGCTTTCTTTCTTTTATTCTAGGAAATGACCTATCACTTACAACAACAACAACAACCGGGTAAAATGCAGTCAACTTTTAGAGAGGGAGAACCTTGTGGAATCCTCTTTTCTTGCTTAGCTAGCTAACAAAAATAATCCTGTTATCTCATTCTTATCAGCTCTATGGCATGTCATTATGTCATCTGTCATCCTCAAATGAAAGAAAAGGAGTCAGGGCATATATCTTTTCAATTTTCAGCCAGGTGATTTATTTCACTGAAGCTTTGGACACTAGGCACTGACTGGCTTCCTCATTTCCTTTATTTTAAACCTTGCTTCCCCCCCCCCCCCCCACGCTATACATTACTTCCCTTGCAGTTTTGAAAAGCAGAGGACGAGTGTGAGAATATATGTATGACAGAGGGAGAGAGAAGGAGAAAAAAGAAAATATTGAGGTGGAAATTTGCACCTGGATCATTTAACTTTATCATGATGTACTTTTAAGAAAAAAAATACATGTAGAAAGTCAGAATATGCCTGTTGCATTTTCATATACCTGGAGTTGTTATTCTTTTATTTTTTCTCTCTCTCTTAAATGGAACCTACACTACTGGTAGTAATACCTAAGTGATAGCTGCTGATAAATATTATCTTTGCAGAGACATGGGACATCATCATATGTCAAGTCTGCAGACTAATTTTTTATGCAAGCCCAGCAGATTTTTTTTGTGTGTGTGGATATAGGCCAGGAATTTTAATGAAAGAAAACATCAAAGATGCAGAATAAATGAGAATATTAGTCAAGGAAGATACACAGTGATGCTCTCTGATAACCCCTGGTATTGACATTAGAACTCTGTGGGAGCAACTTAAATAAACATCTGGACACCGAGTTTAGACATTTCCAGTGACAAAACCCAGACAGATCTTTTGGACTTGCAATAATAAATATTTCAGAGGCTATATGAATCAACTGAAAATCCTGGTTTCAATTATTCTAGTTTTATAAATATGGCATAGTTAATTATTCAAGTATAGAATTTCTTTTGAAGATGAGGAGAATTTTAAATTTCCTTTGTCCATGTTAAACTTCATTTTTTATTATTCATATCAGATTTACTTCTATGTGTACAAAAACAATAAGGTTGCCTTGCCAGATACTATTAAATCAGAATCCAGCTGAGCTTTATGTTTTAGTATTTTATTTTTAGGAAAGATCCTTTTTACAACTCATACCATTGTAATCCGGTCAACTAGTTCAATAACAAAAGGCCAGACCCAATTAGGAATCACAGAATCACAGAATGGTAGTATTTCAGAAATGGAAGGGATCTTAGCAGACTATCTTCCAAGCCATACTGGAAAAGAATCCTCACTCCAACATGTTGAGCAAGTGGTCATTCAGACTGTTATTGAAGATTTCCAGAACCAGAAGAACCTGGTGGTAGTTAAAATGGGAAGATTGACTCCCCGTTATCTTTGCCACAATATATTCTCTATTGCTGGTTTGGGGGTAGGTCTACTGCAGGAAGAAGAGTTAAAGTGAATGGTAAATCTTAAAGGGGATCTTGTTTTATGAAAAACTTAGCAGGTACACAAAAGAGCCAGGATAGCTATGAGAATGTACAAAGCTTTTGAGAACAGGATCTCAGCTGATTTGCTAATATGGTGGGCTTTCCAATGGAAAGTCAAAATAAAAACAAGAAGATAAATGACCATTTATAAGTTCATAGAGCAAAGTGGGATCAAAAGATCATATATTTCAAGCCTGAAGGAATCTTAAAAAAAAAAGAAATACAAACTCTGGGTTCACCCCCCTTATTTTACCTGAGGCAGGATTTAAATTCATATCTTCCCAATTCCAAGTTTAGAACCATTACTACTGTTACATTCATTCTTAGCTACTTTGGGGAAAGGGAATTACTTCCTTCAATTTTTTACATTAATTCCCTTTATAGTCTTGACTTTTTCTTCTTCCAGATGAATTTTGTTATTATTTTTTCTAGGTCTATGAAATAATTGTTTGGTAGTTTTATTGGTCTGGCACTGAATAGGTAAATCAGTTTAAGCAGAATCATCATTTTTATTATATTGGCTTGGCCCACCCATGAGCACATAATGTTTTTTTCCAATTGTTTAGGTCTGTGGGAAAGGAAAGTATTAAAAAAACAAGAAATAAAGCTGGGAGTCCTTATTTAGCAGTGTCATTCCCCAACACTAGTTAGTGACTCTTACAAGCACAAAAATTGTTATTGACTTAAGAATTAAGAACTATCTGAAGACTTAATTTCAAACTTTGCTCCTGATATTCCTTGTATAACTTAGGGCAAGTCACTTAACCTCTCTAGGCCTTTGTTCTATTGTTTTAGTCATGTCTGAGTCTTCATGACCCCAGTTGGGGTTTTCTTGGCAGAGATCCTAGAGTGATTTATCATTTCCTTCTCCACCTCATTTTACAGATAAGGAAATTGAGGCAAATGGAATCAAGTGATTTGCCCAGGGTCATATAACTAGTATGTGTCTGAGGCTAGATTTGAACTTAGAAAGATCAGTCTTCTTGACTCCAGGCCCCATACCAAGCACTATGGCACCACCTAGCTGCCCCAAGCCTCAGTTTCCTCATCTGTTAAATGAGGAAGCTGGAGTTGATAGCTCCTAAAATCCCTTCCAGCTGTAGATCTCTGATTCTGTGACCTTCCAAAATAATCTAAAACAAATGAGATTCTAGTTCTGGCTTTAACACTTGTTTTGTGTTTCTAGTCTTTTAATTTGTGTGTTCATTTTCCTATGTCTGAAACACAGAGATGATTGACTGTCTACCTGAGGGGGCTGGACTAAAGGCTCTCTAAGGTCCCTTCCAGCTATAAAATTCTATGATTCTATGATTCTACCATAAAAAACATGATGAGAATTACTCTACTGTAATGTGGTAATCTGATAGTTTGTAAAGCCCCATAGACTCCTTACATTTCATAACTCAAGGCTTCCACTTCTCCCCTTTGTCCTATTTCTCACCACCAGGAATCCCATCTTACTATTTGTAGGACAAATGCTTGGTCCTGCACATTTTGCTTTGTCAAACTTTTCCTCTCAAAGGATTCCAAAGCTTTCCCTTTGCAAAAATGATCACCATTGAATTTGGAGGTGTCCAATGCATCATCTGGCTTGCCTTGGCAAACGATTGTCATTTCCAGGGTTCAAACCTGGGTGACAAACTGGAAACTGGGAGACACCTACATTTGGAGGAACAGAGAGAATTTAGTATTCATGCTTTTATGAGCTCTCTCTGTGTAGCAGCAGGAAAGAATGGTAGGCAGCTGAGAGCTAAATTATCTGTCCCAGTTTGGTCCTCAGTGGGGGTTTCTTGGTTGTAGCCTTGCATTTCCATCTCTACTTTTCATTTTTCTTTCAGATGTTTAGTTCCTCCTAGATTCCCAGGAGAAGCCACTTGAGAAAGCATCTCTTGGCACATCCATTGCCCTGTAGCCCGTTAAAGATGTTCATGGAACTTAAGTAGAATTGCACTGGCTTTGTCCCATGTATATTTTATAATAATTTGGCATCCTGGATTAGAACTTTATTTTTCTGTCTTTCCTGATTTAAGCCTAGAATGACCCAGACCAATGGCATTGTTTGATATGTAGCTGGGATGCAGGCATGGAAGGAGGGAAAAGGAACAGGAAATCCTCAATTAATTGACCTTCTTAGACTAGTTAATGAAATTACAGAATATAAGGGACGGATAACAGAGACAATGAAATGTTACAGTCTTAAATAAAGTAATAATGACAGCAATAAAAAAATAATAATAAACAATAACAACAAGCATTTAAATAGTACCTGTTATACTTGAGACACTATGCTAGGTGCTTTACATCTGATCTTCACAAGGATCCTGGGAGGTATTATTATCCCCATTTTATAGTTGAAATTGAATCAAACAGAGGTTAAGTGACTTGCCTAAGGTCACAGAACTAGAAAATGTCCAAGGCTTCAAAGATTTCATATCAGGTCTTTCTGATCCCAGCATTCCATTCTTTGGGTGACCTCAATGATTTTATGCAAAGATGCATCTGCACATTTTAAACTCTCTAGCAGTTAGGTGTAAAGGGTTACATCAGTCAAGCTTGATGGAATTTTAGGGAAGCTGGCCCTAGGCTCCTCAAAGTCCTGGTAATCCTTTAAAAAACAAAATATACTTAAAAGAAAAAAACCCTTACTTTCTGTTTTGGAATCAATATTAAGTATTGGTTCCAAGGCAGAAGAGTGGTAAGGGCCAGGCAATTGTTAAGTGCCTTGCTCAGGGTCCCATATCTAGGAAGTGTCTGAGGCCAGATTTGAAGCCAGGACCTCCTATGTCCAGCTTGTCACTCTTTCCATTGAGCCAACTACCCTGTAAAATATATTCTTTAGGAATTTAGTCAAGTCCAGAGACAGCTCTGAGGACAGTGAGCTCTGTGACTCAATTAGAGGACCAACTCTAGTTGCCAGTCATTAAGCTGCAAGTTCAGTGGGCACAGCTGCGTCACTTTCCCAGAATAGGGGGAGTAAAATGAGGACACCACAATAAGGAAAGGACATGGGGGGGGGGCAGACAATGCTTGAGGCGCAAGTTGCCTGGGCCAAAAGTGTCCCTGTGTTCTCACCTCTCTGTTAGCATATATACCTGCCCACTCTTCCTGCTGATGCTATTTTTTAATTTAAACTTAAAGTGGGAGGGTTTTTTTTTTTACTATTGTTCATACTATGACATCTCAGGAAATACTTTTGCTTTGAGCTAATTGTGCCCTCTGACAAAGTTTTGTTTTATTTTGTTTTTTAAAGGGAGTATTTCAGGCATAGGTGTAGAGGTGAGAGACAGTATGTGCTATTGCTGTTCAGTCTTTTCTGGCTCTTGCTGACTCTTTGGGGGTTTTCTTGGTAAAGATACTGGAGTGGTTTGCCATTTCCTACTTCACCTCATTTCATAGATGAGGAAACTGAGATAACCAGGGTTAAGTGACTTGCCCAGGGTCACAACAGCCAGCAAGAGACTCAATCCAGATAGGAACTCAAGAAGATGAGTCTTCCAGACTCCAGACTGTGGCATTCTTTCCACTCTGTCACCTAGTGGTTCATTCTGACTGATTATTAAAAGGAAATCCTAAGGACTCATGAATTATGGTCTCAAAAATGTGAAACCAACCCAAAGAACATCTTGAGAATAGTTGTTGTCTAGGAGACCCAATGTGCCTAAGATAAGTTTGGAGGGGAGCTTCCAATGGAGCATTACTTCCAGAACTGCCAATACTTGTCTTTGCTCCATGTGACAACGAACATCTGAAAAGGAAGTTCCTAAAGGGGCAGGTCAGAGGATCTTAGCTGGATGGACCCTAAAGGTCACCCAATCTAACCCCTCATTCTCATTTTACTAACTGAGGAAACAAAATCTTAGGAACTGAAGTGTATTACCCCAAATGCAAGGGTCCTTAGTATCCTTTCCAAAGCCAGTCAGCAATTATTTTTAAACTATGATTTTACTTAGCGCTTGAGAGGGTGAAACACAGATTGACTCAATTCTTGCCCTCAAGGAGCTTGTAATCTATGCAATCAATGAAGTCAAAATTTGATAGTGTTCTTAAAAAAAAAAACTCCAAACATGACAACAACAACAAAAATACAACTCTCAGATTCTATTTAGGAATTTTTTTTTTCTGCTACAGGTGTGTGCATTGGGCAAGTTAACTAATCTCTCTAGACCTTGGTTTCCTCATCTGTAAAAGAAAATAAGGGGAGGGGGTGCTATACTAGATAATGTTTAAGTTCCCTCTCAGCTCTAAATTCTGTCATCCTGTTATTTTATAGGTTTTTTCTGTCTTCTCAAATGATATTCACATACCTCTTACAGAGGGATAAAAATATTTCTGCTTTGGATATATTTCTTGAGTTATCACTCTTTTAATCTAGTCTTATATTCTGGTATGCCTCTTTGTCTAAATCCACCATTTTAATTTTTTAAAATGCAATTTGTCCTTTATAACTCTTTTCCATGTCCTATAAAAATGATGGATAGGGGAAGATAACTAAAGCTACAGATCAATCTTAAATTCTGATAATCTAATAAATGCTTTGAGCACCAGTCTTGCAGTTTATGACCTCTTGTCAATTGATTTATAGTTTTGCAGTAAATTTTCTCTCACTATTATCCAATATTTATTAGAACATCTTGTTCCTAGCAGATGAAGCACAGTCTAAAACATCTGTCAAAACAATAGCCGATTCAATTAAATGTATTTTATTTCTAAATCTGGTTCTCTGGCTCTATCTCTTCTCTATTTCTTTCTGATTTCTTTCTTTGTTTCTCTGGTCTCTCCCCCCACCCCCCATATCAGGGAAGCATCTTATGCCCAGCCTTCAGAATAAAATTTTAGGGAGTGCAAACTAAGGAAAAAGAATTACCGACTTTCTCTGCAGTGGTTAAAATCCTCTTTTATGCAACCCAGTCCATTTTTGCCATGGTTTCTCCATGGAAGTTCCAGTGTAGAAAGGGAATTTTCTTCTCTGTCAGTTCCATTCTCAGGACCAGTTCCTAAGCAAAGGAGGGAGATGCTGATGGAAAGCAGTAGGTGAAAGGCAACTTCAGTCTCTTTGTAACAGAGGTAATTTACATGACTGCATGTCTTTTTAATGTTTCCTTTGTGTATAGGTAAAAAATGCTCAAATTGGTTGCCTTGACCTCTCTTTCTGACCTACAAACCCCTAACCACTATTTTGAAGGTCAGTTTATTGATGCTTTGTGGGTCTGTAGCTTAGTAAGGAACTGAGTTTGCCACAATCCCACAATTTAAATGGTTTCTGGATTCAAGACTCCCATTTTTTCATTATTGTTGTTGCTAAATGTGACCCAAATGTGATAAGGATTAATGGCAGATTGAAAACATATGTCTGTTTATTTCAATGTCCATATTACTTTAGAGACACACCTGGGTTTGTATGTCAAGGGCTAGACAGAAGGAATCTGGCTTGAAGAAGCAAGTCCAAAGAATATTTAGAAAATAGTTTTGGAGTTTGGTTGTCAGGTGAGGCCTAAAATAATATTTGTTCATCTTGAAAAGAAGACTATTGGGGGCAGCTAGGTGGTTCACTGGATTGAGACACAGGCCTGGGGATGGAAGTTCAAATCTGGCCTCAGACATTTCCTAGAAGTCACTTAACCCTCATTGTTTACCCTTTATCTCTTTTTTGCCTTGGAACCAAAAGACAGTATTGATTCTAACACAGAAGATGAAAGAAAGAAAGAAAGAAAGAAAGAAAGAAAGAAAGAAAGAATGAAAGAAAGAAAGAAAGAAAGGAAGGAAGGAAGGAAGGAAGGAAGGAAGGAAGGAAGGAAGAAAGAAAGAAAGAAAGAAAGGGAAGATGGAAGAAAGAAAGGAAGGAAAGAAGGAAGGAAGGAAGGAAGGAAGGAAAAAAGGAAGAAAGAAAGGAAGGAAGGAAGGAAGGAAGGAAGGAAAGATGGAAGAAAGAAAGGAAGGAAGAAAAAAGGAAGGAAGGAAGGAAGGAAGAAAGGAAGGAAGGAAAGAAGGAAAGAAAGGAAGGAAAGATGGAAGAAAGAAAGGAAGAAAGAAGGAAAAGAAGGAAGGAAGGAAGAAAGAAAGGAAGGAAGGAAGAAAGAAAGAAAGGAAGGAAGGAAGGAAGGAAGAAAGGAAGAAAGGAAGAAAGGAAGGAAGGAAGGAAGGAAGGAAGGAAGGAAGGAAGGAAGGAAGAAAGGAAGGAAGAAAGAAAGGAAGAAGGAAAGAAAGAAAGAAAGAAAGAAGAAAGGAAGGAAGGAAGGAAGAAAAAAGAAAGGAAGAAAGGAAGAAAGAAAGAAAAAGAAAGAAAAAAAGGAAAAAGGAAGGAAGGAGGGAAGAAAAACAGAACATTAAATAGACTGATGGACAGAAATCACCCTAGAACCATTTTTGTGCCTATACTAATTCAATAAGTAGAGTTTGTGTTTCAGGGACCTTCCATTTTTCTTTTCATGCTCTCCTCTTTTCTGCCCCTTTTGCTTAAGACCAGATACTTTCTGAGAAAAACTTAATTTTGGATATCCTATTCAATACAAACAGTAACCATCTAATCATAAAAGACTCCATGCTAGGTTTTGGGGATACGAAGGCAAACATGACAGTCACTTTGGTTGAAGGGCTCCTGTTTTACTGGGGAGATACAGTATCCCCACAGATGAATAAATAGAAAGTATATACCAAGTAATTTCAAGAGAGGATGAACACGAATAATCGGAGAGATGAGCAGAGGGGCTCTGGCTGGAGGCAGTACCGGAGTGAGACTGAGGCTAGGTGTTCCACCAGGCACAGGTGAGAAGGGAGTGCGTTGCAGACATGCAGAGAGCAGATCGCTTGCCAAAGTCTCATTCTCATAGCTCCTCTTAATTGTCTACATTCACAGGTGACAGGAATAACATGGACATTTACAATCCTGGCAGACCCAAACCTCCCCCACCAAAAACCTTCTATCAGATTGGCTGACAAGGAGCAGAATGGTCTAGGTCGGAGCACAGCGAGCAGTGGGACACTCAAAGGGAGGAGGGGGAAGGACCCTAGGGGTCTCTATAACCCAGGCAATAGATTATGAGAATCATTGAAAATTGGTAGTGCTTGTCAACTCTGACCCCGGTGATCCCAGATCTGTTTTGGATTGAGTACATTCCTTCAGTAAGTCCTTTTCTTAATCCTTGTAGGCTGGTGCCAAAAAGCTGACCTAAGCCTTTGCAAAATGTCCTTGTGCTTCTAACACTGGAAATCCAGACGTCTGGGTGAGTGTCTCTAACACTGGGAAATCTAGCCTGGAGACCTATCTTCCAGGGGGAACTTTCTTTCTTTCCTAAGGAAGATGACCCTTTGTTACCATCTTTCTTCCTACAGTCTTGTTGTCCAGTTGTAGCTGACTCTTCTTGGCTCCATGTAGGGTTTTCTTGACAAAGAATGACTTGCCATTTCCTTCTCCAGCTCATTTGGCAAATGAGTAACTGAAGCAAACAGTTAAGTGACTTGCTTAGGGTAACCTAGCAGTTAAGTATCCGAGGCCAGATTTAAACTCAGGAAGATGGATGAGTCTTCTGACTCCAGGCTCAGCACACTGTCCACTGCTCCTCTGAGCTGCTCCCTTTTCAATGTGGTCAGAAGGAGAAATTCTGAAATAGGTAAAGTTTGTTTTTCTGGGACCTTCCAATTTGATTTTAGTGCTCTCTTCCTTTCTACTGCCTTTTATCAAAGACTCAACACCTTCCCTCTGTTCCTTGGCTGTCCTCTGATCTCCCCAGTTAGAATTCACAGGAGTCTACTTTACCTTGGTAGGGCCCCTTGCTCTGGATTTTTCATGACTGCCTTCCTCCATCTTTTAGATAGAAAAGTGATATAGTGGGGGGTGCTAGACTTTGAAAGATCTGAGTTCAAATTCTTCCTTAGACATTTATTAGCTATGGGAGCCTAAGCACATTATTTAACCTCTATCTGCCTCCGTTTCCACAGTAAAAAAAAAAGAAAGAAATAATAGCATCCACCTCACTGAGTTGTTGAGAGGATTGAATTATTTAATGTAGGTAAAATGCTATATAAATGTTAGCTATTAGTATTTGGACTATCACTCTGGTTTTCTCTCTTCTCTGTTCCACCTCTTTTTACGCCCCCTTGACACATGTGTGCCCTCACACTAACTTATATAGACACATATGTAATATAAATGGTGTACACAGATACATGGACTATTCTATATTCTCTTTATGCAGTTGCTATATTCCATATATAAACATATGAGAGTGTGTATGTATATATAATTCATATGCCTACCTGTATAGAATGGACTTATGGTGGCATTGGTGCAAAAAGCTCTCAATGAGAAGCTTCCACTGTAGATTGGCACCTCCTCTGTAAGAATTGTTTGAGGCTCTGGGAAGACCATGCTGCCTAGCGTGGAAGGAAAATTACAAGACTGCATCTACTGAGTCCTCTACAAATTAATATCATATAATCTCAAATGGGCCCTCATTGCATCAAGCAATCATTTGACTCTTCTCATATCATTGTTGCTGTTTGGTTGTTTCAGTCATGTCCAATTCTTTGTGACCCCATTTTGGGTTTTCTTGGCAAAGATCTTGGAATGGTTTGCTATTTCCTTCCCTAGCTAATTTTTCCAAATGAGAAAACCGAGGTAAGCAAGGTTAAGTGACTTGTCCAGGGTCACACAGCTAGAAAGAATCTGAGGCTGACCTTGAAATCAGGAAGATGAGACATCCTGACTCCAGGTCAGGCCCTTTATTCACTACAGCCCTTATCAGCTTGCTATTTCCCTCTCCACTGGGGCTTTCCAAACCTGTTTCCTCAAGTTTCCCAGGATGGTCTCTTCCCCAACCTAGTCATCTGAGACGTTTTGGAATGGAGATTCACTCTCCCCAAAGAGACACTAATAAATCTTTGTTAATGCTATTTGAATAGTTCATACAATGATTCACTTTTATGTAGCACTTTTACTTGCAACAACCCACAAATATAGGCAACAAAAGTGTAATTTTTTTCCTTGTTGCAGAGGTGATAACAGACTCTGAGAGACTGTGTCTTGAACAATCAAGCATCACACCCATTATCTGAAACCTTGGAGCCAAGTCTCCTGACGCCAGGTCTAAAGTTCTCCATTATCCTGCTTCCCCAAAGAAGTGTTCAAGACATCCCATTTGAAGCCACACTGAGTCCACTAATGAGCAATCCCCTAAGTTCCATGTTCCTTCCCTACCCCTATCAGGTAGGGGTACTGCCTTATCCTGCAGAGCCTAGAGATGGCTCAGAAATTTGCCATTCCAATATAAAATTGGATAGACCATCCTCCTTCCTGCCCCTAGTTTGCTCAATTATCCCAACCCACTTTGCTTCTGCCCACCCCATGACTCTCCCAGCTCCCAGACACTCCCTTACTTTTTGGCTCTTCTCCCACATATGGGATAACTCTTTATAACACTATCTCTTCATCCAAACTTTATCTCATTGTGCCTAGGACTGATTTCCACCAAGATGCTTCTAACAACATCAGGAATAAGTTATAACTAAGAGATTTGGACAGCAACAAAAGCTATGGGGGCAAAGTTGTTGTTCCCTCTCTGCCCACATTCTTCAACTCTGACAAGGGGAGGAGTGGCCACCATGTACTAAAGAATGCCTAAAAAGGGGGAGGCTGGGGATGCCAAAGATGAGTATAAATAATTTCCTGTTTAGGGGTGAGTGGAGAAGGAGCGGAAGGGTAGGAGAACACCAGGCATCTAAAGGGGAGGAGGGGTTAAAGCCTATCGGAGGAGGGGTCATAGGGAAATGTTTTCCAATTTTCCAATTTTGTCAAGGGTCTCCCCAGTTTACTTAGCTAAAGTGTGAATGAATAGAAGCAACAGTATAATCAAACCATATTCAGATTAACAGGACTATTCTTTCTTTAACAACTAGTCAATAAATGCTTTTTGATAAAAATGTTAATCTAGCAATAAATCCTGACTATTCTTTATTTGAAAAATCCCCTTAATTCCCTTATCCTTACTTTCCATTCTCACTCCTTTTTCATGGCCACAACAGACTCCTACTTCACCTTTCTCCCCACCAATCCATACCCTGTATTACTGCCAAGATACAAGTTCCTTTAGTACCACTTATTCCACTCACTTATATGACATTGTTTTGCATAGAGTGTGCCATAACTCCTCATTACTCATATCTTGGCTTCGAAGGCCTCCATAATCTGCTCCACGTCAGCTATCCATCCTTATTTTCTCTTACTTCCTTATTTAGACCTTCAACCTCACTCAGGCAAATCTCTTTGAGATTTCCCCATGTTAACTGTGATTGTTTCTGGTTGTTCATATGCTGATCTGATCCTTCTCCAGAGGAATATTCTTCTAGCTTTCTCCATCTACATCTTACCCATCCTTTAAGGACTAGATCAAATCTTTTATTCTCTAAGACTACTTTGTGTTGTTTTTCAATTGTGCCCAGCTCTTTGTGATCCCATTTGGATTTTTCTTAGCCATAGTCTGTTATTTCCTTCTTGAGTTCATTTTTTTTTCTTTTTCTTTTTTTTTTTTATTATTTTAATATATTTTATTTGATCATTTCCAAGCATTATTCGTTAAAGACATAGATCATTTTCTTTTCCTCCCCCCCACCCCCCATAGCCGACGCGTAAGTCCACTGGGCATTAGATGTTTTCTTGATTTGAACCCATTGCTTTGTTGATAGTATTTGCATTAGAGTGTTCATTTAAAGTCTGTCCTCTGTCATGTCCCCTCAACCTCTGTATTCAGGCAGTTGCTTTTTCTCGGTGTTTCCACTCCCATAGTTTATCCTTTGCTTATGAATGGTGTTTTTTTTTTCTCCTGGATCCCTGAAAGTTGTTCAGGGACATTACACCGCCCCTAATGGAGAAGTCCATTACGTTCGATTATACCACAGTGTATTAGTCTCTGTGTACAATGTTCTCCTGGTTCTGCTCCTCTCGCTCTGCATCACTTCCTGGAGGTTGTTCCAGTCTCCATGGAACTTCTCCACTTTATTATTCCTTTGAGCACAATAGTATTCCATCACCAACATATACCACAGTTTGTTCAGCCATTCCCCAATTGATGGGCATCCCCTCGTTTTCCAGTTTTGGGCCACCACAAAGAGCGCAGCTATGAATATTTTTGTACAAGTCTTTGTGTCCATTATCTCTTTGGGGTACAGACCCAGCAGTGCTATGGCTGGGTCAAAGGGTAGATATTCTTTTGTCGCCCTTTGGGCATAGTTCCAAATTGCCCTCCAGAATGGTTGGATCAGTTCACAACTCCACCAGCAATGAATTAATGTCCCTACTTTGCCACATCCCCTCCAGCATTCATTACTTTCCTTTGCTGTTATGTTAGCCAATCTGCTAGGTGTGAGGTGATACCTCAGAGTTGTTTTGATTTGCATCTCTCTGATTATAAGAGATGTAGAACACTTCTTCATGTGCTTGTTAATAGTTTTGATTTCTTTATCTGAGAACTGCCTATCCATTTCCCTTGCCCATTTATCAATTGGAGAATGGCTTGATTTTTTGTACAATTGATTTAGCTCATTATAAATATGAGTAATTAAACCTTTGTCAGATGTTTCTATGAAGATTTTTTCCCAATTTGTTGTTTCCCTTCTGATTTTAGTTATATTGGTTTTGTTTGTACAAAAGCTTTTTAGTTTGATGTAGTCAAAATTATTTATTTTACATTTTGTGATTCTTTCTATATCTTGCTTGGTTTTAAAGCCTTTCCCCTCCCAAAGGTCTGACATGTATACTATTCTGTGTTTACCCAATTTACTTATGGTTTCCTTCTTTATGTTTAAGTCACTCACCCATTTTGAATTTATCTTGGTGTAGGGTGTGAGGTGTTGATCTATTCCTAGTCTCTCCCACACTGTCTTCCAATTTTCCCAGCAGTTTTTATCGAATAGTGGATTTTTGTCCCAAAAGCTGGGATCTTTGGGTTTATCGTATACTGTCTTGCTGAGGTCGTTTCCCCCCAGTCTATTCCACTGATCTTCCTTTCTGTTTCTTAGCCAGTACCAAATTGTTTTGATGACTGCTGCTTTGTAATATAGTTTGAGGTCTGGGACTGCAAGGCCCCCATCATATGTGTTTTTTTTCATTATTTCCCTGGATATCCTTGATCTTTTGTTCTTCCAAATGAACTTTGTTATGGTTTTTTCTAAATCAGTGAAGAAGTATTTTGGTAGTTCAATGGGTATGGCACTAAATAGATAAATAAGTTTGGGTAGGATGGTCATTTTTATTATATTGGCTCGTCCTATCCATGAGCAGTTAATGTTTTTCCAATTGTTCAAGTCTAGTTTTAGTTGTGTGGCGAGTGTTTTGTAGTTGTGTTCATATAGTTCCTGTGTTTGTCTTGGGAGATAGATTCCTAGGTATTTTATTTTGTCTAAGGTGATTTTGAATGGGATTTCTCTTTCTAGTTCTTGCTGCTGAGCTGTGTTGGAGATATATAGAAAAGCTGATGATTTATGTGGGTTTATTTTGTATCCTGCAACTTTGCTAAAGTTGTTGATTATTTCAATTAGCTTTTTGGTTGAATCTCTAGGATTCTTTAAGTAGACCATCATGTCATCCGCAAAGAGTGATAACTTGGTCTCCTCCTTGCTTATTCTGATGCCTTCAATTTCTTTATCTTCTCTAATTGCTACTGCTAGTGTTTCTAGTACAATGTCAAATAGTAGAGGTGATAATGGGCATCCTTGTTTCACTCCTGATCTTATTGGGAATGCATCTAGTTTATCCCCATTGCAGATGATATTAGCTGTTGGTTTTAGATATATACTGTTTATTATTTTTAGGAATGACCCTTCTATTCCTATGCTTTCTAGTGTTTTTAATAGGAATGGGTGTTGTATTTTATCAAAGGCTTTTTCTGCATCTATTGAGATAATCATGTGGTTCTTGCTAGTTTGCTTGTTGATGTGGTCAATTATGTGGATGGTTTTCCTAATGTTGAACCAGCCCTGCATCCCTGGTATGAATCCTACTTGGTCATGGTGAATGATCCTTCTGATCACTTGCTGGAGTCTTTTTGCTAGTATCCTATTTAAAATTTTTGCATCTATATTCATTAGGGAGATTGGTCTATAGTTTTCTTTCTCTGTTTTTGACCTGCCTGGTTTTGGAATCAGTACCATGTTTGTGTCGTAAAAGGAGTTTGGTAGAACTCCCTCTTTGCTTATTATGTGAAATAGTTTGTATAGTATTGGGGTTAACTGTTCTCTGAATGTTTGATAGAATTCACAGGTGAATCCATCAGGCCCTGGGGATTTTTTCTTAGGAAGTTCTTTGATGGCTTGATGGATTTCAATTTCTGATATGGGATTATTTAAGAATTCTATTTCCTCTTCTGTTAGTCTAGGCAGTTTGTATTTTTGTATATATTCATCCATTTCTCCTAAATTGGTGTATTTATTGCCATATAATTGGGCAAAGTAATTTCTAATGATTGCCTTAATTTCCTCCTCATTGGAGGTGCTGTCCCCCTTTTCATCTTTAATGCTGTGAATTTGCTTTTCTTCCTTCCTTTTTTTAATTAGATTGACCAGTACTTTGTCTATTTTGTTTGTTTTTTCAAAGTACCAGCTTCTTGTCTTATTTATTAAATCAATAGTTCTATCACTTTCGATTTTATTAATTTCTCCCTTAATTTTTAGGATTTCTAATTTGGTTTTCTGCTGGGGGTTTTTAATTTGATCGCTTTCGAGTTTTTTCAATTGCATTTCCAATTGATTGATCTCTGCTCTCCCTTGTTTGTTAATATGAGCTTTCAGGGATATGAATTTGCCTCTGATTACCGCTTTGGCTGCATCCCAAAAGGTTTGAAAGGATGTTTCGCCATTGTCATTTTCCTTGATGAAATTATTAATTGTTTCTATGATTTCTTCTTTAGCTAAACGGTTTTGGAGTATCATATTGTTTAATTTCCAATTGGTTTTAGATTTGGTTTTCCATGTACCATTACTAATCATTATTTTTATTGCCTTGTGATCTGAGAAGGCTGCATTCATTATTTCTGCTTTTTTGCATTTGTGTGCTATGTTTCTGTGACCTAATGTATGGTCAATTTTTGTGAATGTGCCATGTGGTGCTGAGAAGAAGGTGTATTCCTTTTTATCCCTATTTATTTTTCTCCATATGTCTATTAATTCTAATTTTTCTAAGATTTCATTCACTTCTTTTACCTCTTTCTTATTTATTTTTTGATTTGATTTATCTAAATTTGATAATGGTTGGTTTAAGTCTCCCACTAGTATGGTTTTATTGTCTATTTCTTCCTTCAATTCTCCTAGTTTCTCCATTAGAAATTTGGGTGCTATATTATTTGGTGCATACATGTTGATTAATGATATTTCCTCATTGTCTAGAGTCCCTTTTAACAAAATATAATTACCTTCCCTATCCCTTTTGATCAGGTCTATTTTTGCATTGGCTTTATCAGATATCATGATTACCACTCCTGCCTTCTTTCTATCAGTTGAGGCCCAGAAGGTCTTACTCCATCCTTTAATTCTGACCTTGTGGGTGTCAACCCGCCTCATGTGTGTTTCTTGAAGACAACATATGGTAGGGTTTTGGATTCTAATCCATTCAGCTATTCGTCTACGTTTTATGGGTGAGTTCATCCCATTCACGTTCAAAGTTATGATTGTCATTTGTGGACTCCCTGGCATTTTGATTGCCTTCCCTAATTCTAACCTTTTCTTCTTCGGCTCTACCTTTTAGTCCAGTGATTTACTTTGAATCAGTCCCCCTTGTCCCCTCCCTTGATGTTTCCCTTTTTAGTCCCTCCCTTTTTGTTCCCTCCCCCTCCCCCCTCTCTTTCCCTCCCTTTTTGTTCTCCCTCTCCCCCTCCCCCCCTTGGTTTTCCCTTCTCCTTACCCTTGTTGGGTAAGATAGAATTCGAGATCCCAATGGATCTGGATGTTTTTCCCTCTCAGAGTTGATTTCCCTGAGATTGAGGTTTAAGTAAACCCCCCCCCCCCTCTCTTCCTCTCCTTCTTATAGGAGTTTTCTTCCTCTCCCCTTCCCCTGTGAATCTTTGTGTGAGAACCATTATTCTATTTGGTCTTTCTTTACCCCCTATTTATACATTACATTTTCCCCACATATTAGTATACATAGGTTGATATAAATGTAGTCCTTATAGAAGAGAGTTTGAGTAAAAGAAGATAACATTTTTCCCCTTTCCTTAATATTTACCTTTTCAGGTATTCCTTGCTCTTTGATTTTCGGTATCAAACTTTCCACAGAGCTCTGGTCTTTTCTTTGCAAAAAGTTGGAAGTCTTCTATTTTGTTGAATGCCCATACTTTCCCTTGGAAGTATATAGTCAGTTTTGCTGGGTAGCTGATTCTTGGTTGGAGACCCAGCTCTCTTGCCTTTCTGAAGATCATGTTCCATGCCTTACGATCATTCAGAGTAGAACTTGCAAGGTCTTGGGTGACCCTGATTGGCATTCCTTTATATCTAAATTGTCTTTTTCTGGCTTCCTGTAGGATTTTTTCTTTTGTTTGATAGCTTTGGAATTTGGCAATTACATTCCTGGGAGTTGTCTTTTGGGGGTTTAGTGTAGAAGGTGTTCTGTGAGCTCTGTCAGTGGCTGTATTGCCCCCTTGTTCTAGAATCTCTGGGCAATTTTCTTTGATTATATCTTGTATCACCATGTCCAGTTTGGTGTTTATTTCTGGCTTTTCTGGGAGTCCAATTATTCTTAAATTTTCTCTTCTCCCCCTGTTTTCCAGATCTATCACCTTGTCGGTGAGATATTTTATGTTCTCTTCTAATTTCTTGGTGTTTTGGCTTTGCTTTATTAGTTCTTGCTTTAAAGCCTGGTTTTCTTTTACAGTTTGGTCAAACTGGTTTTGTAGATGCGTGAATTTCTTTTGCATCATTTCCCACTTTTCCTCCCAGAGGGCTTCCATCTTTTTGGTCCTTTCTGATTCAAATTCTTCATGGGTTTGTGGAGAGTTTCTATTTCCTTTGGAAGATTTTGGAGAATTTTCTTGTATATCTTCTTCTATCTGCTCTGTATTTTGTATTTTGGCTCCATAGAATGTGTCCAGAGTCGCCCCTTTCTTCTTATTTTTCTTGGTATTTTGGGGCTTCTGTGCTTCTGTGGAGTTTGTCATCTCTGAACGTGGAGGATTGGCTTTTCTTGTCTTTGTCTGGTGATCAGAGGCTTTAGTCCTGGGCAGATGTTGGTTCTATGAGCGTTCCCTGGGTTAAACTGAATATGCCTCACTGGAACTGGAATGGAAGGGTCGGACCACGAGGCCACACTCTCCCCCCGGCTCGCTTTCCGGAAGTTGCCTTCAGAATCCCTGGCCGTGAGGCTGTTTCGTCGGCCTGCGGGGGGATGGGCTGCCGCTTCCCCAAGCTCCGAGAGCACAGACTTTCACTGAGACTTGGATAGCAGGATCCAGCCCGTGAGGCTGTCTTGCCCGCCCTGAGGGTTGCTGTTGTTTTGACCAGCTCTCTGCAGCGGAGGCCCCAGGCAGTAACTTTCACCCGGACCTACCGGCTCTTTGACCCACCGGCTCTTTGCAGCGGAAGCCCCAGGCAGTAACTTTCACCGGGACTGGGACTTGGGTAGAAGACCCTGAGGGTTGTTGTTCCTCAGACCCTGCTCTCTGAGCCCGGCGCGGCTGCCGCTTCCGGGAGCCTTGGACTCTGCGCTCCTACCCCTGAGGTCCGAGGGATCTCGGGTTCTGGCTTTTAAGGGGAGCCGTACCTTTTGAACCGGGTCCAGGTCCAGGAGGAGGGTTCCCAGGGTCTGTGCTGTTGATCGTTTTGAATTTCAGCGCCTTAGGAGCTTCTAGTTTGAGATCGGTCGGGAAGGGTTTTCCGGAGATCTGAACTTCAGCTTTCTCTAAGCCGCCATCTTAACCGGAAGTCTTGAGTTCATTTTTACAGAAGAAGAACTGAGTTCAATAGCGTTAAGTAACTTGCCAGGGTCACATAGTTAGCGTCTGTGGCTGGATTTGAACTCATGAAATGAGTTCCTCATTCCAAGCCCATTGTTCTATCCACTGCTCCACCTAATTGCCCAAGATTGCTTTAATTCTCATTTATGTATTCCTTCTTTGTACTCTTCTAATATTCCCTTTTTATGATCCCTTCTCCACTGGTATTGACCCCTCCTTTTCTTAAGGTGCCCAGTGTTCTTCTGTCCTTTAACTCCTTTCTTCTTACCTCTTTCTCCAGTAAAACTAGAAAAGGATTTTATGATGATTATTCATATTCATTTTTGGCATATTCATTTTTTAAAATTTAAAATCTAAATAATTTAGCATTTTTTGTATATATTGTCCTCTACAAATGTGTTTGAATCGTATCTCCATTTGAGTTGTAAGCTTTCTGAAAGGAGGCATTGGGTCTTAAAATTTTTTTGAAGCTACTACAGTACCTACGGAGAAAGGGAATAAGCATTTATATAGCATTTTCTAGGGGCCAGACTGTGCTAAGTGCTTTACAAATATTGTCTCATTTAATCTTCATGATAACCCTGTAAAGTGGGCATTATTATTATCATCCCATTTTACAGTTAAGAAAACTGAGGCAAACAGAGGTTAAGAAACTTGCCCAGGTAATGTGTAATGTAACTTTGTCCAAACTCTCAGAATGCCAACTAAATAGCTGTACTCTTGGGGCAATATAGTGGGCAAATTCCATTGAGCATGCTCAACTAGATTCTCCAACTTTCCAGTGTGGAGATGGATCCCTGGTTGAATGAACACTAGTCAGCTTCCTGAAGTAAGCAATATACTCCTCTCTGACAGCTCTGTTCTTGAGATCAGCCAGAGTGGGCAAAGATGGGACCCCAGGGGCTGAAGCTATGTTAAGAAAAGAAAACCAGAGGCTCTTCTTGTCTTTTCCTTTTCCATAGCCTCCATTACACCCTAGTAATGGCAAAGAAAGCTCTCCTTCTCTGTCCCCTGCCCCACTCCCTTCTCTTCAGCTCCAGTCCCAAAGGTAAGTAAATTCATTTTATGACCACATGACAAGTTTTGATTATTAGAAAAGGAAATTAAAAGCTTCTTACGTGTAGATAATATAAATTTTGCCAGACAAAATGACAAAAGCCAGGAAATTTGAACCTAAGTAGTACAAGACCCCCAGTTCATCTGGTGAGGTCTTTTCTTCACCTAACTTTCTTTCTTCAGTGCTTTGTTTTGGGAAAAGTAAAGTTTTTTGCCTTGGCATTCCAACCGGTGGGAACTTTCCCCAAACACATCAAACCCCATACTATGGAAAGTTCTGCGTTTGGGGAAGCAGCTTACTTTGTCTTGGTGGGGTATCCCCACTACCTGGGCTTCTTTCCCCTCCTCTGGGTTCACTTTAGATGCCAATGAGGAAATAACTTCTCCAAATGCTAGATCTATTCAGTACAGTAGTCTTTATTTCAGTGGGGTATAAAGGAAAGTGTACTCTTGGACTTGAACTTGGGAGACATAGGTTAAAATTTCTAGTTTTGCCAATTATTGCCATTTTGGCTTCAGCAAGTTATTTCATTAAAATTATTTTTTCAATGAACAATTATTTATTTTTTCTTCCTCCCTGAGTGGGGGAAGAAACAAAAAACAAAGTTCTCATAACAAATATATATATATATATATATAAGCAAAACAAATTCCCTCCCTTGACCATGTCCAGAAAACCCATTCTGCATCTTGAGTATATTATCTTTTTGTCAGGAGGTGGGTAACATGCTTCATCATTCCTTCTCTGGAATCATGGTTGGCCTTTGCATTAATTAGAGGTAATTAGTTTGTCAAAGTTCTTTGTTTTGACAATGTTATTATATATTGTTCTAGTTTCACTTACTTCATTCTGTGTCAGTTCATAAAAGTTTTTTCATGTTTCTCTGAAGCTATTGTTTTTATTGTTCTTCACAACACACTCCTACTATGTTGAAATACCAAAATTCATTCATCCATTTCCCAGTTAATACCTTAATTTCCAGGTTTTTGCCATAACATAAAAACTGCTATTAATATTTTTTATACAATCATTTTCCTTTCTTGGAAATTTTGGGGAATAGTAGTATCACTGGGTCAAAATGTTTGTACAGTTTAATTACTTATTGGATATGTTTCCAAACTGATTTCCAGAATGTTCAGGTCAATACATAGTTTCATAATTCACTAACATACTTGTTTTCCCATAGCCCCTCCAGCACTTGTCATTTTCCCTTTTGTGTTATATCTGCCAGTCAAATAGGTATATGGTAGAACCTCATAGTTGTTTAATTTGCATTTCTCTAATTATTAGTGATATTAGGCATTTTTTCATGAGGGTACAAGTCATTTCAATGAATCAATGAGCATTTATTAAGCAATTATTGGTAAGAGGGCTAAGCATAGGAATAGAAAGAAAAACCAAAAATACTTCGTTTCATCTGTAAGATTATGGAGCTAGACTTGTGACTTTTAATGTCTCTTCCAGCCTCAGTCTACCATCAGTATGAGCATGGTCTCTATTTATAGATTCTTCCTTCAAATGAGCCTGAGAGGTCTCTCTCATGGAAGTTCCCTAGAGAGATACAACAACCCTCCTTGTTCTCAGGATGGGAGCAATTAGAATTGAAATCAGTGGAAGCTTGATGGATGGTGATGTATTTGCCCTCCACCAGAACTTGACTGTTTTGGGTCCAAGACATTGAAAGGTAACTATGTTTATTTATTGAGCTATTACTGCTTGGCCTTAAAAGAGGCTGCTGCCAGGAAATTATAGAAACGTCTTTTTTATGATTATATCTTTAAGCAGAAATTGCTTTGTAACTGGTCAATATGTGGAAAGAATCCAGTAAAAGTGATATTAATTTGACATCACATATGTTTTCATAGATCTCATTGGCTATGTGGAAAGTAAGAGCCCGTTCTCATATCAGTGACATCTGTTCTTAATATCCTAAAAACTCTTTGTGCCATATACTTTTTTTTCAATAGACAACATTTTTGTGGCCATATTTTGTTATTAGAATCTATGAAATGTTGATATTAATCTGAGTGGCCTCAGTCTTCAATAAGCACAGATACAGAGTGAAATGATCTGTGAGTGCATCTTAGGGGGAGAATTCTTGAGAAGAGGCAAGATGTTTTGACATCTTTTAGAGGTTGTTTGACTTTGTTTTAAAAGTGGATTATGGAAATCCTTTGTGTTTGGGACTAGAATTTTTAAAAAGGCCCCTAAGCATCCTTGTTTCTCCCCTTGATGTTCTCTGAGCTGAATATTGTCTTCTGCTATGCTAGGAATGTTTTTCAGGTTAAAAGGATAGAGTCTAGGATTTAGGTCCACCTGTGACCTTGTTACTCCTGGCTATTAGAATTGGCCCCTAAAATGTGGTGAGTAGAAGTATATGAAATCTGTTGGTAATCTAAATTTGTGTAAATATTATGTCTCATTGTATAAGATGTGTTTATCTGCAAATAGGCTGAAGGAAAGGTGAGGAGGGAACAGGCATTTATTAAGTGCCTACTATGTGCCACGCTCTGCACTAAATATTTACTTTACAAATCTTATCTCATTTGATCCTCATAATAACCCTGGGAAGTAGGCGCTATTATTATCTAGTTTTACAGATAAAAGAAACTAAAACTGATTCAGCTTAAATGATCTGCCCAGGATCACATAGTTAGTGACTGTCTTGGGTTGGATTTGAATTCAGTTCTTCCTAACTCCAGGTCCATCTCTTTATCCACAGTGTCACCCAGTTGCTTGGATGACCCCTATACAGGGGGAAAACAAAACTTTTCTCTATTTGACCATGCCTACATTAGCAAATGGAGAAGAGATCTGGTCAAAGGCAAATCTTGGGAATCGTATGACTAAGGTACTTAACTGCTTCTGTGAGAACATTGCACAGTATGTTAGCTCCGTAAGAATGACATCCTAAATGTTGGAAACACTTGCAATATTATAATGGAGATTTCCAGTTGTAGGATAGCATTGAATTAAAGCAATGTCAGGGCAATGGTTTGCTGGTATTGGGTATAATACCCAATCTCTTCTCTAAGAACTTGAAGATAAGATTGGTTTTTAATATAATCAATTCAAGTCAGAGCAACTGAATTTAATTGTGTATAGTATGTAATAGATAAGGATAGGTAGGTGGCCCAATGGATAGAGCACTGAGCCAAGAGTCAGGAAGACCAGAGTTCAAGTCCAATCTCAGACATTAGCTAGCTGTGTGACCCTGGGCAAATCACTTCATCCTGTTTGCCTCAGTGACCTCATCTGTAAAAGGAGACAGAGAAGGAAATGGCAAATCACTTCAAAATCTTTGCCAAGAAAACCCTAAATGGGGTCATGAAGAGTTGAATAGAACTGAGATGACTGAACAACAATAACAACAATGTGTTGGATATTATGTAGAGAAAGTTATATATTCCACATCTAATTTTTCCCCCAGAGAACTGAATTTATTTAGCTAGAACTTCTTAACCTGGAAATCCCTTTAATGAATGGAGACAGACTAATCAGGCACTGAGTGTTTATAAGTGGATCCTGTGTTTATTTTCTCTTAATGTCCAGGTTAAAAAAATATCTGGTTTAACAAATCCACACCCTTTTCTGATCTTTCTAAATCCATTCATGTGAATCAAATAGATACTATTTTCTTTTCTTTTAACTCAGATGCTAAGATGATCTAGGTAAGTGGTGCGTGCCTTCTCAGATTTTTTCTTTTTTTTTTTAATTTTAAACATTATTTTATTTGGTCATTTCCAAACATTATTCACTGGAAACAAAGATCATTTTCTTTTCCTCCCCTCCCCCCTCCCACCACCTTTCCCTCTCCCATAGCCGACGCATGATTCCACTGGGTATCACATGTGTTCTTGACTCGAACTCATTTCCCTGTTGTTGGAATTTGCATTAGAGTGTTCATTTAGAGTCTCTCCTCAGTCATATCCCCTCCAACCCTGTAGTCAAGCAGTTGCTTTTCATCAGTGTTTTTACTTCCACAGTTTATCCTCTGCTTGTGGATAGTATTTTTTAGATCCCTTCAGATTGTTCAGGGACATTGCATTGACACTAATGGAGAAGTTCATCACCTTCGATTGTACCACAATGTATCAGTCTCTGTGTACAATGTTTTCCTGGTTCTGCTCCTTTCGCTCTGCATCACTTCCTGGAGGTCGTTCCAGTCTCCATGGAATTCCTCTACTTTATTATTCCTTTGAGCACAATAGTATTCCATCACCAACAGATACCACAATTTGTTCAGCCATTCCCCAATTGATGGGCATCCCCTCGTTTTCCAATTTTTGGCCACCACAAAGAGTGCAGCTATGAATATTTTTGTACAAGTCTTTTTGTCCATTATCTCTTTGGGGTACAAACCCAGCAGTGCTATGGCTGGATCAAAGGGCAGACAGTCTTTTATCACCCTTTGGCCATAGTTCCAAATTGCCCTCCAGAATGGCTGGATCAATTCAAAACTCCACCAGCAATGAATTAGTGTCCCCACTTTGCCACATCCTTTTCAGATTTTTAAAAATAAATGATATCATTACTTTTTGCTTTTCACATTACCTACATTTCCTAATTAATATATGCTCACCCCTACACTTCCTGGAGTACCACCCCCTATAATTAAAAAAAAAGGGAGAGAGAGAAGACCAAAAACCCATCAAAAGCAGCTAACATTTGAAAAGACTGCCATTATGTACAGGGAGGGTTCCATGCCCACAGTCTAACACCCCTGCAAAGAAGGAAGGGAGAGGTAACTCTGGATTTTTACACTTATTCTAAGTTTTTAGCACTCATCTATTGGCACCATAGTCTAAATCTTTATTTCTTCAGGAACTTTAAGCTTCAACTCTCTGGTCTTTCCAACTTGCCCCAAATCGAGTCCTTCTGCTGACATTGTTGAGAGACACTGTCCTTTACCTGATTCTCCCTCACCTACTATACTCAACAGGTTCCAAGTTTTGCCAATTCTATAATTTCCCTTATAAACCAGGAGTGAGCTAGTACCAGCTCTAATGAAGAGCAAGAGCTGATTGTTACATTTTCAGTGTGAGCAGAAATCCCTCAGAAATCATCAATTGCTACAATTTAGGGCTTGATTTATTATTTTGTTGATTATTGAGACTTAAGAAAGCATTAATAATGCAGATTAAATTTAAAAGTGTATGTTCATAAAATCTCATACCCTCTGATCCCCAATCCAGTTGTTAAGCATTTCCCATCACACCCGTGTATTGCTCTTAAGACACTGTTTGAGCTCAGCAGACATGCAACAGAAGGTTTAGAGGTTTAGGAAATAAAGTCATCAAGAGCCTAGAAGACTGAGGTCTGTAGGCTAATAATAGTTGGCATTTAAATGCCATTTTAAAATTTGCAAAGTGTTTTATATCCCTTTTCTTATTTGAGCCTCACAACATGCTTGCTTCTCTATTCCTGTGACTTGTGTTCCACTTTAGACTCTCATGACCATCTATATGGACTGTAAACCTTAAAATTTCTTAGACTTATGAATGTTGGAAATTTCCCCATTGGGAAATTTCATACTTAAAAAAATTTCCTACTGATAGTAAGAACTCTATTGGAATATGAAACTCCTTGGCATGGGAGGATCCTTCTCCTCCCTACTTAAGACTACTTTAGGACAGAAACCTTTTGCTAAACAATGGAAAGGGCTTTGACCTATGCTTAAGCATAGAACAGGAAGGTCTTTGAGTCATGATTGATTTTAGAATTGATACAATAGAGATACTTGGAATGACAGAACCAGGTCTTGGAAAATACAATCTCCACCCTACTCAGAGTAACAGGATTTAGGAAGGGCTGCAGCAAAGATCAAGATTTAATTATTTGAGAATATGACCTTTAACAGACATGTGCAAAGGGGACAGACCTCTGGGCGGTCCTGGGTTAAGCTAGAGCCACCATTGGCACAGGGGAGACATCGACAGTGATTGGGAGATGTGAGAACTGAGGGGAGGAAACTTAGATTTTTTGCTTAAAGATAGTGGGGTCTGAGGACTGAGGGAGGTTGATGCTCTGAAGGAGGTCTGAGAGGAGAGAGATCCTGGAGGGAGAGCTCCTGGAGAGGTCTTGAAGGGGGCTGTGGAGGGAGAACTCAGGAGGAGTCAGGAGGAGGATTCTCTGGAAACATTTCTTGAAAGGAGGCTTTCTTGAAGGTGGAGCCTGAGGTTGGCATGAGAAGCCTTACCTAGAGAGATCTTGGGTGAGTGATAAAACCAACTGACTGATTTATCTCTTAGGACTGAGGTCTAGGCCTTATTGGCTTGAGGCCCTTCATTCTTATTCCTTTCTTACTTTCTCTCTTTTTCTATTGATTAATTAGTGTATTATAAATTAAATTTCTCTATAAAACCCAGTTGGCTTGGGCATATTCATAAATTGGTAATATATTCCCTGGCGATCATCTTATATTTATATAAAACCAAGACACAGTAGAAAACATATTTCAGCAGTCATAATTGTTATATATTTCCCTTGCTCCCAAACATTTTAATTATCACATTTTATGGCTCCCACTCTCTTATCTACAACTATTTAACGCTCAAAACTATTTTAAATATAACAGGACCATTACAACAGGCTCCTAATAGATCACAGAACCATACATTTAAAGGCCATCTAGTCCAAATCCCTTTATTTATAGATGGACAAACTGAGACCCAGAGAATTTCAGCAACTTGCCCAAAGTCACAAAGGTAGTAAGTAGAAGAGGCAGGAGTTGAAGTCCCATCTAATGACTCATATTTAGAACTATTTCTACTGAACCACTTTCTATCTCTGCTTGCCACTCTTTAATTACACCACTACAAGGTTAGTCTTCTACATGTATAAATTGGTGCTATTTCAGCTCTTACTAAGAAATTTTCACTGACTTATTATTACCCACTAATTACATTTCAAACTCTTTTTTCTGGCATTTGAATCCCTTAGCTAACTGGCAGAGGGACTAGTCTTATCTCTTTCTTCTTTTTCCATTCATTTTATGCCAAATTAAGCTGCCCGCCATCTCTTGAACATGTCCTTCCCTTGACCACCTTCTACCTTTGTACCTTTGTTCACACTGATCCCTGGAATGCTATAATGATGGAATCCTTCATCCTTGAAAGTTCTCTCAAATGTCACCTTTCTCCTGAAACGTCCATTGATACCACCTTTGTCTTGAAGTTTCCATTGATGTCACCTTCTTCTTTTGAGTGAAATTTATTTTTTAATAATATCTACAAGTGCCCTCCTCCCACATCACAGAAGGTGTCATCTGGGAGACAGTCATGTTCAAATTATATCTTTATTTTCCCGCTTTTTGATTTGCTTTCTGGAGACAATATTCACAATTTAGTCTTCAAATTTTAAATCTGTATCTGTGTATGCTCTCTTGGTTCAATGTCAGTTTCTTCTTGAAGCCTCCATTGATGCCACCTTCTTCTCAGAGCTCCATTCCCACCACATTTTGATAATATCTTTAATATCTTTCCTCCCCTTTGGACCCTCAGAAGCACTCTGTACCTCTCTAATGTGCTTCTCCATCATCATGTACTATAGTTATTCTATTATAAATGCTTATTAATGCTATGAGGATAGGATTGAGTTCTATTCACACTCTATCTACTCTCAGAACCGTGCACAATGTCCTATAGAGAGGTGCTCAATAAAACCATCAAATCTAGAGATGGAAGATAATGTAGAGATTATTTTAGTCCTACCCTCCTTTTGTAGATAGATGTTGATTTGAATGGATTACTTCTCAGAAAGAACTACATATTTATTTGATCAAATGGTTCATTAATTTGTAGGTAGAAGGGATCTTGCAGGTCACTCAGTCAAGTCCTCTCATTTTACTTCTGAAGAAACATAAGCACAGAGATGGTAGGTGAGTTGCCCAAAGTCACACATTATTAATGTCTGAGACAGGACTTGAACACAGATTCCTGTGTTCCTGTTTCCAAGTTCAGTACTCTCTCAAAGACACCATTCTACATTCTTTTGAAACAGAAGATGGTAGTATGCAAAGTCTGATGAGTTCTGTGGATCCAGTTTGAGATGCCCTGAATACTCCCAGAGTTATCATGATGTTTAGGTTCACTAAAATATGCACACACACATACACACATTTCTATGTGAAATGTAATATAAATTCATCAGAGACTCGAATAAGGTATAACATATGGATAGAATTAAAAAACAACAACATAGTTTTCTTGACCAAAGGTCAGGATGTCCTGAAAATGAAATGGAAAACCCAAAGAAACTGACCACGATCCTGATTCAAACTGACAATCATTGGCTTCTAAGGTTATAGGGCATTCACCCCGAGCCACTCTAGGTCCCTTCCAGGTAAGCTTCCAAACATGCAACAAGTCAATTCAACCCGCATTTACTGAGCTGTCTTGTTTTTGTCTCCTTTTCCTCCAGTCTGCTCCACCTCTTTTTCAAAATGCTGCCTCACTCTATCCTAGTTAAAGATAGGAGCTTCCAAAACAGAAGCCACTTTCCTTTTATTTGCCCCAACTCCTTTCCACCAAAGTCCTAATAAATAAAACCTGAAATACTAAACTTCAATAAAAGTTTGAAAACCTTACAAGTTTTACATAAGTAAGTAAACATTTTTTTAAAGCAATTCCATCTTGACCCTGTAAAACTGCTGACAAGATGCCAGAGAGGTGGTGGAAGCTAGTATGCTTTGGGGTTCGTTTCTTCTCACCATTTGCACTTAAGCATTACCATGGAGTGGCAAGGAGACATTTTCCTCTGCATTCCAGTGGAACCTTTTGGAGGACAGGCAAGCTTGTTTGAGAAGGAGACATAAACACAGGGTATGTTATGAGATTATACAATTATAGATTTCGACTTAGAAGTGATCACAGAAACAATCAAATCACCACCACTCCCATTTTATAGATGAGGAAACTGAGACCCAGAGAGTCTTAGTAACTTTCTTAAGATGACAGAATTATAACATTCACAAAGAGTAAAGTCCATGTGTATGGAAAACAACAAATGAATAAAAATCATTGTCTAATAATTTCATATCAAAGAAGAAAATGAAAATGAAAAGAAAGGATACCCTGTATCTTTTAGGAAGTAAAATTGCTAAATGTCTTTTTTTTTTCCAACTCAGAGCTGACCCTGTGTCAGCTTTTCTAGTGACAACAACAGTTGATTTTTACAAAATGTATTTGAAAGATTCTACTTATTTATGAAATTTGTGAAGCTTTTTCCTCCAGTCCTCTTCAATTAATGTGACTTAATATGTATAACCCACCATTTATTCACTGTGACTAACTCAGAGGACTATAGATTTAGAGACAGATATGATCACAAGGCCATTTGGTTTGACCTCTCCATTTTCAGATGAGGAAGAACTGGGTTTCAAGTCCGAGCAAGAACCCAGTTTTGAATCCCAACTGTGTTATTGATAATTTATATAACCATGGACAAACCTTAACCTTTTCTGGCCCCATTTATAAATGAAGCATTTATACTACATGGCCTTAGAGGTCCTTTTTTTAAACTCTAAGTTTATGATGAAATTGAAACCCAAAAGAGGTAAAAAGGGCTTATCTGAGGTCCCACAGGTATCTGAATTAGCGTCCAAGCCAAATTCTCTAAATCCAACCCTCTTTTTGCTAAATCACTCTTCTTCTTGACTCCTAAAGGTTCAAGTTGTGGGACATTCTTTTGCCAAAGTAGATTGAGATGTCTTTATGCCTTAGTCTTTTATGAGTTATCTTGGAGTGAGTGGGTGAGCCACTCAAACCTTTTCCAGCTTAGTACAACTTGGCCATTATTTCTCTAGCATTTCCTAGGAAAACTAAGGCTCATGGTGACATCACACTGAAGTATCCAGGGATTTTAGGGGAGGCTGGAGGGAAACATTCAATCTAGGAAAATAAGAAAGACAAAAAAAGTGACTTTTTTTTTGGTGGGGAAGATGTGTCTGCTTTGGAATTAAGGTGTTATTCCTTGTCTTTGTGGGGATAACAGGTACAGATAATTTGTTTTTCTTCCATCACTATCTAATCTTTGTGACAAATACTAATCATATCATCTCCAGAGCTGGCCTCATTAAAAAGCAGTGAAGGTAAGTAGCCCAGGGGAGAGCCAGGGACTGGACACTGGATTGGAATCAGAGGACCTGGATTCCAATCCTGATTCTGTTACTTCCTATCTGTAAGTTCCTTTACATCTTAGCCACAGTTCCTCATCTGTAAACTGAGGGCATTGTTCTAGATGGTCTCTCCCACACACCTTTTAGAGGGGAATCAAGCCTTATATCCATCTGTTTCTGCTGTGCTACAGTTGTCCTTGCATGGAAATATCTTCCTCAGAACATCCCTGGCTCATGCTCTCTCCCTTCATACAATGCTATTTCACATTTCCTCAGTAGATGTCAGCAACAGAGCAAACATTTCTAATCCAGGAGTGGAAACTGAGGTTTACTCTAAAGCAACCCCAGCCCCAACCCCTCCATTTTAACAATGAATGTTCTCTTTGAGAGTCTTCTTGAACCAGAGGACAAAAACAGTGGAATTTCTTGACATCTAAGCAGATTCCCAAAAGAATTAGAAAGGGCAACATTTCATTTTGGAAAAAGATGATTCTGTGTCCTCAGTAACACAAACACCGACCTAGAAATTTGGGGGCTTATTAGTACATTTTTAGGATTTTCTGAATGTTAATCTCTCATTTATCCTTCAGGCAAAAGTGAAGCAATATTTTGCTTGCTGAATATTTTTTTCTTCTTTCTGTGAAGTAAATGAAAACCGTGGGAATGTTTTTCTATAATTTGATTTAGTTCTGTCTCCTAGAATGTATCTTCTATTACAGTCAATTAACCCTCTGATTACTGTCCTCAAAAGAGACTACAACATGGTCAAGCGAAAAGACTTAACCTGATTTTTCTTGCTGTAAAAGCTGTATGGTTGTGGTCTCTAGCCTGGTAATCATTATCTAATCCTTTTTAAAAAAATTTATTTATTTATTTAAAAATATTTTTCTATGTTTACATGATTCATTTTCTTTCCCTTCCCTCTTCCCTCCCCCCCACCCCCAGAGCCAACAAGCAATTCCACTGGGTTGTACAAATGATGTCACTTGACTATCTAATCCTTTTTACCTTCTTAGTTTACACCCCTCCCATCCCCAACCCTCCACACAGTATGTATGTGTGTTCTCAGGTATCCTGTTGGGGTAGGAAGGATAATGTTGTCAAACATTTTTCAGATGAGGAAATTGAGGCACTTGGCATTTAAGTCATCTGAAAGGATCAAATTCAAAGTTGGGACAATACTAATATTCAAAAATCCCCTAAATTTTGTTGCAGTGATTAGCCAATAATTCTCTTTGTCTGTGGATGTCCTGCTCAGAGGTGTGCAGTAACTTGGAGACAAAATGATTAGTGCTCAATATTACCTGTTCAGTCTTGTCATTCAATAAAAATAATAATCTCCCCTTTAATTGTGTTTTAAAGTTTGTAGTACACTTTCCATGTTTTCTCATTTGTTTAAAGATAACCTTTACCTGGATTCACTCTTCTTTTTCCAATGTATGAAGTCTAAAAGTGAAAAAAAAATTCAGGTCCAGTTTCTTTTAGTCCAATTGTTATCTTATTCCACTCGTTGCTTACCCAATATCATTTCTATCCAGGCAGTACAGTACAGTGGTATGGAAATAATGTCAGCACTGGGGCCAGAGGACCTGTACAACCCTAAACACATTCTTTAACCTTTCTAAATTCCTCCCCCTGTAAAATGAATGGACTGCTCTCTGGCTGACTGCTAAGCTCCCATCTAGCTCTATGTCTAGGACCACATGCCCATCATTCTCCTATTCTCCCATTATAGATGTGAGTTCCAAGTCCTACCTTGTGGTCATCAATAGTGGAGTGTTGGAACTTACCTGATGATGGGGGCGGGGAGACTTGTTTGGAAGTGTCCACCTTCTAAATATTGGCCAGGTCAGTTTTGTCCCATGGTTTCCTCCAATGCTGAACAGATGACCTTACCCAGAATGGGAGAACATTGGCCCATAAGGGATTTCCAACACTGGAATGAAATTAGAAATCCCCTTGCCTTAATCACACCTTTTGCTTTCCCAAGTAACCAGTTTGGGGGCTCCAGCAGGACACAATTTTCATTCGTGGACATGTGATTCATATCGTGTCTAGCTGTTTACTTATGTTTCTTCAGATGATATGAAGCTTTCTGAAATCTTTAAATCATCATGTAGATTTTGCCTGTTGTTATTTTTCTCATCATTTGTCTCTTTGCCTGTGCCCCCCTCAGCTGTGAAATTCTATTTGCTTCGAGGTCAGCCTGATGTTTCAGCTTTTCTTTAAGCTTCAGATATTATAGCTTTGGCCAACACCGAATAGAATAGAGAGATTTTCCTGCCTTTCCTCCCCAAACCAAGTCCCAAAGAAATTACTTTTTACTTCTTCAGTTGCAATCCTTCTTCATAAATAGGTTGTGGAAAGATAGATAATATCCAAGTCAATGAAAACATATCTTTATGGTATGTAGCATGGTCCCTGACCAAACTAGCTGATCTCTCTTGTTTAAAACCCAAATGTGATCACATTACCTCCTCCCCTCTCCCCCGTCAAAAAATCTTCAATAACTCCCTATTGCCTCTAGAAGAAACACAAACCTGTTAGCTCGACTTTTAAAGATCTTTGCAAACCAGCTTCCACTTACATTCTCAGACTTATTTTGTTATTTACTTGTATATAATGTTTCTTTAAAAAAAACATTTCCATCTTTTCTAGTTACTTGTAAAACCAGTTTTTAACATTTGTTTTTTAAAATTTTGAGGTCTGGATTCTCTCGCTCCCTACCTCCCCTCCCCTCCCCTAGCAATTTGATATGGATTGTACATGTGCAGTCACATAAAGCACATTTCCATATCATATTGGTCTCTGTTTCAATCAAGGAGCTGGCTAGCTTTCCCCATACACGATATGTCACCTTCCACCTTCCTGCCTTTGCACAACTGGGACTATGTCTGCAATGCATGTCCTCTCTCCCTTATCACCAAGCTGCTTTCCAAGCTCAGCTAAGCTGTCAGCTCTTTCACCAGGCCATTCCTGGTTTCCCAAATTCTTTCTCCTTGTATAACTTTTTGCCATACTTTGCATTTGTTTTAATATGCCCATAGCATTGTTGTTGCCCAGTTGTTTGTGACTCTTTGTGGCAAAGATCCTGGAGTGGTTTGCCATTTCCTTCTCTGGCTCATTTTTACAGATGAGGAAATTGAGGCAAACAGGGTTAAGTGACTTGTCCAATGTCACACAGCTAGTAAGTATCTAAAGCCTGATTAGAATTTAGGAAGATGAGTCTTCCTGATTCTAATCCTAGTGTTCGAGTCACTGAGCCACCCAGTTGTCCATATTACTTCTGTCTTTATATCCTCAGCCTTTAGTCCAGTGTTTAGCACATACTAAAGATAGGGACGAGGGCTGGACCTTTGATTTCCTTGGTATGGGGAACTCTGAATGAGAAAACTCCCTTGACCAATGCAGGTCAGCTCCTTCTTAACAATGTTCGGACTTTGGAGAGTTGCTGAAAACCTAGCTTAGAAAATGACTTGTCCAAGATCATTCAGCCAGTAAATTTAAGAGGCAGGACTTAAACCCAGTTCTTCTTGGTTCTAGGGTCAGCTCTCTGTCCACTATGACACACTGCCTCAAATGCATGCAAAGCATTGTACTAAATACTTGTTGACATTGAGTGAATGGATAATAGTATACTCCCCGAGTAGAATGAAAGGTTCTCATGGGCAAGGGCTGGTGCATCTGTGTCTTTGCATCCATAGCCCCTAAGTGATTAAGAAGCACCAGGTGAATTAAATTGAAAAGTCTGGGAAAACTGGGTCAGATTCTCCTGGAACCAGGACTTCTCAGGAGAATCAACAGATTCTGGCGAAGAAGTAGGATTCTAATTTCATTTTATTCAGTAGAAAAACAGAATTATGTGGAAATGGGGCAATATCGAATGAAAACCAGAATGTGTTGGTGGCATTCTACAGAGCCGTGTAACTAGAGCTGGAGAAGAGGGCTTTCAAACTTGTCTGAAGATCAGTGAAGAAAGCAGACCAGAGCAGGCACAAAAAGCTTTAATTACCACTTTAAGGAAATGCTAGGTGACTTGTGAGGTTTCATCTGACTTCAACTCCTGCAGCCTTTTGGGTCCATACCAAGATCTAAGTGTGTCCTGAAATTGCCAGGATTAAAATTAAGCAAAAACAGAGCCTTAGTGTTGCAAGTTGGATGGAAGGCCCACAGCATTTAAAAACACACACATACATGCACACACACATTTGGGAGAGAGGGAGAGAGAGACGGAGGGGAGGATTTATATTATACAGCACTGAACAATTATGCAACTCTGTTTGCATCAGCTGTACTCCCTGGAGCCTATAGCTGGCGAAGCCAGCTCCAAAAAGCAGAGGAAAAAGGCTTACTCAGCAGGCAGCTATGGAAACAGTTTTAGGAAATTGCTAGACTTCATAGGAGGAAATTCTGCCTTCTCTACCAACCTCTTTCCCTTTCTAAACTGACCGTGTTCAGAGCCGTAACTGGGGTGAGGTAGATCAGGCTTTGTCCCAGGGCACCAAAAATTATTAATTCATTTATTTTTGTCTTATATATTTTTATTGTATTCCCCCCAATTACACGTAATGACAATTTTAAACGTATGTTTTCTGAAATTATGAGTCTCCAATGTGTCTCCCTCCCTCCCCACTCCCAAGTTGTTTTATGCTGCTGATCTCTTCATCATATCACCTTGTCATGGCTCCAAAATGGCTAGTTATGGCTCTAATAAAAAGCATTAAGTGAAGAAGGTTCAGAAGAAATCTAATATGATATACAAGAATGATATGAAAAAAAGTGTATTTACTCTTTAGCTGCTTCTTGCCATCCATCAATATGTAACTCTTCCCCTTTTTATTTCATATTCCTCCCCTATAAATGCTCCCCTTACTATAGGCACAAATAGTCATACAGAGTATGGATTAATGGTCCAACCATTGTTATAGGCAACTTATACACTTACTATGCTTTTAATTTGTGAACACACCTCTCCCTTGTTTACATTTTCTTAGTTAGACCCAACCCACAGTTATGTTTTTCTCATGTGTTTTTGCATTTTAGGGGAACTGGAGTGCTTCTTTAATTTTATAAACAACTAAGGGCTAATGGGGCAATTTTCTGACATTCTGGCTTGGGAATTTGGAGAACCTAGAAGGTAATTTTAGACCAATGTTCTAAAACATTTACTTTGGAATTTTTCATTTTAAAAGCTATATTTAATAGCACAGACTTCCCTCCTTTTTTTAAAAAAATGATATGTTAAAGTCTTCAAAATGTATCACAGTAACTTGTTTCACAGAATAGGAAATCTAGATTATATTTTCCCTCATTGGTTTGGTACACTGTCCAACATTTTCACCATTAAAACCACTAATTAAGGACCCTTTGGGAACACAGATATTTAAAGTGGCCTAAATCCTTGCAAGGGTAGCTAGCTAGGATCATTATAAGATGAACGTTCTAGAACTGGGAGGGGATTGTAGAGGTCATTGAGTCGAATTCCTTCAGGAAACCAGAATAGTTCAAGTTCAAGTAATTTCTTTCCCAAGATCACATAAGTAAAAAGAGACAGCTGTTTATTTGTTTTTTAGTCATGTACAACACTTTGGGATTCCCTTTTGGAATTTTCTTGGCAAAGATATTGGAGTGGTTTGCTATTTTCTTCTCCAACTCACTTCTCAGAAGATGAAACTTAGGCAAATTAAGTTAAGTGACTTGCCCAAGGCCACACAGCTAATAAGTGTCTGAGGTTGGATTTGACCTCAGGAAGAAGTGGAGTCATCCAGGACCAGCACTCTTACCTTCTGGTGCCACCTAGCAGCACAGAGTGCTTCTATTGAACTTCAAGGAGCCATGTAGATTAAAATGCTTTCTAATTCATTAAACTCAGTGTTAACCAATTAAAAGAAGACTCCCGAGGGACTGCATAGTTATACGTTAAAAGGCAAAGGTTTAGAAAAATCTAGGATCAGAGAGATGTTCTGAGAATGAAGCCTTTGACTTAGAGACCCGAATATGTGATTCTAGGGAAATTAATTGGGAGAGATAACTGGAAAGCCTAGAAATGACAAGGATATGGAAGGGGATAGCTGTGGGGCAGGTAGCAAGACATAGGGGTCTTAAAGCCCCTCCTTAAGTCAAAGTCCCCCATGTCCCCAAACTGTGGTTGAACATTAGAATCATAAAACGTTAGAGCAGGAAGAGGTCTTAGAGATCACCAAATCTAATCCCATTGTTTAACAGAGGAGGTCCAGAGAGTTTACATAGATCACATAGCTAGTTAGTTTTTTTCAGTGATATTTGTTATTAGTAGGCAAGGAGACACAATGGGGGGGGGGGGGGAGGATGTGTAGAGCTTGGAGTCAGAAAGCCTGGAGATAAGTTTGCCCTCCAACTTACTAGATATATAAACTCAAATATAATTTAAAAATTTCTCAGTTCTTCAAGCAACAATCTGTGATTTATCTACTAATTCATAGATGGTTGCAATTTACTATATTGGAAAGAAAGTGCTAGAAGGCTTGACTAGAAAAGGAAATTGAGTTGTCATGATTCTGGGAGAAATTTGGCCAACTGAAGAAACTTACATTTGTCCTTCAGAGAAACAATCCATTCTCTGGATCCTGTTATTCTCAGTGATGAAAAAGACTTGATGAACAATAGAATTGGTGGCCAAGGGAAGAAGGCAATCTTTAAAGACAGGGGAGGAAAGAAACAGCTGTGTCAGATGTCACCTCACTTTCCCTTAACAATTCTTCCTTCCTCCCTAAATCTTCCCTGAGAGACATAGTCTCCAGGCTGCTTCAACAACTTTATAATCATCTCTTTCTATAGCTTCTTGGGTCTTTCTGTCCTGCCTTATTTGTAATCATAATAATAGCTAGCATTTATATAGAAATTAATTTAGGCTATTCCCTGAAAGATCAAATATGAAACCTTTGGCCATATAATGAGAAGATAGGATTCATTGGAAAAGACCCTGCTTTTGGGAAAGACTGATGGCAAAATGAAAAGGAGACGGCAAAGGGAAAGATGGATAGAGAGTGTCAGAGTAGCAATAGACACAAACTTGGCCAGACTTTAGAGCCTGGTATGCTATGGTCCATGTGGTCACTAAGAGTCGGATACAACTGAACAATCTCAAAATATAATGCTTTAAGGTTTGAAAAATCTGGTAAACCTAAGACTTTCTCTTACCTAGAACTGCTGCCCACTTTCTGGCTCCTTCTCATCTCTCCCCTGCCTATAATAATAACAACAAGAATTAGCATTTATCTGGCACTTTAGGGTTTACAAAGCTTCTAAGCTATACTATCTTATTTGATCCTCACAACCACAACAATCTTTTGAGATAATTATTATCCCCACTTCACAAATGAGAAAATAGAGACTGAGAGATCAAACAGTAAGCAACTGAGTCAGGTTTCAAATTCAGGTTTTCCTGACTCAAAGTCCAACAAGGTATCCACCAGTCTTATCTACCCTTAACTGCCCAAGGTTGTCAGAGTATTTTAGAATTAGAAAAATCTTGAGTTTATCCAACAGCAATCCCTCCCCCTACATCTAAAAAAAAAAGGAAAAATTAATGAAATGTTTAATACTAATAGCAGATGTTATTTATATTATGCTTGAAGATTATGTAAGGTGTATGTATGTGTGTGTATTGCCCATGTCAGTTATGTATATGTTCACATGGATTTGTCTAAATGTTTCTCATAAGGAGGTGTCAATAAACATCTCTGGAATTTCTCCCACCCTTTTCCAAGGGAAAATTTGATCCCTGTTATGAGGAAAGCAGGATGCAGGAGCCATGAGACTAGCCATTCTGCTCTTCACAGAAAAGGGCTATGAGTTAGAATTACATCTATTTGTCCCCCTAAATGTGGTTAGTCAAGGGAAAACAATTATGATTCAAGCCGCTTGAACTTTATACACTAGTGGAAAAGGAGTGCCTTTCTCGAGATCCAAAGACCTAACTCCTTTCCCACCAAAGGCTAGTTACACAAAGACCATCACAAATTATTGACTAGCAAATACACCCATTTATCCAAGTAGATAGTAAACAGAAATCAGAGAAGTTATACCAATTAGAATATCCCAGACAATACACAGAGTGAATGAACTCTCCCAATGAGAGTGAGATAGATATTTCAGCTCAACCAAAAGAGAAAATCCTTGATCTTACTGAAAGAAAAATTCTTCAAAGTCTCTAGTACATCTCAGAGGTTTATGCACCCTATGTGTTCAACTCCTTCCCAGAGCCTTTTTTCCTTCAGGGAAACAAGCCTGGAACCGCACATCCTTTTTTGGAGCAGGAATACCAGGACTACATTTATTTGAGCTAGCAGATTATGATAATCTGCACATGAGAAGAGCCTTAAAGATAAAATGATAACATATAACTAATGGTATTTAAAGAGCAATCTATCTTAAGCATTTCTTAATTGATCATAATATGTATCAGTTTAATAAATCACTGTATGCTAGAGGAATTATATATATATGTATATATTTTACGACTCAGCTTGTCTATTCAATATTTTAGTTAGGTTGGATTGATAATCTTTAAGAGTCCAAGTGTCCTTTTGTTCATAGTGCTTATAACTTTGCTACCAAGGTGGCCTTTATTAAAGGGCAGTCTTTTCTCTGAATTATGTGCATATAATAAGTTCTGCTATAATTCTTGTTTTGAAAACTTGAATTTGTTCAAATACAATTGAGCTATTTAGTCAGTAAGTATTTGTTAAGCATCAAATCAGTCAATATTTAATAATAATAATAAGAAATAAACCAGATTATTCATTGGACAGTCAAATGCTGAACCTGAAGCTTAAATACTTTGGCAGCATAATGAGAAGATGAGACTCAGTGAAAAAGACTGATGTTGGGAAAGATGACAGGCAACAGAAGAAGGGGACAGCAGCAATTGAGATGGATAGTTGGTGCTGTGGAAGCAATGAAAACAAGCTTAGACAGTTTGGGGGAGACAGGGGAGCATAGAAGGACCTGGAATGCTATTGTCCCTGGGGTCACAGAGTCAGATACAAATGAATGACTGAATAACAAAAATAAACAACAACAAAAAAGTATGGCAGGTACTTTGTTAAGGCTAGGCAAAAAGAGGCAAAAGACAATCCCTGCCCTTGAACTCATAATCTAACAGGGGAACAATGAAGGAACACATATGCACAAACAAGCTATATGCAAGATAAATAGGAAATAACTTATATAATTTATATAATAATTGAACAGGAAATAATAGGAAGGTACTAGAGTTAAGAGGGGTTGGGAAAGTCTGCCTGTAATAGATGGGATTTTAGCTGTACTTAAAGGAAGCCAGAGACTCCATGAGGTGGAGATGAGGAGGGAGAACATATTAAGGAACAATTTGAGCATAATCGGAATTTTGGTTTCCTTCTACAAGAGGTGGAAAATGTACCACATTACCATAACTCACAACCTGAAACTCTTCCCATGCTTACAAGCAAATTTTAAATCTTAGTATTATATATATTGTATTTCTTCTGGCATAGGTAGGAACAGTGAGTAGAAAAGGGCTGGTCCTCACCCACTCCTTGTACCTCAACCTACCCCTGCTGCCCCCAGCCTCCTCAGTGAGAGTGGCCTGAGTGCCAACATCTCAAAGTTGCATCCCACTCCTACTTTCTCCCCACTGCCCTCTCCCCCATGGTCATGAATTTTGCCAGCCTGGCCTGTGGGAACCAGTGCAAGGAAATACCAGCGTAAGGTCCCAGAAACCACCACTATTAATTGTTGCATCTATGCATTTCTTCACAAAACTATGCTGCCATTTTTATTAGGTTCCTATTTTTAATGTGTCACTGATGAAGCTTTTGAGTATTGTGCCACTAAACTCTCTTTTCCCCATAAACACTGGTTTTTATTGTCCAATTTTGCATGGTGCAATGCTTTTTGGGAATGCATATACATCGAGTTATAGCAGAATTGCCTATACGTGAGGATGTTTGATGCTGATAAATACCAGAAAGGCAGCTGTGTTTTAATGGATAAAGAACTGGCCTTAGAGCCACAAGACCTGAGCTCAAAGCCATTTCTTACACACACACACACACACACACACACACACACACACACACACACACACACACCACAGTCTGTGTGACCCAGGGAAAATTTAATTTCTCAGTGCTTTAGGATTAGACAACTCTCCATCTTTGCAGGCTTCTTACATCAATGAGTTCCTCCCTGAAATTTCAGGTTTTTCTCATAAAGTGGGGGTAGTACTTATCTTCTAGGGTTCTTGTAAGGACCAAATGATGCGCACATAGGAAAAAAAATAACTCCTTGCCATTGGCCTTGTCCAACCAATATTTGCCTCATTCTGTACCCTGAGTCTATCACTTCTCCATCAGGAGGTGCTTCATCATTGGCTCTTTGGAATCATAGGTGGCTACTGATCAGATGTATTATAGTTTTTAAAGTTGTTTTTATAGTATTATTATTGTCCAACTTGTTCTGTTTGTGCTCATTTAATTTGAGTTCGTATAACATGTTCAAAATTAATCATTTCAGTAATATTGATGTTATATAAATTGTTCTTCTGGTTATGCTCACTTCACTGCAGAAGTTCATGAGTAGGTTTCTTTGAGTGTTTGACTCTTCAAAACCCTATTTGGTTTGCCATTTCTTTCTCCAGCTCATTTTACAGATGAGGAAACTGAGACACCAGAATTAAGTGATTTATTTGCCCAGAATTACAGAGCTAGTAAGTGTCTGAGGCCAGATTTGAACTCAGGAAGATGAGTCTTCCTAATGCCAGGAACAGGACTCTACCTACTATACCACTCAGTTGGCCTTACAGCACAATAGTACACTATTATACTAATAAGCCACAATTCTTTCAGTCATTTTTCAAATGATGTATATCCCTTAGTTTCTGGAATTTATTTTTGCCACCACAAGAAGAGCTGCTATAAATGTTTTTGTACATATAGGACCTTTTCCTCTTTCTTTGATCTCTTTGGAGTAGAGTCCAAACTGATATAGCCCAGACAATGAGCATTCATTGTTTAGGACCTTCTGAATATAATTCCAAGTTGCTTTCCAGAATGGTTGGATTCACTCATTGCGGCTCCACAAATAGTGTAACATTGCGGGTTTTCCCCAGCTCCTCTAACATTTATTATTTTCTTTTTTGGTCATCTTTGCCATGAAGAGCCTGACAAGAACAACCAGCTGTTAAACACTGAAATGACTTTTATTTAACAGCTTTTTTGGTGAGATAACAAGCAACTAATTTCTTCTTTTCCTTTTTCTGTCTTTTTTCATGAAAACTGCCACTAAGCCCATTCTTCCTTGTCTTGACCTTGTACAATTTAATTTCCAAACTAAAAAAAGAGAACTTTAAATCTTTCATTTCCTTGGCTACTAACCAATTGAGTGTGACCTTGAACACTTCTTGGAACCTCAGCAAATGAAGTCTCTCCTAGGTCTGAAAGATCTGAGTCTAAGCTATTTTGTTCTAGTGTTCACAGATGTGAATGTTATATCCCCTCGGTTTTTATCCAAGTCATTGAGGAAAATGTAGAGGCTGAAGACTGGGGCCAGAGGCACACCATTCAAGGCGTATTTAAAGTTGATACTAGCACATTAATCAATATTTTGGGTGTCTAAAGGATTTAGCAAGTTATGGATCTAAGTATACTATCAGCCAGCTGACATTTCTCTGTTTGTTCCCAAGAAATTGTGAGAAACCTTCAAATTCTTTGCCATTATCAGGATATGGTTATCTTCAACGTTCCCCTAATGTACCGATTTGTTCCTACCAACAAAGCTGATTGACATTCTTTCCAATGGGTTAGCTTGGCACCATTGAGAACACAGAATGCTGGATTTTTAGAGGGTTCTCAGAGTTTCCTTGCTCCAAACTTTCATTTGTGTGGAACGTGGGGGGAAAGAGCATTGACCTACTTTCAAGTCCTGTCTCTGGCTCTTAGAACTTTTGTGACCTTTAACCATTCTGAGGCCTCAGTTTCCTCATCTGTAAAATAAGAGGAGTAGACTAGCTAACCTGTAGAGTCCCTTCCAACTTCACATCTGTGGTCAGATCCTTCCTTAGACACTTACTAGCTATGTGACCCTGGGCAAGTCTCTTAACTTCTGTTTCCCTCTTTTTTCCTCATCTGTAAACTGTGGATAATAACTTCTCTTTAATGTAGTAATAATGCTTCTTCTCAGATTATTAGGGGCAGCTTGGTGGCTCAGTGATCAACAGATAGTATTACTATATTACAGAGAAGTTAAGTGAACTATTCAGGGTCATAGTGGGAATACATGTTAGATGTGAGATTTGAATCTGTCTTCATGACTCCAACCTTAACATTTATCTGTAGTCTATACTGCCAATAATAATAATAATAATAAACAAATGAAGGGAGGAAGAAAGGTGCAGGGAAATTGCTTCTTGAAGTTTGTGGGGAAAAGATCATTGCCACCTAAGGAGAATCAGGGAAGACATCAGGGAAGAGGCAGCAGCTTAATTGGGTTTTAAAGAAAGTGCATTTTATTTGCCCTGATTTTCTTCTGAGTTTTGACACAAGTCAGCAGGACACATGAAATCAGCTTCTTCTCCGAATCAATTGATCAAGAACATTTTAAGTTTTAATCTCATTATAATTTTTATTCTCATTATTCTCATCTTTGATCTTATTCTCATGTTGTTATATTTTAACTTTTAATGAATCAATGATATGGAGTCTGGAAGAGCTGAGTTTGAATTCTGTCTTAGACATTTTGTCTTGGGATTATTGTGAGGATAAAATGAGATAACATTCAGGCTATGTGTGACTACTGGCAAATGAGGGAACCACTCTGAGCCTCATTTTCTTTCTTTGGAAAATCTTATATAGATTCTAAGATCTTTCTCAGCTCTAAGTCTATGATTCTTTGAAATGTTTAATTAAGGAGTCTATATTTTATTTTTTGTTGTTGTTGTTGTTCAGGCAACTCTTCATGTGCCCATTTAGGGTTTTCTTGGCAAAGATGCCAGAATGGTTTACCATTTCCTTCTCCAGCTCATTTGATAGATGAAGAAACTGAGGCCAACAGGGTTAAGTGACTTGCCCAGGGTCACATAGCTAGTAAGTGTCTGAGGTCAGATTTGAAGTCAAGAAAATGAGTCTTCCTGATTCTAGATCCAGAATTCTAATCATTATATCACTTAGCTGCTCTGATTACATTTTATATTAGAGGCAATAGGGAGCCACTGCAGATTTTAGAACAAAAGAGTAATGCGATCAAATCTTCAACAAGCTTACGATGTAGACAGGAAAACTATTATCATCCTCATTTTACAAATAAAGATACTAAGACTCAGAGAGTATACAATTTGGAACAAAAATAAATTTTCTGATTCTCAGACTAGTGCTCTATCAATTATGCCATGCTGCCACTAAGTTGTATCTTTTTTTTCTGCTTCAACAAATATGAATTTAAAAGAATGTTCTAGTCAGTATAATATTTGTATATATGAAGTTCCTTAAACAGAAATTTGCTCCTTTGTAAACTGGAAAAAGGAATATTGTGATGGAATTGCCAATGGTCCCCTTAAAAAGGCTATATTTCATCTCCCTAATAATTCCAGTCTTGTTCCACTGCCATCACCTGACATGCAGGGTGACATCTTAACCTTTCTCTTCTCATATGCTCCTCTAGAAGGAACCACCAGCATTCTCAGTATGCCCAATGCCCAGCACAGACCACAGCATACAGTAGGGGCTTAATAAATGATTTTCAATTGATTGAATACACAGTTTACAGGGCAAAACTAGTTTCTATGATATAAAAAATGGAGGAGGAATCAACAATATTTAAGTAGGTAATATTTTGTTACATACTTCAGTCATATATCAAATGTCTTTTTCAGTCCATCTTTGTTCCTGAGGTAGCCAGCTCACTCTCACTCTTGAGGAAACTTGGTTCTCCTACTGGGTTCCAGGTATCTTTTTCTCCAGAATCACTTGAATCCCAGTCTTGTTTCAGTTTTCCTTGGAATTGTCCCCTATACAAGTCTTTGTTCTCTTTAATTCTTTTTTGCTTGAATTCCCTTTGGATAGAAGACTTCTGTGATGCTTACTGCCACAATTCCCCACCACCAAATTCCAAGTCATGACTAAAACGTCTTTCTTTCTAATTTTTTGTTTATTTTCTCAACAGGACCTTTTGAAAGAAAATTTTACCAACTGTCCCCCATCTCCACCCCCAAAATGTTGTAGTACCTTTATGGTCTGTTGTCTTATGCTTGACCAAACTCGATCATTAAACTGGTACATCTAAAATCCACATTTGCAGATGGTATCTATTAGACACTTAAAATCTACAGATGAAAACAAGGATGCATGTACAATTTGGAGAGGGAACGTTATTATGAATCTCCCCATATACAAAAAGGAATTCTGATTCAGGGCTTAAAGAGCCATAAAGAATTGCCCCCAACTTTTCTATTTAGTTGGAAAACAAAATTAAAACAAATATACTTAACATTCTGTTTGCATTAAAAGATTTTCTAAATTTAATTTTAAAATTCATACTTACTCAAAAAAGGTATATTAGAGGGCAGCTGGTTAGCTGAGTGGATTGAGAGTTAGGCCTGGAGACGGGAGGTCCCAGGTTCAAATTTGACTGCAGACATTTCCCAGCTGTGTGACCCTGGGCAAATCATTTATCCTCCATTGCCTAGCCATTACCACTCTTCTGCCTTAAAATCAATACACAGTATTGATTCCAAGAAGGAAGGTAAAGTTTTTTTTTAAAGGTATCTTAAATTTACTTGGTTTAAGAATCCAAATATGAATAATAACAACAATTATTATTATTATTTTAGAAGCAGATAAGTAGCACAGTGGATGGTATGTTGGACCTGGAGTCAGAAATACCTGAGTTCAAATCCAGCCTCAGACACTTACTACTTATGTGACTTTGGAAAAATCACTTACCCTGTCTACTCCAGTCTCCTTATCTATAAAATAGGGATAATAATAGCATCTACTTATCAGGATTGTTATGAGGAATGAATTAGATAACATTAGTCATTAGGTAATATTTGTAAAGCATTTTGGAAACCTCAAAGCTCCAGATAAATGCTAGGTATAAAAGCTATAATAATAATAATTATAATTAGACTGATTTATTCCTTTTTTAGAAAATTTTATTTAGTCAATTCAGAACATTATTCCTTGGTTACAAGAATCATATTCTTTCCCTCCCTCCCCTCCACCCACCCTTCCTGTAGCCGATGCTCAATTCCACTGAGTATTACATGTGTCATTGATCAAAATCTATATGTTGTTGATGGTTGCACAGGATGTTCATTTAGAGTTGACATCCCCAATCATATCCCATCGACCCATGTAATCAAGCAGTTGTTTTTCTTCGGTGTTTCTGTTCCCACAGTTTTTCCTCTGAATGTGGATAGTATTCTTTCTCATAGATCCCTCTAAGTTGTTCAGGAACACTGCATTGCCACTAATGGAGAAGTCCATTACATTCAATTGTACCACAGTGTATCATGGACTGATTTATTCTTAAATGGTGATGAAAATCACCCTGGGCATAAATGGAACAAGGAACTTAGGCTTGAATCATTGATCTATTTTTTCTAGTCACTTAAGGATAAAAGCCCAATGGGGGTGCCTCAGGCTTGCCATGCCTCTGTCTAGTATCCACTCTCCATATTGAATACCAAAAATGGAGCAGCTGAGAAACACAATTCAGACTAATTAATGTTTATCAAGGCAGCTAAATGGCTTATTGAGTTCACCAGTAGGATAGTCTTCCATGAAGAGGCAAAGACTCTCCAAATGAATAGTATACAAGACTTATAGAGTTTTAGGGACTAAGGAACAGAGTAGGGGATGGGGCAAAAGTTGATTGGTCAAGGTCCCTGTTGCTGGGTCTTGAGGCTAATGTGGTATAATAACCCTCTTACCAAGTTTCAGGGTTTCTGTATAACATGATGTGATGGGGAGGAGTGGGCTTGGCTTTTCCTCAGAACAGGCAGCCCTACAGGAATCCATGGCATGTCGTACTAGGATTACTTGCACTGCAAGCACTAATGGGAGAGTCCAAATGTGTATATATATGAACAAAATGGAGTAATTCTCAAAAGAGAATAGCTTTGCATCCACACCACTATAACAAAGATAAAAGGGAAAGAGCTACACCTAACTGAGTCAATGCTGTATCCCAGCTGACTAGCCTTTCTATGCTATTATTAAGTAAATCTGCTTTTGGTAAATGTCTTAAAAATAGTTCCTTGGCTTTTTTTTTTAAATTAAAAGTAAACCACAGATTTGAGAGCCAGGGGAAGAATAAATAGTGCTTAGATACAGATAATTACTTTTAAATGGGCATATTTTTCTCTCCCTTCAGACTATGCAAAGGGTTAGTCTTCAGCAAAGTCTAAGAGCAATGAATTTAGAGTCAGAAGATAGAGGTTCAAATTTTGGCTCTGCTATTTATTCCCTTGGTGACTTTGGAATTTAGTTTATTTCTAGGGTTCACACCTTCACCTTTAAAATGAAGGGGTTGGTCTAGATGACCCCAGAGGTCTCTTCCAGCCCTCAGTCCTAAATCTGCCGGTGACTTTGTACTTTCCAGATCTCTGCAATATGACAGCCGTGGCCCAGGTTTTGTTCTCACACTTACCATGAGAAGTGGTTTCGTTTTCTTGATTGGCCTCCCCAGTAAAGGAGAAGGACACATTGACTCCTTGGAACCTTGAAGATTATTTTAGCATGTGAGTTAATGTGGGAATTTTGGGGTTTATTTTTCTAAATCCAAAGGAGTGTAAATTGCCCTGAAAATTGCAGAAAACGAGAGCTCTCTAAATGACAGCAGGGTTGGGCAGGGCAAATTTTCCTCTGCATCACAGAATCTCCTAAATGGGGGGCATGTATTCTATTTCACAAGAGTCTCCCTTTTTCAGATAATGAGGGCCCAAGTGGCATATTCTATATCCTGATATGGGCAATTCCTACCGAGAAGTTTAATAATCTGTGGGATTTAGGCGCCAGTTGAGTCTGAGTATGATTTCTTCCTTTTGTTTATTTAAAAAACACTCCAACAATGTCTGAAATGGCCTCTAGAACCTGCCTTTGTCTCCCTAATTCTTCTTCAAAAATCCAGAGAAATTGTATTGTCAAGATATGGAAATAGAGATTATCTTCAAATAATATTACTACTTAACATTCTCTGTACAGAAAATACTAAAGTTGATATGGTGGTACAGTGCAAAGAGCTTTGACTTTGGAGTCACAGGACTTGGGTCCAAATCTTTCCTCAGACTCTATTACCTTGGATAAATCACTTAGTCTCACTAGATCTCAGTTTTCTCATCTATAAAATGAGGGATTTGAGGTGCCTTTAAGCCCTAGATCAATGATTGCATAACTTTCTTAAATTCCTGAATTTGTTGTTCAGCTATTTAAGTCATGTCTGACTGTGCCCCATTTGGAATTTTCTTGACAAAGTTACTGGAAAGGCATGCCATTTTCTTCTCCAGTTCATTTTATAGATGAGGAAACTGAGGCTAACAGGATTAAGTGACTTGTTCAGGGTTACACAGCTAGTAAGTATATGGGACCAGATTTGAATTCAGGAAAAGGAGTCTTCTTGACTCCAATCCCAACACTATCCACTTTGCCATCTAGCAGTCCAATTTCCTGAGTGGACATCCTCTAAATGCGAGGCTGGGAGTTATAGTAGATACAGTGCTAAACTTGGGGCCAGGCATGTTTTACATTGGTATAAAAAATTAGTAAATTCTTGTAGGTCTACTTCATAGAATTGTTATGAGAATCAGAAGAGAAGTTCCTTGAGGGCAGGAAAGATGTTGTTTATCTTTTTGTCCCTCCCAGCTAGATTCATATTAGGGACCTAAAATTTTGTTAAATGGAATTTAATCAAATAAAATAATCCATAGAATGTACTTTAAAGGCTATGTAAGTGTTAGTTATTATCATTAAAGAAATTATAAGTCTTAATGGGACTTTCACTCTGATGGAAATGCAAGACATCTCTAGAACTGTAAAACAAAACAACAAAAATTGAGAAAGGTTTTTGTTGCCCCTGACCTATCACCTGGGACATAAATCTGGATGGTGGCTTCAAAGAAGATCTCAGTCTCTGCTCAGTTTTCCATTTGCTTTCTTAGGTCTGGGAAGCATTAGAGAAATGACCTGGAGCCCTCAAGGTAAGCTGGGAAGGGAAAATATCTGTCTTTGGGGGAAAGGGACAATCTTTTGCATCTACTCTTGCATCTACCCTTTTCTAGGTGCCATTCCTTGGGAAAGGACTCTTCTACACGAATTTCCACCAAATAAAAGTGCCTGTTTCCCCCTTGTCAAGTTTTCTATCTCTCAAGCTATGCTCAGAGATAGAAATTGATTTACACTTTGGAGCTGGTTCAGAATTCCCCCTAGTGGTAGGCATTGTAATAACCCTCACATCCTTCACCCTTTCCCTAGGCTACCACCAAAGGTAAAGTTGTATCCAGCTGTAGTTCATTAAGTATAGCTCTGTTTTTGTAGTGGGCATTTGTACATATATTCTTGCATTTCCCTCCATCACTCCCAATAGATCTTAAGCTTCTTAAGTATAGGGATTATGTCTTCTACATCCTTTTGGAATTCATGTCATGGTCCATCAAAGCTGCTTGGGACATGAATCCTAGAGCCCTGGCTAGAAGAGACCAGGAAGTTAGCCAGATGTAGGAAATTGGATAGGAAATTCAGCTGAGAAGTTCCAAAGGGGGATCTAACACACTAAGGTCATAAAGCTACAGCTACAAAGTAGCTTAAGAGGTTATCTAGACCAATGTTCTCATTTCACAGATGAGGAAACTGAGTCTTAGAATGTAAAGGGCTCGTGGAGGAAACAAGGAACAGAGCTCAAGTTGTCTCAAGATCCACTAATCTTTCCATTGTGCCATACTGTTTCCCCCTGAGAATTTGTTGAGAAGAACAACACCAGTCAGTGTATGCCTTAGGAATCCTTCCAGCAGCTCAGTTGGACCTACATCAAGTTAGGAAACAACAGATGATTTTCAGAAGGACAGTACTCATTGGGTTCCCTCTGTTTTTCTAACTTGCCTCATCTACACAGAATTTTACCTGTCCCTGATAATTATGATAATTTATAATATCTATAAGAGTTCACCCATGTTATACCCAATCAATAAACATTTTTCTGGCTTATACATTTATTATCAAGCAAAACACATTCCCATATTACTCATTTTTGTGAGTGAATAATCTTAAAAACCCCAACCCCCAAGTCATACACCCAAACAATCAAGTGATAAATCATATGTTTTAATCTGCATTCTGACTCCAACAGTTCTTTCTCTGGAGGTGGAGAGCATTCTTTGTCATACTTTGTCATAAGTTCCTCATCAGAACTGACCTGGATCATTGGATTTCTGTGAGTAGTAAAGTCAATCACCTTTCATTGTTCCATGATATTGCAGTTACTGTGTATGATGTTCTCCTGGTTCTGCTTATTTCACTCTGCATTAGGTCACAGAGGTCTTTCCAGTTTTTTTAAAGATCATCCTGTTCATTATTCCTCATAGCACAATAGTATTCCATTGCCATCATATACCACAATTTGTTCAGTCATTCCCCAATTGAGGGACATCCCTTTAGTTTCCAGTTCTTTGTCACCACAAAAAAAAGTGCAGCCATAAATATTTGTGTACAAACAGGTCCTGTTATTGATACTTATGCTGATGATCTATTGATTACAGGCCAACAGCTACTAATATTTATTGTGCATCTACATTTACAAGACACTAAGTTCTGATATGGAAGTTTGGGGCAAACGTAATTGGGGACTTCCTACAACTTGGTGAAATGAGTATGAGTTCTGGTAGGAAAAAACCCCATCTCCATATTATTTTTACTATTTATGAGTTCTGTGAAATGCCTCGACCAGTAGTTTTGTGGTTGCATAAACATTTAAGCCCTATGGGAAACTCTGTGAGATAGGAATGAACTGTGTTGTGTTTTAAAAGATATGCATGTTTTTCATTATTTCATTTCATAAGATAATATTACCTGCACATAACATAATTTCTTTGTAGGGGTTCTGTGGGAAAATTAACTGAACATACATTGCATGTTAAGAAAGGATGTCTTAAGTGTAATTTTTATTATAAATTTGGACCAAATGAATATTTGCAATTGTAATGGAAACAAATGAGGAAAAGCATATTCATTATATAAATGTAAGGAAAGGATTGTCATTGTGTAGCTCAAAGGAAGACAGAATAGACATCTATAGCCTCTTTTCTCCCTACTCTTCTCCAAGGGAAACTTCATTGTTTCCAGAAGATGAAGCAAGAGATTGGGATCAGAGGCTACTCTGCTCTCCTCATAAAGGAGTATTGGGCTAGAAATATAAATATCTGTTCCCTTAAATACTGTTAGTCTAGGCAGCATTGACAAAGACATGGCACACGTGTAGACCCAGCACTTGGGAACCTGCTCGTTCCTCCTCTTCCCAATGCCAGAGGGTATTTTTTGCATGACCCACTGCTCTGTCCAGCCACTCAAAGCAAGCACTTTCTCCCTCAACTCTCCTCTGTAGTCTGGGGGCTCACAGACAGATTGAATTTGCCCACTGCGCCCTCGAACTCTGAAAAGGCTCACCAATGAGGGTAGAGGATATGATTGAGCCCACTCTAACATCTGATTGCTTTGTCATTTAGGTGGATGGAGGACCCCCGGCCTCTATATCCAATACATGGCCCTCTTCCCACTTAATACCAGTTACATGATGAATACACAGCAAATAGCAAAGAAGCCCATTTATTCAAGTTATAGCAAAACAGAAACCAAAGATGGTTTACATAGAAAAATATGTACTAGACAACAGAGAATGAAGGGGCTCTCCCTTTGGGAATGACATAACTCAGCTCAACCAAGAAAGGATTCTATATCTCACTCGGGAAACTCTCTAAAACATAGAGACATAATGGAGACCATCCACTCCTTATGTCTTCCCAGAGTGCTTTCGTTCAGCAACTTGATGGATTTTTCCTCTTTCATCTTCTTTCTCAAACTTGGAAGTCAACTCAGCCTTTGATGAAGACCTTGAAACAGAGACTCCTCATAAGGGACTGGTAAAGGCTGCAGCTCTCCTTACTGGCTCAACTCCACTCCATCCCTCACATGGGGCAGGCTTTTATCTCCATCAACAAGGAGAGAATCTCATAGTGGGCTGTGCAACAAGGGTTACATAAATTTGTTATACACACAAATTTTCAGGATATCATAAAGTAAGAGGGTTTTAAGGGTTGAATTATAAGACCTTTAAAGGTTCCTTTTAACCCCACAGTCCTATAATTATGTAGTTTTCATTTTGGTATTGTGGAGTATTAATGGTCTCATTGATGGATGCTTCTTCAGGTCCCAATTTATCCATGCCTTTTCATCTAATGTTGTGCTTGTTTATATTTTGCCATAAATTCTTCATAAAATGCTTAAGGCATACATTTTTTCCTATCTCAGTAATTTACACATAATACTTGGACTGTTCCTCTGATGATTTTGATTCCTCCTTTGGCTTGCCTATCTCCTTTTCTGAGCATATAAACTTTGATAACATCCCAAACAAGTTTTTTTTAAATTAATAAATGGAATTTGGACACAATAGACACTCTAAATCCCCCAACAAACTACAGATAAGAGTATATTCCTCAAAACCCAATAAAACTATACACCAATTTTAGCACACACCATTTTCCAATATGCAGTTTACAGATTGTTAATTGGGAGGAAAGTGGTCTAGCTTTGATGCTGTTTCAATCATTGCTCATTGAATTTGATTTCAGATTTATTGACTCAGCGCTGTCTTTAAATTGCTGCAGCCTTTATGTACATTTTTCTTCCTGCTTTCTTTGCTTTGCATCACCTTAAATATATTTTTATATTTATTTGAATTCATCATTGATTATGAGACAGTTATATTCCATGTCTGCTCATGAGCCAAAATTTGTTCATTATTTCATAATTATTGACCACATTTTGTTTCCATTAAAAATCATAAGTCTATTCTATATGCTTTTACACACACACACACACACACACACACACAGAGTCCTTTCCTTGCTGCCAATCGCCTTCTTGAGGCAATGTCCCTGAAGTAGGATCTCTGAGATAAAGATAGGTAAAATTTGTTGTTGCTTGTCCTTTGTTTTCAGAGGACATCACAGGGTAATGTCTTGATTTGTCCCTGAATTGACTTTAAGTGAAGCAGAATTGTATAAGCTGCCATATTTCTTCATTTGACCAAGAGTTTCTCTTCCTTGCTTGAGGCTATTTCTAGAGTCTTTCAGCCCCTTTCTCATGGTTATGAGACTTTTGAATGAGTTTAAGATCAGAACACAGTGTTAGATTCAATGTCTTTATCTTTGTATATTTGCCTTTTTCATACTGATCAGCTTGTTTAAATAGATTAAGTTGAAGCTGCTTTAGTTATCACAGGATAGCGATATATAACATCAAAAGTAGTATCTTTTCATATTTATCTTTTCTTTTCATTTGTTGAATATTTTGGTTTTCCTTCTTAGCCTAGGACTTGCCTTGACTACCTATAGAATATAAAGTGACAGAGATTTTCCTGTCTTTTAAAACATAATCAATTCCATTCTTTAAAATGTTATTGAGTGCTAATTATATTTAATTTCTTCTTGGGGAATATTCAGGATAAAATTTCTGAGAAATTGACAAATTCTGGTCTCTTTAATCTTTTGATTCCAAATGTTATTTTTCAACATTTCTTTTTTATCATCTTCTTTGCTCCTTTTCACCTTGATGTCAATAAGCATCAGGGCATGTATTACCTTAATTTGGAGATTCTCATCAACCTCATTTTTTATAGTTGAGGAAACTGAGGCAGAGGTTACATGACTTGCCTAGGATCACATAGTTAGTAATTCTTTAGGGTCAAATTTGAACTCTGGTCTTCCCAACTCTAGACCCACTATTCTATCCATTTAGTTACCTAAATGCTCTCAAAAAGAAAAGGTTGCATTTATAAAGCACTTTGAAGTTTGCAAAGCATTGTACATGGTGGTCTGGTAAATTTTTAACAGCCAGCTCTGAAAAAATGCTTTAATGTCATACTTTCATATTTATCTACATTATTCATATTTCTCCATTACTTTCTTCAGTATAGATATAATCAACAAAACAATGAGGATTCTGATTTGTGGCATTTGCCTATTTTGAAGTGTAACTGTTCACACTGAAAATTTAACAATCAACTCTACTAAGAGAGCATGAGCTGAGTCTAGTATATTCCTAGATATCCATATCTTATCAGAGGGACATGACAAATTATCCTCTCTTACCTTGAATTTTCTCATCTCTAAAATTAAAAGATTAGGCTACAGAAGCTTTCAAATCCCTTCTAGTTGAAAATCCTATGATAATTTTGAGATGAGTCATTTTGCCCTATGTGCGCAAGGAACCAACTCCTTTATTTGCTTTTCCGAGAGAACCTGTGAGTCATCTTCCCATTGAACTGCCATTTCCTTATATTCTTTGGCTTCATTTCTAGCATAAATGTTAATAAGGATGTGGTTGAGTTCCTCCAGTTGTATCTCAATTAATCAGTCATTGGACAAGGCACATGTTGTTAAGAATACCAACAGGTGAATTAATGTTAATATGCAGTTGAGGAACTCTGTGATTGTTGGCATCTTTGACTTCCCTTTTCACACCCCTGACAGTCTACTAATAATTCACATTTATACAATGGTTTAAGATGGGCAAAATACGCATGTAATGTCAGACAGCAGATGTGTGGGATAGGTTTTCTGAATTGCTGGTTTTCCTCTTCTCTTTATTATTCTTTATTGCATATTCTTCTCACTTTAGACTTGGGTCTTGTATGAGTCTCTTTCATCCCTGAATTTCTCTTCTTCATCCATTTTGATTCTGTGGAAGAAAGGGGTGAGAAATATATATTGAAATGAAGGTGATATAAGGTCAAAATGTATTTATTACTTTTTAAAATAAATTACATGTATTTTAAATAATCCTTAGACAAATACATATAAAAATTATAAAGAATTTTTTAATGAACCCTGTGAGGTTGTTATGGTCTTTTCCCCTCTTCTTCACACATAGACACCCTCTGAGAGAGGTCTACAAAAACAAGAGATGAGGGGATGCTGAAGATAAAAATAACTGACTGGATTACATGGCTACAAGGGTGGATTTTTCCATTGTATCTGACATTATGCTTTATGATGATCATTTGAGGAAAATGGGGTTATTGGACTTGTACGATAATAGCTAATAATAATGTCTAATATTGCTATAGCTCCTACTATGTACCAGATACTGTGCTAAGCACTTTCTAATTATTATCTATTTGATATTCATAACAACCCTGGGAGGCAAGAGCTATAATGATTCCCATTTTATAGATGAAGAAACTGAGGCAGACAGAGGTTAAGTAACTTATCTAGGATCACACAGATAGTAAGTGCCTGAGGTCAAATTTAAACTCAAGTTTTCCTGAATGTAGACCCAGCCATCTATCCCTTTTACTACCTAGTTTTCAAGAGAAGACTTAATATTTTTCTTTGCATATTTAAGAGTCTGTCATGTGGAACTGGGATTAGGTTTTTTCTGCTTGTCCCCGAGGGCAGAACCTCATGGCAGTGGCTAATGCCAATACTTAGGCTTGGTATCAGGAAAACAGCTCTTCCTGACAGAGCTACCCAAAAGGAGAGTGGTTGCCTTGGTAGGTAAAGGTCCCTCTTGCTGGAGGTCTTCATGCAAAGCCTAGAAGACATTAATTGGGGATTTATTATAGAAGGGATTCTTGCTCAGATATGGAAATGGACCAGGCCTTCAATATGAGATTCTGTGATTTGATGAACATACTTTTCTTTGTAGCTAATTTAAAAAAATTAATGGCTTGCTATTAACTGTTGCTCTTGATTCCCAATGAAAAGTCTTTTTTGGGGGCAAGGAAATTCCTTTTCAAATTGATATGTCCAAAACTTATGGGAGGGTTGATTCATTATCCAGTGAATTACTGTAGTGCAGGCTGCCAATATAGCTTATCCAAGACTCATACAATATACGGCTTATAAGGGTCAAGTTTTAGAAGATTCTGAGTTCTTTCCTCTTCCGTTGCAGCCTCTACACATCTACAAGCTACCAGTTGTTATTAACCCGAGTGCCATTATCTATGGGAAGTTCCCTTCCCCTGATTCTCTTTTAGCCACATCAGGGGAAAGTGAGAAATAAAACTTTGTGCCAGAAAGATAAAAGGACCACAGAGAAGATAAAGGAAAATTATCTATGCCCTGTTTCCCGAGCTTCCACAATTTGGATAGCCCATGTACTGGGTGTTGCTTCTACTGCCTTTTCTGCTCATTTTATCCTGAGTCAGTTTTAAACTGGCTCAGTTGAAGACCCAGAAAGGCCCTTGAAATGGAGGGCAGAAAGAGACCTTAGTTACACACGCAGAATCAAGTAGACAACTAAGGCAAATCTAGGTAAATGAAGGGGATTCTGGGTTTTGCCACTGAACGAATAAACAATTTTCTTTTGATAGTTCATTTTTTTCTTTTTTTTTTTGATAGTTCATTTTTATTCATTATTTCCATCTATATAAATGCCATCTCTCTTGCAAGGTCAATACCACCACTGGGATTGCTCCCTTCTGAATTTCTATAGCAATATGTACCACTCATTATGGCTCCTTATCTCTGTAACAGCTCTGTTCTGTATTGGGATTTGTTTAATCCATGAATGTCTTTTCTACCCTTTGGGATTTTGAGCTCCTGAAGGACAGAGATTGTTTCTCATGCTGCTTTTATGTTGTAGGAGAGGGAATGACCAGGAGACCCTCTCCACTCCCATTGGTTTATCTTTCTCCCATTACAGCTGATGAAATTCTAGAAGGTAAGGGTCAGGTTGGTATTAAATTAAGGCTTGAAACAGAATACAAAGAAATATCTACACTCTGTTAACTCTTTATGAGATGTGGCTTTTCTTCAATCAAGTTTGATGGATTTAGAGGACATTGGCTGGCTGCAGGATTGTCCATGTTCCTAGTGGCTCCTTAACAAGCAAAATGCTCTCTAGGAACTAGGTTGAGAAAGAAAACACTTTTAGAAGGATAACTTATGGCACCAGGGAAGAGAACTATCCATGGTTCCAGTAAAAGTGATAATTCTTTGTTTGGGAATGAGAGAGATAACTAATTATGTCCCATCAACTATGGTGTTTACAGCAGACCTATATGCCTCAAAGGAGATACCACCACCAACAGGGAATAGATTCAGTTCTGTGAGCCAAAGAGAAATGGCTTTGACCAATAGGAGTTGAGTTACGGAAGAACAAACCCATGGAGCCCCATTAAGTGACCTATCCATATAAGAGACCCTATATTGGGGGGTTGCAGCATGAAGACCTATGAGAAAGGGAAGAATATTGGAGCCCTTTTGGTTAGAGGTAGGAGTTCCGTGGACCACATATTCTCACAGTGTGTACCTCTCTGCTTGAATACTTCATGTGTATGATGACTCCTCCCTTTGATGTCTACTGCAGTTATGGGAGAATGGGCCCCAGTTTTATGGAATACTCAATGGTTTGCCATTTTACTAAATCTTTAATTTGGCTAATTAAATCAAGTGGCTGACTATGAAGAGAAAATGGAACTATAGTTTAGGAGTATGTATTCATAGAGAGAAGCTAGGTGGCACAGGGAATAGAATGTTGGGCCTGAAGTCAGGAAAATTCATCTTCCTGAGTTCAAATCTGACCTCAGGTACTTACTAGCTGTGTGACCACAGGCAAGTAACTTAAACAAGTTTCTTAATCTGTAAAATGAACTGGAGGAGGAAATGGCGAACCATTCTGGTATCTTTGCCAAGAAAACCCCAAATGCAATCATGAAGAGTAGAATATGAATGACTCAACAATAATAAGAAGAGCACCATTTATAGGCTATCTGACTCTGGGAACCTCCTTAGGGACACATTTTCTGAGTACTTATTGGCAAGTCAGTCCCAGCAAAGGAACCATATTGATATCCCCAGAGATCCTAGTACAATTTAGGGCACGTATTTGATTTATGATCTTTCTTCATTCTTTCAGTTATTGATTTTCCCCATTCCTCCCCTTGCTAAAATTAGTCTGTATGCAAATATGTGTATATGTATACATGTGTGTATCTTTAGTTAATTATTGATTTAATATCATTAATAAAATGATTACTATATTACTATAATGTATTAACAATTATTAAATAATGATATTTAATAATAAACCACCATTGCAGTTCCATAGTTTTTCTCAGACATGTTCATCTCTTCATTAACCCATCTGGGATATCCTTGGCAAACATACTGGCGTGTTTTGTCATTTCCTTCTTCAATTTATTTTACAAGTCAGGAAACAGAGTCAAACAGTGTTAAGTGACTTCTAGAGTTCAGTGCTATGATTCAATAAGCATGAATGTTGTTTCTCTCCTGTAGAATATAAATTCCTTGAGGCCAGGGTGTGTTTCATTTTTGTCTTTTTCCTAAGATCCTAATATAAGACATCGCGCATAGGAAGGATTTAATGAAAATTTGTTGAATTGCATGAATAGGGGAGAGTGAAGAATTCAATTTAAATATAATTTCCAAATACTTCAGAAACAATGACCAAAAACATTGTTGACTTCATAGTGCAGAAACTATGTTTTTGGTATATTCATGTTATAATGCACTAAAGAAATGCTGACTTTATTTTGCAGAAACTATGCTTTGGGGGTTTTTCATCCTATAATTCATTAAAGAAATTATAGTACATAAAATAGAGTCTTAGAGGCAAAGAATATCAATTAAAATTCTCCTTCACTTCTTTCTCTCTACCTTGAATTCAAAATCACCTCTGGGTTAAGGCTTCAACTTTTCATTTTGCTCATGGACCCCAGGACAAAGTTTTTCCTTCTTTACAATTGCTGGTTCCTTTGGCTGAGGTGAATGAGTTGTGGGTGAATTCATTCTGTGTCCTGACAAAGGCCAGTCTTGCCCATGCATGGAGCCACATGTTTATTTTACATCAATTAGACCTTCCCAGGCTCCTTTTCAGACAGACCAATTCATCAGGCTACCTTATGCGAGGGCTCCTGTTCCACACATGCTCACATCATGTGCTTTGAAGCACAACTAAAAAAAAAAAGTTTCCCTATCAGTTTATTTTGATGGAGGGTGTGGGACAATGGAAGAGAGTATTCTGGTTCAGGAGCAACCAGGGATTGAATCCTATCTCTGAAACTATCTGGGTAGCCTCTGGCAAGTCTCTAAACCTGTCTGTGCCTATTTCTTCATAATAAAATGGGGACAATACCTGTACTATCTACTTCACAGGAGATTTTTAGAGATCAAATGAGATTATATATATAAAATTATATATATATATATATATATATACATATATCTCAAAGGGATAGATATTCCACCAAAACAGATCCTATGCTGTCTCTGAGTCAGCAAATAGAACCAGGTCCTGATGAATGAGAAAAACAAATTTCCTTGAAGTGGTGATATTATTTGAATCTGTACTGCATATTTCTATTGGCCTGGAACCAATTATCATATTTTACATAATTACAACTTCAAATAGTGAGAATTTAACTATATGCAACCACCTTAGGGGATTCATTATTCACATTAATCAAGATTTACCTTTAAGTCCTATGGAGTTGCTTAAGAAGTTGCCCAGGGTGGTACAATGTTTTGTAGGCAAAAATGTGAACATAACTCATCCTTATTTTATGGCCAGCACTCCATTCATTGCACCATGCTGATGCTAAAATGGGACAACTGCTTGGTAATCTATTTTTCTCTGGATCGGTGACTTCGATACTGGTATAGGGCATTCCCCATGAGAACCCCAATACCAAAAGTCATAGTTAGTTGAGGTAATAGAAGGTGAAGTTATACAGCTAATGTGCTCAAAGGCAGGACTTATATCCAGTTATTCCAAACTCTGAGACCAGCTCTTAGTTCATTGTGCCAGGCTGGCTCTTATTAAAACTCTTTTTATTGTTCAATTGACTTTTAAGTTGTGTCTGACTCTCTTTGATCCCATTCTAGTTTTCTTGTTAAAGATACTGGAGGGATTTGCCATTTCCTTCTCTAACTCGTTTTATAGATGAGGAAACTGAGGCTAACAGAGTTCAGTGATTTGCCCAGGTCACATAGCTAGGAAGCATCTCAGGCCAGATTTGAGCTCAGGAGGGAGAGTCTTTTTGATTCCAGGCCTGGCATTCTTTCCACTGCCCCACCTAGCTGCCCATAAATCTCATAGTAAATGCAAACACCAACTATAATTATTTTGTTGAAAGGTCAAGATTTATTAGAGGTCAGAGAGTGATGGGTTTGGAGATGGAAAGAACTATCTAGTCCAACATTCTCATTTTATAGTTGGGGACTATGGAAGCGAAGTGACTTGAACATAGTAGGGATCCTATAAACATAAGACTACCTCAGAAGAGGGTGTGATTTTTATTTTCTTTCTGAAAAAAAAGCTTAAATTTTTTTTCTAGATTGCATGAGGATCCAATTTTCAATAATTATTTTCTGACATTTTACAACATTCTCTCCCTCTCCCTCACTCTATCCCCATCCCAAGATGGCAGATAATAAGTTGTATATATATTATCATACAATCATATTTCCATGTTTGTCATATTATGAAACAAGAAATATATTGCTTACACTAGAGAAAAATTCACTGAGGAAATAAAGTGAAGAATGGTATGCTTTCATCTGGATTCCATTTCTATCAGTTCCTCCTATGGTAATGGACAGCTTTTTTTCATCATGGGTCCCTGTCAGTTGTCCTGTATCTTGCCTTTTTGGTAATAATTAAATCTCTCACAAATTGATCATCATACTTTATTGCTGTTACTATGTGTAATGTTCTCCTGGTACTGCTCACTTCGCTTTGCATCACCTCATATAAATCTTTCCAGATTTTTTTGTGATTATCTTGTTCGTCATTTCTTATGGCACAGTAGAATTCCATTATAATCATGTTTGATCTGCCATTCCCTCACTGAAGACATCTTTTCAGTTTCCATTTCTTTGCCACCACAAAAAGAGCTGCTATAAATATTTTTGTCCAACTAGATCCTTTCTCCCTATCTTTGATCTTTTTGGGTTGCAGATCTACTAGTGTTATTTCTGGACCGTAGGGTATGCATGGTTTTATAGCCCTTTGGTCAAGTGTCTCAATTTTTCCACATTTCTTCCAACATTTATCAATTTCCTTTTTTTTTTTTTTGATATATTAGCCAATCTTATAAGTGTGAGGTGGGACCTCAGAGTTGACTTTATTTGCATTTCTCTAATTAATAGTGATGGAGTATTTTTTCATATGGCTAAAGATAGTTTTAATTTCTTCACCTGAGAATTGCCTATTCATTTCATTTGACCATTTGTCAATTGGGGAATGCTTTGGATTGTTATAAATTTGACTCAGTTTTCTAATATATTTTAGAAATGAGGCCTTTGTCAGAGAAACTTGTTATATTTTTTCCAGTCTGTCATTTCCCTTCTAATCTTGGTTGCACTGGTTTTGCTTATGCAAAAATTTTAAAAATATTTAGTCAAAGTTATCTATTTTACATCTCATAATATTTTCCATGTCTTGTTTGGACATGAATTCTTCCCTTATCCATAGATCTGACAGGTAGTGATTTTTCTTTTCTAGAATTTACTTTCCTCACTCTTTTATTGACTCCCAGCACTGACTTTCATTAGTCAGCTGAGACTGATATAATGCATTCCCGTATATTTGTTTGCTCTAAAAATTTGCTTCTTTTTTTGGCCTCATATTTCTATGGAATAATAAAAATAGATGAGCTTTAAAGTTTAGAAGTACTTTGTGAATCCTTATGACAGATCGAGTACAAATATTATTATCCCTATCCTATGGATGATGAAGGGCAACTATGTGTCCTAGAAGATAGAGCGCCAGACCTGGAAATGAGAAGACTCCTCTTCCTGAGTTCAAATCTGGCCTCAGACACTTACTAGCTATTTCTCTAGGCAAGTCACTTAACTCTGTTTGTTTCAGTTTCCTCATCTGTAAAATGAGCTGATTAAAGAAGTCGCAAATCACCCCAGTGTCTTTGTCAAGAAAACTCCAAATGGGATTACAGAAAGTCAGACCTGATTGAAATGACTGACCACCACCAACAAAATGGATGAGGAAACTGAACATCTAGAGGTTATCACAACTAATAAGAGACAAGATTTGAACCTGGATTTCTTTTGGATCCAGTACTCTTTTCCTTCCTCAATTTCCTGTCAAATGGAAATTGTCCAGGGAGGAATGACTAACAAGTTTATTAGCTAATTAAAAGCATATCCTTTAAAATGGAAACTACAGAAGCATTTAATACACCAAGCAGTCACATATCCATACTCTGAGATTTTTATGTTGACTCTTCTCCTCCAGCTTTTTGAATATGTCAGTCCATCAATAAACATTTATTAAGTGCCTATCAGGTGGCAATATATCATCAATGTAGAGCTAGAAGAGACCTCAGAAGCCATCAAGTTCAATGTATGTACTCTATAGATGAAGAACTGAGGCTCAGGAGGGTTAAATGATCCAGCTTAACTCAAAGAGAATAAACATCAGAGATAAAATCTAAATCCTAATCTTTTAATTCTAGGGCAAATGTTCTTTCCATCCTGCTGTAGCTTCACCACCTTGTCAAGGTTGAAAGGGACCGTAAATATCTAATCCAACTATCTCATTTACAGATGAGGAAATTGAAATCTGAGGAGGGGAAGAGACTTGTTTAAGGCAACAAACATAAGTTGTAGAGCTAGGATTATATATAACCTGGGTTTTCTGCGACCCACTCTGGTGTTGGTATTTCTTTATATAGCCCTGTGCCCCATCCATGGTCATATCCAGGGAATCTAACTTTCTATAGAAATGTTGAATTATTTAGCATCCTCTTCTAATCTGTGAATTGGGGTGGGGATTGGGGAGACATGGCTGGATTCAGCTCCCAAGAAACTACAATCTCCTTTTTCAAATAAGCTAATGGGAATGAGGCTTTGCTCAGCAACCACTTATTTAGATTTATCTCCTGGTTGATGTCCAGAGAATGTCTTGTTTTCAATTAATTGTGTTACTAGGTTATAAGTATGTAGGTAATAAGGAAAGGTGGCTTGTTATTCAAACTCTTTTCTTTTGGACTTGAAACATTAATGACTTATAGTTAGATACACTAAATAGAATTTAATGTAAGTAGACTTGGAGTCTATGTGAGCACACCAAGGTCCCGAAATTCAGAAGGCATTTGCCAATTAACATTCAAAACCTTTAATCAGCACAGAAAAAAATGAGTTTGGTACCTACTTAGCAAGAATTATTTGTGGAATAGTTAGGTATCACAGTGGAAAGAGCACCAGGCATGGAATTGGGAGGACCAGGTTTCATATTTGGCTTCATGTACTTAGTTATGTGACCCTGGCAAGGTCCCTTAACCCCAATTGCCTAACTCTTACTGCTCTTCTGCCTTGGAACCAATATGAATTCTAAGAAGAAGGTAAGATTTTAAAAAATTGCTAAAATAACAAGCTAAATAATTATGCATACTCATGTGTTCTCTTCCAAGTCTCAGAAGTTATAATCAGCACCATTTATGTTACCTTTTCCTCAACTTTTTGAGCATCCTCAACAGAGCTTCAAAGTATCTGTCGTATAGTTTCCACTGCTACCATCTATCCCCAAATTAATCAAATGCATTTCACATTGCTTTTCACTTACAAAAAATAATGCTAATTAAAGCTCTAAGTATATTGCTGGGAACCTGAAAAGAGGGACTAGATCAGGCTTTTTACCAAGAGATTGGGGAAGGGGCCAAAAGGTGGGAAGTGGCAGATCCAGTGCTTCAAACATGACCTATCCAACTGCCCAACTTTATGAGGTGAGGAGGAGGGGAGAGGTTATTTGCGAGATTCCCAAATAATGCAGTAGATATTCATATTTTCCTAATGAAAAACTATGAATTTCAAAACATTCAACTTTAAATAAATGGCTTTCTGGAAGATTTAAGTTTGGGGAAGAATTAGTAAAAACTATAGTGATTATTGAAGGGGAAATACTCAGCGTTGTTAGTGCATGTGTCTATGTGTGTATGTGTACATCTGATGGATGAGGAGTGTTGGTTCTCCTTTTTAATAGGCTTATTTTAGAAAATACATTTCATTTCTATCTTGTTCTTACATTGCCTGGACTTCCTCTCGTATCCCTTCTCACAGCTTTTTTGAATCATCCTTTATAACAAAGAATTTTCTAAAAAAGAAAAAAAAGAAAAGAAAGCCAGCAAAATTGATTCACACACACACACACACACACACGCACACACACACACACAAATCTGACATTATAGTCAATATTTCTCATCTGTGACTCTGACCTCTGCAAAGGAGCAGATGTCTCTTTTAGAGGTCAAATTTATTCTCTATAATTTAAACAATTTTGATTTTTCCATTTATATTGTTGAGATCATTTTTATGATAGCTAATATTTCTATACCACTTTAAGATTACAAAGTTTTGTAATTCTATTGATCTATACATCCATATATTTATTATGTATTATTACTCAGAACAACCTTTTGAGGTAGGTGCATTTATTATAATCATTTTACAGATGAAGAAACTGAGGCTTGAGAAAAATTAAATGGCTTGCCCAGAGTCACACAGGTAGTATAAGTCTGAGGCAGTATTTAATTCACATGTTTTTGTCTCCAAGTCTAGCTCTCTATCCACTCTGCTTATTTCTTTTTGCATCAGTTCGTATAAATCTTTCCATTCATTATGTTCATTATTTCTTATAGTCCAGTAATATTCCATTACATTCAGGTGCCACAATTTGTTGATAATTCATAAGCATTTCCTTTGCAAGCCTAAGTTATTAAAAAAAAACTAGAGAGAAATATCCCCATATAACAATTTTGAAAGGCAAACTGAAGCCCTGTAATTAGCATTGGTTATATGTTGCCTCTTTTATGTGTGGCCACCTGACATGAGAACAAATGCTTAGCACGCAAGTCAATTTCCCAATGCCTTAGCCAAGAAGACTTAATATCACTTCATTTAGGATGTAGGGTAAAAAATGACAACCAGGAAAGTGGTTCTTCTTCATTTAGGTCTCAGACTAAGTCAAGAGGTGGATATACGAAGGCCATTTGCAAACTGCTGAAATGCTTGATGAAATGAGTGAGTCAGTCGCCTGCCGTAATGAAGTTATTTCATCTTGCTAAGTGACGTCCTCATGTTTGACAAGTACCAGGGACTTTAATTGAAAATTACTTTGGGAGGCCTGCCAGACATTACAAATTGAAAATATGAAAACTCTTCTCTTGGGTCAGGAAGGTAACAAGCACCATGTCAAATGTCATTACTCTGTATGCCTGCTAGGACTGTGCAGGTGGGAAGCTAAGTGTTGATTGCATATTTTAGCCCAAGAATAATTTCCTGAATGGCAATTTGTTGCCTTATTTGATGAAACTGAGGTTTTCAACAGCAGTAAAATGCAATTTTTCTAGAACATATTTCTCCATGGGTTATGAAGATTGATTGTGCTGCTTAGTGAGAGATTCATTATTTGGTTATTTAGACAATGATTTATTAAAAGAAAAAAATGTTAATAATTTCCAGTTAAAGAAAATCTTGCCCTGTGAACAGTGGTGGAGTTCTTGACTAATAGTAATTCAATTCTGGGAGGCAGTCTAGAACTAAAGCCCTATTTAGAATTTTTTACCATTAGTCCATTCTTGGACCTGGTCATCTAACCTCAGGTTCTCTGGAGTTTCTCCTTAAGTGACCCCACTTCAGACCAAGTGAAATAAGAGGGGAATAGGAGGTAAGTAGAGGCATAATCATGAGCATAAAAAGGCAAAGGACAGTGCAGAGTAAGTGAGAGGCAGAGAAAAGTCATGGTACACCATAGAAGAGAGAACTTGGGGAAGAATAGTGAAAGAAAACTGGAGAAAGAAAGATGGAGAGAGGGAATCGAAGAGTTGGATAGGGTTAAGGTATCATATATGGAAATTAAGTGCAAAAGAGAAGGGAAAAGAAATTCATCTCACTGCTCAGGCTTGGATCCAGACATTTTAATACCTCTGTTTTCAACTTCTAACCTATCCTTTTGGTTGTAGAATTGGTGAAGAGCCATAACTGGCTAGTGCGTGTGTGCACGCACACCTGTGTGCCTGGGACAAGCAGCATAATATACCCCCCACCAGGAAAATGGCATTAAAAACTCTTTCAAAGAGATGCTAACTTGAGATGCAAAGTACATGCCATATGTCTTTCTAAGTGTTAATATCAGTTGCTTCCAGGTTCCTGAAGGACATCAAGTACTGTGAACATTCCTTAAATTTTTGTGCCCCAGAGCAAAGCCTTGATTGTTCTACCCTAGTTGCTGATTCTAGTGGGACAGTCTGGTCAGCTTTGGCTGGCAATGCTTTGGGAAGAACTGACATCTTTGTGGTATAATATTATTTTTTTAAAGAAGTAGAAAAAATTGCTTATTTATATAAATCATTACAACCTCTCCTCCTTGAATGTGAGATGGAAAATGCCATTACTTAGGAAAAATTAAATGTTTTTTGGTTTACAAGACCAATGGAGAAGTCATCAGTTCTCAAAAAGAATTGCCAGGTAGTCCCAAGAATATGAAAAAAAATGCTACAAATCACTAGTAATGAGAAAAATGCAAATCAAAACAACCCCGTGTTTTCACCCCACATCTTATAAATTGGTAAAAATGAACCAAAATGTCAATCCTCAATACTGGAGGGGGTAGAGTGGCTAATACACTAATAATATATTGTTAGTGAACATACAAAATGGTATGATCATTTTGAAAAGCATTTTGAAATTGTGCAAATAAAGTGACTAAAATGTCCACACCCTCTGAATCAAAGGGTTCATTACTGGGTTTATACCCCAAGGAAGCCAATTATTGAAAATAAGAAAGTCCTTATATATCATAATATTTTATGGCAGTTTAAAAAAATAATATCAAATAAGTGGAAACAACGCAAATGCCCATTGAATGAAGAATGGGTTAACAAATGAATGCAATGAAATATTACTGTGCTGCAAGAAATGGTGTATGTGATAAATGAGAAAGACCTATATGAACTTACACAGAGTATAGTAAGCAGAGCTTAAGAAAAATCCTAATATGCTTAAGAACCACAACAATGTAAATGGAAAGACCACCCTACACGAAAAAATTAGTGAATATAAGAAATTATAAAAATCAAATTGACTCAAATGAAGTGATAAGAGGATATCTCCAATACTCCATCAGGAAGGTAGGAAGTCCACAGGTGTTACACATTACACATGTTTTTGAACTTTTTCAGGACATGAATCCACTCTGCTGATTTTTTCCTCTTCTTTTTATGTATTTGTTTTTCTTTTAAAAAGACTATTCAATATATGGGATAGCTCTCTGGGAGGGGGAGGAGGAAAAGTCTTGGCGATAGCTCCAATTATAAAACGAACAGTAAAATATTAAAATGTTTTATGTTTATGTATCATACACATATATTTCTACAAATATACATATATATTTATCTGTACATATACATTTACATTTCTATATAAGTAATATATTTATATATTTATTTTTATATTTAAATAAAATTATATTCAATTTAAAAAGGTTTGTACAAATAAAACCAATTTGACCAAGATTAGAAGGGAAACATCAAATTTGAGGATAAAATGTTATAGTAAGTATCTCTATGAGAGATCAAAGTCAAATTTAAAGCATTCCCCCCAAATGATAAATGGCCCCAGGATATGAACAAGCAGTTCTCAGAGGAAGAAATTAAAGCTATCTAATAGTCATATGAAAAGGGCTCCAAATCACTATTGATTAGACAAATGCATATAAAAAAAAAACTGAGCTACTATCTTACACCAATCAGAATGACTAATATGACCCAAAAGGGAAATGATAAATGTTGAAAGAGATGTGGAAAATTTGGGAAATTAATATAATGTAGGTAGAACTGTGAACTGATCCAACCATTCTAGAGAGCAATATGGAACCATGCCCAAAGGGCCATAAAATTATGTATACTCTTTGACCCAGCAATACCACTACTGGTCCTGCATCCCAAAGAGATTAGAGATAAGGGACAAGGTCTACTTGTAAAAACATTTTTAGGAGTTCCTTCTGTAGTGGAAAAGACTGTGACTGAGGGAGTATCCATTGCTTGGGGAATAGCTGAACAAGATGTGGGATAAGGTTGTAATAGAATACAATTGTATCTTAAGAAATGAGAAAGAGGCTGAGTTCAGAAATACCTGGAAAGACTTATATGACCTGATGCAAAGCGAAGTGAGCAGAACCAGAACACTGTATACAGTAACAGAAATATTATATGATGATCAACTCTGAAGGACTAAACTATTATCAGGAAAGCAAATTTCTAAGATATCCACAAAATGAACACTAGGATGAAAAATGCTATTCACAGCCAAAGAATGAACTGTTGGAATTTTTTTTGCAGATTAAAACATACAGATTTCCATTTTATTTCCTTGGCAAGATTTTTAATACATGTGTGATATATGTCTTCTGTCAAAGCATGAGAAATATGGAAATATATATATATGTATATTTATGAAAGCACCTATATCTATTTACTGCCTCAGGGAGCCATAGCTAAGGGATGGAGGGAGAGAATCTGAACCATAAAACATCAGAAAACAATTGTCAAAAACTATTTCTATGTGTAATAAAAAAATGAAGTAAAATATAAATTTTTGAATCTTAGTTCCAAAACACGTTTTCTCTAACTTAAATTGTAGGCCAATAGTTAATAATCATTTATTATAATAAACACAAGTACTGTGTGCCAGGCACTGTGCTGAGGACTAGGGATTTAAATACAAAAATAGAGATGTTTCTTGCCCTCAAGGAATTTAGTCGGATGGGGGAAAACAATGCACAAGAGGAAACTGAAAAGTGGGAGTAGGGGAGGATTTTAGGAAGAAAAATACCAACTCATGGGCCATGATGAAGAAGTCAGTCACAGAAGTCCCATAGTAGTGAGAAATAAGGCAAGCTCTAGGAACTGGAAGGGACCTTAGAAGTCACTGAGTTCTATATCTGTCCCCCTCGTTTTACAGATGAGGAAACTAACTTGCCCAAAGTCACACAGAGAGGAAGAGCTAGTACCATGGACTGATCATAGTGGGGGTAGTATACTGTAGGAAGCTCTTGAAACTAATAGATCTTCATTGAAGAGAAATAGAAACATGTACTTTTTAAAAAAAATCTAGGGCAATAAAAATCAACTCACATTCCCATAGCCTTCTTCTTTCCCAGTAACCCTATGGAGACAGTGTGGTCTAGTTGTAAGGGTGATGGAAATGGAGTCAGAGCATCTAGGTTCAAAGCTTGCCTCTTCTACTTACTGCTGGTGTGATTCTGGACAAGTGTTAATTCGGCATCCCTTTATCAAGAGGGGCCACCTCTTGACATCTGTTGTGTCTGCCTCTCCGTCCTGTCTCCCCTTGTATTTCTTGAGATAAAATGCTTGGGAAAAAATACTGAGGTGGGACATTCCTAAATGATAACATTAAACTAACAGGTTACTATTAAAATGATATAGACCCATCCTTGGGCTGAGGCCAACTACTCTGCAAAGTTCTGTTCTTCAGCAATCCACTGTAAGTTTTTTTTAACTCCTTGGTTATCATAAACCACATTACAATCCTATGAGAGAGGCATTGTAGGCACTATTATCCCTACTTTAAAGATGAAGAAACTAAGGGTCAAAAAGACTTAATAACTTTCCTTATGGTAACAGTAAATATCAAAGTTAGGATTTGAACTCGTTTTTCTTGATTCTAGTACTCTTTCCACTATACTGTTCTGCCTCTCAATAAACTAGAATTGTAGTAGGATTCCATATTCATAGGATCACAGATTTAAGATTGGAAGGACTTTAGAGGTCCTTATTTCACAAAGGAGAAAAAAGAGCTAAAGCTTTTTCTTCTACATAGTTTAGAGATCACAAATTGTTTCTTTTCTTTTTTTTTTAATGTGGCAACCTATCACTTTAACTTATCTTTCAATTAAAAATTTTATGGATCAAGTCTAAGTAATTAGGGACAACACTGTTGTCTGTGTTAATGATCTAATTCCAGTTTGGCTTATTTGTTGAAGTCTCAGGGATATTTGAAGATCTGTATTTTTGTGGCAAGATAATGCCCTGGGACAAGAGGTCCTGGGTTCAAATCTAACCTCTGACACTTCCTAGCTGTGTGACCCTGGGCAAGTCACTTGACCCAATTGCCTAGCCCTTACTGCTCTTCTGCATGGGAACTAATACATACTATTGATTCTAAGAAGAAAAGTGTTAAAAAAAAAGATAGTGAGCTTTTAATGTATCATTTTATCACCTAAGTCTAATTGATACATGCTGATAGGTGTTAAATTTTTACAATCTGTAAGTCTGTTTGGCATTGTTCCTACTGTTATTGTTCAGTTATCTCAGTTATGTCCAACTCTTTGCCACCCCATTTGGGATTTTCTTGACAAAGATATTGGAGTGGTTTTCTATTTCCTTCTCCAGCTCATTTGACAAATGAGGAAACTGAGGCCAACAGGTTTAAGTGACTTGCCCAAGTTCACACAGCTTGTAGGTGTATGAGACCAGATTTCAATTCTGGGGCTATTATATTCTTTTATATTTAATGCCCTTCATAATTTAATTAATTATATTTAATTTATATCACCCACATGGATAAAATGACTGATTTTTATAACTATAAAAGAGTATTAGAAGATGAATTCAACTTTTGTAGACTTACTGAAAGCAACTTCTAGATAACTCTAGTAGCTATCAGGACAACAGGGATGACATATACCTTGTCTCATTCTCATATGGTTTTAATTTTCTCCTCTTGATCTCTATTTCAAAAGCTTTTCATTCTATGCATTATTATAAATATTAAGTATGACATTTATTAAAAACATTTTTTCTTAAAATTTTAAGGGTCCATGTTATGTCTAGGTGGTGTTCGATGTGTTTCTAGCACACTTTGCTTTTTTGAATTCCCAAAGATAATTGGTAATTTGTATTTGTAGTCTGGGGATTTATCATTTGTTAATTTACAAAAGATAGCAAGCTTCTGGTGTATACATTTGGCCATCTGATTGTGCTTTTCTAGGTAACCAGTAGAAGCTAAGGTTTTGTATACTTTTGTGAAAGGTTGCACAATTTCCACCAATCTGCTGCATTATCTGCATTTATTAATAAATCTGAGCTTCTTAAAGATAATCCATATAATTTCTGATGGCAGTAACTTGATCCTGAATTGCTATCATAAGCCCACCCATTCTTTTAGACAAATCTATATGAATTAGCCATCTGTTTCATGTTTTTTTGTCCACATTGTTGGTTGAGTTCATGTGGATGTTGTTCAGGAAGCAACTTTTGATTTCACATTTTGGATTTTCTCTGTCTCTCTGTGTCTCTGTCTCTGTGTCTCTGTCTCTGTCTCTGTCTCTGTCTCTGTCTCTGTCTCTGTGTCTCTGTCTCTGTCTCTGTCTCTCTGTCTCTGTCTCTCTGTCTCTCTGTCTCTCTGTCTCTCTCTCTCTCTGTCTCTCTCTCTCTCTCTCTCTCTCTCTCTCTCTCTCTCTCTCTCTCTCTCTCTCTCTCCCTCTCTCCCTCCCTTGGTAGATCACAGGACTTGAATAATTTAGGAAGATCTTGGTTCAAATCATGCCTCACACACTTATTAGGTATGTAACCTAAAGCAAGCAGCAACATCTCAGAGTTCATTTCCTAATTTATAAACAGGGATCATGATAGCACTTACCTTGTAGGGTTATTGGGAGGCTCACATGACATCAAGGATGCCAAGTATTTCACAGAGCTTCTATCACTGTATGACTATCACCTATGATATTATCTAACAACAGATTTTGACCTTTTAAGAGCTAATAATTTATATTGGTCATTTTTACTACCCTAATGATACATATTAATGAGCCCCTATAGGAGCATCAAGCTAACTGAGTCACAGTATATCATGTAAAAAAGACACTCTGATGAAATGACAAATAGATTGAAAGAAAATCTCTAGAGTGTAGCATGTTAGCAAGCAAAACATAGCCAGAGTGAACAACTGATCTGGGTTTGTGTTTGTTGAGTGAAGCAGCAGCAGTAAAGGACAGATTATCCACAAAATACAATGTGTTTGTGCTCTGAGGAATCAACATCCCTGGAAAGTTGGTGGGGGGAAGGCAGATGGTCAGTGTTGAATGGGATTTTCTTGTCTCAGGGAAAGAAGAAAAAGGAATAAAATTAAAGTATAAAATAAACTGTGGTGGAAAGAAGAAAACAAAAGACCTTAATGCTTGAACTGAATGGAATAACATAGAAGAAAAGGAGAAAGGGTAAAATCTCCCTCATCACTCATCTAAAATCCAAGCATGGCAACTTCTTCTCTTATCACCTGTGCTCCAGGTTCTGGTTATGCCTAATTATCCTATTGCCACTCACCCAGGCACTAAATTCCAGCTAAATAAAGTCTATAGGAGCCAACTTCATCAAAGAGATGCTAACTCTGTTACAGAGAAAGCAAGTTACTCCATGACTTCCACCTCTGGCACCATAGATTTTGAGATTTTTTTTCCTCTTGAATTCTTAGTCTTGAAATTGATGGATTTCCCATTGAGCAGTGGTTTACTTCAGATGAGGAACCCTGTTCACAACTTTACATTTAACACTCAGCCCAACAAACCCCTGACACTGCCATGTTTTACAAAGAGAAGGCCAAATGGAAGCCTGTGAAGTACTTTCTTGCCAAGATGACGAAGTGAGAGCTCAAACAGTCATTTCTTTGGATTCTGAGAGGATGCCAAATAGAATCTATAAGTGACTACTGCCAAGGATAACTCTCCATTTGTCACTTCAAGGAGGCAAAAAAACCACAAACAGAAATGTTAAGAGGCAGGGTTAGTCACTCAGGGAACAGAACACCCATTAATGTTGCTTTGAGATGATCCCAAGGCAAATTCCTCAATTCCATACTTTAAATTCCTCCAACATTTTTACATTTTCTTATTATTTTGACCTCCAGGGAGAAGCCCAATCTCCTCTCAACATCTAAGGTCTTCATTTTCAGACACTCCTTACAGAAAGATCTTGTAACCCCTGTTCAAATTATTCTTTTACAAATTGTTCTTTTATAAACTATTCTCTTACTCTCTTTGAAATATAATGTTTAATTTTATAATTTTATAATTAGTCATTTTGCCAAATATTTCCTTCAGGGGTTAGGCTCAACCATTTCATTTTATGTCTAAATGAAAGCAAAGAGGAAATTTCTTCTGGATTTTCTGAGAGCCTTTGTGATGCCTAGCTTATTATTGAGGTGAAGGAATGTCTCTTAGAAATGATAGGACTTTCCCTATTTTAAAACACTAAGGACCATTTGACTGAACATAAGTTATACCGGTGGGGAGCAGAACTGAAGCATTAACCTGGAAGCTGGGCTTTTTAGTTATTTTGAGCTTGTTATTATTAGCTTAATGAGCTTGGAATGACCTATTTGAAATTTTGGAATATATTTTGTTTATATAGAGGCAGGTTGGCTTAGTGGAAAGAACCCTCAGGCTTAAAGTCAGGAATGCTTGGGTCAGATCTTGACCTTCAGTAGAACATAAACTCTTTGAAAATAAGGACACTTCAGGATTTATGTCTTTGTATCCTTAGTGACAGGCTATCGCACTCAAATAATCAAATGGATCTGTGACCTCACTGATGTAGATAATTTTCCTAAAAGTGAAATCAATCAAAAAGTATATTATTATTCAGTGCTTATTATGTGCCAGGTATGTGCTATCAGGAATGTGCTGGTAAATGTTTAACAACTGGGTCACTGAAAAAAAAAAGTTGCCCATGACATACTTTTAAGTTGAATCTGCATTATTTTTTTTTAAATTTTAAACATTATTTTATTTGGTCATTTCCAAACATTATTCACTGGAAACAAAGATCATTTTCTTTTCCTCCCCTCCCCCTCTCCCACCACCTTTCCCTCTCCCATAGCCGATGCATGGTTCCACTGGTTATCACATGTGTTCTTGACTTGAACCCATTTCCCTGTTGTTGGTATTTGCATTAGAGTGTTCATTTAGAGTCTCTCCTCAGTCATATCCCCTCAACCCCTGTAGTCAAGCAGTTGCTTTTCATCGGTGTTTTTACTCCCACAGTTTATCCTCTGCTTGTGAATAGTCTTTTTTAGATCCCTGCAGATTGAATCTGCATTATTAACATTTTCTCAATCATGGTAATAAGTCTAGACAATTAACAAAATAATAAATCAAACCCTGATTTGAAGCATTTGCTGATTTCTGAAGTATAAATGCTTGTATTGAAATTTTGACAACCCACTCTTGCAAAGAGTATGAGCAGGATCCAGTACATCCCTGCATCCTGTGTGCTGCTGATAAAAACACAGAAGTGAGATAGCCTCTACCCTCAAAGAGTTTATGCTTTCTCTTTCCTTCCTTCCTTCCTTCCTTCCTTCCTTCCTTCCTTCCTTCCTTCCTTCCTTCCTTCCTTCCTTCCTTCCTTCCTTCCTTCCTTCCTTCCTTCCTCCCTCCCTAAAGTACTTTGGGGGATGACACTAACAATTGGAGAAATAAATAAAAAGCTGCTTGAAAGAGGCAACTCATGAGTCCAGCCTTGAAGCTTGAAATTTCAGTGGGGTGGCAGAGAGCAGGGTAAAACCCATTCATTGCTCTCTACCCTATGAGACTCTTGTCTGTGTCCTGTTATCAGTTTCTCAAAGGGGGTCCACTCAATGTCTAAGGGCCCTCCACACCATTTTGACATAATGAGGATACTAATGGAATACTCTGCCTGTCCTTAGCTTCCACACACATGATTAACCCATTTTCTGGTAGATAATCAATCAACAAGTGTTTTTTAAGGACAAACTGTGTTAGTCACTGTGCTAAGCTCTAAGGACAGAGAGGCAAAAGCAAAATCAGTCATTGTCTCATGGAACTTACATTCTAAAGGGCAAGTTTTAATAAATGCTTATTGAATTGAATTGAATTGAATTGAGTACCTGTGGAGAAATTATTTGACTTCCACTTGTCTTAAGCAGCTTCCCTCCAACTCTTCTAAGTCAAAAATCCTCTCAAAAGAGCAAGGTAATTCTCAGATAGTGAATCCTTTGCATTGATGGAATCTCTACATCTCTGAGTATTAGATTTCTATTTTAGTCCTTCAAATCTCTCTATAACTTCCAAAATGATGGCACCAGTAAAATAACACATTTTTATTATGTTTCCTCCATTTTGTTTATACTAGTCACAGAAAGTTCATTGCCTTTTCCTTTTCCCTTAGCCAAGGGAAACCTTAAGGAAAGGTTCATTTTGATTTTCAAAAGGAATGCTTTTTTGTAGGTTAACTCTTCATTATAGGGTTCTTTCATTGGCAATGGTGCTGGAAATGCTCGAACTTTTAAATACTTGCACCAAATAATAAATAAGCCCTTTTGATTAATGTTTCCAGAAGGGACTATTAATGTTATCCTTACATCTGTTCATGATAGAATATCAAAATGAAAAACAGTTCTGAAAAAAACTGTAAGGCAGTGCTCATTTAGCAGCATAGAGCAAACAACTAATGTGAAGACAACTTCGGTAAGGCTTAACCAACTAATATTTCATCTGATCATCATTTAGCAAAACCACAACAATACTTCAGAGGATTCCTTAGCTTCATTGACGGCATCTGTCATTTTACTTACTGCAAAATGTGGTTTCTCCAAAGGATACTAGATAGAGGAGACCTCAGTTCCTGAAATGGAATTGGTTTCCACTGTTTCCTCTTAGAGCAGGACTTAATGGCAGATCCAGGAAAAAGCTTCATCTCTCAAAAATGCTGAGTTCTGTTAGTGTCTATTAGATAAATGTTTCCTGTTCTTTAGCCCTTAACCAAGCTGCCAAGAGGTCAGGATTCACCTTTACTAAGAAAGACAGATAGATAAAAAGAAAACATAAACAAATTTTAGTTGACAATTTGTCAACAGAATCTCATATCTGTTGATTAGTGGAAAAGCATCAGATTTAGCCTACGTCCATGGATAAGAAAATAGACATCAATTCCTTAACTTAGCTTCTAAACTTAGCTTAAACGGCTTCTAGTATTCAGCAATCCATGAACTTTTGCTAAGCATCTATTATGTTCCACCTACTCTGCTAAGAAATTCAGGAAGCTCTCATGAGGCCAGTCCCAAGTTCATCCCTTTCCATGTTGCCCATATTTTGAAATGGGCTCTTTTTAACAAGTGTTGTTTCCAATGTAGACCATGGAGTGGAGTTTACTCCCATTCAAAATGGCATTATTCCCAGATTCTCTGTGAGTTGTCAAGTCTCTCCTGGGAAGAAAAGGGTTCTGTTTACCCCTCAGTAGCTGTTTTCCTCTTCCCTTGGAATAATTAGCCCAACAAACTTTTGATAATTCAGGGAAGTTCCAGGCAGCATCAATGCATTTCAGGCAACCTTTGATTTGGGGCAAATGCCCTTTGATTGGTGTGAATATACTGACAGAATATTTAACATCCAGTGACCTGTCCCTACTGTTGCTCAGATATCAGAAGGAAAGTGAAGACCAGAGGTGCAAAGCTAAGGGGGCAGAATGTGGGAGGCAGGTTCTTAGATGTTGGTTAGCAATTTCACATGTTTGTGTGATGACACTAACAGTAATAGGAAAAGCACAGAGATTGTCACCAACAAGAAAAATACTCATTCATCAAGGTGGCATGCAGAGGAGCAGCAGGAAGCCTCCCCCCTATCTACAAGCAGGCTCACTTCTTCTTGGAGGGGGTGCTACAATGATCTAGCTTGGGAACAGCCACTGGGAATGCAAGAGGGGTGTGGGTGTGTGTGTGTGTGTGTGTGTGTGTGTGTGTGTGTGTGTGTGTGTGTGTGTTGGGAAAAAACATTCCCATGTCCTTCATTCCTATGTAATTGAAAGGGTGAGTTAGACTTAGCTTAGTAGAGACATGAAACTAAGGTTTTCATAAAGACCAGGTCATGCTATACAGTGCAGAAGAATGATTGAAATTTTTAAGATTTAATTTTGGTTGTTTTCTTTTCCTTTAGTTTCTCTGAAACTTTTTATTTTAAAAAAGATGATAGTCTCAATGCATTTTTTAAGCTTACTCCTCTCAGCTTTTTAATCCTTTAAGAAAGGAATAATGGAATAATCTGAATTTTGTTTTCCATGTTTTGTTAGCAGTTCTCCTAAATCCGTTAGCCATCACCTTATCCATAGAGAATTTGCTCTCATCTGACCTGTAATTCCCAGAGGATGCTGGAAAATGACTCTTGCTTATCTTTATTTCCTCAGTTATGGCCTACAAACATGAAGATCTTTGAATCATTTTCTGATAGTATCAGAATAGAGTGTATTTTATTTTCCTGATAGCTAAGGAAATGGTCAGAATGTTAAGACCTTTTGAGGCAGGAGGTGGAGGATATCAGTTTTTATTTATGGCAATAGGAAGAAGAAGAATATTTAAATAATGTTTCATGCTCTTGATAGCCTTTTAATATTATGCTATCTTATCCTCCCAAAAATACTAGGAGGAATGTAGGTTAGGCAATATTATTTCCTAGATATAAGGAAACTGGTTCTAAAGGCTAGGTGACTTGACCAAGGACACGTGACTAATTCATGGCTGTTCCAGGACTGGAACCAAAGATATACTCTCCAAACCCTGCTTGATTTTTATGATAGGTAACTGAGATAGGCCAGAAAATCCACTTCATTTCCAAGCTGGAGTTAAGTACCTTTCTACTTGACAGTTCCACCAGGTTGGTCAAAGGGGGATCTGAGCAGGGTAGAAATGTTAAGGGTTCAATGTAATCTAAAAAGCTGAGTTGATCCAGTAGGCAGGGGGAAAGACATTTAAAAAAGAGAATAGTCTGAGTTGACCAAAAAAAAAAAAAAGAGGAACCAAGATTTAGAGGTCAAGAAATTCAAAAGTCAAGAGTCCAAGGTTATATTATTCAACGACAGAGCATAAACCTAAAGACTACACCCAAGTAAATATAATCTGAGGCATCTACTATTTTTTAAAGCAGAACTTCCTGTGTAAATAGATCATAATCTCAGAATCTAAGGCTGTTATTTTGGGGATGAAAGTTGCAGCTGATCAAAGAATGAAAAAAACATTTATTAAGCACTATGTGTTGGGATAAAAGACAAAATTTTAATTGTATTATTGGTTGTTTTTTATTTGTCATAGTGCATGATTTACTTTTCATGAACTATAACTGAAATATTATTTAAAATAATTACCCTGAGTTCTTTATTTTGAAGATGATTATTGTTCAGAAATAATGGAAAAAGAAAGAATTAATTTCTTTTGTTGATAAAACCAATTATAACATTAAAACTAGAACTGATTAGTATTTGTTTTAGTTAACCAAACAACAATTGAAACAAGCACCTCTATCAAGTAACTTACATTCTAATATGAAGAAGCAACATATAAGACATTATAGCATAGGGGAAATTTTTTTTGATCTGAAGAGTCATAGAAATGGTAAATAGAACCCTAAGGCAGTCAAATGTCCCCCCCCCCCATTTTAGAAGCAAGGGTAGAGTTGATTACTTTTTCCAGAGCAAAATGCACACTGAAGGAAGGGATGAAATGTTTTATGGCATAGCTGGAGATGTTCAGGGTAGTTGGATAACAAGCTTGGTTAGGGACCAGATAGATGTAGACCTTTAGATGAATTCGTAGTCACTGACCATCTAGCTCTTCTCTAAGGCAGAAATCTGAGCTGAATGAAGTAACTCAGGCAGGGGAGAAGGCATGGCCTCTGATCCAGATGAGGCTGTTTGGGCTGGGGAGCAGAACAATAGCAAGATGTCCCAAGATGTCTGGTGTGGGCTTAAATCTGTAGAATCTGATGGGAATGAGTTAATTCAGGAACCAACCTCAGGGTCTGAGTCAGCTTTGAGGAAGTCCTGTTTGATACAAAGAATGACTCTGTCTCTACAGAAATGAGGATGCCCTGAAATCAGGTCATACTTCCCAGAACTGCCCCATTTTTAGGCAAGGCTGGAACCACAACATATCCTAAAAGTACAGACATAGAAATGTTCCCCATTCCACATTCTCCTAGAATAAAAAAACAGAGGATCATTTTTAGAAACTGTGACAAAACTATTTTCCTCCATACAATATGCAAGATTTTGAGTAAACTTTAGTTTAGCTGAGGCCAAATTAATAGAAATGTGATTGAGTTTTAGGTTTATTGATCTTCATTTGAGAAGACATTGAGATTGCCCATCAACAATGCCCATCAAAATGGTGAAATATCTCCAGTTTCTTGACCTGTTCCTTTGTTACAGTAGAAAAATGGACCTAGCATCAGAGTGTGTTCATATTTGGGTTCTGCCCCTTTAACAACCATGAGAGCTTGACAAAGTCACTTATGTTCTCTGACTTGATTTCTTAATCTGTAAAATGAAAATAATGATGTTTATGCTACTTCATAGAGTGACTAAGAGGAAAGTTCTTTTTATAATATAATCATAGGTCATTGTGCAAAAGTGAATTCTTGGTCTGATTTTATAAATTTTATAAATATATGGTCTGATTTTAGTTCCTTCACCATTTCAACCATTCAAATTTGATCTGTCTAGTGTTCAAGAGAGCATAAATATCAGTCTCCTTTGGCCTGCACTCTATATTTTCTATTTATATTGCCTGGAATAAAATTGAAGTTAGCTGTTCTAGATTTTGGCAACCATATCATGCTGCCAAAATTCACTAAATATATTAAACTTGTCAAGACCCAAAAGCCTTTCCCATATGAATAGTAATACAGTTTGCCAACCCTGTCTATATGTTGTTGATTTTTTGGACCTGCAGGTAAGAATTTATATTTTCCCTTATTTTGACTCATTATACTTTCTCAATTGGAGACCTTAAAATTTGACTCTAGAGACTGACTGAAGCAAAGGAAGAATGGTAGAGCTAGAAAATAATTTCCAAGAAAATCTTCACTCATCTATGCAGAATGATAAAAACAATAATAACTTTGAGGAAAGTGCCGATTGGGGCTTGGGGAGAAGGAGAGATAGAAGCCAGAGCCTAAGGAAGAACAGTGTTCTAATGCAGAATTATTATATTCATTCCTGAGATGTTTCTATTTAATTTCATGATTTGGAGAAACTTCAAGGTTCTCCTAATCTAGTGTGGCAGGAAAGGAGTGACTGTATTTGTCAATGTAATCACATGCCTAGTACATGACTTATTCTTTCCCAATATGGTAGCTATAGTTTTTTAAAACAAATTTTAAACCTTTAAAATCTACTGTAATTACACAAATCCTAAGATTTTATTAGTCTAACAAATGTGGATAGAGAACTGGACCTAAATCAGAAAGATCTGAGTTCAAGTTAGATTCAGACGTACATCAATTGTGTGACCCTGGGCAAATCACTCTGTTTGCCATAATACACAAGAGAAATGGTAAACCACTCTAGTATCTATGCCAAGCAAATCCCACTAAAAAGGGATCATGAAAAATTGGACATAGCTTAATGATTGAACAACAATTGTTTCAAGGGTGACTTTACCTCTCTGAGTTTATTACCTAGCAGTCAATATTATAGAGGTGACCCTCTCCATACTCCATAGATCACAACAGTCAGATTTAGAAGGTACACCAGAGGTCATCTAGACCAACCTATTTTGACCAGGAATCTTTTCATGCCTTATTCTACAAGTGCTCAACAAACCTTTAACTGAAGACCTCCAGGGATGGGCTTGTTCATGTTTCTCTTAGAGATATCCCGGTAGATTATTTCTACCATTGATTCATTCATTCATTCAACAACTTTAAAAATTTTTATTTTCGGGGACAGCTGGGTAGCTCAGTGGATTGAGAACCAGCCCTAGAGATGGGAGGTCCTAGGTTCAAATCTGGCCTCAGACACTTCCCAGCTGTGTGACCCTGGGCAAGTCTCTTGAGTCCCATTGCCTAGCCCTTACCACTCTTCTGCCTTGGAACCAATACACAGTATTGACTCCAAGATGGAAGGTAAGGGTTTTTATTAAAAAAATTATTTTCCTAGGTTTTTATTATAAAATAAATTGGCACTTTTCTTTTATTTTTTTACATCACCTATGTGTCCTTTCCTTCCACATCCTAGAGAACAATACCTTGTAACAAAGAATTTTCAAAAAGGGGGAAAATCAGATAAGCAAAACTTACAAATGTATTGAAAAAGTTGGACATGCACTGTTCCATACTCAGTCACACACCTCTCTGTAAAGAAGTTGGGGAATTTAAATTCTCCCCCTTCTCTGCCTCTGCCTCTATCTCTCTCTCTCCCCCTATGTTCTTTTGTTCATTTGTTTTCCTTCCTTCCTTCCTTCCTTCCTTCCTTCCTTCCTTCCTTCCTTCCTTCCTTCCTTCCTTCCTTCCTTCCTTCCTTCCTTCCTTCCTTCCTTCCTTCCTTCCTTCCTTCCTTCCTTCTTTGGGTTTGCAACTCTTTAGGCAACCTAGTGGTCCCCTATTCCTAGGGAGGATCATCATATTAATGCAAAACTTATTACAGCCATCTGATCTACATTGTTCACTGCAACTCAGAACTCCCAAGCTCAAGCGATATGCCAGCCTCAGCCTCCCCAGTAGCTGGAATTACAGATGTGTAATCTGTATGGGCCATCACATTTGGCCCATATTTCTTCTTTAGGGACACATTTGGTCATTATAATTTTGCCACGTTCAGTTTAATAGTTTTGTTTGTACTGTATTGTTCTTTCCATTTCCAAAGTCATAGTTATTGCTTGCAATGTTTTCCTGGTTTTACTTATTCAGTTTGTACCAGTAACTGTAAGTCTCCCATACTTCTCTGTATTCATTACTATTGCTTCTCACAGCACAGCAATAGTCCACTACATTCATATGCAAATATTTTAAAATGCCTACTATGTGCAGAATTCTGTGATATTCTCTAGAGGGGATACAAAAGGCACTAGAGAAGGCTATAGCCCAGAAGGAGAACTAAACACCTACAAATAACTACAATATATATCATTACATAACCAACTCTATCTGTGCCTCAGACTTCTGATTGTACTTAAATTCTTTCTGAAAATAGAATTTGCTAGAACTTAACCCTTGCTACCATAGCCTACAAAAACACAGGACTACCTTTATGCCTTCATGAATCATCTTTTTAATATGTGACTTTGTTTTGAGCCCCTTTGCCATTCTGGTCATCCTATAATACATGTGTGCCATCTTATCAATGTCTCCTTAAAATCTATTGTCAATGATGCAGTACCATATACTTTAAGCAGAAGGTTGGACTAGACTACCTCTGCAATTCCTTCTAATTCTTTGTTGTTTAGTTGTTTTCAGTCACGTCTGATTCCTTACGATCCCATTTAAGGTTTTCTTGGCAAAATTACTGGAGTGGTTTGCTATTTCCTTCATTTGATGCTCATTTGATGGCTGAAGAAACTGAGGCAAACAGCATTAAGTGACCTGTATAAGTCACATAGCTAGTAAGTTTCTATGGCCAGAACTCAAGAAGTTGAAACTTTTTGGTTATAGACCTGGCACGTTATCCACTAAATCACCTAGCTGACCTCTTCTAATTCTAAGGTTCTAGTATTCTATTCTAGATATCATCTGGCTAGTGTGGCATGCATCTATTGATCTCCCTTGTTCTGAATGCTATATTTCTACTAATACTATATAAGACCAAGTTAAATTTTCTGGTTTGGGTGGCCACATCACACTTTTGAAACATATTGAACTTGCAGTCAATTAGTAAAGCATGAATTGCTATCTAGCTTGCCAATCCTATGCAGATGTTATTGATTTTTTGAACCTGCATGGAAGTTTAAGGTTTTTTTATTACATTTTATCTCATTTGATTCATTATACTTTCTCAATTGGAGACTTTCATATTTGGCTCTATTTCATTATTCCTATCCTGGGGTCTGTGGATGGGGGAAAAAGAATTACAGTTTTATTTTCATTTACCTCCAACTAAAATTTAGCATTCCCTTCAATTACTTTAAAACATCATTTTGAGAAAGGGTCCATTGGATTCACCAAACTTCCAAAGAGATCCAAGACCTAAACAAAAGCCAAATAAGCATCCTTATTCTAGTGACTTCTTGACTGAAAAAGAGGGAAGGATGTTAGGAGTGGAGACTGACTCCAAAGAAGGAATCTTGGCTTCTCTGTGTAGAATGGCAGAGGGACTTCTGTGAAGGGAAAGGGAAAAGTTAGAATTAAGGAGAAAAATGTTTTACCTTTTTGATGACATTCCTTAGCTTGGTGTCCAGCTTCCATATTATAAGGAGGTGGCATGCCCGTTTATCTCCAAGGACAGGAATGTGCTTAATCAAGGGACAAGGAGCTGTCAAGCATCACCCAAAGTACTAAGTTGTCCTCTTAATGGTCAAGGATTCACCTTTGCTTTGTCATCACCAAATCTGAAGAAATGCTAATGACTACCCAAGTTATCCTGTGGTCCTCTGACTATGACGACTGGAACTTCAAGAAAAATTTATAACTTTTATAACTGTGGGAGAGAAATACCATCTTAACACCTTACCAGTCCTAACCAATATGAACACTTTGGAGGAAGTTATCCTGAAGAGTCTGGGGAAAGTATCTCTCTAGTTACTAAATAAGTTTACACAGTAAGTAAGCCAAGTCCATGACCTTCCACAAACTATTCCCGTTGCCCATATGGAAAAAATATAGTCAATATATTTTAAGAGTTACAAGATACGTGCTCCCCCCCTCAATGTTTCTTTCAGAAACTATAAACTTGTAGTTTTTTTAAATTATTTAATACTGATGTAGAGTTGGCACAGTTTGATTTTTTTTAAGCTCATGCCAAAACAGGTAATATTTTCTAATTTTGTGCAACTGTGTTTAGGATTTAGAGCAGGAAGGAATCTTAAAAGTCACTTAATTCCCCATCACTTCTTTGTTTCATAACTCAGTAAATTAAACCCAGATAGCTGAAATGACTTGACCAAGTTCACACAGTAATAGAGCTAAGATTGCAACCTGGACTCCATCTCAAGCCTCTATGCCTTTGTACAGCTGGTCCTACCTATCTTATATGCACTTTGTCCTCACTGCCACCTCTTAGAATCCCTTTATTCCTTCAAAATACACTTCCTCCATGCCACTCCCTACATATGTTTCCTGATGGCCGCCTCCTCCCCCCAGTTGCAAAAGCTCTTTCTTTTTAAATTTTTATTTTTATTTTCAGTTCCAAATTCCCTCCCTCCAATCCCTTCACCATTCATTGAAAAAGCAAAAAAAAAATTGCCCATTCCATGTATGAAATCTTGTAAAACATACTTCTGCATTAACCATGGCTTTTTGAGGGGAAGGGAAAGAAAAATAAAGGAAAACAATTCTTCAAGCTATACTCTTAGTCCTTCAGTCCTCTATCTGGAGATGGATAAGTTAGAGCAGGGGATAGAGTTCTGGGCCTGGAAGAAGGAAGAAAAATTAATCTCACTAGCTTCAGACACTTACTAATTGTGTGACCTTGGGCAAGTCACTTAACTCTTTTGCCTTAGTTTCCTCATCTGTAAAATGAACTGGAGAGGGAAATGGACAACCACTCCAGTATCTGTGCCAAGAAAACCCCAAATGGGATCACAAAGAGTTGAATGTGACTGAACAAGAATTTTACATGATAAGTCCTTTGGAATTGTGATGGATTATTGTATTGACCAGGCTTACTAAGTCTTTCACAGTTGATTATCTTTATGATAGTACTATTACGATATATATTATTCTCCTGGTTCTTCTTACCTCACTGTGCATAAGCTTATATATATATGCATATATATATATTCCCAAATTTTTATGAAAATATCTCCTTTGTCATTTCTTGAGTCCCATCACATTCACATATGATAACGTGTTCAATAATTCCCCAAATGATATACATCCCCTAAGTTCTTTGCCTTCTAATTTTTTTGCCACTTTGAAAAGGGGTGCTACAAATATTTTTGTACACATTTGTCATTTTCCTTTAAACTCTTTGGGGTGTAGCCCTAAAAGAAGTATAGCTGGGTCAATGCACATGCACAGTTTTCTAGCTCTTTGGCTACAGTTCCAAGTCATTCTCCAGAATAGTTGAACTAGTTCACAGCTAAACCAACAGTGTATTTGTGAAGCTCTTTTTCCACATCCCTTCCTCCAGCATTTGCCATTTTCCTTTTCTTTCATCTAAAGCAATCTGAATGTGGGGTGATACCTCTTAGTTGTTTTCATTTGCATTCTCAAATTATTTGTAATTAAGAGCATTTCTTCATATGACTACTGATAGCTTTGATTTGTTTCTCTGAAAATTGCCTGTTCATATCCTTTGATCATTTATCAATTGGGCAATGATACCTATTTTTCTATATGTGACTCAGTTTTCTCAGTTTTATTTGAGAAATAAGACCCTTTTAGGGAAACTTGCTGCAAAATCCCCAACCCCATCCCCAGCCTCCAGATTTCTGAATTTCTCCTCATTTTTGGCTGTACTGGTTTTAAGTAAAATATTTTTAATTCCATGTAATCAAAATTATTCATTTTATATTCCATGAACCTCTATATCTCTTATTTGGTCATGAAATCTTCTTCCTTCCAAAAATATGACAGGAATTTTTTCCTATGCTCCTTTAAATTGTCTATAGTGTCACCATTTATGAAATCATGTACCCATTTTGAGCTTTTCTTGGTATATGGTTTGAAATGTTGGTCCATGCTCAGTTTCTTCCCAGTTTTCCCAGAAATTTTTGTCAAATAGTGAATTCTTGCCCCAGTAGCTGGGCTTTGGGAGTCTATCAAATACTAGGATAGTGTGTTCATTTGCTTCTGTATATTGAATACCTAATCTGTTCCATTGATTATCTAATCTCCTTATCTAATAGTTTTGATAATTATTGCTTTGCAATGTAGTTTGAGATCTGATTGCTGTCACATTTTTTCTGTCACATTTTTTACTTTCATTGATTCCCCTAATAGCCTTGACCCTTTGTTCTTGCAAAAAAATTTCATTATTATTTTTTCTACCTCTCTAAAGTAATTCTTTGATAGTTTTACTTCTATATCACTGAATAATTAATTAATTTAATTTAGATAGTATCATCTTTTAAAATTATTTATTATTATACACTTAATAACCACCACCCCAACAAAAACATTTAACTTAACAAATGCATAAAAAGTTATGTGCAAAACCACAAACTCTACCTTGTTTGTAATTTATTTAGAGATATGTAAAATATATATGTAATTTGATATAACCATCCATTGTTTTTTATTTCCCTTTTAATTGATTTTTCTAGGGTATTTTTTCTCTTTATTTCATAATTGTTATTTTAAAATGTAATCATGATATATATAATTATTATTCTCTTTTATGTCTTCAGCTCCCTTATATATTTCCAATATTTGTCATATCTAATAATATAATCCCTTACATTCAAATATCACAATCTATTCAGCCATTTCTCTCATTCATTACATTTCTGTTATTTGCAGTTATTTTGTCATTAAAATTTTTCCATTAATACTTTCATACATATGCACCTTTTTACCCTCTAAATAGTGACCTTAGGGCCTAATCTTAGTATTATCTTTTTATTATATTAGTTGGGCCTATCCATGAACAGTGAATATTTTTCTAATTATTTTAATGTCTTTATTTGTGTGAAGAATGTTCTGTAATTGTGCTCATGTGGTACCTCTATATTTCATGGAAGGTAGACTCCCAAGTATTTTATAATATGCAATTATCCTAAATGAAATTTCTCTTTCTACCTTGTTGAGTTTTGTTAGTGATATATAGAAATACTACTGATTTGTATGTGGTTTAACTTATATCCTGAAATTTTACTAAAGTTGTTATTTCAATTAAAATTTTTAGTTTATTCTCTAGGGTTCCCCAAGTATGTCATTATATCCTTAGCAAAAAGTGATAGCTTTGTTTCCTCGTTTCCTATGCTTATTCCTTCAATTCCCCCTCCCCCCATTTTATTGCTATAGCTAGCATTTCCTGTATAATACTAAAAAGTAAGAGTTAATGAACATCTTTGCTTTATCCCTGATCTTACTGGAAAGGTTTCTAGTTTATTCTTATTACAGATAATGCTTGCTCTTGGTTTTATATAGTTACTACTCATTATTTTAAGGAAAGCTACATTTATTTCTATGCTTTCTAGTGTGTTTAATAGGAATGGATGAGGTATTTTGTCAAAAACGTTTTTTGCATCTATTTATATAATCAACTGGCTTCTGTTGTATTTTTCATTGGCATAATCAATTTGTTTATAGTTGTACTAATATTGAACAAGCCCTGTATTCTTGCTATATATCCAGCTTGGTTATCATCTTCATAGTATATTATTTTTACTGTAATCTCCTTGCTAATATTTTATTTAAAACTTTTGAATCCATATTCATTAGCAAAACCAGTTCTTAATTTAATTTTTTATCTTTACTCTCTCATTTAGGTATCAAAACCATACTTGTGACATAGGAAGAATGTGGTAGTATTATTTTACATATTCTTTTCAAATAGTTTATGTAATATTGGAATTAAAATTATTCTTTAAATGTTTTGTAGAATTCTCTTTGGCAGCTAGGTCATACAGTGGCTAGAGTACTGGCCCTGAAGTCAGTAGAATCTGGGTTCAAATAGGATATCAGACAGTTATTAGCTGTGTGATCCTGTATAAGTCACTTAACCTTATTTGCCTCAGTTTCCCTACCTGTAAAATGACCTCCCAAACGAAATAGCAAGACCATTCTAGTATCTTTGCCAAGAAAACCTCGAATAGGATTTCAATCATAGTATATGATTGAAACAATTCAATAACAACAATTTATTTATAAATCCATTGAGTCCTGGGGATTTTTTTTCATAGGGAGTTCTTGTTTGATTTGTTTAATTTCTTATTTCTTTTTCTGAGATAAATTTGCTTATGTATTCTATTTCTTCTGTTAATCTGGACAGTTTATATTTTTCTAAATACTTAGCCATTTCATTAAGATGGTCAGGAGTGCTCTTTCTTTCTTGAAATTACTTTTTATGACTTTGTATTTACTTTTTTTTTAAACCCTTACCTTCCATCTTGGAGTCAATACTGTGTATTGGTGCCAAGGCAGAAGAGCGGTAAGGGCTAGACAATGGGGGTCAAGTGACTTGCCCAGGGTCACACAGCTGGGAAGTGTCTGAGGCCAGATTTAAACCTAGGACCTCCAGGGTCTGGGCCTGGCTCTCAATCCACTGAGCTACCTAGCTGCCCCCTGTATTTACTTTTAATCTAGTGTCACTGTCCTATCTATAGGAGAATATAAAGTCCTGTCTGTAGTACCTTGTATTGAGTAGATATTTCACGCTTGTTTATTTAATTGGATTGGTTCTAATTCATAGGCAGCTGGACCTGGAGTCCAGAAGATCTGAATTCAAATCTGTCCCCAAATTCTTCCTAGCGATATGACTCTGAGCAAATCACAGATCTTTGTTTGCCTCAGTCTTCCCATCTGTAAAATGAGGCTAATGATAGCACCTACCTTGGGGAATTGTGAGAATGAAATGAAATAAATTTAATTTTGAAAAAATCTTTTAGCACAGTGCTTGGCACGTGGTGCTATATACTTATTTCCTCCTCTTTCCTCTTAAATCCAAGGCTCTTTCTCTTACTTCAGGCTACCTCTCATTGTAACTTCAAGTTATGAAATCATATATAGAAACTCAAATTACCTTGAATTCTAGGAGTATAGTTAAGGAACTAGCAAGATCTAAGAATACCAACAATGTTACCTTCTCCCTTGATCTCATGGATCTTGGAATCTGGATATTGGTTTGGATCTTGCCATTTATCACACTTTTAAGGAAGTATAAGCAGTTGTAAAACACCCTGGAAAGTGCTTTTTGTTGAGGAAAAGGCAAAAATCAGAAAGCCAGGCATGCAAATGCTCTCCCTAAGCCCCCAAACAGGAACACAGTGTTTACAGCACCAAGTGGAGGAAGGGGCCATGGTGCAAGCACTTGGGGAGAAGAGATGATGAAAAATAACTTTTGGCAGGAATGACCTCATGGTTTTGAACAACAACAACAAAAAAGGAGTATTTAAAGGGAAATAAAGCCAAAAGCAAAACATTTTAAAAACTCCTGTCCAACAGGAAATCATAATCAACTTTAAGAAATTCCAGTAGAGGACCCTCGGACAGTAGAAAAATTGGCACAAAGACATCAGCTTTTGTGGAGGAGGAGCTATGGGAACCTCTACCTAGTATGAGCAATAGTACATTGACTGTTTTAGCAATCCCTTTGACAGAACAGAAGGGCAGAGAGAACAGAATGATGGCTCAATCAGAGATGGGAAGGTGAATTTTTTAGAATGTCATATCAATGCCTTTGTGGCAGTCCCAAAGACAAGAAGCAGCACCCTGTAGTGGAAGGAGGACTGGAATCAGAATCACAGCTTGGTCTGAATCCTGGCTCTGCTACTTGCCAGCAATGTGACTGCAGGCAAATCACGGATCTTTGGTGAGGCTTGGTTTCCTCATCGGTGAACTGGAGACGAGAATCTTGAACCACCTAAATCATAGGGTTATACAGAATGTATGAAATGATAGGCAGACTTTGTAAATTGGAAAGCACCATGTTAAAAAGGAAAGTTATTGCTATTGTTGGAGATGCTCTTGATATGAAGACAGGAAATAGGAGTTAGAAGAACTGGGCTCAAGGTTATTAGTTGTGTGACTATTGACAAGCATCTTAACCTCTTCCAGCCTCAGATTTTTATCTGTTAAATGGTAACTAAGAATGAATGATAATACCTACTTCTCAGGCCTCTTGTAAGGATAGTGCTTTATCAACCAGAGAGGATTTGATAAATGTGAATATTTATTCCCACCATATGGTTTTATACCATTAACTAAAGAGCAAGAAGCCACCAGGTGGATCTCCAATTTCTGGTCAATATAAAACTCATGATGAGGCTTGGCACACAGTAAAGACCTTAATAAATGCTTGATTAGTTGATTGATGGATTGTCACAGACATCACATGTATCTGAAAGCTATTTTCCTTCTTTGGTACATGAAAGTTAATAATCTTTATACCAAGCTTACCAAGTTCTGTCATTAGATTCATTGGCATATGTTTTCCAGACAACCACTGAAGCTATTAGAGGTTTTTTTACTTTGAGGTGAACCCCAACTTCTTTCACAAGCTTTGCAAACTTTCCTAATAGAGAGAGCAAGTGAACAAAGTGGTGAGAGAAAGCATTGGAGCAAATAGGCTGTTAATCCCTGTTCTGATGGAGTGTCTTAATGGCAGTGGGGGGAAGAGGATGCCAAAGAATATGGTGCTTTCCACCCAGGTTCAAGGGATTATTTGTTACAATTTAGCCTATCAAGAAAGCACTGTAATCTCAAGAGTTTTGCAAATACCTGTCACTTTGCCAGCACAGAAAGAGCCAGACGCAAGGAAATTGGTTTTTAAAACATTGAAAATCTCCCTGAGGCTCAGATTTCATTTTCTCTTAAGAATGACTGAAAACCTGGATCAGTGGTGGGCCATAGATCAAGCAAGTAGATCATGGCAGAACAGCATGCCCTTACCAGAGTCTCCATGTGGATTTTTCTAGGCGATAAGTTGAAAGGCAGCTGGTATAGGGAAATAGAGCTGGCCTCTGAGTCAGCCTCTCATCTTAATTCCTGATTTTCATATTTATTCACTGTGTGACACTACGCCTGTCATGAGCCTCGATTTCCTCATCTGTATGTAAAGGAGAGAGGATTGGCCAATTAGTGCCCAGTTCTGGAAATGTGCCCAAAGGGCTCTGCCTTTTATTAACCATTATATAGATGATTTAGTGAACCTTTTACTGTATGATGCCATATAATAGATTTTCTGGCTCAAAATATGTCCAGGTATTCTATAACTGTTTCCTGGTGAAGAAGATTCTTTTGATTGGCTGCTGAGCCAAATGTCAATATGCATATGTAATCTATATAAAAGTTTCAGTAGAGGAAAATAAGCTCCTCTTCTTGCTGGCTGGGAGATGTGTAAAAGACTCTGAACCCAGGAGAGTAATAGGGAGTGTTGGGGAGAGATTGGTCAAGGAGGAGGTTGGACTAAATGACTTTGAAGTTCCCTTCCTGTTTTAAATCTATGATTTTGTGATCTCTGCACCACCAGGCTTGGTCTGTTATGGCCAGAGATCCATAAAAAAGCTTCTCTCAGACCTGGAAGTCGGATATCCCCAAAGACAAATCAGCAAGTATCTTGGTATCCTACGAAAATGACTAGTAAGAATTCACATGCCTATGATACATTTTTTGTTATGAAGAGCTCTGTATCCCTTCTCCCATTTGGTCCTCATAGCCACCCCTATGAGTGCAAGAACATTTATTATTAACCCCACTTTCCAGCTTTGCCTCCCATGACTGTTGTTTTTGTGGATGGCTGGAGCTTTGGAGGAGAGAATGCAGCTTCCTACAGGATGGCTTCCAAATGGGCTGCTGCAGACAGCTGGGGACAAGCTTTTGAAACCATTCTAGGCTCCCTATGCCTGCTGTGAAGGCTTCCCGGAGACAACTCAGGAACCGGGAGCTGTTTACTATTCTGTTGCAGTGGGTGTGCAGATGAAAGGATAGATGGGGTAGGGAGGGATAATTCCCCAAGCTCCCCTAAAATTTTTGATCTTTGGCCCCTGCTGTAAATTGATTCTGGGAATGCCTGTTGGATGTAAGAACTGTCTAAGACGGAGCTAAAGTTTCCCGTAATTTCAGTCTATGTGAACTTCTCGGCCATCCTATCCTACCATAGCAGTGGTCTTGTTCTTTCTCACCTGAAAATCTAAACCTTCAGAATTCAGGTCACTGATGTCTACATCATCTTATATTACCCACAGTTTCCAAAATCGATTTGGAAATAAGAAAACAAATAATCATAGGATCACAGAGAGACCTAGAAGAGACCTTAAAGGTCATCCACTCCAACTCTGTCATTTTACAGATGAAGAAATTGAGGGCCAGACTTGTTTAAGAACATATAGATGACTAGTAAACAGCACAATGGGGATTCAATCTCAGGTCTCTAGACTCTATACCCAACACTCTTCTCCCTGTCCACAGCTCCTCTAGGAATTATGATTGGGGATGTTGAGAAGACCATTATTTTTTAAGAAGAGCAATGTTTGTGTGGTCACATTTATGTAGTTGCTTCATTGTGAAAGCTTCATTCCCCTTCTCCTCTATAAAGTATGTTTCCTTTAGCCTAAATTATTCAGATTAGCCTTACCCTACATTTCAGGCTTTGTAAAGATGGCCAAGAAAGGTCAAGGAATTGTGGTATGAGAGAAAGAACATTGACCTGGGGATGAGGAGATCTTTATTCTGGCTCTGGCTTTGGCTCTGTCACTAGCCTGAAGTATGACACTAGATTTGGAGTCAGCAAACCTGGATTTAAATCCCAGCTGTACCACTAGTGACGGGTGTGACTTTGGGGCAAGCCACTTAACTTCTCAGTTTCCTTATCTGTAAAATAGAGAGAAGGAGGAGTTGGGCCAGTGGTCTCAAAGGTTCTTTTCAGGATTCCAGATGCAAAACCATGATCCTATGACCTTGGGCAAGTCATTTTTATTTCTCATTGTCTCTCTTTTCTGCATACATAACTAAGGGGGTCAGACTGTGGTCCTTTCTAGATTAGCAGCCCTGTTTTCTTAGTCAGCCATTTAGGGTACAGTATATTGAGAACCCCAGAGTTGGAAAGGATCTGATTATTTTCATGAAGTTGAACTCATTCCCCGAATGCCTTGCTTATGCCTTCTAGGTTTGTCCATCTTGTGGCCAATGGTTAACTTCCCTTTTTTTTGAGGGGGGGGGGCAAAGAATACTCCCATCTCCATACAGCATCTTTGTTATTTTGCCTTGGCCAGTTTAGACAGGCTGAGTATCCTTTGGGCTCAGAGTTACTCTCACTAGCATGGTGCCAGCTGCTTTGGACTTCAAATTAGTTAAGTGTTGTTACAGATTTTCTCTGTACCAAATGCAGACCAGACATAGCTCAAATCTAATGGTTAGTTATTCGAAGAGGAATGAAAATTTGTCTCTGGACAACATTTTCTAAGGCAAAGTCTATTGTAATTCTGCTTATGAGATTACTGTCTAGAAGATGTGATCAAAGGCAGAGTAAATTAATCAAGGGATAGAGGAGAAAGATGACAATTACTAAAAAGGAAAGGTACAAGGAATGTGAGTCACTCTTCCTCTGGACCACCACGAAAGAAGAAAATTAAGTTAGTCTTTGGCACAGAGTTAAATAAATACTACCTCAAAGGAATATAGAATTGTATTATATTATTAGGGCTGCTAGGTGTTGCATAAGATAGAATGCCAGACCTGGAGTCAGGAAGACCTGAGTTCAAATCCAAGATACCTGCAAGCTGTGTGACCCTGACCAAGTCACTAAACCCTGTGTGCCTCAATTTCCTCATCTGTAAAATGAGCTAGAGAAGGAAATGGCAAATCATTCTAATATCTTTGCCAAGAAAACTCCAAATGGGGTCATGGAGAGTAGAACACAACTGAACAAAAATAATTATGTTATTTTTTAATCACATGAATATAAAATATAAGAAATCCTGAATGAAACACAATCCAGCCAAATATCACACTCAAACAGAAATTCTTTTTTGTCTTTTGTAACTAACTCAGGATAGGAAGGGATAAAAACATGGCCTTCAAGGAGCTTAGGGATGAATAAGATACACATGCAAATAATTCTAATAGGATGCCAAGTAAGTGAGAAAGTGTACAAGAAATTTTAGGATAGAGAGGCAGCAACATATTCAACCAATTGCTCTAAATTTTTATTAGTCCCATAAAATAGGAACTTGGGTTCAGATTCATGATTTTGAAATACCCGATTTCCCCAGTTATCAGTTATTCAGATGGATTTCTTATATTCTATTATGAAGGAAACGTAGCACTTTGTTATACATAGTTTTATTCCCTGATTATTTCATCTGCCCACCTTGTCTCCCCAACTAGCCTGTAACATCCTTGAGAGGAGAGACTGATTCTCATACTTTGTATCAGCCACTGGGCCAAAATATACTCCTCAGCACATGGAAAGTATTCAATAATTGCTTGTCCATCACCCATAGTATGTAATAAATAGAGCTTGCTCACCAATTGCCTAAAGGCAGACTAATATGTCTTAGATTTTTAGTATGTTTGAAGTAAAATAAAACTGGCAGCTTAATCTTAAATTAAATGGTTAAATTAAATTAAGCAATCCATTCTTCCAGAAATCCTGTTAAATACAATTTTATTATATGAAATTTATTATGTATTTTATATATAATTCATTAATATAATTCTAAAAATAATTTATGATATATGTGTATAGATAAGGCAATCTCATTTTAATTTGGCAACTTCAAAAACTACCTTTGAAATTGTATAAGCATTACAATTTTCCCCACAACCTCTCTAGTTCTTGGCATCTTATATAAAAAAAGGGACTGTGTGTGTGTGTGTGTGTGTGTTTGTGTGTGTGTATGTGTGTGTGTGTGTGTAAAGACAGAGGTTTTTGGGGTGATTTAGGGTCAGTTTGTCAAAGAGGAAGGATAGAAGGTCCTGACAACCTCTGTTAGTTAGGAAGATTTCGGTCCTGTTTCTATGCCAAATCTGGACCAAAGGAACCAATTTTTTTTCTTTTCTTTTTTCTCTTTCTTTTTCTTTTCTTTTCTTTTCTTTTCTTTTCTTTTCTTTTCTTTTTTTTGTCAATAGCTCAGTAATGATGCTGTGGTGTGATTATTTAGTTTAGGTGCTAGTCATCAAGACCTAAAAGACTTTAACAAGTTTCTATATATTTTTCTTGTAAAACTTTTTAGTACCCTCAAAGGTGAGCATTAGAACTATTTAATTTGCCTTTTATAGTGCCTAGTAGAGTGGTATGTGCAGGTTAATAAATAAATGATTAAGAGAAAGTGATAGAATAATTATAGTACCTCATTGGTACCAAAAATTCTTTCTCTTTTGCTATGATATTCCCGGGTCAAAGTAAAATGCCTAACTACAAATGTCCTTTAAAAAAACAATGCCATCATTATTTTCCAAACATTATACCATCGGTAGGTCATAGCAGTGATTGTGGTTCCTTGATGTTTTGAAAGAATTAGAACATTCACTGAGATGAAAGCATTCTCCTTACCTCCATTGACTAGAATCCATGGCTTCATTTAAAATATAGCTCAGATCCCACTTTATGGGCTGGGCCTTTTGTGATCCTTCCCTGCTGCTCCCCCATCCCTGTCATTATTATTTTGTGTCTTGAAATGATTTTGTAATAATACCTTGTATATATTTAATATTTACTTACATGCCTATGTTTTAGGAATCTACTAGAATATAAGCTCCCTGAAGGCAAGAGCTGTTGTTTTGACTTTTGTAGTTTTCCTAACCTTGTACAGTGTCTCCCGCCAAGCAGGTGCTTAATGCTTCTTTGTCAAATTTAATCCAATAGGCCAGTATGGCTAACTTTTGACTCATCATTCATAAGTTTGTTCTCAGGCACATCCCACTGAGTACTAGGACTGTCAAACATACTTCCAAGCATAACTCCAACATCCTGACTCCAAATGGGTCCTTGCAGATGTTGACTTTAGGAATTCCTCCAACCAAGCCTCTGCTCTCTGTTGGCCCTTCGTTTCCAAATTCCTTCTGAAATGTGTGCAAGAATACCGTAGAAATTACTAAAGAGATTCCAGGATTATTACTTTCTTTTTTCATCCATGCAAGGCCATTGAGGGAACCAGTTTATTTTTGAAAGAATTAAAACCAGAACTGTAACTCAGTTTATATTACAGCAATCGCTCTTAATTTGAGAAAGTGGGCAAAGGTGAAACTTTTAAGAAATAGTCCTTTGCCGCCTTTATTATATCCCCTCTGGCTATAACCACACGGGGGTATTTGGGATGCTTGGATTCAGCTGAAATTCTTTCCATTCCTCCCCCCTCCTAGTTCCTATACTTTACATGTCCCATAAATATTTCTGGGTATGTATTAGTACAAACTTGATTACTTATAAGATCATCTAGAAGAGACCTCAGAGGCCATCTAGTCTAACCTTATTTTTTCAAATGGGGAAACAGGAGGCCTGAGAAGTTGAGTGATTTTTATAAGGTCATATAAGCAGCAAGTGTCAGGACTGGGATTTGAACCTGAGGATTCTACAGATCCAGTACTCTAATTTTTCAGAGCCATGGTTCTCAAAGCATAGTCTGGGCACCTGTGGGGGTCCACAAGATCAAAATTATTTTTATAATAAAACTAAGGTGTTTTCATTTTTAAAACAGTAACTTTTATTTTTATTTTTCTATTTATTGTTTTTTATTATTTATTTTAAAATATTTTAATAACAGATTTCTATATAAGTCTTCCAAAGTTATTATCCAAATTATATCCCTTCTTTCTTCCCTCCCCCAATTGGCAAACAATTCAGTCAGGGATACATGCAAAAACAGTAACTATTGATAGATATAATTCACACATATCTGGGGAGGGGGATCCTCAATAGTTTTTAAGAGTGTAAAAGTGTCTTGCAACCAAAAAGTTTGAGAACCACTATTCAAGAAGAAAGACATATGTACTGAACAAGTTAAGTTTTTGTTTTATACCAGGCCCTGTGTCATGAACCCAAAAGGCATTCAATAATTTTAGTTGATGGAGCATAGCGTGATGTAGTGGGCAGGGATGTTGGATTAGGCGTTAGAAGATTTAGGTTTTAGTCCAAGCCTAGTAACTTTGTGATATTGGCAAATTGTCTCTGTAATCCTGGCATCAGCTCTCTGAAAACCAGAGAAAAAAAGAAATCCCTGCTCTGCTTCTCTCATTAGGGATGTCATGAAGAGCAAATAAAATAACAGATGGATAAATGTGACGTAAAGAAAAGCTGTTACAATTAGTGTGACAATTATAATGGCATTTTAGACACAGCTTTTATAGATTTTCCCATCAATATTTAGGGTAACATGTTAGCTTATTTGTCCTTCATTTTTGAAAAGGACCAGTGACATCACAAGGTGATATCTTGATTTGTGAGTGAATTGGATTTAAGTGAGGCAGATTGGCACAAAGTTGTCAGACTCATTCTCTATTTGGAAATTTTCCCATCAATATCTAGGATAGTATAGTGCAGAGGCAAAAGAGACAGTGGGCAAGGATACAAGATTGCTTAGTGTGGTGTGAACCAGATTAAAACGTAATTAGAAACTGCTTAACAGAGTACATAGAAATACAATGTAACATAGATAATGTTTGTTTGTGGTTTTCTAGGTCAAAATATGCAGCAAGTGTGAGTTCTGGATCTTCACTAGTTATCTAGGTAATCTTGGGAAAGTCCTTTCTCTTCATTAAATCTCAGTTTTCTCAACTCAAGGGCATTAAATAACATCATTTCAAAGTTTCTTTCCAATTCTTAAAGGTATGATCTCTCTAGTCCCTTCCAGTTTTAACATTCTATGTTGTATGTTGTCCTTTTCTAACCTTTTTTGAATATTTTTGCATCCTATTGCTTCTTCTTTATCATCATCATCATCATCATCATCATCATCATCATCATCATTTATGAGACCATGGGCAAGTCATTTAAATTTTTGTCCAAAGTTTCCTCAACTGCTAAAAGAGAGGGTGAGATTACATGGCTTCTGAGGTCTTTTTTTTTTTTTTTCTAAATCATATTATGATCAGGGGTGTATGGAGTGCTCAGGGAGGGGTATTATCTCTGGTATGGAGGGCTTGTCGTGCCCTCCTAGGGCAGCTCTCCAGCCTCTGACCCTCACCCGACCCTCAGCTCTCACTTGTGGCTCCCAGTAGCTGCTAGCATGCGGCAGCGGCCACACCCCGGGCAACAGCTTTGACAGGCCGGCCAAACCTTGTGAGGGTAGCCACCGGGTTGTGGTGGACCCCTGGTGAACCAGGGCTTTGCTCACCCAGCATGTGAAGACTGCTTCGGCCAAACAGACGGAAGAAACCAATAAGAAGGTTCAACAGATGAGATGGCGATGCAGCAAAGCACTGTGGAGTGCTTAGGACGTGTTGGAGCACAAAAGACAACATGGCCATCCAATGCAGCTGAGGAAGTCTCCAGGTGTAACGACTTTTTGTGCCATTGGACCCAGGCTTCCAACGCCGAGAGAGTGGGACTGTCTCTGTGCATCAGCTTTTCCTCTTAAATCTCCTTCACGCACAAGTGTCTTTGTGCACAAAAACACACAAAGACAATAGTCATCCTCAGTTACCGAGAGACTACTACTATTATGATCATCACCACTGATAATATGACATAATTCTCCTAATATCAGTCACTTCTGCCAAGAAGAAGGGTTAGTCTTATTCATCTTTAAGGTTCCCTTCATCTCTAACATTTTATGACACACTAACTTCAAGAAGAACACAGCCTGGGTATAGAAAGCAGGATAGAGAAATAATGATGAGCATATACAAAGAATTTTACTTCTCTAAGTTGAAAATGAATGAATGTCACTTGACCCCCATTGTCCAGCCCTTACCACTCTTCTGCCTTAGAACCAATATACAGTACTGATTCCAAGATGCAAGGTAAGGTTTTTTAAAAAAAGAAAATGAATGAAGCTTAAAAAATAATATGGAAACTTAACAAAACTTCCACTGGTAATCAGCCCCCTAGTCTTGGTCCACTTATTTTAGAGACAATTTGGAATAGTGGATAGCATGCTTGCATGTGGTGTCAGGAAAATTTAGATTTAATTCCTACCTACTTCTGATCCTTTTTACTTGTGTGACCACTGGCAAGTCACTCAATATCTTTTGTACTTCCTTTTCTCAAAAAAAGAAAGGAAGGAAGAAAGAAAGAATGAATGAAACAAAAGGAAGGAAGGAAGGAAGGAAGGAAGGAAGGAAGGAAGAAAAAAGGAAGGAAGGAAGGAAGAAAAGGCAAAAAGCAGATAATTAGAGTTTCTTTCATAGAGTTGTTATGAGAGCCCACAGAGATAAATGAATATTAAATTAAATACATGAGTATTTAAAGTACTTAGCAATCTTTTAAGTCTTATGTGAATGAATATCTTTCATTATTATATATGGTCACTATCCAGGAGAAGTGATCGCAATAACACTTTGAACAATTTACTGTTGCCTTTGAAAGTGGATGAACATGGGGGCAGCTAAGTGGCTCCTTGGAAGAACTAGGCCTAGAGATGGGAAGTCCTGGGTTCAAACATGGCCTCAGACACTGGGAAAATCACTTAATACCCATTGCCCAGCCCTTCTTTACCTCTCTTCTTCTTTGGAACAAATACACAATATTAATTCTAAGATGAAAGTTAAGAGTTCATTTTTTTTTTATGGGGTGGAGGGACAGGTCAAGAACACGTCTAGGTGTAAACTATATTAACAAATACACCAGTTCAATGAAAAAGTCTGTTGCAACCATCTAAATTCTCTCTTCCTAAATGCTTCTCTTCTCCCTTTTCTTTGGTTTTCCTTTTCCTTTTTCCTTCTTTCTTCTTCCTTTTTTGTTCTCCCTCTCCTTTGTCCTCCTGCACCATCAGAAAGGTGATTTGCATTTCCCAATCCAATTTCAGGAGAGGACCATTTCCCCCCAAATGCTTTGCTATTGAATAATCAGGTTCCCCTTATTGGTAGGTTTCAAGCTCTATGTAGCAACCCTGAGGGATGATTAGCCATTAGTTATTAGATAAGGCATTACCACAGTCATTTGAATAATCAAAGTGAGGTATCACCACATATTTCTTTTCCTTTGAGGAAAAAGTTGGGAATACAAAACCTGTCAAGACATTTTCCTGTGTCTGATAGCTTTATCACAGCCTTGGCTTCAAAGGTTAAATGTTTTGGATTACAGAATGTACATTATATGGGGGGCTTACTATAAATCAACAAGGCAGGTATGTTAAACACAGAAAAATATCTACAGCTGTTCTCTTACTCATCCTGCTTGTTATTTAACTCAGCCTGTACCCAAAGGAACATTTTTAGTTGTACTGTCAACAGTTTCCAAACAGAGCAGAAACTACAACTGGCAAATGAGGAACCCAGCTGGCCCTGTGTTTAGGCTCCCACTGCATACACTTTAATCCTGACACCTGCAAGCTATTTAATCAGGATTTACAATTGAACATGAAGGATGAGGGGTCCAGAGGGTTGTGTTCTTAGTGTTTGGATTGCAAATGATGGAGAAAAACTTTGTTATCGGATGTTGTAGTTATTTGAAGTTTGGTGCCCTCTAACCCACGGGGGACCGAGAATCATTTATCACTCCACAGCAGCAACCCAGCATAGGGCTGGCGGTTTCCAGCGCCCAGGCTATTTTTGCTTTTCCTGTGATCCAGTGTAAACAAGGTTGGAATTTATGAACAATGAAAAACAATTTCCCAGTGGCCTATGTGGAAGGAGCAGATCTGAAGTGAGTGAAGGCTCAATCTGGATTTTGATATGGGCCAAAAAAGCAGAAACACATCATTTGCCTAAAAATCTGGCCATGCATTCAGGATGACAGGCTGCCCTGAAGGGGAAGGGAGATCATGGAAGCTGTGATCATTTCACAAATATTTATTGAGCCCCTACTGGGTTAGGGACTATGGGAGATAAGGAGAAGTCTAAGACTTGGACTCTCCCCCCAAGGAGCTTACAATCCATTTCATGAGAAAAAAGCAAACACATTATAGGATGAAAATGGAACTATTGATACATGACATTGTGATACTGACTCTAAATGTGTTGGATTTTCATAAAAGAAAATGGTGTGTGAACTGGTGTTGGCAAAGAAAACACCATCGAAGAAGATTGCATGAGATATGATGGCTCTGAAAATTGAATAATGTTATGTAAATTTTGGGTATTTTTATTGAATTAATACTGTACCTCTGGTTAGACTATTTTAGATAGAATCATCTTTCCAAAGGAAAGAATCAAGAGCAACTATGAAAGTAATAAAGAGGCAAATTTAAGCTTGTTTTCAGGGGGGGGGGATTTCTAAATGATTTTTGTTGTTTGGTATTTTCATTTTTGTCCAACTCATCATGGCCCTATTTGCAGTTTTCATGGCAAAAACACTCCACTAGTTTGGCATTTGTTTTCTTCATCAACTCATTTTGAAGATGAGGAAACTGAGGCCAATAGAGTTAATTTTTTTTTTTTTTTTTGCTGAGGGTCATACAGCTAGTAAATGTCTGGGGCTAGATTTTTATCCAGGGTTTCCTAACTCCAGGCCCTGTGTTCTACCCACTGTGCCCCTTAGCTGCCCTCTTAACGATTAGAATTGTCCCAAAATAGAATGGGTTGCTGCAATACATGGTGGGTTCCCCCAGATGAACAATTTTGAGCAAAAACTTTATGACACGGTGTTCAGAATGTTACAGTGTGGCTTCCTTTCAGGTGTGAATCAGACTCTTCTTGGGACTCTAGGGATGCTGCTGTTTTTTTGACTTTGCTGGGCTGTTGATTTTTATCTACTCAGACCTCCTTAAAATCAAGTCTACTATAGCAATGATGTCTTTAAAAAGGGGGATCCAGTTAAGCAAAAATAATACCCTCCCAAACCTGTTTGGGTCTAAGCACTACAAGTAAAATAATTGTTGAGTTTAATCTAAGTCACTTTGCCTTTTAAGGCTTTACTTTCTTTACCTGATAAAGTAAGGGGAATGTCTGACATATAGTAGGCACTTTAAAATATTTGATTGATGAAACTAAACGATTCCAGGGTTTCCCTTCTACAATACATCTTCTACATAGTTGTCAAAGTAATTTCCCTAAGCCATGTCATAATAACCTTCAGTGACTCCCTATTGCCTCTTGAATCAAATATAAACTCTTTTTGGCATCTAATGCCCTTCACAACCTGGTCCAGTCTACCTTTTTGGACTTGTTTTGAATTATTCGCTTTATACACTCTATGCTTCAACCAATTCCTGTTTCACTCACCACTCTTGTCTGTCCTGTTTCTGTGCCTTCAAATGTCTATTCCCCTTGTCTAGAAGGCACTCCCATCCCACCTCTTCAAAGAATCTCTAGTTTCCTTCAGAACTTAGTTCAAATACTTTCTTCCCCAGGAAGCTTTCCTGATTTCTGATTGGCACGGAATCAGGAACATCTCACTTCAAATCCAGCTTTAGACACTTACTAGTTATGTCATTTTGGGAAAGTCACTTACTCTCTGTTGGTCTCATTTTCTCAACCATAAAATGGGAATAATGATATCATCTACTTCCCAAGTTATTGGGAATATCAAATGAGAAAGTATTTGTAAAGCGCTTAGCACAGTTCCTGGCTCATAGTAGGTGCTATATAAACACTAACTCCTACTGTTATTATTACTGATCTCCCAAACTGCTATTGCCTATCTGCCAAATTTTATCTATTTTGCTTATAGTTAATCAGGTCCATATTGTTTTCCTATACAAGATTGCAAACTCCTGGAGGGAAGCTACTTTCTCATTTGTAACCTCAATACCTTCCACAAAGATTGTCATATCATAGACAAATGTTTATTGAATGAGACATGTTTATAGAGAGTCAAATCTTGGCTATTCAGACAAATAGAAGAGGTTGGAGAGTTAGAAATAAAAAATATGTTGAAGCCTATATCTCTTGTTCTCCATTCTGTGGCAAATTATATATTTTATCCTTAGTTTCCTCATCTGTAAAGTGAAGGATTTCAACTAAATCATCTTTTAGATTTGATTCATTTATAAATTATAGTTCTGCAATCCAAAAAATAATCCAAAAATAATTTCTATTTCACTGTGTAATAGTGAAATATTATAACATATTAATAACAATAAATACATAGGCAGAGACACATAGGTAAACACATAAATTTATCCACTCCTCTATTTTTTTCATTCTGGGTATGTTCATAATCCCAATGTGGGCCATTATCGACAGCTCCCTAAAGTCCTTTTTCAGTTCTAAATCTTTGGATTTTTCCACCTAGTTGGGCTATAGAAAAGAGGAAGCATTTGCATATCACCAGAATTAATCATCAAAACCAAGAATATTTCTTTTCTAACTATCTTTCACTACTCTCCCTTGAAAGTTATAATCCTGTAATGGAATACTATTGTGCTAAAAGGAATAATAAACTGGAGGAATTCCATGTGAACTGGAATGACCTCCAGGAATTGATGCAGGGTGAAAGGAGCAGAACAAGGAGAACCTTATACATAGAGATGGATACACTGTGGCACAATAAAATGTAATGGACTTCTCTACTAGCAGCAATGCAATGATCCAGGATAATTCTGAGGGACTTATGAGAAAGAACACTATCCATATCCAGAGGAAAAAATGGGAGTAGAAACACAGAAGAAAAACATCTGTTTGATCACATGGTTTGATGGGGATATGATGGGGGATGTAAAATCTAAACAATCACCCTTGTGCAAATATTTATAATATGGAAATAGGTCTTGATCAATGACATATGTACCCAGTGATGACGCAGTAGAATTGCTCATTGACTATGGGAGGAGGATGGAAGGAGGGAAGGGAAAGAATATGAATCATGTAACCATGGAAAAATATTCTAAATTAATTAAACAAATAAACAACAACAACAAAAAAGAAAGTTATGACCCTGGAAGGATGGAGACATAGATGGAGGGTATTTTAGTTATTCTTATCCAATATCTAGAAGAAGCCAGAGAGATTTGGGGATAGTATTATCACTGGCCATTTATAGGGTTGGCTTAATAAATTTTGTCTTTTTTTGATGGTCAAATTCCAATTCTATTTCTAAATTCCAAATTTATTTCTAAAGACTAGTTTCATGGGAAGAACATTAAACAACTTCATTGTAGACAATTAACAAACTGTTGAATTGAATCAGTTGCTTTGCCTCTTTGGGACTCACTTATCTAAAAAATGATATTAGACTAGATGATTCTTGGGCCACCTTTCATTTAAAAAAATATGATTTTATGATTCTATTCTTTTGATACTTAACTTCTGGGCTTCATTTTGGTAGTCAGAACTCAAGTTTGGAAGAGACCTGTTAGTCATATTCTAACTCTTCATGACTACATTTGGGATTGTTTTGGCAAAGACACTGGAGTAGTTTGTTATTTCTTTCTCTGGCTCATTTTACATATGAGGTATTGAGGCAAATAGGGTTAAGTGACTTGCCCAGGGTCACATAGCTAGTCTAAAGCCAGATTTGAATTCCCAAAGATGAGTCTTCCTGACTATCCACTGCATCACTTAGCCAAATATATTATTCAAATAAATAAATAAAGTAAATTTTAAGATGTCTAAGAATCCTCTAAGAATTTACTCTAGGGCTCCTGGATTTACTCATTCTGCCTACCCATTAATTTGAGGGTTAACTTTGAATCAGATCTCAGTTTCTGTCAAAAGCCAACTAGATGCAAAACAGGATATTTCAACTCTTCCCAGAAGATTAGAGGGGTGTAAAGACCTAGAAAGATAAAGGACATTGGAAATTGCATCTGCTGATCAACAAGTAACAATTTAGTTAGATCACAGAAAGGAATGTGGAAGCAGGGCCTGCTTGATAAGCTGTGAGGGAACATGAGCATAGAACATAAGATATCAAGGCAGATGGGAAAAATCTGAGCTAAGAGGCCACTAATAGCTTTAGTTGCTTATCAAGGACAACCCCAGAAATTTTTGCAAGCTTCTCCTGTTAGTTGTGATTTTCCCTAAACCTATGCCACATTTTAACTAAATATTGAATTTTTATACATGCGAGAAAGGAGTTGAAGCTAAATAAAAATCACAGATTATTCTGGAAAATGGGATAATTAAAACAAATAAAAAATAAAAGGGATCTCTGCCATTGGCAACCCATATGACGTTGGTCAAGTTAGATGATATTGTGGTATATATAAGACCTTTATGTGTGCCATTGAGAAAATATACTTAGATGTCTGAGACAAAAGATGTGGACATTTTAGTCACTTTTATCACAAAGTAAAACTTCCTTTCTACAATAGTTAGAACAATTCATAATTCCACCAACAATGTGTCAACATAACTATCTTTTGGCAACTGGTCCATAAGTGGCAATTTCTGTCTTTTATTAACTTTGCCACTTTTCTGAATTGTAGGTGACACTTCAGAACTCTTAATTTGCATTTCACTTTTATTAGTGATTTTAGGATAACTATCATATGGTTGTTGCTAATTTGCAATTCTTGTTTTGAGAATTGTTTGATTAGATGGTTTTTAATTCATCTTAAAGATGATATAATACCAAAATGAAGAAAAAAATCACAAAACTTGTTGCTGCTTAAAAAAGGACAATTAATAAAACATCAGACTCAATCTATTTCTACAAATAATTTGTACATAATTTTTGAGAATAATTTACATATGTATTATAGGAATCCTTAATGATCATATGAGACCTAGCAGACTGGCTAATATAGCAGCAAAGGAAAGTGATAAATGTTGGAGGGAATGTGGCAAAATTGGCACACTAATACACTGCTGATGCAGTTGTGAATTGGTCCAACCATTCTGGAGGGCAATTTGGAACTTTGCACAAAGGGCTTTAAAAGAATGCCTGCCCTTTGACCCAATCATACCACTGTTGGGTTTGTAACCCCAAAGAGATAATAAGGAAAAAGACTTGTACAAAAATATTTATAACTGCACTCTTTGTGGTGGCAAACAATTGAAAAATGAGGGGGTGTCCATTGACTAGGGAAAGGCTGAATAAATTTTGGTATCTGATGGTGATGGAATATTATTGTGCTGAAAGGAATAATGAACTGGAGTAATTCCATGTGAACTGGAAAGACCTCCAGGAATTAATGCAGAGTGAAAGGAGCAGAACCAGGAGAACATTGTAAATAGAGACTGATACAGTATGGCACAATTGAATGTAATGGACTTTTTTATTAGCAGCAGTGCAGTGACACAGGACAACCCAGAAGAACTTATGAGAAAGAACACCATCCACATCCAGAGAAAGAACTGTGGGAGCAGAAATGAAGAAGAAAAACATATGATCCATCACATAATTTGATATGGATATAATTAGTGAGATATCTCTGTATTGCAAATATTAATAACATGAAAATAGGTTTTGAACAATGAAACATGTATAACCCAGTGGAACTGTTTGTCAGCTCCAGAAGGGGGGAGGGAAGGGAGTGGGGAGCCATGAATCATGTAACCATGGAAAAATATTCTAAAGAAAAAAAGAAAAAAATGATGGTATGAGAAAGTCTAGTTTTTTTTACAAATATAATGCTAAAGTGGTTCTCAAACTTGTTATCTAAGAACTACATTAACCTCTTAAAATGATAAAGAATATCCAGAAAAAGAACTGATAAATAAAAACAAGCCAGACATAGTTTATATAATATATATGTATATATACATATAGTTGTTTTTTTTTTTTTGTCAAATTATACCTTCTGTATGTTAAGAGGATGGAAAGGGAGAGAGATCTGTGAACTTTAATATAAAAACATGTAAAAAAATCTTTGTTTATATGGGTTTTATTTATCAATATTTAACATAGTAGAAACTAAACATTTTGATATCATTTTGAAAATAGTTTTGATCTCATGGATTCCCTCAAAGAGTCTTGAGGAATTCTTGGTGTCCTTAAACTACAATTTGAAAATGACTGCTATAGTGAATTGAGTACTGACTGGCCTTAGGGTAAAGACAGAAATTTCATGCCCTATGATGTATGGTTTAGTTCTGTAATCCTTCGTCATAGAGTAGTTAATAGAATTCTGAACCTAAAGTCAAGAATATTCTCTCTTTTTTGAGCCCACCTACTTGCTTTTCTTGCCTTCCTTCATGTATCAATTAAAGTTCCATGTTCTGCAAGAAGCCTTTACCAGTTCTCCTTAACCTTATTTTTTACCCTCTGAAATTATCTCCTTTTCATTCTGTATATTTCTTTTATATAATTGTCTTTATGTTGTCTACACCATTAGAATGGAAGCCTCTTGTGAGCAGGGACTATTTTTAGCTTTTCTTTGTATCTTTTGTCATTAATATAGCACCTGGAACACAGTAGACAAATAATAAAATGCTTGTTGACTTGGAGGAAGACCTTAGTTCTAATCCCACTTCTAACTCTAACTGTTTATATGACCAAGGACAAATCACTTGAACTCAGCCTCAATTTCCTCATCTATAAAATTGGAAGAATAATAACCAATTCTAATCATACAATGTTTTCATGGGACTCAAATATTATATACAAAATACTTTGTGAACTTTAAAGAGATATTTACATGTCAATTATTCTAATTGTTCTTATTCTTTTTGTCTTATGTCGATGCCATTTATATTGAAGCAGTTCTTGGACAAGTCCCTATTCTACTTTTATGTTTGATGTTCATCAAACTGTTACACAAGTAGAAAAAAATACATATATGTGCAAATATATATATATATATATATGGAAATCAAATTAAGATTTTGTTATGTAAGTTCATGGGGAAGCTAGGTGGTTCAGTGGATAGAGTGTTGGGTCAGGAGTTAGGAAAACCCATCTTCCTGAGTCCAAATCTGACTTCAGACACTTACTAGTTGTGTGAACCTGGGCAAACACTTAACTCTGTTTTTGTCATCTATAAAATAAGCTGGAGAAGAAAAAGACAAACAACTCCAGTGTCTTAGGCAAGAAAACCGCAAATGGCATCACAAAGAATCAGATATAACTTAAATGACTGAACAACAACATGTAAGTTCATCTCCTGTAGACTCACTGAAAGTATCTTTGGAACAACAAATCCATTAGCTGTCTAGATGATGAAATGTGATCTACTTTATCTTTTTCCTACCTGGTTTTGATTTCTTTTGCTAGACCTCCACTGGGATGCACATTCCACATATTCTTCACGGTGACATCTATTAAAATATTGTTCTCAAATTTAATAAATGATAATTATTATTTCATTATTTTCATCTTTTTTTAAAAAAAGAGATTCAGCTAGAAATGGTCCTGGGGCATATTGCCTCACTAAATCACTTTAAAATTTAATGTTCTAGAGATTAATTGCACAGGTGGATAAAGATAAGAGCTTTTAATATTTATAGAAAAGTATGTGGATGAAAGTTCCTCCTCTGAATGTCCTAAGCACATCCTGGGTCTTGTCATGCACCTTGGCATTGCAGCTTTTGGAGTTCTGGGCTATTCAACTGTAAGGGTAAATTTAGGGTTGAGACTAATATATAAATTTAATTGGTCACCAGGGATTAATTCAAATCCCAAAATTACTCAAGTCAGTTTGGAAATTTTATGGTGGTTTAATTAATATAGAGGGAAGGAATTAAGAAGAAAAGAGAGGGAAAAGGGTATAGGATTTCTCCAGACTAGCCTGAGCCAAGGGGAGTTCAGAGACATTCCAGCCACAAGGCCTCCTCTGAGATGAGAATGGCATTTTTAGGAGGTAAAGGAAAAAAAATCAGCCCAAACTCTGAGAGAGCTCAGTGAAGATGCCTCACCTGAACTAGGTTACTAAGCTTCTCCCAATATTGTATCAAGGACACTCACCACCAAACCTGGACAATAGCTACAGCCACTGGACAATAGCTACAACCATGCCAAAATGCCAAGATGCTCAGTACACTGCCACCAGCCACCTCTCCACCACAAGAGCCAGAGCCACCTCCCCACGAAAAGAGCCCAGAGAGAGGAAGTGATGTGAAATATATATACTGTTTTTACATCACTTCCTACATCTCACATGTACCAATGGTAGCTTAAGCTTAACTAAGGACAGCCCAGGAGGTCTGTCAGTTGTTTCTGATTTGTCATTTGCTAGCACATGTCTTTCATAGGCCGTCCTTCTCAACACTTAATCCTTAAGTAGGGGTGTAGACATTCCTGTTTTGTTAGACTAAGCAGGGTGGAGTAAATCTAAAATTCACACTATTCACCTTGAACCCGAACTTACTTTCATTCATTGGCTTCAATAATTACAATGTGAGCTCTTCAAGAGCAAAGACTGTCTTGTATTTTCTTTTTGTATCCCTAGAGTTTAATCCAGTGCTTGATAGATGGTAGATGCTTAATAAATGATCATTCATTTGTTCATGCCTTGAAAGAGTCCCCAATATAAATTTTATATCAGTCAGGACAATAAAGATGATTCACATATACATACAGACACATACCTTATTTATGTTCTTGTAGGTTCTTGATTTAGTCTGCTAAGTCTTTATATTTTGATAGCTTTTCATTCACCATAGCTTAGAGTTCATGAATAGTTGGTCTGGTAACATCTATTGAACCTCTGAAAACATCATTCTTAATTTTTTATGGATCAATATTATATGCTGATGATTATGGGCAAAAAATTAGACTGTGATATTGTTTCAGACTTAAACATTTATTGATCAAATCCTCTGGGATATTTTGAGGTCTGCATTTTTAGTACAGGGATTTTTCATTGGCCAGTTCATGATAACTGGCAAGATTCCAATGTGTTATTTTAGCTATGAGGTTCTGACTTGCTAGGTATTCAGTAGGTACTATTGTAGCCTGCCTTAATGTGTTACACATTTACTATGATTTCATTTCTGAAGAGCTGTGCTTTTTAATGATAACACTTAAAATTTCTAGTGACAATGAAATAACTGATCTTGATTACCACCACAAACCTTTTCAATTCCACAAACAAATATCCACTTGCTATCAAAAATTTCTGTAGATTTTGAACCTTTTTTTATCATGTACTCTAAAAAGGGCAACCAACCCCTTTTCCTTTTTGGTAATGATGTATTAAACTTTCTATAGCTGCACTACATTAAGTCTTTGTAATTCTCCAATTAGTGAGCAAAAGAAGTATATAATTACACATGGACTACAATTATTTTTGTATTATTTTTCTTAGTGGTTCTTGTAGTAATCATTTCTTCATTCTTTTTATTGTTCATGGATTCAAATAGTTATGACAATAAAGAAAATATATTTCTAAAAAGGATTGATATTGCATAGGTATTACTTGCTTAAATATGTTCTTCCAATTCATCTTTTGTTTCAGGATGTCATTAAGTCTCTTAAAGCATTCAGTCACAGCTCGTTTCCCACTTTAAACCAAAGTAATTGTTTGGCTCATCCATTGATTCAGCATGAGCTCTGGATTAAAGCTTAAAGACTTCATTCTCTATCTTTCCTTCATGAATGTTAAGAATTTATACTTAAGGAGCTATTTAATATGTTGTTGGGTTTTTTTTTTTGGTAGAGCTGTATGGTTTGATGCCTTCTACCTATATCAATTGATAAATATTTCAGTTTGATGTTCTTTTGACTTTGGAAGTCACAGAGTTCTATTTAGGAGAAGTGAGAATTGATTTAAGAGTAGGTAGAGGGGACATCTGGGGTGGTCAGTGGATTCAGAACCAGACCCAGAGACAGGAAGTCCTGGGTTCAAATCTGAACTCAAATAGTTCTCAGCTATGTGACCCTGGGCAAGCCACTTGACTTCCATTGCCTAGCCCTTACCACTCTTCTGCCTTGGAGCCAATACACAATATTGACTATAAGATGAAAGGTAAGGGTTTTTTAAAAAAAGACTATATAGAATCAGTATGAGCTTAAATTGTTTTTCTGGGGGAAAAAGCTACATTTCATATTTTTCTTTGTTTAATTGTTTTTGATACTGTTGGTAGAATATTTTAATGACTGGACATCAAATATTCAATCATTTTCATTCTATTCAGTTCTATTTTATATATTTGTAATATATGAATTAGCCATAAGTTTGAATCAAAGATTTGGTGAAATCAACAAAGGTGGAGCAAAAGTTATAACAATGTCAGACAATTTATCAATAATTACTGAATTCAAGAGTAGCTCTTTGCCTGTCTGGGACATTTGGCACATCTATTTTCTTCTCCAGTCAATATAATGTTTTCTCACAGTTTTTACAGTCTTTCTTTGTTAGCAATTCACATAGAACAAGAACACTCAATTGGCTTATATTTGGAAGGAATGCTGGTGCTCTACCTATATGTGATACTTTCTGTTAAGAATGGATACCCGACTTGTATCTCAGTGAAATCTGGCTACATTGTTTTGCTAGTAATTTGTATGCTATTGTGAAGCTGCTGAGTCCAAAATTATTAATTTTATCTATCTCTGGCACTTTTCCTTTTGCCCAGAAACTAGAGTTTTGGTTATCTCCTTTGGAATAACTATTCTGCTATTCATTTATATTAATGGTTCACCAACTTTCTGTATCTTGTTTGAAACAATGTTATATTGGATCAAATATTTTGTTTGATTTCTTGTGACCATAGAGATGACCAGAAATTTTATTCATCCTCCTTCTTTGGCAGTTTCCTCTTTCCTCTGATTTGCATTCTTTTTTTTTTTTTAAGGATTCTGTAGTAATGTTTTTAGTGAAGTTGAATTGTTGATTTTTTTCTCGGCATGGCTTTGACTACTTATAACTCCTTGACCATTTGCTTTAATTTTCAATTGTTGGTTAAGGAATCTACTATTTCTGACATGCTTTAATTTCAATATTCTTTGACACATACACTTTTTGTTGACTTCCATTAGGCCAAATAGTATCCAGGCTGTCTACCATCTACAGCAGCCTTGGCAAACCTTTTTGAAGTTTGAGTGCCCAGAGGGCAAATTCATGCTGTCTTTGAGCCCCTTCATTAACTGAGAAAGCTGAGGGAGGACGTGCTTGTTTTGGGTGGCTGGACAGAGGGATGGGACATGCAAAAAATGTCTTAAGGTGCTGGGAAGAGGGGGAACAGAGCAGTTCACCGAGTGTCGACTTTAGCATTGAGATATTGACCTAGTCTTTCAATGCTTTTCCAAAGATCTTCAATAACTCAAGTTGCTCCTGCTATTTTAGTTTTGATAGTTTCACCTTTTATACTATGTTTTTTAATCATGTGAATAGTTCCCATATATATACATATATATATATAATTTTTGTATGAATACATACAAATACATACATATTAGGAATTGACATTTTTTATAAAATTGTGACAAATTTGTGAGAAAAGACGCATATCCATGGACATTATAACAGATATAGGCAGTTTTGAATTACTCTGCTTTGGTATAATTGGTAACCTAGTCGGAATCTTGCCATGGAAATAAAAAGAGGCTTTTTGGAATTCCATTTCCTTTTTTTTAAGTTACAAATTTTTATTTTTTCCGAATTACATGTCAATATAATTTTCAAATATTTGTTTTCTGATATTTTGCAATTTGTGTTTTTTCTCTCCTTCCCACTGCACTCCTCTCTCCAAAAAAAGGCAGGTTATATTATATAGGTTGTATATATATTATTATATAATACACATTTCCACGTTCATCTTGTTGTGAAAGAATATATATATTGCTTTCACTAGAAAAAATGTTTCATGAAGGGAATAAAGAATGGTATGTTTAAGTTTACATTTGGACTCCATCTATTTCTTCTACGGTGGTAGATATCTTTTGTCATGAGTCTTTTGGAGTTGGCCTGTATCATTGCCTTGTTGATCATACTTAATTCATTCACAGTTGATCATCATACATTATTATTGGTGCTCTGTACAACATTCTCCTTGTTCTGCTTATTTCACTTTATATCACTTCATATAAGACTTTCCAGGATTTGGGGGATCATTTTATTTGTCATTTCTCATGGCACTATAATATTTCAGCACAAGCATATACACAACTTGTTCAGCCTTTCCCCAATTGATAGATATCACTTCAGTTTTCAGTTCTTCACTGCCACCAAAAGAGCTTTTATACATATTTTTGTACAAGTAGGTCTTTCTCTTCCATATCTTTAATATATTTGTGATAAGTAGCAGTATTGTTAGGTAAACGAGTATGCACAGTTTTATGGTCCTTTGGGCATGGTTCCAGATTGCTCTCCAGGATGGCTGTATCAGTTCACAGCTTCACCAGCAAGGTATTATTGCCTTGATTTTTGTCCATACCCTCCAACATTCAGCATTTTCCTTTTTTATTATATTAACCAGTCTGGTGGGTATGAGGTGATACCTGAGACTTGTTTTTATCTGTATTTCTCTAGTCAATAGTGATTTGGAATATCTTTGTCATATAACTAAAGATAGTTTTATTTTCTTCATCTGAGAATTGCTTGAGCATATCCTCTGATCATTTGTCAGTTAGGAAATGATTTCCATTCTTATATATTTTATTGAGTTCTCTATATATTTGGAAAATTAAATTTTTGTTAATTAAGCATTGCTCTAAAAAAATTTCCCATTGTTTGCATTTTAATCTTGGTTGCATTGCTTTTGTTTGTACAGGAACTTTTAAATTTATTGTAGTCAAAATTATCTATTTTTCATCTCATAATGTTCTTTATGGCTTGTTTTGACCTAAATTCTTCTTATCCATAAGTTTGACTATAAACTATTTTGTGCTCCATTAATTTATGTTATCACCTTTTATTTCTAAATCATGTATCCATTTAGACTTTACCTTGGCATATGGCAGAAGGTGTTGGTCTACACCTAATTTTTGCCATACTCTGCCAGTTTTCCCATCAGTTTTTGTCAAATAGCGAGTTTTTCTTCCAAAAGCTTGGATCTTTGGATTTATCAAAGGTTACTATGTTCATTTACCATTGCATGTTGAGCATGGCCATCTTCTTTTCATAATATTTTGAATTATAGGTGATATTTTTATCATTCATTTAATTCTTAAATATAATTTCTGGGGATTACATTAAATAAAAATTTTCAATGACCCCAACATCTTCAATTTTTTCCACTTCAGACTTAAATAATAAGAAAATCATTTATTGTTCATGAGTAGATTAAGTCAGCATAATAAAAATGACAATTTCATTTAAATTAATGTGCCTATTCAGTTGTTCGCCAATCAAAATCCCAAGAGAATATTTCATAGGTCTAGCCCATTTGGGGTTTTCTTGCAAATATATTGGAGTGGTTCACGCTTTTCTTCTCCAGAAAACTTTACAAAGAAGCTGAGGAAAACAGGGCTAATTGATTTGCCCAAGGTCACACAGCCAGTAAGTATCTGAGACCAGGTGTGAATTCATATCTTCCTGGCTAATGTGAAAATTTGTTTTGCCAGATTATGCAATTGAATATTAAGGATTCTATTTGAGGGAAAAGGAGCATTTATTTTTTTAATTGCGTGCAGCATAAATTGGATAGAAATTAATTTTTTAGAATGCTAGTTAATTGAAAAAATAAAAGTAATAAATTTAGAACAAAGTAAACATGATTCCCCTTTGAAGTAAAAAAAAACCCCAAACACTTTTTCCATCTTCATATTTCAGACGTACTTTAATTTCTTATCTTAATTTGTTTAGTCCAGGCTTAGAGATAAAACTATTTTTATGATTGTGCTCTACTGGTCATGACTGGGAGCTGAGGGTATCATTTACCAAAAAAAGTAGAAAGCTTTTGTCTATAAATGGTGAGATTTGTTTCCAATTTTGTTATGACATGGTATTGGTGGATAATGGTGGATAATTAGTCCATTTCATGCTCAGTCATGGACTGCCCATTTTGGTGGTCAGTGCTCTCTTTCCTGAATTATTTCCAATCAGTGGGGTATTAGTATTTTTTACTTGTTCTAATAGATCTTTTCATCTTATGGTAGCAGGACACGAAATACCACTTGTTCCACTTTTCTTTGGGTCAAATTGCCTATCATAATGGGTTCAAATAGGGCCAGCCAGCAATCTTGCTGCTCCATCTATTTCTTTTATTCATAGAAAAAGTTTTTTTAATTTAAAATTTTTATTTTCAGGTCCATATTATCTACCTCCCTCCATATTTCCTCCACTCATTGATAATACAGGAAATATGATACCCATTAATACGATAACCATTCAAGGTCATGCAAAACATGTTTCCACATTAACCATGTTTGAGGCAGGAAAAGCAAGAAAAATAAAGAAAGTAGAAAAAATGTTTCATTCTGCCTAAGAGTTCATCAGTTATCTGTTGGGACAGACAGTAGTTTTCATCATGAGTTATTTGGATCATTGCATTGATCCAAAGAGCTAGGTCTTTCACAGTTTAACTTTATAATATTGCTATTACTATCTACAATGTTCTCCTAGATTTACTTACCTTACTTTGAATCAGCTCATATGTCTTCCCAAGTTTTTCTGAAACTATCTATTCTTCATCATTTCTTATAGCAGAAGAGTATTACATCACAATCACATACAATGACTTGTTAAGCCACCCCTCAATTGAAAAACATACCTTTAGTTTCTAATTCTTTGCCATCACAAAACGAGCTGCTATGAATATTTGTGTGTGTATTGTTAAATTTATTTGTGGTTGGACTCTGAAATATATTATTATAGGTGGTTGGTCACCAGGGATTTAATTTCTAAATCCCAAAAATGAATTACTAAAGTAAATAAAATTTATGGTAGTTTATTTGCAATATTTACAATAGAAGGAAGATATTAAGGAGAGAGAGAGAGAGAGAGAGAGAGAGAGAGAGAGAGAGAGAGAGAGAGAGAGAGAGAGAGAGAGAGAGAGAGAGAGAGAGAGAGAGAGAGAGAGAGAGAGAGAGAGAGAGAGAGAGAGAGAGAGAGAGAGAGAGAGAACGAACTCTGGCTTCTTCTGATACCAGTTAGAATCTCTAAGGCCCAGTCAGGGGAAGAGAGTCTCAAGAAGAGGGGCCTTATCTAGAGGCTTAATGCCTCCAGAAAGGTGGGGTCACTAAGTCAGTTAGAATTTCCAAGTCCCAGCCAGGGGAAGAGAAAAGCAAGACCACTAAGGTAGCCTTTCGCTCACCAACGGTGACAGTCTAAAAAAGAAGTCTGGATGTTGATCTTCCAGTTGCTCCTCAGTCTTTCACTCCAAACTCCAGTGACTGACTGTCCTCTTCAGTCTTTTTCTCCTCTATTTAAAGACATTTTTCTCTTGTGCCACCTCCTCTAAATTTTCACATTTACCAATCACAGCAGATACTTTTCTCCAGGACTGTACATTCTTTAGTTCTCACCTTCTTTGTTTAGATTTTTATCTTTTTGGGTTACTTAAATCCTCTTTTGTTAAGTTCACTTTTTGTAGTTACTTAACACCTTTTTGTGGTTAATTCACCTTTTGTAGTTGCTCAACACCTTTTTGTAGTTAAAATCTAAAAATAGATTGTAGCTTATAATGCTAGCTTCATTATAAAGGAACAGCTAAGTGCCTTCATTGTTACAATCAGGAGATAGCTAAATCCAATCTTCACAGTATCTATATCTAAATATCTATATATTCCTTCTCCTTTAGTCTCTTTGGGGTAGAGACCTAGTAGTAATATTGCTGAGTCAAAGGGCATTCAATTTTATAGCCTTTTGGGCATAGTCCTAAATTGTTCTCTGTAATGGTTGGGCTAGTTCCTGGCTCCATTAGAGTGCATTAGTGAACCTATTTTCCCACATATTTGTCATTTTCCTTTTCTATCATGTTAGCCAACCCAAATGGTATGAGGTGATGCCTCACTGTTGTTTTATTTTGCATTTCCCTATTTATTAGTAATTTAAAGCATTTTTTTTCTGATAGTAGATAGCTTTGTTTCTTTCTCTGAAGACTGCCTATTCATATACTCTGACCATTTATCAATTGGGGAATGACTCCTCAATAAATACTTATTAAGCATTTACTATGCTGTGATAGAGCACTGGACTTGGAGGCTGGGAGATGAATTCAAATTCTGTAACAGACACTTATTAATTATCTAATTCTAGACAAGCGTTTTAACTTCTCTTAGACCCAGTTTCATTATCTGTAAAGTTGGGACAGTAAAAGGATTGTTTGCAAGGATTGAATGAATTAATACATGTAAAGAACTTTGCAAACCTTAAAGCACTATTTAAGTGTCAATTCTTATTCTTTTTCCTGTTTTCCAAATTCTGATTTTATCACCCTACTATCAACTTCCACCCCACTATCTGTCCTTGATGCTTAGATATTCATAGCTTTGTCCATACCAGACATCAACATATCTGCTTACAAAATCTCACTTGTGACAAAATAATACTCATTTGAATGTTATGCAAATACAAATATTGTTCAGAATCTGCTCAATTCAATCCATTGCAATATATTATTTTGGTTGAAATATATGAAGAAAATTTGACTTCATACATATTTGTGATTGGAAGAAGGAGGAGAATTTTAGGGGGTAAACTTTTCATCAAAATAATTTTGACCTTGTGGAGCTATTGAGAGGGTCTCAGGATCCAGGGACCATACTTTGAAAGCCATTGCACTAATCATTGCTGTTTTTTGATGTCCTTGCCCAGCAGTGAAACATCACAGTCAAAGGCAGTATAATTTTTGGACACAAATTAGAAAATGGAAGAAAATGACGGAAGATTATAAGAAATATTAACTCGTATAACAGGAAAGATCAGTAAAAAGAAAAATAAACCTACAAAAACTTGACATACAGTCAAGATTATCCAAAGTGCACTTATAGATTAGAACACAAATAAAGGAATACACAGATTAAAAATGGAACTCTATTAGAATTTCTATAAGAAAATTTTCATCATCAATGACAGCAGAACCACTATATATTATTATAAGAATCCAGTCAAAGAAATAACCTACAACTACTTTTCAAGGACCTGCTCTGTGCCAATCATTGTACTTGATTTTAGAAATACAGACAAAAATGAAATAGTCTTTACCCTCAAGGAGAACAGGGAAGGCAATGTGTGTGTGTACACAAAAGTAGCAGGGCTTGGTTTTGCTTTTTGGGAGAGGGGTAAGGCCCAAGTACTTTGAAGAATCAGGAAATACTTGATGTAGGTCCACTAAAATTTAGTTACTGGGGATTTTATAACCCAACAGATTCTTTTAAGAAGTGAAAAATTCACTAAGGAAGACAAAAATGGAAAGAATAGTTCTACTTTTGTAATTGAAAATAAAGAAAAATTGATATTCAAGATATATGGAAGAATAGAGCATACCAAATAACTAAAAAAAAAATCACAAGTGTTAGTACTGCTGGCAAAAGGGCATCTAGAATACATCACAATCAATCCAATATGACTATTTTTCCATCTTCATAAAATTTTTATTTGGGAACGATAAATATATGTCATTAATCAATTGATTAATTAATTGATGAGCATTTAATAAATGCCTACTATATGCCAAGATACTGTGCCAGACACTGGCAATATAAAGGCAAACATGCATGAATTCCTGCCCCAAAGAAACTTACATTCTATGACTAAATAAATCAGGCATTCACAAATAATTTTATTTTGAAAAACATTTATTTTTCCCAATTACATATAAAAACAATTTTAAGATTCATTTAAAAATTTTTTGAGTTCCAAATTCTCTACCTTCTGCTCTCCCCTCTCATTGAGAAGGCAAACAATTTGATATAGTTTATACATATGCAGCCATGCAAAACATATTTCCATATCAATTGTGTTCACAAATAATTTTCTGCAGATCACATCTTCATAGTCACCCAATTTGCTTAAAGGTGTAGAGAATATTTTAGTATCTTATGTGGATACAGTGGTCTACCAGATTCATATTTGCAGATGAAATTGTACTGATGACAAAAACGCCCAAATACCACAGCATGTTGTTATTTGAACCCACAAACATGAACTCATCTTAATAAACCACATGGAAATAATCCAATAGAAGAATTCTTTAATTAGTCAATCAATAAATATCTAATGTCTTGGGTAGACATTGCAGACAGACCATGATGTGAACTTAGAACCAGATAAGAGAAAGAGGTTAGGCTAGAATGCATTTAGGAAATTTCATAATACTTTGGATTATCCTGAGATTATCATTGACATAATATCTCATTCTTTTAACACTAATATTTTTCTCATAATGCTGCATGGCTATAATTCATGGAACACCAGTATTGCCAGTTGGGAAAAATTGTGGGTGACCCAAATATCGATAAGACTATTTATAAGATGACCATAGGTAATCTGCAGCATTCTATCAATAATGATTTTCAAACAAAAGGTGGTACTTTAAAAAAGACTATCCTATAAGAAGCACATGATCAGAGAAGATGTTATCATGTAACAAGGAAAGATAACAAATTACATAATGATGAAATATCCAAGCAGTGGTTTCCATTTGGTAGTTTGCAAATGCCTTGGGATTTGTGACAATGAACCAAAGGACTTGACAAACATTCTTCAATGAGGAGAGTTCACAATACATTTTTGTCATTAAAAGCGGTTTGAAGGCCAAAAACATTGGGAACCACTGATCTACAGTAAGACTTTCAAGTCATTGGGTAGGTTCTCTTTGGAGGAAAATCGGGGAAGACCTATAAAGAATCTTCTAGACTGACAAGATATGGATGGGAATAGATCAGTATCATTGAGACAAGTGCCACATTCATGAGATTACTGTTCTATTGAAGTATATCATGGAACAAAACCCAAAACATTAGCATTGGAAAGGACTTTAGAAATTATCGTATTCCAGACCAGATGAAGATACTAGAGATATGCTTAGGGCTCCAATTACTTGGATAGATGAATGAATCTTAGATACATGCATTCTTATGAGTCATTTTCTTCAATGATAACTTCTATATGCCCTCTCTTATTGTACAGTTCTAAATCATATCTTTAGTTAAATTTTATTGAGGTTTTACTCAATATGCTTGCAGATTTCATCTGATTTCTTAGTTACAAGGCTGTCCATTTATTATCATTCATATTTGCTAGGCTTTTAGTCCATCATTTGTATATTTTGTTGATGACACATCTTTTGTCATTACTCACCCACAGGTCATTGTGCTCTCGTGTGTCTTTCATGGATCTGTTGTTTAGCCTGTCATTTTACTCTTTCTAAGATCATAGTGTTCTACGAATCACAGTCATCTAAGATTGTCAAAAGAATGTCAATGTTATTAGTGCTAATCTATGGCTTTAACTACTCTTTTAAAAATACATGACTAAATGACACATGTAAAACCCAGTGGAAATGCTCATTGGCTATGGGGGGGGGGGGAGGGAAAGAACATGAATCATGTAACCATGGGAAATATTTTAAATTAATTAATTAAATAGTTAAAATTAATTAAAATATTTGACTACATTTATTTGACTATAAGAATCCCCTAGTCTTCTCCCTTCCCCATTCTCAGTCTCCAGTATTTCCCTAAAATTCCAGTATTCTCTTAGAGAAGGAGGGGTATTACTTACCATATTAAACCTACACTGTTATAGTAATGGGATCTTTAAAATAGCAATAGAGTCTCCCCCTTTCAGGTAAAATATGTGCTTTCCAGCAAAACTCAAAGAATGGTTTCAATGATGGAAGTTTCAGATGTTATAGCAGGCCAGTAGGAGAAATAATTTTGGGTAAGATAATGAGAAATTTGTACATTTGCAGTCCACAAATCATACCTTATTGAGGGTCATTATTTCACTATATGAAATAGGAAATGGAAAGATTCAATGATATTGTCCCATATAGAATATGGAATGGTATAAAGAGTTTTGAATTTGTAGTCAAATAACATGGATTCAAATCTTTGTTGTGCTGTCAAGGTCATCTTGGGCAAATCATTTGAATCTTTGTGTATATTTTTCCTTGTTTGTAAAATAAAAGGGTGGGATAGATTCAATGATTTCTAAGGTCCTTTGCAGCTTTAAATTCTATAACTCATTGGCAGAGATAGAAGTCAGGTTCAAGCCCTGTGGTTCCTGATGTTGTCTCCTATAGGAATCATAGATGAGATCCAGGGGTGGAGCCAAGATGGCAGCTTAGTAACATCAAAAGCTGAAACCATTCTGAAAATCCTCCCTATGGGAATCATAAACAGTGAGTATGATGTTTCCAGAGGTAAATGATAGGCTCAGAAATACAGGTTCCATGGTCTAGTTTTCAGATACAGTATTTCTCCAGGAGGGAGGGGTACAGAAATCTTGTCAGACACTGAAGAATTGAACAATCCCATTTCTTTATCTTCATAAAAAAAAACAAAGAAATATTGAGATCACCCTGTAACACAGAATGTCAGTGCTGGAAGGGTTCTCATAGATTTATAAGCCTGATTTCCTCATCTTTCAGATGAAAAATCTAAAGTGGTACTTTTGCTTCAAATATAAATGCATAGTGGCACTATGCTTTCAAACTATAGTTTTACAAACATTTAAATTCTCATATTTTCATTGAAACCCAAATTGCCATTGCCTTATAAATAAGTATTCACACTCCAAATCCATATAAATCCAGTATCTTCCAGTATGGAGGAATTCCCTAGAAGTCCATGATGGAAGTGGGGTTTGGGGAAGTGGATAGAGAGAAGACGGAGTAACATTTCTTAATATAAAAAATACTTAGTTGACATACTTATGATGTGACATATAGCTTATATTTGCTATGAGTCCATAAGGAGGGGAGTGGCACTAGAACATGATAACTGGAAGATTTGAAAATATTGTAGAGGCATTGTTGCTAGCTTGCATCCTATAACTTGGCATTCTCCTCTTCTTGGTGAAATGCCCAGTTATGCTGAGCTTTCCTAAAGTATATGCAAGTAATGGCATTTCCTATCCTCTGTATACTCTTTTTGTTTTTCAGTAGTCAGTGAAGAGGGAAAGGCTTGCCCCTTTCTTTCAAAGAAACCTATTAAAATGTCAGAACCATGAAGAATTCCCCATAGCATCAATGATAGCATTAATAGAGCCTACAATCAAATAAATGACAAGAAATGTTCAAGCGTGTATTTGTGGTAATTTATGATTTGCCACCATTTTTGGGATACCAGGAAGTAATTAAGTCATGGCCACAATGGTTTTATGGATCATTTAATAATCACAAATCATGATACTTTCGAATGAAAGACAGTTGTTGAAATTTGGCCATGTTAAAAATGGATAACAAGGGCAGCTGGGTAGCACAGTGGACAGAGCTTCAGGCCTGGAATCAGGAGGACATGGGTTCAAATCTGACTTTAGATACTTTCAAGCTATGTGACACTGTACGAGTCACTTAATTCTGATTGTCTAGCCCTTGCTTTTCTTCTGTCTTAAAACTGATTCTAAGAAAAAGGTAAGGCTTTTATAAAAAATGGATGATGAGGAGGCAAGATGAGGTTTCTAGTAGTGTAGATTTTCAATCATTGTAATTCTAAAAGTGATGACTATAACTTACCTAAATAACATACTAAGAAAATCAGATCTCTTGAGTCAAATGTCATAGTTGATAGAATATTGGCTCTGAAGTAAGAAAGAGTTAGATTCAAATTACAAACCTCTGTTAGTCATTTCACTTCTATAAACCCCAATTTCCTCATATGTAATCAGAAGGGACTGGATTAATTGGTTTTTAAATTTCTTCCAGTCCTTATGATCCAATCATACAGTCAGAATTTTGTAAAAGTCTTGGGTTTTTCCATCCTCAAAATTAGGCCTAGGAAAATCTCTACCCAATAGGATCCCTAAAGCCCTTTGAATTAAGGAATTTCTTTTCAAAGACATAGAGGCACCCACCATGAAATTTCTCCTGTCAAAAAACAAAAACAAAAACAAAAAACCCCTGCTACTTCCCCCAAACCAGTTGGCATTGTCACCAAGCCCTCTGAGTTCAAAGTAAGGTTCATCTTGGAGTTTTCAGCATCTGAGAGTAACCTTGGTTTTTCCTTTTGAAGTGTATCCTTTGAAGTTCAAGGTAAAAGAGCCATGTTTACTCAAGAAGATTGCTAATCTATGGAAGGATGCTCTGCTGCTCCATCACACATTTGTAATGTTCACATGAAGTTAACAAAACAAATGGTTTTGACTGTAATTCATGAGTGGAGGCCATCCTTTCTTTCTAACTCAGACCTTATGGCTGAATATCACTCAGGAATGAAGGGGAGTCCAACAGAGTCTGAGATCATACTCTGTGGTATCTGTACTCTAGGACTTTTTGATATAGTGATCCAGAGTAAAGGCTGCTGGTTTTCATTTGGTTGATACATTTTAGGGTGCAAGGTCTTTCTATGTTTGCAGAAATTCTTCTCTAAAATTTCTGTCACATGACTACTTCCTGAAAATTTTTCCTTCTTTTAATATATTAAATGGAACTTATAGAGGAAAATCCAGGTCACTCTGACAGATTGTTATATGAATACTTGTGAGTAAAGAAATAAAATTAAATTTAAAATAATTTCCAAAATTCTTTGGTCATTTTGGGACTTGAATTATATTAATATTATATGTGCTGAAATGCACTGATGAGATCCATAAATGCTAGTGTGGACACATCTAAGAGAAAGGGAATTACAGAAATGTTGGAGCATATAAATGAGCTAAACGGATTTTCGTATCCCAAATTGCTGCATGTAATGACTGTTTTTGATACAGACTAAATTTAATTGTTAATTTTCCTAAGAGAAAATATCACTAGCACTAACACTTTCACATTGAACTCAGTGTCATATGAAATACAGTTAGGAAACAATTGCCTTAAATAGAAGATGGGAGGAAAATTCAGGATCCTCTGAGTGATCTCTGCCCTTAGGTAGAAACACAGGTGGGACTTACAGGTTGGATTCCAAGAGTGCAATCTATTGTTGAATCTAAACAGCCTCAACATCCATCCCACCTAGAATCTCAGCATATGGATTATTTCCATGCGAAAGGGTGACTGGGCCATCCTTCATGTAGCAAATGGCACAAGGGAAGATTTAAAGGCAATCTGAATGGCAATGTCCATCCTTATTCTTTTGTACTCCTCAAAAAAAAATGACAAAGGAATGTCAATGGTACTAAGAAAATGAATCATCTAGGGGGAGAGATAATCAACATATTTTTGTTTCCCCGACACATTCTCTCTCCAATGGTGAAACAAATACCACTAAAATATCCAAACAGCTATAATTAACTGGGATATATGTCTACATCCTTCTTCAATCCCTTTATCCCTCTATTCTCTCCTCCCCTAACATCAGTCCTGTGGTCTAGGTGTTAGAGATACTAAGAAAACTACATGAATCACATTTAATTTTTAATGGGTTTTCTCTGTTCAGAGAGAATGATATGACCATCTCTTTGAAAAATTCAAAATACAAGTTTAATCATATACTTTGCTCAAGGCAGTTTGGTCAAAAATATCTTGTGTTTGCTCTTTGAGCGCCCCACAGACAGGTTTGCTTCTAGGTAATCAATTATATTATGGGACTTTGAATAGATGTTGCATATGCTAGCCACCAAATGGTCTTTCTCTAAGCACTGAGGGTCACTTGTTTGGTTAAAGTCCTTCTAACCTCTGTTGATGTTTATCTCTTGTCCTAATGCAACGGACTGTGTCTGCTTCACTTTCTTTCAAGGACTTACCACCCAGAGTTAGGAGATCAATAATGAGAGGTGGTGGGGGAGGCATGTGTTTAAGAAAAAGAAGAGCATATATTATTTCAGCATGGTAAAGAAACAGGCTACCCTGAGACAAACATCAGAGAAGAAATTGTGAAAATTTGCTCCTCTCTCATTTAAGATTATAGCTGGTATCATCATCATTTTCAAGCCCTCCTTGGTTTCTATATAAATTCCATTTGCTATTATTCTATATATTCTATCTAAATATTATATTCTATCTATATATATATAGATAAAAAATATTATATCTAAATAAGTGTAATTTTAGCAGGATGTATTGTGAATCAAGAGGAGTCCAGAGGGATCCTTAATACTAATGTGTACAAAGTTGTGATTTAGTTGATAACCTTTTATTTCTCTTGGATAATCTTCATGAACAATACCTCTTGCAAGACCCCAGCAAAAAATCCAGACAAGCAGGAAAGGAGGACTAGCAGTCATTCTAATTGGATGGTTACATAAGATAATTTATGTTGTCCTGTCCCACTAGCTCTCTGGATTCATTTTGGTCCTAAAATGAATTGGGATTTCATACTTACACTGAAGTGGGGCTGACTCAAGATTAGACTGGATCTCAGGGGTTCAGACCTTGAATGGAGGGGGTGGGGAAAGCCTTTTGTCCCCTTATCCAGATGTTTCCCCAGCTGGTTTTGTGGACTTGTCACACCAAAGTCCTTCTGTCCTCCTCACCCATCATGTGAATGAATGCCCCTCAACTAATATTTCAAAAAATCTGTCAGCAGAAAGGAATTGATAACCAGTGTTGAGCCTGGGTGTGTAAATGATGTGTTCACCATTTGGCTTCTTCAAAAGATGTTGGTTCAGCTGTTTTGAGAAGGAAGGGGGTGATATGTGGAATGATACAGGATCAGAAAACTCCATCATTTGGAAAGTTGGAGAATGGTCCTCCTAAGAGCTTGATTTTGGTGACAAAGAGAAGGAATATAGGAGTGGGAAATAAGAAGAGGGAATAAGTTTTCAGTAAATGATAATAATAGATATCGTAATCCAAATTAAGCAAAAAAAAATGGCCAAAGAAGATCCCACCTATGAAAATGTTCAGCAAGACTATTGACTCTTTATTCAAGGATCCACTAAATTTTGAAAAGGATGTCCAACACCAGCATTATAGTAGCTATTGGTTCTTGAGGTCACCACTCTATTAAGCAGGATAGTGTTTATGTGGTCCTGCAAAAGGGTTGTGTTAGATCCATTCCTATGAAGACCAACCCTATGTACTTGAGCAATCCATGTGAAATACTCTATAAAATTTTTTTAAACCATTGACAATGGAATTTTGAAAACTCTCTATTTCTTGCCTGATTAGCCCAGAACAGGTTGCATTTTATTTTTAAAAAATATTTAGTGTTATTCTTGTACAAGACTATGGTCTACTTCAACTTCTGTTATCATTTGTAATTTTGACCTGACTCAAGAAAGCCAAGGAGGACATCATTCACTAAGATAAGATCAAAATGGATACATAACCCAGACATAAAAGTAGATATCATAAGCAAATTAGAATAGAGAACATATTACCTAGCAGATTATTGGGTAAGAAAGGAATTTATTAGTAAACAAGAGATAGAGAGCATTGTGAGGTACAAAATGGTTAATTTTGATTAAATTAAATTTAAAAATTTTGTACAAATAAAACTAGTATAGCCAAGATTTGAAGGAAAGCAGAAAATTGCATAGGGGTAGAATTTATAGACAATTTCTCAAATACAGGTCTGCTATCTAAAATATACAGAGAACATTGCCAAATTTATAAGAATAAGAGCCACCTGCCAATTAATAAATGGTCAAAATATATGAACAAACAGTTTTTGGATGAAGAAATTAAAACCATATGTAGGTATAAAAATACTCTAAATCATTACTGAATAGAGAACTGGAAATTAAAATAATTTAGAGATATTATCTCGCATACATCAGATTAGCTATGATAATTAAAAAAAAAACAAAATGACAAATATTGGAAGGCATATGGGAAAATGGGGACACTAATACACTGTTGGTGGAATTGTGAATTACTCCAACCATTTTGGAGAGCAATTTCGAATTATGCCCAGAGAGTTCTAAAAACATGTATACCCTTAGACTCAGCAGTACCATCACCAGGTTTGTTTCTCTAGCAGATCAGTAAAAAAGGGGGGAAAAACCTCACATGTTCAAAAATATTTATAGAAGTTCTCTTTGTGATAGCAAAGAACTGGAAACAGAGGGGATGCTCATCAACCGGAAAATGGATGAACAAATTGTGGTACATGCTTGTGATGGCAGACTTCTGCACTGTAAGAAACAATAAGCAGATTAATTTGAAAACAAAACTTAGAAAGATCCATAGGAACTAATGAAGAGTAAAATGAGTAGTACCAAAAGAACAATATATAGAGGTAGCTACACAATTATGTGAAAAAAAAAATGACTTTTGAATGTCTACCTCCAAACAAAGAAATTATAAATAGAAACATGAAAGACAGTTTAAAAATGCATCTCTTTTTGTCAGGCAATTACTCTGAGAAGATGTAGATAGAAAATATATATACTCTATGTTCAAGAGGGGATCCATGATAGGCCATTAGAAGGGAAATACAGTATTGTTTCAAATACACCTATAACCTGTTGAGGTAGATAGCATACTTATCTGCAGATTTTCCCATCAGAGATGAAATATTTATAGTACTAGGAAGATGGATCATTGGTCTGACCTAATATAATATTTCTTTTGTTCTTATTTTCAAACAAAAGCTCTTAAAACAGAAATCTTTTAAATGTTAATATTTTTATTTGATTTAAACATTTTCATTGGCGATCTAAGGATGGGGAAAGGCTACTGAAAAAGTAAAGAAATGTCCACAAAATGAAAGCTGATTCAATACTAGCAGAATACTAGTGAAGAGAGGCAGAGTATAGTAATATATTCATATTATCTGGTAAATCTTCATAGTATGTGTGATTCGTGATCCACTCAATGAGCCTCTCTTTTCCTCATCCTCAGACTCAGAATACTTTCCATCCTCATAGAATTCCTCTTTGCCTTCAAGGTACACCTCAAGTGCCACCCTCTACATGCAGCCTTTCTTAATTCCTCCAACTGCTAGTGCCCTCCCTCCCAAACTACCTTAAATTTATTTATTTTACCTTTATAAATATATCTGCATATATTTATATAACACACACACACACACACACACACACACACACACACACACACAATCTTCAGAAGTATCTAGGAGGCAAGAGTGGATTTCATTTGTAGTCAGGAAGACCTGAATGAAAATAGTGTTGAACTGATGAATATTTAACAGCTATCTCTCTGAAAGTTCCATAGACTTAAAAATAAAAACAAACAAACAAAAAAAAAACCCCTTACCTTCTGTCTTAGAATCAATATTGTGTATTGGTTCTAAGGCAGAAGAGTGGTAAGGGCTAGGTAATGGGGGTTGAGAAACACAGGTAGGAAATGTCTGAGGCCAGCTTTGAACCCAGGACTTCCCATGCCTAGGCCTGGATCTCAATTCATTGAGCTACCTACCTGCTCTCTACATAGACTTTTAAGTTTATCTACATTAATAACATTTTCCCAACACTTTTTAAAAGTCTAGATAATCAACCAAGAAACAAATCAAGCCCTGATTTGTAAAATTTCCTGATTTCCAATGAGAAAATGTTCACATAGAAAATTTAACAATTAACTCTTTAGAATCAGAATAAAGGCACAGATAACTAGGTGGGCAGTGGATGGAGTGCCAGGAAGACTCATCTTTGGGATTTTAAATCTGGCCTCAGTTGTTTATCAGTTGACCTAGGTAAGTCAATTAACCTTATTTGCCTCAGTTTCCTCATTTGTAAAATGAGCTAGAGAAGTGGCAAACCTCTGTAATATCTCTGCCAAGAAAATCCCAAGGGGTCACAAATAAATTGAAAATGATCAACAACAAGAGTAAATATGAGCTGGTTCCAACATAACACTGATTCAAATCATACTGTAGACACTAGCTATGTGGCAAGTCACTTAACTTCTTCTAGCCTCAGTTTCCTAATCTGTAAAATAGGGCACCATGCTCTGGGCTATTGCAAGGAACAAATGAAGGTATATATGCACTTTACAAACTGTAAAGTGATAGTGTCTTTCCAAAGCCATAGTGAAGCTTTAAATAAGCTTAAACTTGCCTAAGGCATTGTAAAATGGTAGTAATTATTGTCTTTTATATTTATTCTGTATTTAATTTTTTTTTTATAAAACCCTTACCTTACATCTTGGAGTCAATACTGTGTATTGGCTCCAAGGCAGAAGAGTGGTAAGGGCTAGGCAATGGGGGTCAAGTGACTTGCCCAGGGTCACACAGCTAGGAAGTGTTTGAGACCAGATTTGAACCCAGGACGTCCTGTCTCTAGGCCTGGCTCTCAATCCACTGAGCTACCCAGCTGCCCCCTGTATTTAATTTTATGGATAGTGTCTCCCATTAGAATGTAAGCTCCTCAAAAGGAGTAGTTTCATTCATTATATTTATAGAGTGCCTGGCACATAGTGGATGCTTAATACTTGATTATCGATAATGAAAAGAATGCTAGACTTGCAGTTGGGGGAGTCCGGGTTCAAAGGCAAATTCTTACACTCATTCTATGATGTTGGGCAAATCCAGGCCTCAATTTCCTCTTCCTCTTCCTCTTCTGTAAGAGGAATATATTTGCAATGTCAACTTCAGGGGAGTTGTAAGAAAAGTATTTTGCAAACTTTATGGTATCATATTAATATGATTTATTATTAATAGTCATGATGATGAAATTGAATCCATTCCCAAACCTTCAATAAGATATTTTGAAACAGTGAATGTAGACACTCAATTTATTTTATGAAGGGAAGAGTCACAAAATGTATCACCCAAACATGTCTGGCAATGTTACCAACAAAGTGGCCAGTGATACATAAGGGATGTGTTATCAGTTTCTGGGGAGCCATTTTAGGAACAGACGTTGAATTTGTGGCTGTATATCACAGCTGTAAAATTGGAATAATTCTTCTCTGCTATTCTCTCTACCGTTCTCCACTACCACCCCTGCCCCATTCAGGAAGTTATTTTAGCCATTGCTCAGATACAGAATGATTCATAGTAACCACACAGACACAGAGAATTCCACACGTTACATTGTCACACGTCACAACATAATGCCTGTCATACAGCATGACATAACTTTTTTTCTAATGTTCTGCCAAGTTGTTTCTGGTGACAGAAGTTAAAGCAGATAGCATGAAAGTTGAAGGACTCTACATACACCATGGCTTCTGTTTGGGGAATGATGTGAAAAACCATTGTCCGGAGTTGTTGCAAGGGAAGAATTTATAGAGGAGGCAAGATCCGTGATTCTCCGGTATTAAAATTGCATGTTCAGTGGAGCTGTACAACCTTGCTTTTCCTGAAAGGCAGAGCAAAGGTGTCCTTTAGTGCAACAATGATGGATGGATCTATTCCCAATTGCTTTTTATAAGCCTTTAAACCTTTTATGGCTACCAGATAAAAGACAAGGGAGATCTGTGTGTGACCAACACTTTGCATTGGCAAAACAAAGATGCAAGCATGGTTTTAGAAAATGACAAATAATGTTGCAGTGGCATGGGATAGTGCAGATTAGCCAGGACAGCTGACTTCAGACCTGAACTGAAATTTCATCTCTGACACATACTGGCTATGTTCATGGGAGAGCTGCTTCAACTCTTTGTGTCCTCAGAGAATTCTCGAAGACTATATCAATTACAGAAAAGTTCCCTACACAAATGAAGTCACAGGACTGGACCTTCCCAAATACAATAGTACCAATAAATGAAGCAAACTAAAAAATAAAAGCCAATAAGCAAACAATTGCAGATAAGGGATAGCCACTTGAACATTTATAAGATTGCTGCAGAAATTTTATCCTTTGCCTCTCCTAGAAGACCTCAGAGGCTTTGAATGCCAAGGCATGATCAGTAGTAATCAGATCTAACCATTACAAGCAGTATATCTACATAGAAACCATATTTTCCCCAAAGGGCTGGTTAGCCATGGAGACTAGGTTGTTGACAAGATTCATGTGGCCAGAATGGGATGAAAAAATGCCCTAAAACTTTTTTGAGAGAGAACATGAAACAACTGAAGGGGATATTTTCATAAAAATCCAGGAGTATATATATATATATACATATATATATATATGTATGTATGTATATATATACTTATGCTTATTATACTTATTATATTATTAAGCTTATGCATAATGAGGTGAGAAGAACCAGGAGAATAATCTATATAGTAATAGTAGTATCATAAAGATAATCAACTGTGAAAGACTTAGTAAGCCTGGTCAATACAATAATCCACCACAATTCCAAAAGACTTATCATGTAAAATTCCTGTTCAGTCACATTCAACTCTTTGTGATCCCATTTGGGGTTTTCTTGGCAAAGCTACTGGAATGGTTTGCCATTTCCTTCTCCAGATCATGTTAAAGATGAGGAAACTGAAGTAGACGAGGCTTGCCCAGCGTAACACAGCTATTGAGTGTCTAAGGTTGGAATGGAACTCAGGAAGATGAGACTTCCTAACTCCAAGACTAGCATTCTATCCATATATAACATTTTGTAATTTGAAATGGGTTTTATTTTTTTTATCTTGAATATAACGAACATAAGCATTTCCATGATAGTAGAGCACATTAAACTATATGTCTTTTATGTTGATCTTGCTGTTTAAGTATATGATAACATTTAACATGTAGCCTTCCAAGCTGTTTTGTTTGTGGTTTCTTCAGTGAAGCTTTTGCTCCTCAATATACTAGCATGGTATATGTTCCAAGTTCTGACCAGAGCTCACTCTAACTTCCTAGATCAGAAAAGATTCAAAGCTTTAAAGCTACTATTGCTGGAAACTGACTTTTAATGCAGTGGACAGAGTGCTGGGCTTAGAGATGGGAAGACCTGATTTCAAATACCATTGACACAGAGTCATAAAGAGTTGAAAACAACAACACAAACAACAAAAATCAACATCAACATCAATAACATAAAAAACATCAACATTAACAACACCAACAACATTAATATCAATAATATCGACCATATAAACATCAAGGACATCAACATCAAAACATCAAGAATAACATCTACAAAAAAACCATTGCCAACATTAACCTCAACACCAATACAAACATCAATAATATCAACATCACCAACATCACCAACATCAACATTAACAACATCAAGAACATTAACATCAAAACATCAAGAATGACATCTACAAAAACATCAATGCCAACACCAGCATCATTAATATCAACCTCAACATCATCAATAACAACAGCATCATAAACAATATCAGCAACACCAACATTAACATTAACAATATCAACAACACAAACATCAAGAACATCAACATCAAAACATTGTAACAGTTAAATTAGGGTTGTGACAAAATAAATGAGCAGCTTTTAATAACTTAAGTTTTAATGAGAATCTAGTAGAGTTGTAAATTAATACTATCCCTTTAAACCAGTGAAAAGAAAACTAGCAGCTTTTAACAATTAACAATTTAGTTTTATTAAAATAGAGATAGTAAAATTAATATAGTAAAGGAGGGAAATATAGGAAAGAGGTAGAGAAAGAAATTTTCCTATTGTCTATACTACTTATCCTATAACTACTATCAATAACAACCACTCCACAAAGTTCCAACTGAATCTAGCCCAATCAAAATCAACCCAATCAGTGTTTAATCCAATTCCAATTAGGTCTGTCAATGAAGACCAGTCACCTTCCAAAAAGTTCAAGGAAAGGAAAAAACCCTTACAGCCCAAACCAAAAGCTCCAAACCACAAAGGCAAAAATCCTTCTAAAGGCTAAAGCCAGAAGTCCTCTTAGTAAGCTCAGTTCCACATTTATATTCCATCAACTAAACACCAACCACCAAGTAATCACCAACCCACTCCATCAGCAAACATCCCCCAATGACCCACTCATGCCCAGCAACCAACTTTCCCTTAACTGCCACCCCTAACTGTTGGCAACTGACAGGCCAACCAACTGATGCTCCTCTCTACCTCACTTCCTTTCTCTATGGTTCCTCCTTCCTCTCTCTATGGTTTCTACTTCTTGTCACTGTGGGCTAGTTAATCCCTACACATCTCTATGGTAAGAGGACCTCCAAGACCCCTGTTAAATTAGAGAAAAGGAATAAAGAATTCTTTTTTTCAACATCAAGAACAACATTTACAAAAACATCAATGCCAACAATAACATCAGCATCAACAGCATCAATAACAACATTTTAAACAATATCAGTGACACCAACATCAACATTAACAACATCAACAACATTAGTATCAAGAACATCATCAAAGCATCAAAAACATTTACAAAAGCATTAATGCCAACATTAACCTCAACAATACCAATATCAACATCAATAAAATAATTATAAAGAACATCAGCAAACCAACATCAACATGCACAACATCTACAATTATAGCAATAATATCTACCACAATATCAATGTCAACATCTATAATAACATCAACAACAGCAATATTTACAACAATATCTATAATAATTTAAACATCAACATCAAGAGGCAACTATGTATATTCATATATTATTATATATTAATACATATGTGGATATTTTACAAAAGTGCTATATGATTAAAGGCTAATATGATCTTATTCATTTTTCCAGGGTACCAGACATGAAACATTAGAATTTGCCAAATGATCATGTTCTGTCATTGACTGATGATAAGCTGGGTGGTACAGTGGACTTGGAATCAGAAAATTTCACCTCTGTGAGTTCAAATCCAGGCTCAGATACTTGCTTGCTATGTGAGTGTAGGCCAATTGGTTAACCCTTTTCACCTCATTTTCCTCATCTGTAAAATGAGCTGTAGAAGGAAATGGAAAACCATTCCAGAATCTCTGCCAAGAAAACCCCAAATGTGGTCAAAACAGCAAAAAGAAAGAAGACAGACAACTCACAGACAATCACACAAACAGAGCAAATATCCCAAGCAAAAGGACTTACACTGGTACTGTGAGAGGGTAGGGCATATACAACATGGAGGAGGTTTGATGAGACCGTGGTTGTACTCTGGGAGTTTTAATGAATGCTAAGCTAAATTTGATTTAGTAAGTAGTATGATATGGCAGCCAAAAAAGTTAATGTAATCTTGAACTACATTAAGAAACAAATAGCTTCCAGGAATAGAGAGGTGATAGTCCCATTATGCCAGGAATTCTTAACCTATATTGTATCATGGATTTGTTTAGCAGTCTGGTGAAACCTATGGATCCCTTCTCAAAATAATATTTTAAAATACACAAAATTAAATACAAAGAGTTACAAAGGAAAACAATTATGCTCAATTATAATTACCAAAATATTTTTTAATTCATGATAAAATAAAATTTTAAAAACACAATGGAAACAATTACAGTTCTAGAGCACTCATACTATCCACTGCAGGTAGAGTGGTAATGGATTTAGAGTGCAGATTGAAGCATACATATTTTTTTGACATGGCCACTGAGAGAATTGGTTTTGTGTGACTTTATAAACTTGTAACTTTTTTTCTTGCTTTCTCATACAGTTGGGAAGAGGTGGGAGAAGGAAGAGAATATGAAGAAAAAAACAAACAAGTTTATGGATGCCAGTTTAAGCACTCCAACACTACAATCTTATTTCATTCTCATCAGATCTGATCTGATAATGTTGAATTCAGGGAGTCAAAGTTTAATAAGGACATTTCTAATCTGGAGAGTGTGCAGAATTGGGCAAAGGGCCTTTCTTTAGTCCTTGCTAATAAGGATCATTTAGATGAATTGTATGTTTAGATCTGGATAAGAGAAGATTTGGGGTGGAATGAGTAGAAAGGACATGATAGCTGCCTTTAAATAGTTAAAGGGCATATGAATGGAGAGATTGTATTGGACTTCAGACTCTTAGACTTTAGAGGTCAGAACCAGAAGTAAGAAATAGAAGTTGCAGTGAGACCAGATTATTATCAGAAAAAAAAACCTTTCTAATAAATCGATCTGTCTAAAAGTGGAATAGGAAGCCTTGAATAAGTCTCCTTCTTCAGAGGTCTTTATTCAATTTGGGTAACCTTTTCTTGAGTATATGATGGTTTTTATGTAGGTTGGAAAAGATTGTTGCTGAGGAACCTTTTACTCTTGTCTTTCTCTAGGTATGAGTTTTATTATTTATAGATTAGCATAGTTCCTGGCGCATAGTAGTTATGCAATAAATATTTATTGATTCTTGATTGATATGCTTATTTATTATTCATTGATTGAAGGAATTTGGACAAAATTATTTTGAAAGTTGTTTCCAGGCTTATGATTCTATTTTTTTTTTTGCATGGGGGGTAAGCTTTACACATAGGTAAAGAAAGCCACCACCTTCAACAGAGATCTGAGAAGGGACACAGGGTCCCACCTGCTCCAAAATCCTGCTGCCTCTGGCTTAAATTGGGATTGCATTGTGCGTCTACCTGATGTTAAATTCTCCCCACAATGTAATCATTTCTCTGGGTTAGATAATAAAGGGGAGGGTACTGTTTCTTTGCTGTTAAAATGAACATATGTGACCATGGAAGGGATGTGATGGAGGAATCTTTTGGAAACAATTTCACCCATTAACATACCAGCAAGCACATTGTTTAAGGAAAACAGAAAACAATACCCTCAGAATGGAATATTAGATAGGTGAATTTTGATGGGGAAAGAGGAAAAGTCTTGAGAAAGCATCTTACCGAGATGAATAGGGATCCTACTGTGGTAAAGAGAGCACTGGATTTGAAATGTCAAAAACTCAAGTTCTTATACAAGTTCTGATATTTACTCTGTGTGTGACTTTTTCTAATTCACTTCAGCTCTCAGATTGTCAGTTTCCTCATCTGTAGTATTGTATTCCAGTCACCATGCTTTAAGTAGGATGGAAAGGGACCAGAAAAGAGCAGATTGGAGGACAAAGGATCTTGAATCAATATCATATGAAGATCAGTTGAAAAAAACTGGGAATGTTCTACTTAGAGAAGCTTCAAGGGGACATGATAGCTTTCACCAAGTATTTGAAGTGCTGTCATGTGAAGAAGGGATTAGAGTTGCCTTGTTTGCTATCAGAGGGCAAAAGGTAGAAGTTGCAAAAAGTCAAAATTGGGCTTCATATCAAGAAAAACTACCTAACTTGTAGAGGTATCCAAAAGTCAAATGTGTTGCCTTGAAAAGTGGTGGCCTCTCCCTCTTTAGGGGTGCTTGAGAAGAGGCTGGATGACCATTTGGGTGTATTATAGTGGGGATTCTTTTCAGGTTTATGTTTGACTTAGCCATGAAGTCCCTTTTAATTCTCTAATTCTATGATTTGTAGGATGATGTAGCTTGGATATTCCTCCTAAGATCCTTTCCAGCATTAAAAATTTGTGCTCCTATAAGATCAGGTGCCACTATAATAGGAGAACTTTAGCATAGAGAGATAGGATGGAATGGAGTTGAGGAAATGAACATACTAGATTGAATAGGACATGTAGGTGAAGACCAGAATGGAGATGGGGAGAAGGTTTTCTTAGTGTTGAATGGGAAAGAAAGTAATCACAATGCACCAAAAGGGAAGGAAGAGACAGTCTTCTTTACAATCTACCCCTGCCCATGATCTATGAAAACACTAGGCCTCTTCTTAAAGTATCCCCTTGAAGATAAGATTTAAGTAAATGAAAGAGCTAGGTCCCTAAATGATTGAAGTGGGCAGGGGTCTTGAGCTCCTGGTGACTTCAGAGCTGATACTATTTGTGGCATGCTGGCCTGTAGACCATCAAACCCAGCTGCCTGCATTATGGACAACTTAGCCACCCCCATCCTGGGTCAACATGGAGTCTCTTGGTGACAAGGACTGCTGTGATCCCTGCTGAGGGACAAGTCAGATACCAGTCTTAAGACTCACACCTCTTATCTCTGACAAGTTCATGAATATGCTAAATATCATAATAGTTGCTCAGGACAAGTATTTCAAAGAATTCCCTGCTATATAGCAGACCAGGAAATAATCATTTGTCCACATCAGTCAAAAAAAGGAGAAATTATTTTGGGTATTGGTTTTGGAAAATTTAGACTATAGACTATAGGTTGTAGGTCTAGATCTGGAAGTGATTAATGGTCATCTAGCCAAACCCCCTCATTTTATAGATAGGGAAACTAAGAGGTTGAATGATTTGGCCAAGGTAATAAAGGGAATATCAGAGTAGTGATTTAACCTAGGTCTGTACAGATGGACAGTCTTTTTAGTTTTGGGGGGGAGGGAAAGGGTAACAAATACTTTATTATGTAATAGGATCATCAAAGATAGATCACTTAAATGTGTAAGCACAGGCAGCATGTCAGCTCCAAATGGGCATATGGCGGGTGTTGCCATCCCCACTAGGTCATACAAGTTCATTATGAAAAGAGTGACCATGGATCCTAAAGGAGGAGGAAAAGGATGCAACTTCCTGTACCCCTTACTAGGAGCTGTGGATAGGTTGGCATGTAACCTGGGATCCGGATAAGAAAGTGATATAAAGTCAAGGCATCTTGAGGAGGGACAGAGGAAAACACTCTAGTTTCCTGGCAGAAGTAAAAAGGGGGTGATATCTGGGGGACTGAGTGAGAGTTTGGGTGATAATGGCTGCCAGACCACCCTGTAGGAGAACAAGGGTGCTCTCCAAGTTTGGCTCCACCTGGACTAGTCTAGGTACCTCCCAATAGAAGCATATAGGCTCATATTCGTGTTCTTCTATGTTACCTTATATCCATAGTGTCAAATCCCATCTAAGAAGCATGATAAAGAGCTGAACACTTATTCATTGGTAGTGTAGCTGACACTCAGATCCCAAGGAGACAGTCAAATCCCAAGTAGACACCAAAGACATAGACAAACATGAAGTAGACACAGGCTGACAGAGAAGCATTGAATAAATGACTCTTTCATGTAGATTTGCCTGTGTAAATAGAATGGTTTATGAAGTTAAGTCAGGGCAAGATTATCACCACTAGAAATTCTCAAAAGATTATTCTTGAGAAACATGGGCTTAAGGAACGGCACATTTTTGAAGAAAATAAGAAGTGTGTAACATCTCTGCAGAGTTAAAAAATTTAGCACCTACTGAATTTTTAGCATGATATGGCCTGATGGCTGGCATTATACATCAAAAGTTGGCCAGCTATTACAAATGACATGAAAGATCTCCATTATACAAATATAGCTCTCAAAATCTCCTGGAAAACTCAACAAATAAACCAAAAGCAGGGTATTTTCATAGGCTGAACTCTTCTCCACAATTGCTCAGATATAACATCAATCCACAAAAATGTAAGGAAAAATGATTTATATATGCCACTGCCTGCCAAATACTCATACTTTTCAAGGTAAGTGGAATGAAGTGCTTTCAAAATATAGAAACATATTAGAAGACGTCAAAGTCATGTGAAAATAGAATGAGCTACATAGCTCAATCATCCTCTCTATAACTAGACTTGAGTTGCCAGGATGCTGTCAGATAGCCTCTAGAAGATGAGCTTATCTCCTAATGTTTTATTCAGCTTCAAAAATGAGTTATTTTAATTTATCTGTGCAATAGTACCTAAAACATTAAGGGCAAAAGAAATGACTTTTCCTTTAGGCTCTTTATCTGCTCTCCACAGAACAAGATAAAATGAATAATAATAATAGCTGGAATTTGCATAGTATTTTAAGATTTGCAAAGCACTATTGACTATTGATAATAGATTGGAATCATTTCTGAATGAGAATGACTCGAGAAGATGTCTTGAAAGGCCATCTAGAACTGTCAAATACATAACTTATGGGATATGTGACCCACAACATTTCTGGAGAGTGCTGCCCAAAGCAATGTAATCAAAAGTATTTAACAAAATAAATCAAAATACCATAAAACAAAGATGATATTAGTATTTGACTTTCTAAGTCAATATGCTCCTACATTGATGGATCCACATTGACTACCTGGCCTGTCCTAAGACATCTTATGGCCAAGGAGGCAGTATGATTCCCATTGTAGTGTTCAGCTTTGTTTACCTTATAAGTTATGTAGCAACTTCTAGGAAGTAAATATTGTTTGATGGTGTCCTGGGAAATTCCTCAAATTTTGTCCTTAAAATATATGCCTTAAAATATAGACTCAATGCTGTCCTTTATAATATCTATAGAGAAGGGGCTTTTGAGTTAAATTTTTTTAAAAATAGAAATATATAACACATTATATATAATTTAGTGATGACCTAGAGCTGTGTTGGTAAACCTATGGCATACATGTTGGAGCATGCCAGAGGGATCTGCTCCCTTCCCCCTCTCCATGTGTACCTGAGGGCATTTCTCACATGCCCTGCCCAGCATCCCAATGGGAACGCTTCCTCCCCTGTCTGGGAGACTTGAATCTCCTTGTAGATGTTTTCAGAGATACTAGGCAATAGAGACACTCTTCTGCAGAAGTCCCTGGGCTAGTCACTTGGAAACCTGTTAGTTGGCTCTCCACATCTCTAGCAAGGTAAGGTGCTTCCTCCCACCTTGAGATCCAAGCTCAAAAGCCTAGAGTTCCTCTTGGAGCTCTCTCAGGTCATCATTCTTCTCCCATGATTCTCTGTTACTAACGGCCTTTGCCTGTCAATCATGTCTTCTTCTAGCATTCCATTCTTACCTTTGCATACTTCTCTTACAAAGGAGATTTTGTGGTTGCCATTTAGAAACCCTGGTACCCCTTCTGATCTCATTTCCAAATCTTTCACTTTCCTGGACTCTATCATAGATTTGTACTATGGAATTAATGTTGCATGTCTTTGACCAACATGTCCTAAGGACATGGTTCCTTACCTTGGAATCTAGAAAATTCATTCCTATAATGCATTCCTGAAGGCTACAGAAATGATGATATATACTTTTCAAAATGTTACTGAAGAAAAGAGTCAGATTTGGTGATAGATACAAATAATCTCTGGAAAATAGAAAGTCATAAAGAAATTTAGTTTTTCAATACAATTCAAGAAAATTGTATCTTAATACAGCTATGTACAGAGCACTATGGTAGGTGCTGGGGCAGATGACAAGAATAAATAAGACCTAATCTGCTGAAACTTACTACTAGGTATAAAAGTATATATAATATGTCACATAGACTTAGAAATAGAGTTTATTTGCACATTTAGCTAGTAAGCATTGTGACATGTAGACACATAAAACAAAATAGAAAATGATAAATGCATAGAAAAGGCATAAAGTGTCATGTGAGGTCTGAGCAAGAAAAGACAATTTCTAACCAGAGGGACAAGGAACTATTTCCCAAAAGAAGGAAATACTTGAGTTAGTTCTTGAGGGAAGAGGAAGATTTTCAATGGCCATAGTTAGGATTAAAGAGGGGCTCAGTTAGAGAGGGCATTTCTGAAGGACATAGCAGTGTGATCAAAGGTGAGTAGGTGTCCTTTGAAAGCCATCATCTCATCTTCATCATCACCATCATCATCATTATCATCATCATCCTCTCTTTCTTCATAATGTTAGATTGGAATTGGCTACTTCAGCATTGAGGAAAAAACTTCAAAACATCATTACCAAAAATTATTTTATTTAACTAGAAAAAATAATAAAATTCACCTGGAAAAACAAAAGGTCAATAATATCAAAGGAATGAACAAAAACAACGTGAAGGAAGGAAGTTTGTCAATACCAGATTTTCAACTACAGTATAAAGCAGTAATGATAAGAACTATCTGGTACTGACTAAGAAATAGAACACTAGATCAGTGGAACAGAATAGATATACACCAAACAGCAGTAAAAGGTTATAGCAACTTTGTGTTTGACAAAAGTAAAGATCTAAGTTTTTTAAATAAGAATTCAGTATTTGCTAAAAATTTTTTTGGAAAAACTGGAAAGCAGCTCAGCAGAAACTAGATGTAAACTAATATCTTACACCATTTATGAAGATAAGATCAAAATGGATACATGACCTAGGCATAAAGGAATATATGATATGATATCATAAGCAAATTAGAACAGAGAACATATTTTGCATCACATTTGCAGACAGGCAAAGAATTTATGAATAAATAAGAGTTAGAAAGCATTGTGAGATTTAAATTTGAATACATTAATTTTAAAAGGTTTTGTATAAATAAAGCTAATGTAATCAAGGAAAACAATAAGTTGGGTGTGTGTGGGGTTATAAAAATGTTTTTTGATAGAAGTCTCACATCTAAAATAAATAGAGAACTTTGTCAAATATATAAGAATATGAGCCATTTCCCAATTGCTAAAGGATCAAAAGATATGAACAGTTTTAGGATGAAGACATAAAACTATATATAAGTATATGAGAGAATACTTTAAATCATTGTTTAGAGAAATGCAAGTTAAGGCAACTAATAGCATCTCACACCTGTCAGATTGGCTAAAATATTAAAAAGGGGGGGAAATGACAAATGTTGTTGGGAACACTAATAAATATACTTTTGGTGGAACTGTGAATTGATCCAACCATTTTGAAAAACAATCTGGAATTTTGCCCAGAGTTATAAAACTGTGTATCCTTTTGACCCAGCAATGCCACTATTCGATTTATTTCCTAAGGTGATCAGGGAAAAAGGAATAAGAACTTTTATGTTCTAAAGTATTGATAGCTGCTCTTTGTAACAGCAAAGAATTGGAAATTGAAAGAATACCCATCAAATGGGGAATGATTGAACAAGTTGTGGCATTTGGTTGTGATGGAATAACACTATGCTTTAAGAAATGGAGAACAGGTTAATTTTGAAAAAAACATGGAAATATCTACATGAAATTATGAAGAGTTAAATGAGCAGAGCCAAAGGAACACTATATGCAGCAACAAAAATAGAAACTGATCAATAGAAATAAGTTAGACATAGTTTTATATATACATAAATCTTTTTTGGTTAAATGATTCCTTCTCTAATAGGAGGAAGGAAGGGAAGAAGGGAGTTAACTGGGTTTTTTAATGTAACAAAGATATAAATAAAAAAATCATTAGATTAGATTAGAGCATGCCTTCTAGTGCTATAGAACTCTACTCTTCCTCATTTTGTCAATCTGGTGCTACTCTTATGTATGTTCTAATATAAGTCCACCAACATGTTGTTCAAATATGATCCCCATTTTATAGATGAGAAAACTGAGACCCAAAGAATTAAATGACTTGTTGAAGATCATAAAACTATTAATTATCAGACTTAAAATTTTAATTAATTTTATTTAATATTATTATATTTATATTTAATATATTATTTAATTTTCATTTTAATTAATAATATTTAAAAACCTATTTAATTCTAGGTCTTGTATCTCTGAGTCCAGCACTCATTTAACTGAACCACATCACTTATCTCTGAAACATAATTTATCTGTAGGAAAAGGTTTTTCTTTTTAAAAACTCAAATGTAAAATTCAGGGACACACACTTACTTAAAGCTGTGTATGGGACTATTCCTCTCTCTCTCCTCCCCCTTTTTCTCCCCTCAAGCAAGTGGGGAGGAAAAGGAGACTATCAAGATCTATTTAAAAATGAAAATTCATTTGCCCTCTTGAGGTAGGGGATGGAGGAAGCCAAGAGATTAGGTAGTTTCTGAATGAGCGCATGAATTCAAAGTATCAGGGAATCATGGAATTTGAAGCCTTAGTCTACTAATTTTATAGATGAAGAAAATGAATTTCCCAAGTCAGGGGACTTGTCCCAAATCCCACATTTATGTAATGGAACAACTGGGACTAGAATGCAGGTTTCCAGACTCATAAATCCACTCTTTCCTCTGTACCATGGTATGAATACATGTTGCTGTTGACTGGAGCTATTGGCATCAGAGGAAATGATCATGCCCTTTGAAATGATATTTAGCACATTCCTTTCTGTATTGCCTGGTCTGCTTTTGTTTTCAACCTTCAAAGTTTTGAATCCGAGATATATTTTCTCCCAGAATTCCCATGGAATGTCTGTGGAAGAATAACTTGGGCTTTAGAAATTTATTCTGGATTTTTAATGTGGTCGTCAGTTTACTGGCTGACATGTTCTAAATGTCCCTTTGGTTGTCAAAAGCTGTTTTTAGTGTTTATTCTTTGATAAGAGTTTGCAATGCTGGCAAGTTACATTAGACACTAAGCGACCTTTCCTCATCAAATTAAGTGGGAGTGGGGCATCTGATTGAGCTCCAGTGATGATAATAGTTGCCATTTATGTAGCAATTTCAGAAGAGCAAAGCACTTTATACATGCTATCTCATTTCAGATCATGGGGACTGGAGCTAGAATTTTAATTTCATTGGTTAAGTAAAGTTTCACTACCCATGCAGACTGGCCCTTTCTCTAAAACTTATAGCCTGGGGCAGTTAGGTAACTCAGTGGATTGAGAGCCAGGCCTAGAGACCTGAGGTCCTGTTTTCAAATCTAGCCTGAGGCACTTCCTAGGGGTGTGACCCTGGGCAAGTCACTTAACCCCCAATCCACAGTATTAATTCAAAGACTGAAGGTAAGGGTTTTGTTTAGGTTTGTTTGTTTGTTTGTTTTTTTAAAGAAACTTATAGCCTTAGAGAGTTGCCTGGGGGCATGGAGAGGTTAATTGATTTGTTAGGTCCTAGAGCCAGAATGTGTCAAAGGTAGGACTTAATCTCTGATATTTCCGTTTTTTAGCTGGAAAAGAGTCAACTTTTGAAGGTATTAAACAACACTTGGTGGAGGGGGGTGGGAAGGGGGAAACAGAGGAAGAAGGTAATATAGTTGGAGGAAATCTCAAAGTTCATCTGCAAACTTCAAAAATAAATGGGCTAATTGTGATTCTTACTTCATCTTCTGTTATTGAGCATTTAGCATTGGGCTCTGATATGGATAGCCTTAGTGCTGTTGTTTAGTCATGGCTGACTCTTCATGACTCCAGAATCCATGGGGGTTTCTTTTTTTTTTTTAAACTTTTATTTTATTTCAATTTTGTTTTCCCATTTGAATTAGTTTATTTAGTCAATTTAGAACATTATTCCTTGGTTACAATAATCACATTATTTCCCTCCCTCCCCTCCACCCACCCTTCCTGGCACTGCAAGCCAACACACAATTCCACTGGGTAGTACATGTGTCCTTGATCAGAACCTATTTCCATGTTGTTGATGTTTGCACTAGGATGTTCCTTTAGAGTCTATATCCCCAACCATACCCCTTCGATCTCTATGGGGGTTTCTTGACAAAGATACAGGAATAGTTTGCCATTTCCTTCTTCACTGTGTCCCCATTGTATAGATGAAGAACTGAGGCCAATAACGGTGTAAGTGACTTGCCCAGGGTCACACTGCTAGTAAGTATCCAAGGCCAGATTTGAACTCAGATCTTCTCCACTTCAGACCCAGCACTCTATGTACTGTACCACATAGCTCCAGCAGTCAAAAGGAATAAAAACTATCTCTTTAGGAGTAGGTATCTTAGTTCACATGTTTTTATGTCTGTGGGAAATGGCCATAGCAGTTTTGCTTGGTTCTCTATTACATAACAAAAGTTTTGCACCTAAGTAATACAGTTCCATCAGATCTTTTAAAAATTTAAATGATTGTTATGGTTACATTAAGTGCTTTATTGTCTGATGGGGAAACAGATGTGTATATTCTAAATTCTTTACCAATGACTTAGCAGGAGGCATAGTACACCTGATGGAAAAATTTAAAAATATTTCCAAAAAAAATTCTTGTTGTAAAGCTATGACAAGTATTTCAAAATCTTCTGATTCAGTGCAGTGATGTAGTACAATGGAGAAAATGCTGAAGTTGTGAGTCCGGATAAACAGTATCTGAATCTTGCCTCATGTGTGATCTTGGACAAGTCACTTAACTTCTTATGTTCCTATGGGATCTCAGGAAAAATTGGGGTTCAAGTGTCACCACTGATACGTGTGACTCTGGGCAAGTCACTAAATCTCTCAGTGTCCCAGGCAACTCTCTTAAAGCTATACAGTACAGGGAAGGTGACAACTTCATTGATAAAGAATTCCTTATCACAACTTGTCCCTTCTCATGCCCCTGATATCATATTTAATGATCATTTTTCTTGTCATTCAGAGACAGACCCTTCCAAGGGTATTGCCATAGCTGTGAAAGAATTTAGGGTGCCTGAGGTTTAATGGGAATCTCTTTCCATACCACACACATAAGGAAACTCTTCTTTGCTTGGTGCTGACTGCTGTTACTCATCTTCTCTCCCCATCTCTCCCTCCTTTTTAGTTCTGCCCCTTGCCTGCGCACCTGAAGTGACTTTATCAATATCTTGTATCTGTAAAACTGCAATTTGGACGTGTCTTTTGACTCCAAATTGGGACCTTTTCCCAATTCACCTTGAGAAATGTGAAGCAGTCAGAAGAAATTGTTCAGAGATCCTATCTTCCTCTTTCTATCCCCAAACACGAAGAAGCTAGTATTCCGAAAATAAGTAGAAATATAGAGTTTTTGTTTAAATATTTTGGAGCCAATTAAAGCTGGATAGTACATATTTATCATAACTCATGGAATTCCAATGAGATGATTATGGCCCATAGGTTAAAAAATCCTCACCATATACCATACATGCATGAGTACTATACTGTTTGTTTTGTATTATTAAGATGGTTTGGGAAAAAGTGGATTCTAGGACTGCTGCTGTCTACTATGTCTTCTCTTACCCCATGGTTAAGCTCTCTTGGCTTGTTGCCCATAACATATTGCCTTTGTTACTGAAGAATAAAAATATTCAAGAGCATTTCCTCCAACAATCAGAGTTTCGGTGCAAAAGTAGTGACCCAAGTGAACTGTGAGGAAGGAAAAGGTGACGGGTGTATTAGGAATGCATTCCTGAGCAGAAGGAAATAAATCAACAAATTTCATCCACACAACTCCTCCCCCAAGGCCGCCATCAGCAATAATTTCATAGAAATAAAATAATACATTGCTGCATTCCTACATGTCTATTACAGTTTACTCTTCATTGAAGGAGGTACTCAGAACCAAAGACTGGAAAAGAAGTTGGCAGGCCCCAGTGCCTTTATCGTTTCTCTGCTGCAGCTGCCAAAAAAGAGGAAGAATGGGATGAGAGGGGAAAAGAGATGGGGAGAGAGGAGAAGGGAATTTCCTAAAAGCATTTCTGAATAAAATGTCCATGCTTTTAAAAATTCATAGCCACAATAAGGGTAAATATTTTTATAGTTACAAAATGTTAGAGCTGGAAAGAAACTTGGTGTAAAGCATCGTAATATAGATTCCAAAACAGGATCATCTACTTGGGGCAGGAAGGGATATTTAAGATCATCTTATGTAATGTTCTCTTTTCCTGAAGAGAAAACTAAGTCCTAGAGAACTTAAATGACTTGCCCAAGATCACACAATAAATACATAGTATAACATAATATATAATAAGTAAATAAAAATATAGCTGGAATTCTAAAAGAGGTCCTATAGATCTAATCTAACTCTTAAAAATTTTGCTTTATTGTTTTTTTTCAACAATCAAGCAGTTATTTTCTCTCCCTCCAACATACCCCTAATGAAAAGAAAAAAGAAAGAAAAAGAAAACCCCTGTGACAAATATGCATAGTCACACACACACACACACACACACAAATCTCATATTATCCTTGTCCAGAAATATGTTTCTAATTCAACAGATTCATTCTACCACCTCTCTTTCAGATGGGTAGCATTCTTCAACACTGGTTGACCATTGCAATAATCGGAGTTCTTAAGTCTTTTAATTACTTTACAACGGTGTATTACCCAATATATTCTTCTCCTGATTATTTCAGTTCATATGAATCTATATCAATTCATACTTGTTTCTCTGAAACTATCTTTTTCTTAATTTATTACAGATTAATAGTATTCCAATTCTAATACATTCCATTCAGCCATTCCTGAATTGATGGGTTCTGCTCTGCCCACTCAGTTTCGGGGTCTTTGATACTACAAAAAGCTACATAAATATTTTTGTACATATAGGACCTTTCCCTCTTTCAATTATCTCTCTAGGAGAGTAAGAAATTGAGTGCTAGACAGGAGAAATGTCTACTTGAAGGGCACACATGAATCTACATTTTTGGAAAGCCAAGTTGCCTGAGTTATAGTTCCATGTATGGATCACTTAGACCTGGAGGGTTCTGGGAGAAAAATATGAAAAAAAATTCATTAACCTCAAAATAAAAGGAGTCTAGAAGGAAGTAAAGGCAGTCCACAGGAAGACTAGAGGAGATAAAAGCCACAGTGAAGGGAATAAAAGCAACTAGCAAAAACATTCCCTGGGTTCTCAGGAATTAAATCAGCCCAAATCCCCAAATTATCTTTATATTCTTCCCAGCTACAGGGCCCACCGGTGGATCTGAGTTCAATCTTCCTGGGGACCAAGTTATCAAACTGCCCCAGAGATGTTCCACAGAGTCTTGACTTAACAATAATGCTGGTTGATAATGTGGAAGTGTGGGAGTTAATTCACACCGTCCCAATTCCACTAATGTCCTGGCCACAACACAAGCCTAGTCAGAGTGCTCTTTCCATCGCTCTAGTCTGTTTCCAGGACATTTCCATGTGCTGTACATTTAACCAGTTCCCTGAGGGATTTTGTTTGTTTTTGATTTGAGATTCAGAATTGTTTCCTGGAGGAAAAAACACGTTCTCTGAATTGGTTCTGTCTATTTTTTTCTTTTTTCAGCATTTATTTAGCATTAACCAAAACGCTAAAACATTAGCGATCTGCTTGTTTCCTTGTAGACTTCCCATATGGGATAATAAATGAACATTAATATTGCCCAGGACAAACAAAGCCTTTTGCACAATCCCTGTGACTTTATACATAATATATAAAACCTTGGCCTTAGCTTCAGTGTGGATAATTTGTAGCCCCTACATTGGCAAATAATAGCAAGCTTTGGGATACAGACATGTTGGATGTATCACTATATTCAGAGGCATGACTAGGAATTTTTTCATCTGGGGGCAAAAAGTTGTGGAGTGAGGATGGGGGCTGCTGATAACAAACCTATGAAGAGAGGTGGTGGGTGGAGAGCAGGCACTGGGGCAAAGGGATTTACACACACACACACACACACACACACACACACACACACACACACACGCATCCTCACAGGAAGGACCTTTCCCTGTCACCCTCTCCTAGGTCTCACCTTATGCCAGCAGAGCCCCAAGGTGAAAGGCATAGGGATATCTATCAATGGGCCATCCAAAGTCCCAGGTGCCCTACTCTAGTTAGAACTTTGTCTAATACTATTGTAACATTTTACTTTGCATGTAGATTTGCCTTTCCCCTCTAATTTTTTTTAATCCTTACCTTCTGTCTTGGAGTCAATACTGGTTCCAAGGCAGAAGAGTGGTAAGGGTTAGGCAATGGGGGTTAAGTGACTTGCCCAGGGTCACCCAGCTGGGAAGTGTCTGAGGTCAAATTTGAACCCAGGACCTCTTGTCTCTCAGTCTGGTTCTCAATCCACTGATTCACCCAGCTGTCCCCTCCCCTCTAAACTTGATACATAAAGGAGGCAAATATAATTTTATTAATTATGTCCAGTCTTCTTTGTTATTCAGTTGTGTCTGACTCTATGATTCCTTTTGGAATTTTCTTGGCAGAGATACTGGAGTGGTTGACCCTTTCCCTCTCCAGCTCATTTTACAGATGAGGAAACTGAGGCAAACAAGTCCAGGTTCACAAAGCTAGTAAATGAGGATAGATTTGAATTCAGGTACTCCTGGCTCTAGGCCTGGTGCTATATCCACTGTACTATCTACTGTCCAGTATATTTGTTTTTAATCTAGATATTAAAAACTAGAATTTTTTGATAAAGTGTAGATAAGCAAATGTTTTCAGTGTGATCATGAAGTTTGACAGTATTACTATGGTCCAGGTTGGGAAGACCACTGAACAAGTGGTCTTGTAATTCAGTTTGGTAACCTTTGAAAATAGATTGTTTATTGCCTACTTTTGTTTTACATCTTCTAAACTTCTCTCTAAAACTTACAGACTTAGAAAATAGCCAGAGGATATTGAGAGGTTAATTGACTTTCCCAGGATCACACATCTAGGATGCATCAGAATCCAGACCTCTCTGACTCCAAGACTAGCTCTCTAGCCACTATACTATGTGTATCTGCAAGAATCATTAGATAAAAAGGAAGCTAGCAGATGGAAGGCTGAAAGGGAGCTCCTCTTTTACTCTACCTTGTTCCTTCCCTACCTCCCCCCATGAGAATACACTTCTGCCACTTGTCTTGGGCATACTTTGAACTACTTCTTAGGGATCTGTTGACTGTTTCTTTTGCTACAACAGGGGAATAACCATAATGATTAGTTGTGGTGTTTCAAGGCAGCCTGGAAGCCATTCACTCCATTCTAACAGAGGTTGTGGGAAGCTTATCCCATTTATCCTATAGGTATTCATGTCTTTTTATCATGTCAAACATTTCACATTGTGGTTTTGTTGGATAAAAACACTGGGAGAGCAGGAAGGAAATTTGTTCACCCTTTCATATATCACTAAGTAGAGATGTTGGGCTATTTTGCTGGCTCATGACCATAGATTCTTTTCTAGGTTAATGGCCCCTTTCAGCATCATTATCAGTGGGTATATGCAAAGAGAACAACATTAATAAAGCTTGAGAAGCCTCTGCCCTTATTTCTGGCTGTCACAAAAAAGCATTTTACTGTAGTCACAATTGAAAATGCTCCCTCCAAAGTCACCAATGATATCATAATGACCAAACCTGTTTTTATTTTAGTCTTTATCCTTCTTGACCTCTTTGTTGCATTTGACATGGCGAATCATCATCATAATTGAATATTCTCCTTCTGGGTTTTCATGACACGCTTCTCTAGATCCTTTCCTATGCGTCTGACCTCTTGTTCCTTTTGCTTTTGCTTTTCTTTTCTTTTGTGTTTGCTTTTCTTTTCTTTTGCTTTTCTTCCTTCCTCCCTTCCTCCCTTCCTCCTTCCTCCTCTCTCTCTCTCTCTCTCTCTCTCTCTCTCTCTCTCTCTCTCTCTCTCTCTCTCTCTCTCTTCTCTCTCTCTCTCTCTCTCTCTCTTCTCTCTTTCTCTGTCTACTCTCTTCTCTCATTCTTCTCTCTTTCTTTCTTTCTTCTTTCTTTCTTTTTTCTTTCTTTCTTTCTTTCTTTCTTTCTTTCTTTCTTTCTTTCTTTCTTTCTTTCTTTCTTTCTTTCTTTCTTTCTTTCTTTCTTTCTTTCTTTCTTTCTTTCTTTCTTTCTTTCTTTCTTTTTCCAGCTCTGTCTGTCTATCTGTCTGTCTGTCTCTTTAAAAATCCTTACCTTCTGCCTTAGAATTACTACTGTGTGTTGGTTCCAAGGCAGAAGAGTGGTAAGGGCTAGGCAATGGGAGTCAAGTGACTTGCCCAGGGTCACACAGCTCAGAAGTGTCTGAGGTCAGATTTGAACCCAGGACCTCCTGTTTCTAGGTCTGGCTCTCAATCCACTGAGCTACCCAGCTGACCCCCACATGATAGACATTTAATACTTGCTGACTGATTAATTATTGGCATCCTCTTCCTTAACCCATCCTATAATCTGATGCTTTCTTCTAACACCTATTTCTATTTCCCCATTCCCCCACTGAAATGGTCTACAAATCTGAGTTATCCTTGATTCTTCCCAAGTCCTTCAAACCTTTCTTCTTAGTAACTGCCTAGTCCCATTAAAAATCTCAGAATCCATCCCTTCTTTCCCACTCTCACCACTTTCAGGGTTAGGTCTTCCCCTCTAGTGTAGACCATTTTATACCTTCCTAACTAGTCTTCTTTTCTGCAGGCTATCCCCTGCCCAATTCATCCACTGTGCCCTTTCAGAATTTTGCCTAATTCACAATTTTTCCCCTTAAATTGCTTTTTTGCTCAAAAACCTTCTATGATCCCTCCCTATTGAATATTGAATAAAATGAAAATCCCTCAACCAGTTATGCAAGACACATCCCAGTGTGATTCCAGCTGGGCAGTTCTATAGAACAGTTTAAACATAATGCCTTTCATACATTCTATGCTCCAGCTAAAGCAAATGATTTACTCCTACTCAATTTCATCCCCTCCTTCTGCTTTGTTCCCCCCAGGCCTGAGAATAGATACCTCTTTCTCCGCCATCATTTCCATCTAATGATGGTTCTTGTAGGTCCAGCTTGGATGCCACCTCTTCCATGCTACTTTTCCTGACCCTCTCTAGTTATAATGTCCTTTCTTTAAAGACTCATACCTTTTTGCCTGACTTATCCTATACAATAAAGCAAGACTTCTTAAATGCTATGTTCTATGTATTGTGCTAGAATAGTCTTTACCTTCAAGAATTTTCTCATCTAACTTGGGGTGACAATAAGCACATTGGAGGCATGTACAAGATCCGTACAAAGTGATTTTGGATGAAAAGGACTAGGAGCTTAGAAGCATTGGGAGAGGTCTCAGGAGATGATGTTTGAGCTGAGTTTGGCAAGGAACTAATGGTTATAAGAGGCAGAGTTAAGAATGGCGTATATTCCAAATAGCCTAGACAGAGACATGGAGGTAGAGTCATGTACAAGAGGTAGCAAAAATCCCAGTTTGGATGGATCACACTCTAGTTGAAGGGAAGAAATGTAATGTAATTGGGAACTTAGGCTGGAGACTATTTGTGAAGAGCTTCAAATCCAACCAGAGAAGTTTATAATTGACCTTTAAAGTACTAGGGAGTGATTGGATTGTAAATGAACTAACACTCAGAGGGCTGAATAAGTCTCCATTGCTGTTGGTGGAAGATCCTGGTCTAGACTGGTATATGACTCTTCTCTTAGACAATGGCCATGCTCTCTTAAGATTGATTAATTCATCCTCTGATATCACCTCAGTCTCTTAGCCTGTGGTAATTTTTAGATTTGATATACTTGGCTCTTGTAATTCCCGAAGACCTGAGTACAAATCCTGCTTCAGACTAGTTATTTACACTTGGACAAGATATTTAAGCTCTGTTTGCCTTATTTTCCTCAATGATATAAAATGGGGATAATAATAGTACCTCTCTCCCAGGAATGTTGTGAGCTTTGTTTTTAAAGTACTTAGCAGAGTACCTGGCACATAGTAGAAACCTTAATAAATGTTACTTTCTCTCCTTCCTTTCCTTCTTCCTTTCCTTCTTCCTTCCCTTCCCTTCCCTTCCCTTCCCTTCCCTTCCCTTCCCTTCCCTTCCCTTCCCTTCCCATTCCCTTCCTTCCTTCCCTTCTTCCTTCCCTTCTTCCCTCCCTTCCCTTCCTTCCCTTCCTTCCCTTCCCTTCCCTTCCCTTCCCTTCCCTTCCCTTCCCTTCCTTCCCTTCCCTTCCCTTCCCTTCCCTTCCTTCCCTTCCTTCCTTCCCTTCCCTTCCCTTCCTTCCTTCCCTTCCTTCCTTCCCTTCCCTTCCCCTTCCCTCCCTTTTTCCTTTCCTTTCCTTTCCTTTCCTTTCCTTTCCTTTCCTTTCCTTTCCTTTCCTTTCCTTTCCTTTCCTTTCCTTTCCTTTCCTTTCCTTTCCTTTCCTTCCTTTCCTTTCCTTTCCTTTCCTTTCTTTCCTTTCCTTTCCTTTCCTTTCCTTTCCTTTCCTTTCCTTTCCTTTCCTTTCCTTTCCTTTCCTTTCCTTTCCTTTCCTTTCCTTTCTCTTCCTTTCCTTTCCTTTCTCCTCCTTCTAACTCTCTTCTCTTGATTCTTCTCCTTCTTCTCAATTATCATCATTATTAGTGTATAAGTTTATAAAGTATATAAAAGTATAAAGTATAAGTATATAAGAATGTATAAAGAAAAAATAAAGAGGTGCTTAAACTTGACTCCCATAGGAGATATAAAACAGTTTCTCAACCAAACATGGTGAGATTATACAGAAATTACTCATCTGTTCTACTACTGTTCCATCACCTCAGGATTCCCAGGCCTCTCCATTTTCCCTGCAGCTAAATTTTCTATATAAATTTTCTCCTCCCATTTGCAATGCAAACTCCTGGAAAATAGGGACCAATCTCACTTTTCCATAGCAGTTGACATATAAAAAGCACTTAATACAAGGCATCCGGGTGGCTCAGTGGATTGAGCACTAGGCCTAGAACAGAAAGACCAGAGATAAATTTGCCTCAGATGCTTACTAGTTGTGTGACCCTGAGCAAGTCACTTATTTTCTGTTTTCCTTAGTCTACCAAAGAAGGAAATGGCATACTGTTCCAGTATCTTTGCTAAGCAAACCACAAGGGACAGCATTGATGTGGTATGGTCCACAGTATCACAAAAGGTGGATACGACTTAATGATAGCAAAGCACTTAATAAATGCTTTTTTCATTCATTTATTCATATGAATTGTTTGTGCTCTATACCTATAGAGGTTGTCCCCTACATTATGGAAATGCAGTACAGCAAAAAGAGCAATGGATCTGCAGTCTCTGAGAGTCTGTGGTCAAATTCTGCCTCTCTCACTCACAACCTGTTGTAACCTGGGCAAGTCACTCAACTTCTATGGGCCTTCTCAGTTTCCTTAAGTGCCAAATGAAGAGATTCTCCTAGACTTCTAAGATCTTTTTTTCACTCCATATTTATAAGTCTAAGTTTTCCTGAGAGATCTATTAACATCTTGGGAGCATGACTGGATGGTTGAAAGTGATATCTATCAGAAGAAATTGTTCCTGGGGAGAGTACCTTGAGAGCCAGTTCCAGAGATGAAGATCTTGGGTTTAAATCTGACCTCAAAAACTTCCTAGATGTATTGACCCTGGGCGAGTCACTTAACCTCCATTGCTTTGTCTGTACCACTCTTGTGCCTTGGAACCAATGCACAGTATTGATTCCAAGATACAAGGTAAGGGTTTAAAAAAAAAAAGAGAGAGAAATGGTTCCTCTGAGGGAGAAATCCTACCTATGATAGAGACATCACACATTTTTGTTTATTATAGAAGCCTTACTTTTATTTCCATCCAAAGACAGAAATGATCTGCATTACTAACTGATTTTGGAAACTGTCCATTTCTGATACCAAAACTAAAATAACCTTAGTCAAAAACAAAAAATGCAATAGTCATTCAAGATTTCTCATATAATTCAAGTCTATTTTGAGGGGGGACATATCTTCCCGAATGGACCATAAAAGTATCGGTTGATTTTCTTAATTAGAGGCAGTTGATCTTGCATTCTCCATAAAGGCTGTTTCTACCTCTTTTTCTCACTCTTTTCTTGGTTGGGTCTTGGTATACTAGCTGATAATAATTTAGTACTACAGTATTCAGAGGGAGTATTTTACCTCAAGGCATGAGGTTTTTCAACCCATATAGCATTTTTATTTGTTGCCCACCATCTCCAAGTCATATATATATTCATGTCATGTTCCAGTAATATTTCCATGCTGTCATTTTAGTAATTGAACAGCTGGTCCAGTGACCAGTCCAGCATCATTCTCTCTCATGACTTAGAATTCAATTGATCCCAGAGATTTAAAGGTCAGAAAGCCATTTTGAATGATAGTGCTGGAATCTTCTCAGGATGCCTTTGTCTTTATGCCTACTACCTACATGGCAGATTGCAGAGGGATTTTCAATATATGATTAAAAGTTAGACAGAATCCTAAAGATAATCTAGCTCCAAATCAAATATTTTACAGATGAGGAAAGTGAGGCTTAGAGGAAGGAAATGATTTATCCAAGACTTTCAAATTGTCAGAGTTAGAATTAAGATTACATTTATTTGGTTAAATGTTAAATATGTAGCTTGGTCTTGATTAGTGCAAAAATGAACTCTGCAAAATAGTCATATATATCTGAATATGCACTATTAGTAGTTATAATTGTATAAAATAGGTTAATTGGTTCTGGAATCACCAACAAAGATACAAACTGGCATATCAATTTGATTATACTTTCATCCAACCATTACTATGTGCTGAGCACATTCTATATCCTGGAGAAATACAAAGATGGAGAAATCCATAATTGTGGATCTCAGGAGTTTATAATTCAGTAGTGATCTACTGGATCTCCTGGAGAAGGCAATGGCAAATCACTGTAGAATCTTTGCAAGAAAACCCCATGGATAGCCATGGTTCATGGGATCACAAAGAGTAGAACACTATTGAATAATTAGACAACAAAAATTATAACTGAGTAGTTGGTTAACTGTGAACCAATCATTTAGTATTATTTCTTTATTTTTCCAGGTAGCCTACTAACTGCAAACCAAAAATTCAGAAGATACAAAAGGTGCATAGGAACTGTGCAGGTGGAAAATTCGCCACACCTGAGCTACATTCCCAGCATCCTTTTAAGTTATGTCCTCATTTAACATAAGGTATCTTGGGAGATAAATTTGGCTGTGACCTCCCTCTCCTCTCCTCTCCTCTCCTCTCCTCTCCTCTCCTCTCCTCTCCTCTCCTCTCCTCTCCTCTCCTCTCCTCTCCTCTCCTCAAGTGTAAATATGGACACTGAAAATTTAATAATTATACTCATAAGCTGATTTGATCTCGATCTAGAATACTCTTGCCTATACCCAAATAGGAATCACTAATAGGCAAGGGCTCATTCAGTCTCAGCTTAAGGGCATGGATGGGGAGCTCACAGCTCATCAAGGCAGTTCTTTCTACTTTTGGACTATTCTAATTGTTAAGAAGCTTTTTCTTCCCCTACCTTTTATTTAGCTATTTTTAAACCTTTTAGTATTTTGTTTTTTCCCAATTATATATAAACATAATTTTTATCATTAGTTTTCTAAAATTCTGAGTTCCAGATTCTCTCCACTCTCCCTCTTCTCCACCAACCTGAGACAGTAGGCAAGTTAGGCTATACATGGGATATCATGGAAAACATTTCCATATTGGTCAGTTGTGGAAGAAGACACATATTAAAAATACAAACAAAATAAAGTCAAATTATATGCTTCAATATCCATTCAGACTCTACAGGTTCTTTCTCTGGAGGCAGATAGCATTTTGTAGCCTAACTCCTTTTCCATCACTGTATTGCTGAGAATAGCTCTGTCACTCACAGTTGAACAACATGCAATATTGCCGTTGCTGTATACAATATTTTCCTAATCTCAAATATATAGACAATACCACTTTGATGACAGAAAGTGAAGAATTAAAAGCCTCTTGATAAGGGTGAAAGAGAAAAGTGTAAAATCTGACTAGAAGCTTAGCATCACCCCCCCCCAAACCTCCCCAAACACTAAGGTCTTGGCACTTGATCCCATCATTTCCTGGAAAATTGTGAGTGTGAAACCCCCTATCCCCTTTTAGGATTATTTTCATAACACAATCATTAGTTTTTAGTCAAATAAGACAGTTTGCTTTATAAAAATTGTAAAGATCAGCTAAGAAAACTACAGTTTAGGGAAGCATCAAATCTTGTTTACATCTTGACTTTCAGCCCACAATCCAGGAGTTTCCACATAACCCTACCACACTCCTCTCATGTGCATTATGAGATGCACACAGGAGGTGGAGGACTACTCTTGTTTGCACTTATCACTTAACCAAACTGCTGGCTGTAATTGTCAGCAAAAACACCAAGACCCTGACTGAATATTGCAAAAGCCTTGGAAAGGTCAGTTATAATAATAGACATGTCACCCCCCCCCCATAGTGACTTATACTTGAGGGTCATTAATTAAGAAACACCCATGTGAAAGATTTTGTATCCTTTCTATTTTAATTCTGATTGTTTTCTCTTTTTTTTCTGTTACTGTTTCATCAGATTTCTTGGCATAAAAATGGCTATCTCCTAAGGCTCTAATTCTCTGGTCTTGATCTTGATCAGGGTCCGGCTTTATTGGGAATTTTGACCATCTCTCAAGAAACCTATTTAGCTTGGAGTTTTTCCATTGGCATGATAAATTTTTGCCACAAAATAGAGGGAGAAGAAATGGAAGCAGTGTCAGATTTTGCATTCTTCGGCTCAAAGTTCACTATAGGCATGACTGCAGCCATGAAATTAAAAGACGCTTGTTGCTTAGAAGGAGATCTATGGCAAATCTGGAAAGTATGCTAAAAAACAGTGATATCACCTTGCTGAAATAGGTCCAAATAGTCAAAGCTATGATTTTTCTAGTAGTAATGGTATGGCTGTGAGAGTTGGACTAAAAGGAAAGCTGAGCACTGCAGAATGGATGCTTTTGAATTGTGATGCTGCAGAAGACTTATTTTTTTTTCTTTTTAAACCCTTAGCTTCCATCTTGGAATCAATATTGTGTATTGGTTCCAAGGCAGAAGAGTGGAAAGGGCTAGGCAATGAGGGTTAAGTGACTTGCCCAGGGTCACATAGCTGGGAAGTAGCTGAGGTCAAATTTGAACCTAGGACCTCCCTTCTCTAGGCCTGGCTCTCAATTCACTGAGCTACCCAGCTACCCCCAGCAGAAGATTTTTGAGAGTCCGTTGGAAAGCAAGATCAAATCAGTAAATACTTTAAAAAAATGAATTCATACTGTTCTCTGGAAGGTCAGATATTGACCTTTAAGTTCTCTGACTGAGCTCAAGTTCTTTGGTCACATAATGAGAAGGCAGGACTTGCTGGAAAAGATTAAAGGCAAAAGGAGAAGGGAATGGGAAGGGATAGGATGGATCGAGAGTGTCATGGAAGCAGTGAACTTGAGTGTGGACAGACTTTTGGAGATAATGGAAGATAGAAGGGCCTGGTGTGCTAAGGTCCATGAGTTAATGAAGAATCAGGCACAACTGAACACCACCACCACTCATTACTCCCAGTTTTGCCCCCTCAAGTCAAACAGAATGGCATAGCTTCTTCATGTTGGCTCCTCTAATATCTGAAGGTGCTAATCGTGTCCCTTCTAAGCCTTCCTCAAGCTAAGCATCTCTAGTTTAAGGTCATAGCAGTAGTTTGCCACGGGTGGGTGGCAGATTTGTTAGAAAGATGAAAAGAGCATAGATTTAGAGTGGGAAGAGATTGTAGAGGCCATCTAGGAAATTCTGGCTTATAGAGGCCACATGAATTGTCCAAGGCCATATAGATAGTCAGTTACACAGGCAGAAGTTGAATTCATGTCCTCCGACTCCAAAGTCAGTATTTCTTCCACAGCACTATGATGGCCTGTCTTGACAAATACACAGTTTCTTCTGCTGAAAGATTTTACAATGTAGGGAACAGAGACACAACAAAAAAACAAAGACTCGTCACAAGACATTTTAAAACTGGGCCCCATGTGTTGAGAGTGCATTTTTTAAAACAGAGATCATCAAAGTGAGAAAAAGACAATCCTCACCATCAGTGAAGTTCTTTATCAAGTTAACACCTAGTTAAAGCATATAATAGTGGTTACATAAATAAAAAAATGCAGACTCTCAGTAAACTTCCTCCTACCAGATGTGGGCTAAGATACACCAGTCTGGGAAGCTGATCACCATAAACCCTCTGGGAGTCATTGAGAAGTCATATAACCATTCTATTCTCAACAATCACTTGTCTTTTGTATTATCCTACTGGCTTCTGCCTGGCTACAGGTATCACCATTAATCTATGCTGTGCTAGCAAAATGAATTTTCTAATTTTCCTCTAGCCACTTTTGGAAGTAGGGATCAATACACTTATCTTTCAGAAATAATCTGAGAGCCAAAAAAAGCCTTAGCATGATAAATTGCAGGCTCACCATGAGTACCTAAAAGCCTTGAGTCTCTTAAGGTTATTACAGCGAATACCAAGGGAAGTAATAAAGATCTGTCGTTTATTGTAAAGTGAGGGCCAGTGCATTAACTGCACATCCTTTTAATCTCCTCTATCCTTTTGACTTCCTCTGTATCCTCTATTCCAAGTGATCTGAGTCAAGGAAATGAAACCAAATGTGAGATGCCCTTGTCTCATACTCTGAGGAAGTGACATTTATGTGTGATGAAGTAAGATTGCGTCAAAATGCTGTAGACTCTCTTACTGCTCCATGAAATGAACAGAATTCAACTAAGCATGTGCATTATTTGGATCAGAAAGAGTTTGGTCAAGCTCACACATAGGAAGTTCAGTTGGATTATTTGTGTCCTGATACACAGTGAAACACAATGATCAAATCTGGTTTAGAAAATAAAAGCGAGGAAAATGGACTGTGAAATACAATTGCCAAGGTGGGCTGGGGAAAAAAAATGAAAAAATAGATGTATCAGGAAGTGTTACATGTGTGATTAAATGGACCATCTATCTACAGGCTTTCAATTATTTTCTGACTTTTTTCTATGTTGCTTTCTGGACCTCAGAAAGAGTAGATATTCTTTAATTTGTTGGTAGGGAAGAGAATCACGATCTCATCAACATCTGGCCAGAGCATGTTTACACACTAAGAGAATCAATTGCCTCTCTCACACAGGTGACTGTCTGGCCACAGAGTTAAGTGTGGTATTCTTTGAACATAGTTTAGAAGGTCTTCCCAAATTCTCCTCTGCTCTGCCATGTAGATAATAGGAAGGACCAGGAAGTCAGTTTCTTCCTTTCTGTTGGATAGAAATTTGGGTGAAAGTAAAGGCTGGAGCTGGTCTCTATAATCAGAGGAACCTTGTTTTCAAAGTATGCATATCTATCAATATATCATTTATCTATCATCTGTCTATCCATCAAACACACATATGACTGAGTTGGAAATGTGAAATGAAGACCCAAGTAATTAATCTGTGAATTTGATCCACATGGCCAGCCTTGCCTGTTCAGACGAAACATTCATCTTTTTTCTTTAAGGGCAGGTATTTAGTGCTATAATTAGCTAGGTTATTGATTTGACTTGCCAATTGGCCTTTGTAGGTATAATTTTGTGTGTGTGTGTGTGTGTGTGTAAGAGAGAGAGAGAGAGAGAGAGAGAGGGAGAGAGAGAGAGAGAGAGAGAGAGGGAGGGAAGGAGGGAGGAAGGGAGGGAGGGAGATGAGGAAGGGAGAGAGGGAGAAAGAGGAGGAGAGAGATTTTGTTTCTTAATCATCTCATCTCTGATTTCTTATTACTATAAACAGTGAAAACCATGTTGCTGAGATTTGTGTCACAGGGACCCAAACCATGTGGAGTTTTTTTGAAACTAACTTTCTAATATTATTTTTGATTTTCCAAATTTAAAAAATTTATCCGCTCTTCCTCTAGAGGCACATAGCAATTTTTAAATCTCCTTCCCTTGGTATGCAGGCTTATAAGACAAAGATCATTGCTCTTTCACTGACTTCCAAGACCTAAATTCAGACAATTTATTGTAAGCAGTATTCTACAATAAGAGTTACTTGTTGCTCTTGGATACTAAATATATTTCCCTAATGAAAGGGAATAAAGATATATATTTTAGGTAAGTATATTATAAATATATTTCCCTGAAGTCAATGAGACAATTCTGATTCTTGAGGGTCATATCAAGTGAGCAGATTCCTAAGATCTACTTTGTCCCTTCAGAAAATATTTTCCAAGAGCAATGATCTTTGTCTTATCTTTTGCAAGAAGGGAAGGAGGTAAAAAAAATTAAGGCACATGCAGGTGGGAAGAGGGACAAATGATTCAATTGGTTTATTTCTTTAAGATTTCTAGGTTTCCCTTCTCTTGTCTAACACCTTTTCCTTAACAGCAGGTGATCAGTTAATCTTATATTTCAGTAATATTTTGTAACTTTGTGTGATCTTTTCAAACTGTGATTGGTGTATTTCTAGAAGCTAAAAAGTGGTCCTCTCTTTCTCCTTCCACTGCCTAGGAATTACAAAACTATAAAAAAATCTTGTTCTTTTTAAATCAGCTCACCTATCATCTGATGATTCTTTAAGGTGATTCTTAGAGAATCCACCAATGGAATTCAGACCCCATTTGGCTAATGAATGATCTAGAAAGAGGTGACATTTACCTTCATATTATCATTAGGTTAGTAAAGTCAGTCCTATAGAGGATGAATTGTCCCCAAAGATATTGTGGTGCCTTGATTAGGATCCAGTCATGATATCTATATGGTAATCTCCCCAGAATGGATAAAAGATTGAAATTCTTTGAATGAGATTTGAACTTTTTGTCATGGCTTTAAACATAGGCTCTTGTTTAAGCATGACATATACCTAACACATGTGAGGATTATTATGAATCTAATCAAGAGGTCTTAAATTTAAACTGGGGCAAGAAGGGAATCCTAGATCCATAAGGTAAAACTGTTTGAAGAAAGAGAGGAAGTTTCTGCATCAAGGAAGATAGCCATCATCAACAAAAAGAGCCCTAGCCCTGTTCTGACTGGCCCGTAGTCATGAAATTTGAGGGATTAGTATAGATATGAGGTGAAATGTAACAATACCTATTTAGCACTCCCATAGCTTTTTGCTTTGTGTTCTTATGATTCGACTATCAACTTTTGGGTTGATTATAATAATATCTACACTCCTTCGTGAAAATGGAGACTGTTCTAGCCTAAATGGACCCTGCAGCAGTTTTGATTCTTAAAGCTCTATAAGCAAACACTGTTTTTTAACAACTAAGAACTGTCTCAAAGGAGAATCAAATGCCTTCAGAATTACTGGGTTCCTGGAATACTATTGTGCTAAAAGGAATAATAAAGTGGAGGAATTCCATGGAGACTGGAACAACCTCCAGGAAGTGATGCAGAGCGAGAGGAGCAGAACCAGGAAAACATTGTACACAGAGACCAACACTGTGGTATAATCGAAAGTAATGGACTTCTCCATTAGTGGTGGTGTAATGTCCCTGAACAATCTGCAGGGATCTCGGAGAAAAACACTATCCACAAGCAGAGGACAAATTGTGGGAGTAAAAACACCGAGGAAAAGCAACTGCTTGACTACAGGGGTTGAGGGGACATGTCTGAGGAGAGACTCTTAATGAACACTCTAATGCAAAAACCAACAACATGGAAATGGGTTCGAATCAAGAACACATGTAATACCCAGTGGAATCACGCGTCAGCTATGGGAGAGGTTGGGGTGGGGGAGGAAAAGAAAATGATCTTTGTCTCCAATGAATAATGTTTGGAAATGATCAAATAAAAAAAGAAATTAAAAAAAATTACTGGATTCCTCCTAAGTGAGAGAATTCAGTGAAGGTTGAGTCATCAAGGTGGCACAATGGATAGAGTAAAGACACTGGATTCAGAAAGACATGAAATCAAATCTAGCCTCATACACTTACTAGTGGTATGTCCCTAGAGAAGTCACTTAACTTATATATGCCTCAGTTTTCTTAGTTATAAAATCAGAATCATAAGTAGCTACCTCACAGAGCTCTTTTGAGAATTAAATGAGATAATATTTGTTACAGTGCTTAGCACAGTGCATAATTCTTATTCCCTGTTTCCTGAGAGAAGGGATCCTAGTTTAGGAATAAGTTTTGTTGGATCACCTTTGAAATATCTTCTAATCCTGCCATTGTGATAACTTTCTTGGTATGAAATATGAATTTCTTCACCCTGTCTCTTCCTGATTGATGTCTCCTCATTCTTAGACATCAATGTTCATAAGCTTCCTTGGGGCACAAATAGATTTATGCTTCTCTTTAGTACTTATCTTCTTACATGGGTCATCTCCCCTGCTAGAATGTGTTTCCTTAAAGCAGAGATGAAATATAGAGTATTGCCACATAGTAAGAACTTAATTTAGTTCAATTTAACTAGAAACATTTACTAAGTGCTGAGAAAGTCAAGAATCTAACTACTACACAAGGAGGAATAAAAGGAGAGATGCCTGCAATTTATATGACTGGAGTTGTCCTTACTCATAATGAGAGTAAGTGATTAACCCTGTGGAAAGGAAACTAAAACAAGTTCTGGACTTTCTGCCACTGGGTTGGAACAAACAACAGTGGGAATATTAGAGAGAGATGAAGTTGACAAGACCGACAGTTGTGGGGAAGGGGCAACTGGGAGTGGCAGTTGGTCTTGCGATGAGCACTTCCTTCCTGGTGGGTGAGGTGGGAGGAGCTTGACTTCTCAGTCTCTGGATTGAGGTGCCTCTACTTTCTTCAGCCAGAAGAGACAGGCCCAACCAGCTCTGAAAGTCAGAACTTTTCTTGTTGCTTGCTGTCTACTGCTAAGATTTTGAAATTAAGAAAACTAGCACAGATATAGCATAGACAGGAATAAGAGAAACCCTCCACCAGCCTGCAAGGCCTGGCCTCAGCTCCAAAGCTAAGAAAGACTCCAACCTTATTTAGGGACATCCTTCTTCCCTTTTCCCAGATACCTCTCTAATCCAAACTGGTTATTAAAATTTATCTTATTTGAATATCATAGCCATATAAGTGGACTATCTTTTCTGGGGCATAGAGGGAGCTGAACCTCAGTTCAATCATTCAACTACAAATGGTCCTTATCAGACCCCTGCTGGGCGACCAAAGTCTGGGGAAAGGCTTGTCTCTCAGGAGGGTCCGTTTTTACCTGCTCTGGGGCATCTTCAGCATCAATCGATAGAGAAGACATCCCCTCAGGCTATCATAAGTGGATCATTTCTTGGACACCCCATTTTGTTCAAAAATAGCCTCTCGGCACGGGGCATCTCTCTCCTTTGCCTCACTAGCAGCCATATTCCCTCTCTCCCTTCAACTCCTCATTCCCTGCTACAAAACTTCCATATCCCCCATTCTTCATATACCCCCATTCTTTCCCTATAAATATTACAGTCCCAAACTAGAAGATGGCCAATTTGGAAAGACATCTAATTTTCTGCTCATAATTTTGAAATCATTTTTTGAAAATATAAGATTATAGGTCTTTTGATCACTAATTTAGCAGCTCTTGCAAAATTTTTTGTAGCTTCTCAAGCCTCCCCCTGCTCTCCTCCTTTCAGCTGAAGATCTTACCTCATGATGTCATAAATTGAGGGTATTTGCTGAGACCTTTTCCTCATCACATGTCACTCAAACATTGTCCGCTACTATCTCCTCCTTCACCCCTGTCTTTCATGAAGAGGTGGGTCTTTTCCCTGCCAAGGCCAACTTCTTACATGCATCCTTAACTTTATCCCATCTTGTCTTCTCTAATAGATTGCCTCCATCATTATCTCCACTCTAATCCATGATTCCTTCCTATTAGTTCTTTCTTTGTTGTCTATATTTTATATATGTTCTCATATTTTACTTACCAGTTAAAAAAATTCCCTCTTGATCAACCATTCTCCATAGCTTTTATATTATGTTTCTGCCCCTCTTATTGGCTAATCATCTTTATTTTAAAAGATACTAGTTAGCATTTATTACATTATTTAAAGTTGACAAAGCACTTGACAAATATCTCATGATATCCTCACAACAACAAGTGATATAGGTGCTATTATCCTCATTGTTTTAGAGGAGAGGGAATTGAGGCAAGGAAAGATTGGCCAATATTCTTTAGAAAGTCATTTAGATTAGGTGTTTCTGCTTCTTTTCCTCTCAATCTGTAATTCTTCTGCAATCTAGCTTCCTATCTCATCATTCAATTTAAATAAAACTTCCTTTTCCAAAATTAGCAATGGTCTCTTTTTAAAATCTTTCAATATTTTATTTTTTTGAATTTTATATAAAGATAATTTTAACGTACATCTTGTAAATATTTGAGCTCCAAATTTTATCCCTCTAACCCTTCTACTCCAGAGACAATAAGCAATTTGATATAGGTTATACATGTGCAATCATAGAAAACACATTACCATATTGGCCATGATGTGGAAGAAGACACATATTTTTAAAAATCCAAAAGAAAATGAAGTGAAAATAGTATGCTTAAATATGCATTCAAACTTCATAAGTTCTTTCTCTAGAGGCACATGGCATTTTTCATCATAAATCCTTCAGAATTGTCTTCGATCACTGTATAGCTGAGAATCACCAAGTCCATCACAATAAATCATCTTACAATATTGCTATTACTGTGTACCATATTTCCTTGGTTCTGCTTCCTTCATTTTGTATCAGTTCATGTAAGTCATTCCAGTTTTTCTGACATTATCATGCTGATGATTTCCTATAGAGAAAGAGATTCCATTACTATCATATATCACAACTTGTTCAGCAATTCCCCAAATGATAGGCATCTTAATTTCCAATTCTTTGCCACCTCAAAAAGAGCAACTATAAATAATTTTTAGCAAATGGGTCATTTTCCCTTTTTTAAAAAAATCTTTGGGATATGGACCTAATGGTGATATTGCTGGATGAAAGGTTTATAGACCTTCAGTCATTGTTCCAAATTGGTCTCCAGACTGATTGGATGAGATCACAACAATACGAACAGTGCATTAGTGTCCCAATTTACCCAATCCTTTCCAATAATTATTATTTTTATTTTCTGTCATAGTAGCCAATCTGATACTTTCTTTATCTGAAAACTATCAGTTCATATCCATTGACCATTTATCAATTGGAGAATGACATATATTATTATAAATTTGACTTAGTCTTCTATCTATTTGAGAAATGGGACCTTTATCAGAGACAACTGCTTCAAAATTCCTCCCTCCAACACCTTTTGGCTTTCCTTCTAATATTGGTTGTATTTGTGCAAAAATGTTTAAATTTAATATAATCAAAGTTATCCATTTTATATCTCAGAACCCTCTCCATCTCTTGTTTGGTCATAAATTCTTCCCTTATCTATAGACCCAATAGACCCAATAGATAAATTATTCCATGCTCCCATAATTTGCTTTATGTCAAAATCTTTTACCCATTTTGACCTTATCTTGGTATACGATGTGAGATGTTGGTCTATACCTAGTTTTTGACATACTGTTTTCAAGTTTTCCCAGCAGTTTTTGTCAAATAGTAAATCCTCTCAAAAAGCTTGAATCAAACACTTGTTTATCAAATACTAGATTACTATGGGCATCAACTACTGTGTATTGTGTACCTAATCCATCCCACCTATCTATATTTCTTTGTATCAAATTGTTTTGATAATTACATCATTTTTGTACTACATTTGTACTACAATTTGAGGTCTGGTACTGCTAGGCCACCTTCCTCCCTCCCCCCATTAATTCCCTTGATATTCTTAATCTTTTGTTCTTCCAGATTAATTTTGTTTTTATTTTTTATAGATTTATAAAATAATTAGCTGGTAGTTTGATTGGTATGACACCAAATAAATTAATTAATTTGGGGAGAATTGTCATTTTTATTATATTGCCTACCCATGAGTAATTAATATTTTTCCAGTTGTAAAGTATTTTGTTATTGTGTTGATATAGTTCCTGTATGTGTCTTGGCAGGTATACTCCCAGGTATTTTATATTGTCTACAGTTATTTTAAATGAATTTTTTCTTTTAATCACTTCCTTCTGGCCATTTGTGTTAATACATAGAAATGCTAATGATTTATGTGGATTTATTTTATATTTTAAAACTTTACCAAATTTGTTGCTAATTATTTTAATTATTTTTAGTTGATTCTTTAATATACCATCATATCATCTGCAAAAAATATCTTATATTCCTCATTGTCAATTCTAATCCCTTTAATTTCTTTTTATTCTCTTATTGCTATAGCTAGTATTTCTAGTATAATAGTGAATAATAGTGGTCATAATGGGTATCTTTTCTTCAACTCTGATCTTATTGGTAAGGGTTCTAGCTTATCTCATTATAGATAATGTTCTATAACAGTTTTACACAGATACTAGTTATTATTTTAAGGAGAGTTTCATTTATTCCTATGCTCTCTAGTGTTTTTAAGAGTGATAGGTATTATATTTTGTCAAATTTACCCCATTCGATCTCTCTCCTCTCTATTCTCCCAGAACAATCCTCTTTCTCAGCTCTTAATTTTTTAAATACCATCCTATCTTAGTCAACTTAATCCTGTGCCCTTTGTCAATGTATACTTCCTCTAGCTGCCCTAGTAATCATAAAGTTGTAAAATTAGAAATATCATATTCCTATGTAGGAATGTAAGCAGTTTAATCTTATTAAATTCCTTATGTTTTCTCTTTCCTGTTTACCTTTTTATGCTTTTTGGAATCTTATATTTGTAAATCAAATTTTTGATTTGAATCTGGTTTTCTCATCAGGAGTGCTTGAAAGTCTTCAATTCTTAAATACCCCTTTTTCTTCCTTGAAGGATTATTTTCAGATCTTCTGGGTAGGTGATTCTTGGTTATAATTATAACTCTCTTGCCTTCGAGAATATCATATTATGAGCCCTTTAATCCTTTAATGTAGAAGCTGCTAAATCCTATGTAATCCTGACTGTTGCTCTATGATATTTAAATTATTTACTTCTGGATGCCTATAGTATTTTCTCCTTGGCCTGGGAGCTTTGAAATTTGGTTATAATATTCCTGGGGAGTTTGCATTTTGGGATTTCTTTTGGGAGGTGATTAGTGGATTCTTTCCATTTTTATTTTCCTCGTTTGTTCAAGAATACCAGGGCAGTTTTCCTTGATCATTTTTTGAAATATTACATCCAGGCTCTTTTAAAAAAATCACCACTAGTCTAATATCTCTTAGAATATCTCTCCTGGATCTATTTTCTAAGTCAATTATTTTTCCAATGAGATATTTCACATTTTCTTCTATTATTTTTTTTCATTTTTGAAATGTGTTTGATTATTATTTCTTGATGTCTTATGGAGTCATTAGCTTCCACTTCCCTAATTATAATTTTAAGGGATTTTTTAAAAAATTGAGCTTTCATATCTCCCTTTTCACTTGACCAATTCTATTTTTAAAGAGCTATTTTCTTCAGTGAATTTTAGTATAGCTTTTTATTTTTGTGTACTTTATTTTATAAGGTTTTGATTTTTTTCATAATTTTCTTGTATCACTCATTTTCCCCCATTTTCTTCTGTTACTCTTGTTTTTTCATTTTAAAATTTCTCTTGATACCATTTTACCTTTTCTTTTGAGGCTCTGCATATAGCTATTTTGATGCTGTTCTTTTCTCAGTTTGTGCCTTTATTTTCCCTGTCATTATTAACTTTCTCTGGTCAGGATCTATTTTGTTTGTTTGTTTTGCTCATTTTTTCAGCCTATTTATGACTGTTACCTTTATGTTTAAGTTGGGTTCTGCTCCTCGTAAAAGAGGCACTGTCTTATGTTTCTTGGGCTAGGGGTTCAGGGCCTGCCTGCCTACAGGGCTGCCAAGGGAGTCACAAGGCTTGGATGCCTGAGGGGTGGAGGGTTCAAAGGCCTGGCTACAAAGGGTCAGGAGCTACCCTGCTGGCTTACTGGGGCTAGACCTACTCCTGGCTTGCCCAGAACCAGGTGCTGTCTATGCAAGACTGTATTTCATTTTTAACTGAGTAAGACAAACTTTTCCTGCCACCCTTCTAATTTGTCTTGGGTAGGAATATTGTCTCACACTGTGTTTTTGTTGTTTGTATTTTTTTTACACAAGGATTCATTTTGAGGTTTTTAAAAAAATTGTTGTATAGAGTTGAATTTGCGAGAGCTCAGAGTTCCTGCCTTATTCCACTATATTGATTTCTATTTCTTTTCATACATCTTAATGATCTCTTAATTACCAGCTATCACAGGTTTTTCTAAATCCTCATCCTCCTTAAGTCCTTTTCAATCTTTGATATAATTGACTAGCTCCATCTCCTGGTTTCCCAGGCTTACTTGAAAATTAAGCTTAAATTCCATCCTCCAAAAAAGGGTCCTTTTTACTTTTAGTTCTTTCTCTCTGCTATTACCTTCCATTTGCATTGTGTAAGTCTGGAATGCATATAGCTATTTGCTTGTGGTTGCTTCTGTTAGAATGTGAGCTCCTTGAGGGTAGGTCCATATTTTTGCTTTTCTATCTCTTCCAGAGGTTCAAATCAGTGTAGCTAACTCTTCCTGTAAAAAATCAAACAAGACAAAAAACTATCTCAGGCTCCTCATTTTATTTCTGACAAGAGGCTCAAGGACTGGGCAAATTCTCATCTTTTGTGGATAACTGATAAAGTATTCATTATAATTTTCATAATGACTTAGAAATTTTTTTAAGTTTCAAGCCCTGGGGCAAATTTACATGATATGGTAAAGTGATCTAAGCATGGATGTACTGAAGGAAAAAACTGCAAAACCTATTGGTATCTGAAACCTAAATGTACAGAATCTAACCTTATGGTCTCTAGGAAAAGTCATAATATGGGCAGAGCAGTTGGGTTATTTTCTTAGCCTTAAAATTTAATGGGTGCTGACAGGATTTGCATTCCTTAGGCATCATAAAAAGCAGCTAGGCTTCATACGTAGATACTAACAATAACTAATTTAAATATGAAATTATCAGATGAGGGTTCTGCATCCAAGGTGAGAGTTCCTCCCTGGCCCTGCCCCAAATATCTCCCTGCATTATTTTCAGTAATGTCCCATGGTCTCTACATGTTTTATGGCACTTGTCTTTGGTCCTTATTTTGGGTTACTTTCTCCTTTAGCCCCCAGCAAAATATCTTTGTGTCCATGAGCAGATAAGTGACATAGCAGATAGAGTGCCAGTCTTGGAGTCAGGAAGATTTCTATTTTTGAGTTCAAATCTACCCTCAGACACTAGTGGATCCTGGGAAAATGACTTAATCCTATTGGACTCTCTTTCCTCATCTGTAAAATGAGCTAGAGAAGGAAATGGAAAAACACTTCTTTATCTTGGCCAAGAAAACCCCAAATGGGATCTCTAAGAGGCAGACAATTGAAATAACTCAACAACAACAACTAGCCACTCAGATAACTTTGATTTTCAGAAATGTGGGATGTACCTGAAGAATACAGCTGAATTTTGACATGACACAAAACAGCTCTAACTTTGAGTTTGCAATTGCAGCTGTTTGTATGCAGCACCAAGTGTGTCTGTTGGGGATAGAGAGAGTTTGGCACTTTGGGTTTATTAATGTATTTTTCATAAGGGAACACACCAGCTGGAAGAAACAAAAAAAGAAACTCTATGAAAGAGAGAAGGATGGATGGCAACACCATACAGCCAGAGGTGGAGGAACAATGAGAGGAAATGGTTCTTTTGGGTCAGCATCCCATTAGGGTTTCTCAGCTTTCACCTTTGGCCTTCTCAGAGCATCCCTGCCTACCTCCTACTCCATGGGACTTACTTCCTTGGGTATGTCTGGCTCCAAGCCATCAACATGAAAAATAACAATAAAAAACTCTCAAAATCTTCAACAGGTGCAATAGCCCAGAGAGGATCTTTTATTCAAGACCATGGACACTGGCCTCTACTGAGCAGATGCAAGAAAGATATAACCCACATTATCCTGATGCACAGATGTGGAGGGAAACAATAGCAGAACTCATAAAAATGCTGCAGAATTCATTTGCTGGAGATGAACTTTCCATGATCTCATGGGAAGCAACAGACGTAAAACATGTTGCATGGGGCAAGCTTTTCTTTAGAGTAAAGTAAGCCAGCATCATTAAGATAATGAGAGACTGAGGATATTTTAATAGACTCTTGGCCCCGATACAATTGTGGCTATAGTCTAGTGTCTAGCCCTTTTTACATTCTTCACTTCTCCTGTGAAAGAAATCTCCACCAATCCAACTTTAATAAAGCTTATTAGAAACTAGTAAGAGTTTCTATGGGAAGGGGAAAGATAATTTGAGAAATGTAGAGGATATTAAAAAAACCCAAAAATATTAATACAATTTTTAAAATTAAAATTAAAAACAATGAAAACACTCATTGCTCCCACAATGTTGCTGAATATGCCACTGTGACAATTAGGTATGTATTACAAATTTATGTTCTCTAACCTCAATTATGGTTTCACTATTGTGTTGCAAAACTATTGCCCCCTGAGCAACTGTTCCCAATTATCTCTTCACTTAAGCTTCCTATACTTTCCCTAACCTCTCTCTCTCTCAGGTTATCAATTTCTATTTTATTGAGGAAATAATAGCCATTGACTGTCAACTTTTATTCTCTTCCATACCTGGAAACCCATCTATATCTTGCCTCCTTTTTTCTTGTCTTTGAGGTGGTTCTTCATTCCAAGGGTCAACTATATATCCTCCTTTCTCTCCCTAGAAACTTTTCTCTCTCTCTCTCTCTCTCTCTCTCTCTCTCTCTCTCTCTCTCTCTCTCTCTCTCTCTCTCTCTCTCTCTCTCTCTCTCTCTCTCTCTCTCTCTCTCTCTCTCTCTCTCTCTCTCTCATCTCTAGTATTTGCTCTTCTATTTTCTATTGCCTAAAGACATAACTAGATCTCCCACATTCCATTAAACAAAAAATCCCTTCACTTGACTTTGCCAACCTCTCTGCCTCCTGCAAATTTTCCATTCCATTTTTCTCCTCTCTGCCATTTCCTGCAAGCTTCTAGAAAATAATTTATTCTCAATACATTTATTTCCTTTTCATTCTGGCATCATTCAAGTAAAACTGCTCTCCCAACCAAGGTCTTCACTATTAGACCTGATGACTTTCCTCAATCCTCCTACTTCTTGACATTTTGGGGCTATTCTTTACATTTTTAACCACATTCTCTTCTTTGTTGTATTTTTTTCCATGATATTGCCATTTCCTGATTATTTTATCTATTGAACCACTTCTTTTCAGTCTCCTTTACTGATTTATCATTCCTTATATTGTCTCCCAAGTGTGGGTGTCCCTTAAGGATGGAGTCTATTTTTTCACTCTATATTCTCTCCCTTAGTGATCTCATCTGTAGCCAGGTATACAATTATGACCTTTATGCAGATATCTCTAAAATCTGGGTCCCCAATGCCAATTCCTTCCCTGAGTTTTTGTTTCACTTTGTGAATTACCTGCTGGAAATTTCCATTTTAATTTTCTTCTAGCCTCCCAAACTCAACATGTCCCAAACAGAAGTATGAATCTCAGAAAGCCTCCCTTCCACTTGATTGGGAAGGCAGTCTAAACAAACAGACAATCTATTTTAGAATCAGAAAGTTAAGCAGAGAGTCACAAGGACTTTCTAATTCTAAATCAGAGTGAAGCCTATAAGAGATGCCCTTGGTGACTTGAAAACTGAATTTAAAAAGTAGACTTAAGCCTGAAGGTGTTCTTAATGTTGTTGAATGTTCCTAAATTCTTGATAGCTAAGACAAGGAATTTCTTTCTGATACCAGTCAAGTCCAAAGAGACAGACCTCCACCACCACTAATTTGGGGAGAAAAGCAGGTAAGGTTTCTCCCTTCCTCCACTATCATGACTGAGTATGTCAGGGCTTTGCTTTCCTGAAAAAGCTATAGCAAAAGGCTTCTATGCTTTTAGCTAGAAGGGTAATGGCAAAATTCATGCCTCCTCTTACAATAAAGTACATCAGCTGGGGACTTGAGTGGAAGCCAGAAACTGGAAGTGAAGAGAAGCTCTCTATCTTCACGCCCAGTGGAACCATGCTTGGCAGGGAATTGGCAGCAACTGTCAGATCAGCAAAGCAAAACTGCAATGTCAAGAAATTCCCATGTCTGTTTTAGACCACACGCTGCATCCACATGTCCACAAGAAACTGAACACGATCAGTAGGGAGCAGGTTCACTGAAAGCAGCCTGAGGACATCACCAAAAGATTGGGCTTAGCAACTTCAGAGGTTTGAGCTGCTTCTCTGCATATATGTTCCTTACATTCATGTTGTCTCATGTGTATTCTCTACACTTTATGTGTCTGTTCTTCTAAATGATGGTATACTTATTTATGGGAAAGTGTGTCCTAAGTTTATGGGGATCTATTGCTCCTTTAAAAAAAACCCAAGTGATTACTTTAAATGCCTTTGTTTTAAACTCATATAATCCTTGTCTGACTAGCAAAAGTAAACACATTGGTAGGGGCTCCTGAGCTATGCTTTTGAACATCAACCTGGAATAATAGACTTGCCTAGGGGACCAACTCTACAAGTCAGTGACTGCCCCCACGTTCTATCTCCCCCAGAGAAGGTTAAACTCCTTCAATGCAGGGACTGTTGTTTTTGTCTTTATACTTACCAGTAGCTTAAATGATAACTTACACAGAGTAGGCACTTAGTAAACTTTATGAATTAAATTGATTTTTTCCTGAATAGGAAATGGCTGCCCAAGTACACAGAGACAAAAAATAAGCTCCCAAAACTAGAATGAGATTAAGTTGACAGTTAATAGTCCAGCCTATCTGGAATATATGGTCTACAAAGAGGAGTAACATGAAATAGGGGAAAGGTAGGTTGAAGGCCTGATACTCACTGTTAGGCTAATTAATTTGTTACATCTTCCATTAAAACTCACCCTAAGGGACCTGAGGAGGAAAAAGTATATAGAACAGAGATGTCAGAGTCACCAAAAAACCCTTATCTACTCCCCCATTTTGTCCAAGGCTGTACCTGATTACTTAATTTTCCACATGGAAAAATATATACATGCCTTGAAGTCAGAACCATAACTAGGAATATTTTTTTCACCTGGATTAAAAACAGTTGAATAGAGCTGGATCAAAGAAGTTGGCCATAGGACAATCTAGTCTGATCATAGGCAGAACAGAGTAAGGAGAGGGGTTAATATCACCAGGAAGATTTGATCTTCAAGGAATCTAGGGGGAAAGGACAGGTAGTGCCAAAAGAGGGGTGCCATGGTGATAGAATCCTAAGGGTGGGCAACATGGAACCAGAGAGGATAAAGGATCAGTACATAAGCTGGAGGATGACTGTGAAGCAGAGTGAGGGTAATCCCTTGACCACTTCAGGGCAAAATCTGATTCCCCCCTTCCCCCCCCCCAAAAAAAAAAAGCAAAAAAAAAGTATATTTCCCTGATGTTGGCACTTTGAGGCAAAGCTCTAGCTGTCCCACCCTAGTTATGCCTTTTTTTTTTTTTTTTTGCTACTAAGGCACTATCCCTGGTAGGTCTAACCTCAGGCTTTGTATGTTGCCCTTGTTAGATCCATATGTTTGGCATTTGTCCTTGGGTTGTGCCCCACCTCAAGCCATGGAAGTGTTTTCCCCCATGTTCCTGGAATGAAAGACAATGGTGATTTCATCAGTGCTCCCAGGGAAGGAGGTCCCTCAGGCTTACAGGCTTTTATTTCCTCCTGCTGCTTCTGCCTTTCTTCTGATTTGGTCCTTGTTGTCATATCCACTCTCTCACTCCAGAGTCCTATGTCCTGCACTCCCCTATCCCCCCAAATCTGGCCTCCTTCTCTAATTCTCTCCAAAACAGAAATCATTTTGCACATTTTCTTTCCAAGTCCAAAAATAGGAAAGGAGAGGGAACAGCTAATCTAGTACAGCTGCTGGTTTTGCCACTTAACAGAAATGTTGTTTTTTTAAAATAGTATTTTTCTCTCTGGCTCCTTCTCACAACTGCCCTCAGAAGTTCCCCTCCTTTAAGAACTCTTTTCATCCAGATTCTAAGACCTTCCTCCTTATCTGTCCATGGCTTCTGCTACCCCACCCAGAGTCCTGTTTGCAAGTACATCCTCTGAAGGATCCTTGCTTTTGATTCCTTCCCACTTCTATGAAAACAAGGACCTTTGATTTCACTCTCTTCTCTCCAGTTCTCTTCAGTTTATTAAGTGCCTACTATGTGTCAGGCATTGTACTAACCACTGGGGTCACAGAAAAAGCAAAAGGCAGTCCCTGTCCTCAAGGAGCTTATAATTTACTTTGGTGGAGGTAGGAAATGACAAGCAAACAAACATATCTAAAGCAAGCCATAGACAAGATAAATAGGAAATAATTTCTAGAGGGAAGACACTAGAACTTAGAGGGCTTTGGGAAGGTTTCCTGTAGGAGGTGAGATTTTAGCTGGACTTAAAGAAAACCAGGAATGCTCATTGTCTGAGGAAAGGATTACATACAAATTTCTTAGCCTGGCATTGAGCACTCTCCACACTCTTTGTCCAACCTACCTTTCAAGTTTCATTTCACTCCACTTCATACAATCTAAATTCTGGCCAAAGTGGATCGTTCTTTGTTCTGCCATCTTTCCTCTTCATGTTTGAACAGGTCTGCTCCAGTGCATCTGCCTGTTGGTAACCTCTTCTTTTAAAGTAAAGGGTAGCTTTTTTTTCTTCCAGATGAATGCAATCTCTCCCATTTTTGTGTGTCTTAGAGCTTTTTCCCAAAACATCTCAAGGACTCATTTTGTGGAGGTGGAGGCACATAGGCTGGCTTTCATTGCCCCTACAAGTCTTGTTTCCTGGCTTTCTATCCCCACTGCTGGGAGCCTGAATAATCAGGGAGAACTTCTGCTCCAATCCTCCTTGAGAATTTGTTCTGACCAGGAATCTAGTCCCTGTTCTGTATCTGATGAGATGCCAGTGACCCATCAGGTAGTCAGGCAGGCAGGTAGTCAACAAGTATTTATTAAAGAACATTTCTTTGCCTACCTGGAAACTTAGTTTTTAAGCAGAAAATTTAGGAGATGGCAATGTGGTGTAGTAGAATGATGCTTACTCCCTTGTGGCTTTCAACAAATGGGAATGGTTTGGGGTTGAGTGTGGATTGGGTGAAACAAGCCTTTAATAAGCATTTTTTAGGTGCCAAGGTCTGTGTTAAGCACTTTACAAAGATTATCTTATTTTATACTCCCACAGGATGGGTGCTGTTATCATCTCCATTTTAAAGATGAAGAAGCTGAGGCAAACAGAGGTTAAATGACTTGCCTGGGATAACACAGCTAGTAAGATTCAGACACAGGTTGAGAATATTGACTAGGGTTCCACAACTAGTAAATGTCTGAGACAAGATTTGAACTCAGGTCTTCCTGATAATAGACCCTATCCTCTATTCACTTTGCTATCTTAATGTCTCTATATTAGTGCATATAAATGCAAAAAAAAAATAAAACTCAATATAAGATCATTTGAGTGGCAAGGGACTGGGAACTGACAGAATTAGTGTGAAAGTTACTAAAGTGATATCCAGCCATTTCTCTTTCTTTCTTTCTTTCTTTCTTTCTTTCTTCTTTCTTTCTTTCTTTCTTTCTTTCTTTCTTTCTTTCTTTCTTTCTTTCTTTCTTTCTTTCTTTCTTTCTTTCTTTCTTTCTTTCTTTCTTTCTTTCTTTCTTTCTTTCTTTCTTTCTTTCTTTCTTTCTTTCTTTCTTTCTTTCTTTCTTTCTTTCTTTCTTTCTTTCTTTCTTTCTTTCTTTCTTTCTTTCTTTCTTTCTTTCTTTCTTTCTTTCTTTCTTTCTTTCTTTCTTTCTTTCTTTCTTTCTTTCTTTCTTTCCCAGCTAAGAAATATCTGAGGCCAGATTTGAACCAAGGATCTCCTATCTCTAGCCCTGACTCTCAATCCATTGAGCCACTTAACTGCCCCCTCCATCTATTTCTTTTTAACATTTTGCTATATTAGATCCACAAAATCAAATCAACCAATATTTATCAAGTACCTATCATACAAAATATAGTTATAAAAAAGAAATACAAAAAGCTGTCCCTTTTCTTCAAGGAGGTGGATTGACAAAGCATAAACATGATTGTTTAAGTAAGAATAAAAATTATCAATGGCATTTTAGGATAGCAGGAGATACAACATAAAGTAATATATTTTTAGTTCCAAATGATAATTATACAAATAATTATTGCTATTGGAGTTCAAAGGTCATTTCAGTCCAGATTCTTAAAAGAGAAAATGGATTTTAAGGAAGTGACTTTGATATGGATAGGCAGAGAGGAAGGGGAAGATGATTCAAAGTGGGTGGAATAACCACAATTAGAGAACAGAAAAAGAGATGTGTTTATTTGCAGATAACCAAATTTGGTTGAAAAAAGTTTGTTAGAAGTATAAAAAGGAAGAAAAAGCTGAAAAGATAAATTGGGGCCAATTGTAGTAGGTCTTAAATTCTGACTAAGGAGTATGTACTGTATGTACAGGCCATTAGAAGTCAGGAAAGGGGCAATGAAAGTTACAGAATCAAAGCAGAATATTAGAAAGATTCAATCTAGTAGCTAGAAATGTACTATTGAACTGGATGAGGCAAATGGTGTGGCCCAGTGGCCTCCAGGTTTGGCAGGACGATTTGCTTTCGAATCCTACTAACTGTGTGACCTGGGGAAATCATTTAATTATACTTTCCTCATCTGTAAAATGAGGATAATAACAGCACCTATTTTACAACATTGTTATTGGGGTTAAGAGAGATAATACACATAAAGTGCTTTGTGAACTTTAAGGAGCTATATAAAATATTAGCTACCATTATCACTCTGTAGCTTACTTTGTATATGATTATGTTTCCCTTCCCTATTAGACTGTAAGCTCCTTCAGGGTTGGGACTGTCTTTTGCCTCTTTCTATTTTGCCTTTATGGCTTGTAAAACACTTTGCAAATACTATCTTTTAAAAATATTTGTGTATATTAATATATTTTAGAATATCTTTTAAAAATATATTAGTACAGTGCCTGGTACAAAATAAGTGCTTAATAAATATTTATTGAAAGAATGAATAAATGAATAATCAAATATTTCAGTAAGAAAGACATCATATTTTCATTTTTTTAAAGATGGAAAAGTCTCAAGCAAAACATCTCTGTGGTATAATCATTACTGTTGAAGACCACATAGTGCTGATGTAGATACCACTGGTTGCCGGTGGCGGTGTACTCTAATTGTTAGTAAAAGTTCTTTGTTTTTTTTTTGGGGGGGGGGACAGCCCTTAAGGTGATTAAACTATAACTTAAAATTCTGAAATTAAGGAACATCCCTGGGAACATGTAGAACAGGCATGATCACATTATTTTGCCCCAACTCTCTAATTCAGCTCCCATCCCTTTAAGGAATGATTGCCTACTCTTTTCATATTTTCTTATATGCAGTAGGACCTCATTTTACAAGACCAGTATGTTCCAAGATCTTTCACATAAGTTGAAAATCACCCATAACAGCAAACCTCATTATTTTTTAATTAAATTTTTAATTTTTTCCAGATGACATGTTGCTATAATTTTTAATATTTGTTTTCTGGCATTTTATGATCCATGTTTTTCCCCTACCCAAAATGCCAGGTAATATGATCAAGGGTGTAAATATTACATATTTCTTTGTTTATCATGCTGTGAAAGGAGACACATATCATTTATACTAGAGAAAAATTCATGGAGGAAATAAAGTGAAAAAATGGCATGGTTTAATCTACATTCAGCTTGTCAATTCCTTCTAAAACCATGGAGAGTGTTTTTCATCATGGGTGTGTTGGAGTTGCCCTGGATCCTTGCATTGCTGATAGATAATAATTGTTGTTCACAGTTGCTCATCATACTTTATTGCTCTAACTGGAACCCCATTATAATTGAATATTTCTTATTCAAGCATTCTTTTCTTAGGCTTATCAGAGCTACCAGAATCACTACTCTTATACTGTGGGGCCATTCTTTTTTTTTATACATTATTTTATTTGGTCATTTTCCAATATTATTCCTTGGAAACAAAGATCATTTTCTTTTACTCCCCCCCTCCCACAACCCCCTCCCATAGCCAACATGCTATTCCACTAGGTATCACATGTGTCTTTGATTCGAACCCATTTCCATGTTGTTGGTGTTTGCCTTAGGGTGTTCATTTAGAGTCTCTCCTCATTCATGTCCCTTCCACCCTGTAGTCAAGCAGTTGCTTTTCCTCAGTGTTTTTACTCCCACAATTTGTCCTCTGCTTGTGGATAATGTTTTTTCTCCTAGATCCCTGCAGAATGTTCAGGGACGTTGTATTGACACTAATGGAGAATTCCATTACTTTCGATTGTGCCACAGTGTATCAGTCTCTGTGTACAATGTTCTCCTGGTTCTGCTCCTCTCGCTCTGTATCACTTCCTGGAGGTTGTTCCAGTCTCCATGGAATTCCTCCACTTTATTATTCCTTTTAGCACAATAGTATTCCATCACCAATATATACCACAATTTGTTCAGCCATTCTCCAATTGAAAGGTATCCCCTCATTTTCCAATTTTTTGCCACCACAAAGAGAGCAGCTATGAATAGTCTTGCACAGGTCTTTTTGCTTATTATCTCTTTGGGGTACAAACCCAGCAGTGCTATGGCTGCATCAAAGGGCAGACAGTCTTTTAGTGCCCTTTGGGCATAGTTCCAAATTGCCCTTCAGAATAGTTGGATCAATTCACAACTCCACCAGCAATGAATTAATGTCCCTACTTTGCCACATCCCCTCCAGCATTCATTACTTTCCTTTGCTGTCATGTTAGCCAATCTGCTAGGTGTGAGGTGATACCTCAGAATTGTTTTGATTTGCATCTCTCTGATTATAAGAGATTTAGAGAACTTTTTCATTGGGACCATTCTTAATATCTAAATAGTGCTAAGGAAACAAAGAGAGGCTCTGCTCTGATGTGGATGTGATTTATTATGAGTGAGAATGCCAAACAATCATGTGAGAGCTAATGTTTGGTACAAAACAATGTACTGACGCTAATGCTTCTCAAAGAAAAAATGAGCATCATTGGTTGAACTGCAATGAGAGTATGCTGCTTGAGAAAATAGAGCAGATTTATCTCTTCATTAAAAACATCTATTTTACATATTTTTCTCTTTGTTTTTTAATTGCCAGTTGAATATACCTGAATTCACTTGTGTTGGCATAAAATGAGGTTCTGTTGTACTTAGAAGGCAAAAGATGCTAAATGTTAAGGTCTGGAAACATAGAATCTTTGAGTGGGAAAGAACCCTTACAATCATCTAGCTAAAACAGCTAGGTCTAAAGGGCACTAAAAGACTGTCTGCCCTTTGATCCTGCCATAGCACTTCTGGGTTTGTACCCCAAAAAGATAATAAAAGAAAAGACTTGTACAAGAATATTCATAGCTGTGCTCTTTGTGGTGGCAAAAAAATGGAAAATGAGGGGATGCCCTTTGATTGGGGAATGGCTGAACAAATTGTGGTATCTGTTGGTGATGGAATACTATTGTGCTAAAAGGAATAATTAAGTGGAGGAATTCCATGTGAACCGGAACAACATCCAGGAATTGATGCAGAGTAAAAGGAGCAGAACCAGGAGAACATTGTACACAGAGACTGATACATTGTGGTACAATCGAATGTAATGGACTTCTCTACTAGCAGCAAGGCAATGATCCAGGACAATTCTGAGGGATTTTTAAGAAAGAACTCTATCCACATCCAGAGAAAAAACTGAGGAAGTAGAAACACTGAAGAAAAACAACTGCTTGATCACATGAGTTTATGGGGCTATGACTGGGAAAATAGACTCTAAACGATCAGCCTAGTGCAAATATCAATAATATGGAAATGGGTCTTGATTAGTGACACATGTAAAACCCAGTGGAATTATGATCAACTACAGGAGGGTATGGGAGGAGGGGAGGAAAGAACATGAATCTTGTAACCATGGAAAAATATTTTAAATGAGCTAATTAAATAAAATTTTCTCAAAAAATGAATAATAATAGTGCCTGCTTTACCTAGTTATTCTTCTCAAATCAAGAGAAATCACTTATGTGAAGTACTTTGCAAACCTTGACACTTTATAGACACCATCAATGATTATTGTTATTATGATTATCTAGTCCTGCCATACCCCTGGAAAGCTAAAATCTCCTCAACAATATCTCTAGCACAAGGTCATCTAGTTTTTACTTAAACATTTTTCATGAAAGGGAACTCACTAATTAATGAGACAGTGCTCAATTAATTAATCAATACTTAATTAATAAGAAGGGCCTTCCTAATAGTTTCTTAAATACGTTTTATGGATGTTTTTAGATCATCTATAAAATGTTATGGAACAGATGATTTCACGTTTGAACAAATCCAATATAATCAAATTCAATTTAGTTTATTTGAATTAAAAAAGTAACCTTTTAATTCATCTGTAATTCTCTATGAGCATATCTATGAGAATCTTTGGTGCTGGTGAGTGGTTAAATTGATTATTTTTCTTTGTAACAGTTCTTTAATCAAGTCTTCTTTTGACAATTCTTGCTTAATCATTCCTTCCTCACCTTGAAAGTTTGATGGATTTCAGGCATTCTAAAGTCTAAACTAAGGAGTTTAGTGACTTCTTGGAGCCCAGAGAAAAGTTCCATCTGGGTTATTTTTTCCTAGCAACAAATGGATCTAAATTTTGTCTTTTTAAAATTCCAGTATTTAACAAGAGGATGAAGCTGGGTTAGGTGGTACAAGAGAAAAATTCTTTGTAAGTGAGAATTACAAACTTTGAAATTCTTTCTGAGATAAAATTTGCAGGAATTTAATAGCAATTTTTAAAAAATCTCCCAGGCTGTTTTAAAGAAATTGTTGATGGAAAGAGTTGATTCTCATCTGTGCTTCACTGCCCTTTCACTTGAGGAATCCAAACTTGATGAAGGTCATCAAGATAGTACTGTAACTGGACTTAAAAAAAAAAAAGAAACTTGATTATTTTTAAGTTTTATTGTGTGCATCTGGCATTCCAACTGAGATCCAGAAAGGGACTGTCCAATCCTAGATTTAGGGATGACTCTGAAATAAAGGTGGCATCTGTTTCCTGTTGTAAGATATCTACTTCTTGAGCTGCCATTGGTCCAATTAAAACTGGTTGATCTTGAGAAGTCCTGAATTCTCAAACCCCAAAGAGAGGAGGTTCAGGCTTCTCTCACTCCTCTCTTCCTGCACCCTCCCTTTCTCTGCCCCTCTTTCTGCCTCCCCTGTCTCTTTCCTCAACTATCTTCCCCCCTTTGTCTCCTCTCTCCCTTTTTCTTTTTTCGTTTCCTTCCAATATTTCTACCTATCTCCCTTCTCTCTTCTTTTTGTCTTCCCTTTCTCCTTTTTCTGACTCATCTTTCTCTTTGTCATTTTGCCTCCCTCTATCTTTTTTCCCTCTGCTGTATCCTTTCAGCTCTGCCATACTCATATTAAGAAATGAGGTCTTATGGCAATCACCTTCTGCTGGGCAGCTGACAACTAAGTCATGAACTTTCAACCTATTAGTTTACCACCAAAGTTATAAAGGTCCATTTCTCAGAATTTTGTTTTGATGACATATGCTCAGTGAAGGAAATCCATTTTACCCAAGTTCATTTAATTAAGCATTTACTATAGCTATCCTGAGCTTGTAGCTACCATTGTCATTACTCAAGATGGAGAGTAGGAAAGAGAGAAATCACTTACCTTTCCACTTTGCTGCAAGAATGAAGAGGACACTAAGAGAAAGGTCCAAAAGGGAGGCAGAGGTCACTTCCTCACCCTTATAATAGGGTCACAGATTGGTTTACTTTCTGACTTGGGCTTCAATAGTTTTTAGTACAACTTATCAATTCCCAGCCCTACCTAAATCCACAGGAACTGAAAATGAGTTTCATGTCCTGACATTATATTCCAGCAAAGTACAGATCCTTCAGCAAGGTGCCAGAACACATGCCTAGACAGCCTTTAATAAAGGTCTTGGCCCTGAAATCTTTTCAAGTGGGATCCCTTGATCAGTTTTCTAATATGTAGTTCTAGATCAGCTCTTAAATTTTTTGGTCTGAGTTCCTCTTCACATTTAAAAAAAAATTGTGACCCTCAAAGAGCTTTTGTTTATGTATATTAATATTTACTGCACTAGGAGGACTGAAATTTTTAAAACCTTATTAATCCATTAAAAGTTAACAATAAAAATATAACATCTTAATTAAAAATAGCTACCTTTCTAAATAGAAAAATTGGTGAGAAGAGTGGCATTTCTTTTTATATATTTTCACAAATTTCTTTATTGTCTCAGCTTAATAGAAGATAGCTATGTGCTGATTATTTGTTTCTGCATTCAGTCTGTTGCCATATGTTGTTTTGGTCGAAATACATGAAGGATATCTGACTTCACAGATATACATGGTTAAAAACAAGAGAAATCATTTACTAGGCAAATATTATTGTGAAAATGATTTAATATTATTAAAAAATAAAATTTCAATAAAAATTTAAAATACAATTTTCAGTTAAGAGAAAGAAATAAGAAGAGAGATGCATAAGCCATGTCATTTAATCCTCTGCTGGGAGAATGAAATTTTGCCTAAGGATTTTTACTATTCATTGAGTAAGAAAAAGGTAGAATGCAGTGCTTACCTACAAATTCATCTAAGGATATAGTCGGAAAAGATCAGTGAAGATTAAAAAGCAAAATAAGTGATTAATGATTTTAACTATTAATGCCAAAGTACTACAAAGCACTGCTTTTTAGGAGTTTTTAGTTTCAGATGACATTAAAATATTTCTGGTATTCAAATTCAAAATAAAATAAAAATTCCAAATTACTGTTTAAATTGATAATTATCTTTTTCTGTTTTTCAAATGTCTGAATGGCATGAAATCCTCACTAAATGAGATTTAATGGTCTCTATATCCATACCTAAATAAAATGTAACTATCTTCTGTGGACATAATCAATAAAATGGATGATGGGGGAAAAAAAGAAAATGACATTGACCTTGTAGACTCCCCTTCCCCTGTCAACTCCGACCCCCACCATCCTTACCCAGGAGTCCTTGGACTACACTTGGAGAATCACTTCTTTAGACCTACTCTCCTACTCCTGGCTTCCTGACCTGCTCTCTCCATTCCTGCCAACCTTGTCTCAGTATATTCTTCTCTGTCAAACACTCACGGTTTGAGAGTGATAATTTCCTCAGTAGGTAAGCTCCTAGAGAACAGAAACTGCTTCTTTTTTTTTTTTGCCTCTGACTTCATAGATCCAAAATCTAGCATGATGCTTGGTATCTGGCATTACTTAATAAATAATTAATTGAGAAGAAAACCACTGTTATATCTGGTAGCATATATTATCCTTTCCAAAGAACTTTGGCAACTGTTAACTTAGTGGCTCCTCATAAAACCTCTATGAACTGAGAGAATCTGGCAGGATTTAGGAGAGTGTGGATGAGAGAATATAAAGAGCTGAAGTGATTCTAAGTGAGGGGAAGGGTAATGAGTGATGTTTATATAATACCTGAAGATTAGCAAAGACATTTACAGAGATTATCTCACTGGATCCTCCTGCCCACCCTGTGAGTTTGATGTTAGAATTATTATCATCCCCATTTAAAAAATTAGGAAACTTAAATTTTGAGAGGTAAATTGACTAACTCAGGGTCCCATAAGCCCTACATATCAAGTTGAGTCCATAACTGTTCAGAATGCTCATTTTGCTTCCCAAGGTCTATGATACTATACCATGTGACCTTGAGGATCAGAGAAGACTTTTAAAGGTCAGGTGAATGTAGATATATTCACTTATACAAGACTGATGAGAAACAAGTTCATGCTTAAAGTCTTCCTGATAAGATAACTATATATCCTAACATCTGAAAGACCAAACTGTCAGGAAGTCATCTTTCTCTACAACTAAAATCCATCCTGCTACAGTTTGGGGTCATTCTCTTAAACTTGGGCAGTTTCTGGTCCATCCTCTGAAGGGTTGAAAAATAAATCTTCCCCATAAGCCTTACAAGAGCCTTTAATGTAACTGAAAAACAACAGTTCAAAAAATGGAAAAGTCAAAGGCAGCAATGACAAAAATGTAAACTTTAAAACTGCCCAAGAATCGAAGGCTCCATTGACTTAGGTGTCTGAAAATAAGGTGGAAATTATTTATAGAAGATACAAACCTCACTCTGGCCATGCTAATTTATATAGCTGGCTAATAATAGCTCTTGAGTTCTAATGTGTTTGTACTTTATAAATCCTACTTATACTTTTATTTTATCTTTCCTATGACCCTATGTGACTTGATCAAGCTTCTCCATCCATCCCTCAACCTCAAGTTTTTTTAGCTATAAAATTGGTATATGATATCTGCCCTCTCTCAATGCTATGAAGAGACTAAAATGGTAAGGAGCTGCAAGGTAGCTAGTTAGTAGCAGAAGCAAAGGTAGTTCATATTGTCAGTCCTCTACACCATGCTAACTGTAGCTGGGGTGTATGAGGTATTCAGGGAGGACTAACATCTTTGGTATGAGAGCTTGATGAGCCCTTTCTAGGGCTGATTTCTTCCTTTGTTGTCCACCTGCCACTCAACTCTCACCTGTGGCTCCAAAAATTTATAGCATGCACAGTGGTCACACCCTGGTAAAACAATTTGACAGATGGCTTAAACGTGGTTGAGTATACCTGATGGACCACAAACCTATCAGTGAGTTAGAAGGGTAGTCTACCCTAAGTACATGAAGATTTCTCTCAACATCAGGTGTAGATGAGAGCAATTTGTTCCAAGTGCCAGGAAGGCAGCTGAAATAGGTGCTTTGGAGCACTCAGAGCTTGGTTAGACATCAGAGATGCCTTCCCACTCTTCCCAGATCATTACCAGTCATCCTGACTTTTGTCTTGCCTCAACTTTGATAACTCTGGAAGAAAGAGTAAGGCCAACAATTTTGTGAAACTCTGCTTCAATTAAATCCAATTCATGTGCATGTCAAGACATCACATCACCTTGTGGCATTCATTGGTCTTCTTCAAAAGTGAAAGACAAACAACAATTCCAGTTGGATATAATGCTTTTGGAGACCATGGACATGGAAGCCAGGCTGTCAACCAGGTGATATTCAACTGGCTTCGTCATTATTGTAAACTTTTTCTTCCTTTTCATGCATTTTCCTTGACAAATTAACCTCTTTCCCAACAATTGATCCTCTGTTTCCCACCTCCTTATCTTTTAATTGGATCCTCTAACTGGATTGCATCCTTGTCTCTTAGAATCCTTATCTTCCATCACAGAAAAACTCAGCAGAAACCTCATACATGAGGTATTTCCCATGGTGTTAGGGATTTTCCCCTTTCCCTTTTTTGGCTGAGACCTGAAATTTCATTGGGATAAGGAGCAACCAGTATGGAAATTCCACCCACCAAAGCAGATTAGCCACTGATCTGTAATTTATAGTCTTAGTGTGCTTCCTTGACTTGCCCAAGACCACACAGGTTACTCTACCCACTGTTTTATTCTCTTCCTATTGTGTTTGACTCCTTGACATTAACTCATGTCACATTATGCTTGCTTTATATTTATGTTTCTGTGGACACAAAAATTGTATAGAACTTAGAATTAAGGGACCTGATTCTGCTACTTACTAAGTATGTTTCTGTCACTGGGCAAATCCTGGTCTTCACACCTCTCTGTAAACTGAGAGGACTGAACTAGACAATCTCTAAAGTCATTTCTAGTTCGAGATATATGATTCTAAGATCTAATCACACTTTCCTATGTTATCTAATTCTTAGCTATGAAAGAGGTAAATAAAGGATAATTCTTCTCCTTTCCTGAGGGAACCACGGGGGAGAGAATAGAGAATACAATATCTAAACATATAATTATATACACGGTAAAGAGGCAGAATAAATAGACAATATTGGAGTCAGAAAGTCCTGAGTTCTTGCATTCTCTAGCTATATATTGTCCAGTCATTTCAGTTGTGTTCAATTCTTTGTTAGTCCATTTGAAGTTTTCTGGGCAAAGATACTGGAGTGGTTTGCCATTTCCCTCTCTAGCTCCTTTGACAGAACTGTGGCAAACAGGGTTAAGCAATTTGCCCAGTGTTACCCACCTAGTAAGTGAGTTTGAATCCAGGTTGTTATTCTATCCACTGCTCCTTTTAGCTACCATTGGGAATATTCTAATGGACCATACAGGCTATCTGTTACCCCATACTCTTCTTTTTAATGCATACATTTCTTTGAGGGCATTTGTTGGGCTTCTTTTCTTTGTAATATATTACTGCCTACTCACTCACCATTCACTTCTCCATTGCTCTCTGGGACATCCTGCTTTTCAGTTTTTTGAAACCTGCAGTGTTTCATGCCTCAAAACCATATTACAATGCTTAAAGAATATTTTCTAAAGAAAAAGTCCTAAGTTGTGTCATTATAGTATTTGAAAGTCCTAGGCATTTTCTCAGAATATAATATAGTTCCTTGCATTATGATTATTAAAGTCTACTTTCTAGTCTTACATTATCATATGTGATCCTTACAACAACTCTGAGAGGTTGGGCAGAATGAGGATCAGTATTCCAATTTATAAATCAAATTTCGTTTCAGAAAGAGAAAAAAAAAATCTTGCCAAGGTTATCTTGCTAATAGATTAAAGACCCAGGATCAGAACCTAAGACTTATGTAGATCCTTGAATATCAAATCAGAAGATTCATGCTTGAGTTTTTGCTGGTTCTCCCTCTTTTACCCTCTGTGAAATTGGGCAAAATCATTTACTCATTCTAAGCCTCAACATCATTATCTGTAAGACAATGTTAGATGGAGAAAGGGGAGGGAAACTAATAGATTTCCAAATTCTCCTCTAACTCTAAATTTTATGACCCTACACTTCTGTGGTGGTGCCTTGGATAGAATGCTTGACAGGTTAGGAGTTAGAAGGACTCATCTTCCCGAGTTAAAATCTGGTCGCAGATACTTAATAACTGTGTGACTCTGAGCAAGTCACTTAACCCTGCTTGCCTCGGTTAACAACATATGTAAAATGAGCCAGAGAAGGAAATGGCAAACCACTCTAACATCTCTGCCAAGAAAATCCTAAATGGGGTCATGAAGAGTTGGGCACAACTGAAAACAACTAAACAACAAAATACTTCTGCAGTGTGTGTGTGTGTATTTGTGTTTTCCCACCTAGTCAAGCTGCTGATATTGAGAAAGATCCTTCCCCCAAATAGGGGAAAATGAGATATGAGTGTTGGACAACTTTTTTGTTGTCTGTATTCTTCGCTTCCAACACTGGTAGCATTTTTCTATCTGTGGGAAATATACAACACATTGGAATAGGTTTCCTTCTCCACACAAAATGTGGACTTGAAAGCAGGAATGTGAAATAGGTTCCATAGAGGGCATTACAAGCACTTCACCACCTGGCTCCAACCTACCTTTCTAGGTTCCCTGCACATTATTCTCCTTCATGTTCATCTACAACCCAGCCAAACTAGCCTTCTGGTTGTTTCTCTCACACAACATTCCTCCATGTTGTTGAATGGACCAGAATGATATCCAGCCTCACCTCTGCCTCTTAGAATCTCTTGCTTCCTTCCAAGGTCAGTTCCAAAGTTATATTCTACATGAAAACGTTTTGACCCTCCAAGCTTTTATTCCCTTTCCCTTCCACCCAATTGCCTTGTATTTATTTTCTATAAATTCCTATGAGCACATGATGCTCCTTCTTTTCTTCTCTACCTAGTAAGACTGTAAGTTTTCTGAGAGGAGGAGCCATTTCTTCCCTCCCCCCCCCTTCTATCCTTAGCTCTTAGCACCAGCTGACAAATAAAAAGCATTTCATATGAGCTTGCTGATTGATTGATTGATTGGATGACTCATATTTCCAGGCTAAGATTTTTTCCTCATCAAAAACAGCCAAAAAATGTAGATGAAATACTGAGCATTTTTGTACTTTTGTGGTACAGTAATCTAGACAGAGATGAGCAGACTTAAGTAATTTTTTTCTGATAGAAACAAATGGAAAAAGGACAACTAGGTAGCACAGTAGATAGAGCACCAAGTCCAATGTTGGGAGAACTTGGGTTCAAATCTGGTCTCAGACATTTCCTAGGTGTATGATCCTGGGCAAGTTACTTAACTCCAATTACCTAGCCCTTGCTCCTCTCCTGTCTTACAAGTGATACTAAGATGAAAGGTAAGAGTTATTTTTTTAGATGGAAAATAACTTTTTTCTTCAGAAGCTACATCACCATGTGACTTGAAAGGTCTCATTTTTTCATAGCCCTTAAGCATGTGGGATTACGGCAGGAATGTTAAGAGAAGTGAACTCACTACAGAATACCATTTTAGGGGAAGGATAATTAGACTGGAAGCCAAGAGATATAGAATCTAGGCTCTAGTGCAGTCACTAGTAAGGGTTGTGAACTTGAATCAATCAAATTCTCTGGGTCACAGTTTTCTCATCTGTCCAAGAAAAGGGTTATATAATCACAGAATCCTGCATTTACACCTGGAAGAAACCTTAGAGGACACAGATTCCATTTTGAGATACAAAGAAGTTAAATGACTTGCCTAAGGACATACAACTGTAAGTGTCTGAAACCCAGTTTGAACCCAGGTATATCTGACACGAAGCCTAGCCTTCTATCCACTACACATTGCTGTAAATCCATGGATCTCAAAGAAGACGTCAGGAGAGCAAGGCTTTAACTCATGTGTGAGTCAGAGCTGCACAAAGTCATCACTCTCTTCCAAAGTCATCCAAGTGCAGGGGCAGTACAGGAGTCCAGAGGACTGGTGTTGGCCTGGGATGCCCTGGATGACCTTGGTGTCTCTGGGGTCTGACCAAGCTCTAGGCACTTCATAACTTCTGTTTCAGCCGCCTTCATGGCCTTTGGAACAAATTGTTCTTATCTGCCCATTCTGCCAGGGGAAGTCTTCACAATAGTATCAAAGTGAAAGTCTTTCTTGTTATTAAAATTATAACAAGAAACTGAATGCAGAATCAAAGATTGCTTCCCCTAGCAATTACCAGACTACTAAAGGGCTCCACAACTCAAAAAAAAAATTAAGATACCTTGTTCTTTTCTATTGCCTTCATTTTAGAGACCAAGTAATTGAGAAACAGAGAATAACTGAGTGGTCCAGAGTTCCACACTAGTCATCTCAGTCATAAGCAGTATTTGTGTCAGTGGTCTTTCTTCACTTCTCCCTCAGAAAATGTTAATTTAAACTGTATTAGGTATCTTTTCTTAAGACCAGTGACTGCATAATATATTTAGAGAGATTACCAATAAAAGTGTTTAAAAATAATTCTGGGGGGCAGCTGGGTGGCTCAGTGGATTGAGAGCCAGGCCCAGAGATGGGAGGTCCTGAGTTCAAATTTGGCTTCAGACCCTTCCTAGCTGTGTGACCCTGGGCAAGTCACTTGACCCCCATTGCCTAGCCCTTACCGCTCTTCTTCTTCTTCTTTTTTTTTTTCTAAAACCCTTACCTTCCGTCTTGAAGTCAATACTGTGTATTGGCTCTAAGACAGAAGAGTGGTAAGGGCTAGGCAATGGGGGTCAAGTGACTTGCCCAGGGTCACATAGCTAGGAAGTGGCTGAGGCCACCTTACCGCTCTTCTGCCTTCGAACCAATACACGATTTTGATACCAAGATGGAAGGTAAGAGTAAAAAAAAAAATAAAATTAATTCTGGTACCCAAAGAAGGATCGAATATAGAAAAGACAACTGTTTGAAGGCTTTTTCTCCTTACTGGTGCTAAATAAAGTATTACAGTCTGCTAAAATAGTATGGCAAGTCTTTGAACACAAAAGTACATATCTATCTCTTTAACCTGTTGTAAGAAAAGAAAAGAAAACCATAGCCTTTAGGTCTATGTGGCACTTTTCAACAGAACCTTTTGAATGTGATAGAGATGTTTCACTTAGATTGCTATTTTTTAAAATTTCAATTTAATAAATATTTTAAGTGCCCACCATGTACCAATGTGCCAAACTATTAAAATTGTTCTAGTTGACCACAGGACCCCAAACTGACCTACTTGTTGTATCTTGAACTCAGAATTCCTTTGTATAGAAATCTGCCTGACTTGGAACACATGCACTATTTACCTTCAACTCCTAGAATTCACAGCTTCCATTAAAGCTCAGATCATCTACCATGTCCTACAGAAAATCTTTTTAAAATACTTCTTTTTGTTAGTGTTTTTGTCTTCCTTAAATTATAATTTTTATGTACATTTACTTTTTTGTCTAACCTGTGTGCTCATCAGGGCAGGGAACTCTCAATGAGGGAACCCTCTTAATTGATAAAGGCAAGCAATTTCTCTGCAACTTATATCTTACAGAATTGCCTGTGAGACTTCTCTAAGTGGTCAAATGATTTGTTCAGGGTTGCATAGCCAATATATGTAAAATATGGGATTTGAACCCAGGACTTCCTAATGCCAAGGTTGTCTCTCTATTCAGCCTCTTTATTGTGTATCTGTTTGGGGCCTCTGGGTAGTTCAGGGAGGTCTAGCATCTCTGGTGAGATGGCTTGCTCAATCCTTTCAGGGGTGCTCATCCACCTTTGGTGTTCACCTTTCATCCCACTCACTTGTAGTTCAAAGGAGTTGTAGCACATGCAGCCATCACATCCTGGTAAAACCATTCCAACAGTTGGGCTAAACCAGGTTGAGCCTTTTTGACAGGCTATAAACTCACCCTTTTGTGAGTTGGGGGAATGGCCAACTGAAGCCTGTGAAGACTTCCCCTGGTGGAACAGGCTGGGGAGAACAATTTGTTCCAATGGCCATTAAATTGGCTGAAACAGGCAATATGGAACACTTAGAACCGGGTGAGATATTGAAGATGCTAAGGGCATCCACTGCATCCCGGGCCATCACTGGTCATCATGACTTTGGTCCTGCCTCTGGACTTGATAATTCTTAAAGAGAGGAGGAGGCTGATGATTTTGTGCAACTCTTAAATTGAATTCATTCCCAAGTCAAGACACCACTCCATGATGTCACTGGTTTCTGAAAATGAAGGACAAACAATGTACTTACTTTTCTGTTCCCATATTGTTTTCTCCATCTTCTCTCACAAGTATGGTGTGATTTTCTGGAGGGCAGGAACTATGCTCCATTTTATCTTTGTTTCTTTAGTGCCTAAAATACAAGCAGAGTTATATAAATGCTTGTTGAGTTGGACTGGATTGTGTTGAATTAGAAACAAAGAGATAATCATAGACGTGAGTTCTGTTGGTATCTTGGGTTCTTTATTTTCTACCCAACTTGCCCCACCTAAAGTGAGGATGTCTTTAAGAGCAGCAGGGTACAATGGAAAGACTGATGGGTTTTGGAGTCAGATGATCTGGGTTTGAATTCTGGCTCTGTTTCTTATTACTTATGGGACCATGAGAAACTCTCCTAACCCCTCTGAGCCTCTATTAAATAAGGAGTTTGAATGGTATGGCCTTAAAAGTCCTTTCTAGGTCCTTTTTACCTCTAACTTCAGGAACAAAAATTCCTTCTTACAATTCTTGTGATCACTTAATAGAAATTCATTGAGCTCCTACTATGTGCAGGAGATTGTGCTGAGTGGCCAGAGGGTACATTTTAAACTTTTTACATCATCTAAGTAATTTGGAGAAAATGCAAAACAATATTGGCTCCCATAAAGGGAATTAGAAATGGGCCCCACCTGGGCAAAGAGCATGTGCATGGGACCCATTTACTGCTTTCATCACATGGCTCCATGGGACGCAGCCACATCTGGACCCCATTACCATTATGAAAGGTGCAGGCTGTATGCTTCCTCCAAAGCTGGACTCCTATTTCACAACAGGCTTGGAAGAGCAAGACTCAAGTACAGACTTCCTGTCCCATTTGTAATCAATGTGCACTTGACATCAATAAACTAAGATAATTACATTATCATTATCATTACCATCATTATTATCAGCCACGAGTGAGGAAACATTAATAGAGCATTTTGCATAGGACTCTGGAGACAGTTGGGACTGAAAACCAAAAAAAAAAGGAGGGGGAAATGCCATTTGTTTCTAGGTCCACAGAGATGGAGTGTTTTTGAAACTTACTCTCCAACAGATGGAGGAAGTTCTTCTGATGAGTTAATAGCTGATTTGTCTCACTTATTTCTTCTTTGAGAAAATGCTTATACCTCAGTTTCCCAGAGAGTTCATAGAATGTTAGAGCTGGAAGGAACTTTGCAAATGATCAAATACAGCACTCTCAGTTTATACTGGAAGTGACCTGAAATACAGAGAGTTAAACTGAGTAGTCCAAAGTCACACAGCTAATTAACAGCAGAGCTAGAACCAGAGTCTAGGTTTTTCTTCTGCCTCCTTGTCCTACCTTTGTTTTCTCCTTCCTTCCTTCCTTTCTTCCTTCCTTCCTTCCTTCCTTCCTTCCTTCCTTCCTTCCTTCCTTCCTTCCTTCCTTCCTTCCTTCCTTCCCTTCTCTTCTGCCTCTGTCTGTCTGTCTGTTTGTCTATCTGTCTCTCTCCCATAGCTGCACATGCATTTAAAAAATTATTTTCCAATGCTTTTTCCATTGTGGCTATTATTGCTCGATCCATTCAATTTTGTCTGACTTTTTGTGACCCCACTTGAGGATTTCTTGGCAAAGACACTAGAGTGGTTTGCCATTTCCTTCTCCAGTTAATTTTACAGATGAGGAACTGAGGCAAACTGGGTTAAGTCACTTGCCCAGAGTCACAGAGCTAGTAAGTGTCTGAGGCCAGATTTGAACTCAGGAAGATGAGTCTTCCTGACTTGAGGATTGGCATTCTATTTTCTGTACCACCTACAATTCGATTCAGCAGACATTGAATATGTGTCCACTATGAGCAAGACTATGTAGGTGATGCAGTGGAAAGAGCATAGGGTCTAGAGTTAGGAAGACTGTATTAAAATGTGATCCTCGGCAGGTCACTTAACCCTGTCTGCCTCACTTTTCTTATCTTTAAAATGAAATAGAGAAGGAAATAGCAAACCACCCCAGTATCTTTGCCAAGAAAACCATAAATGGAGGTCATGTGGAGTTAGATACAACTGAAAAATCACTGTACAACAAAGGCTTTTACACAGAATTTTGAGGTTGGCAATGTACTTTCCATGTTAGTTCCTTTGATTCTCACAGCTGCCTTGTGAGTAAAGGGCTATTATTATCCACATTTTATAGATAAAGAAACAGAGATATTAAGTGGCCTGCTTGAGGTCATACAGTATATGAGTCAGGACTTGAAATCAAATCTCCCCAACTCCAAGTCTCAATTCTGACTTCCTAGATGATTGACACATATAGAAAGGGCTCATAAGTGTACACTAACAAATATAGAAGCAAAATGATAACCCATTACACCATTATATTCTAATGAGAGATAAAGGCAGCTTTGTGGGGCTGCTAAACAGACTCTGGCTTGGGTTTGCTTCATCTAGTTATAGGATTCTCCTGAAGGCAGTCATTGCCTCTTCTGAGACAATGTGCTATTACTGATGTTTTCTAATGCTGGACAGTTGTTATCCAACTCTCAAATTTATGGAACAATGGCCATTGCTAGAAAAGTCAGTTTCTAAGGACTGATCTCTGGATTAAACCCAAGGAAAGAAACAGAAAGCCAGAAGAAGGGAGTCAGAGACTTGAAGGTTAAATCTTTGGTTCACTTGAGATAGGGCATACTTCTCACCAATGCAATATTTGAGGGGAGATACATCTTTTCCTTCACTAGTCTAGCTGGATGTCTAAAGGGGAGAAAATCCTGAAAGAGTTTTCAATAGTAAAGCTTTCCAAAAAGTGAGAAAGATGGATGTATTTGCATATTTCATATAGACTACCAAAGAGAAAAGGACAGAGTAAATTTCTTCTGATTTGGTTGTTAATCATCTTCAAAACACCCCTTTTCCCACCCTCAGTCAATGCACTCTCAGCTAGGTGCATAATACTTACTAGAGAGTCAGTGTATGTCCAATTCCAGTGATCTCCTCTATTATAGACACTGTATATAAGATTTACCCCAGTGACATCAAACTCAAATATGAATAAGGACCACTAAACCACAATAAAGATCCTGGTGGGCAACATATTGATTTAGAATAGTAACATTATATAGAATAAATTATGTTACATTTTTCTTTTGTAAGATAATTTCTACCACGAGGATTCACAATATATCTGCTGCCCTTTCCTAGTTAGCCAGAAGAGTCAAATCAGTTTGTATTTATCACATGATATCCATTTTTTGGATCTTCATAATTTTCATTGATTCCATGATAATTTCTTGAAATATGATGTCTAGCCTCTTTTTAAAATTATGGCTTTCAGGTAGTCCAATAATTCTTAAATTATTTCTCTTCAACCCATTTTCCAGGTCAATTGTTATTCCAGTGAATATTTCATATTTTCTTCTTTTTTCTTTTGATTTTGTTTTATTGTTTCTGATGATTTATACAGTCATGAGCTTCAAATTGCCTAAGGAGTGATTTTCTTCAGTGAACTTTTGTACTTCATTTTCCATTTGGTCAATTCTATTTTTTAATCTCTTCAATGGATTTTTGTGTATCTTTTATAATTTGATCTATATCATTTTAAGGTGTTATTTTCATTTTTTTGGTGCCTCCTTTATCAAGCTGTTGAATACTTTTTCACGATGTTTTTGCATCCTCATTTCTTTTCCTTCTACCTCCCTGATTTGATTTTTAAAATCCTTTTTGAGCTCTTCGAGAAATGGAGAGGAATTCACATTTTTCTTTAAGACTCTGCATGTAGAAGCTTTTATTTCATTGTTTTCTTCTGAATTTGTCACCATAGTAACTTTCTATGACCAGGTTCTTTTTTTAATAGTTGTTTTCTTGTTTTTCCAGCTTATTTCCGGGTTTTAACTTTATATTAAAGTTAGGCTCTTATCTTGGGGTGATGGGAGCACTGTATCAAGCTTCAGGTTTTTGGGACTGCTGTTTTCAGAACTAGTTCTGAAAACAGCTGAAACCTATAATTTTTCAGTTCTTCCAAAGCAGTATGATCTAAGTAGAGATGTGCTCTCCTAGCTTGTGCTCTGATCTACAAACAACCACAAGAAATTTTTTCCACCCTAGAACTGGGACCAAGTCATTGCTCATGCTAGTGCTCCTCTCTACCTGGGGACTTATACTCAGGACTATGTATGGACAATATAACAGAGTTCTGCACCCAGTGCCAGCAAAGGGTCCTCTGTATTCTCCTTCTCACCAGTTTTCTGCCCCATTTCCCATATATAGGCTAGGAGCCATGATTGCCATTATCATCAATTCAGTCTCCCCTAAGGCCAGCTGCTAGGTAACCAGGGCAGGACCTGTACTGTATTGGGCTGGAAGATTGTTCCATCACATCCCTTTGTTGGTTCTGCCACTCTATGATTAGTTTTGAGGCATTATTTAATGTTGTTTGGGGAGAAATATGGGAGAGCTCAAGTGAATCCCTGAACCTCTACTTCCATTGATTCCAGATCCCTTCACTTTGGTCCTTGAGCTCCTATGATTCCATTATATGGTATAGCATATATGTATGGGAAGAAACTGTTTGGTCAGAAACTGGCTTTTCAATATAAATGCAAATAAAAAAATGTCCTTAAATGTCAGTGAAGGAGAATCAGATTTGTTCTAAAGAAAACCTTCCTGAGAATAGGGGTAAATAGACATCTAAATAGATTATATTTAGCATTATTGTTGTAATTTTTTCAAGGGAAATTCTTAAATATTAGCTTATGTTTCCATCTATCTTAAATAATAGCAGCATGAAGTAGCATGTGAGCTTTCAATGTTTTCTGACCTTTCCTATCCAGTGGTACCCCTATGAACTTGTCAGGAAGTTTATTTTTTGGACTATGGAGAGGGACAAAGGGAAAGGGAAAGGCAAAAGGGAATAGAAACTTTCCTTCCTTTCAACCCTACTTCTATTTATTCTCCATACTTGTTCCAATTATCTTTTCTCCTTCCTTCCCATCATTATTCCCACCAATCTTAACCGTCCAACTTTCAGGTAGAAAAATCAACCAGGAATAAAGAAAAAACACTCTTGATTTCATGGAACTATTGAATAATAATATCTAGATTAATATAGTATTTAAAAGTTGGTAAAACCCTTTATATATATATATTAGCTTATTGAATCCTCAAAAGTACTCTATAAAGTAGTTGCTATTATTATTTCCACCTTACAGATAAGGAAGCAGAAGTTAAGTAACTTATTCAAGGTAGATAGCATCTGAAAGGATTTCAACTCAGGTCAACCTTGACCCTTAGGCAAACATTCCTTCTGCTATACCACCTAACTGCCTAAAGAAGTTTGCTATCTGAGGGTCATTTTTAAAAAGAGGTTGTTCTCTTTAAAATTTTATTTTATTTTAATTTTTACATGTCAATACAATTTTAGATAATTGTTTTCTGACATTCTGTGATCCATATTCTCTCCCTCTTTTCCTCTCCTCCCCCCTTCCTGTGATGGTAGGTAATGTGATAAAGGTGATCTATGTGCTATCATGAAATACATATTTCCAAGGGCAGCTAAGTGACTCAGTGGATTTAGAGTCAGGTCCAGAGATGGGAGGTCCTGGGTTCAAATGTGACCCCAGACACTTCCTAGCCTGGGCAAGTCACTTAACCTCCATTGCCTAGCCCTTACCACTCTTCTGCCGTGGCACCAATACACATTATTGATTCCAAGACAGAAAGTAAGGGGTTTTTTTAAATAAAAAGAAAAAAGAAAGAAAGAAATACATATGTTCATGTTCACCAAATTGGGAAAGAAAACTCATATAGCTTATATGTAAAAGAAATCTCATGAAGGAGATAAAGTGAAAAATGGTATTCTTCAGTCTGTAAGGAGACTCTATCAGTTCCTTAAAGGTGATGGATAACTCTTTCTATCATGAGTTTCTCAGAGTTCTCTTGGATCCTTGCATTACTGATAATAGTCATTTACAAATGTAGTATCATCATCGTGTATTGTTGCTGTTACTGAGTATAACATTCCCTTGGTTCTATCTCACTTCACTTTGCATCACTTCATATAAATCTCTTCAGGGTGTTTTATTTTTTTTTTTTATGAGTAACTGAAGGTTCTTGAATGAGCCAGTAAGTGGTCTCTTTCCCTAAAATAGTCTTTATCTCTAACTGTTTCAGCTTCCTTAACTGGAAAATGAGGAGAGTAATAGTACCTACCTCCCAAGGTTGTTGTGAAGATCAAACAAGATAATAAATGTAGCACAAACTCCTGGTACATTCTAAATATTTAATAAATGCTTATTTCCTTCCCCCTCTACAACACACAGTTAAAATCAATGTGCCATCAGAAGTATCTAACACATGCTGTAATGCCATAGGAATGAGATCAAAATGGAATTGAGAACTATTTAACAAAATAAATTAAAATTCAATAGTATAGCGATAATCTTGTAATATGTGGGTCTTTAAAGTCCATATGTGGTCTGCAGAGATACTTAAGTTCAATTTAATGGTCTCCATTTCCATTTGAGTTTGACAACACTGAGCCATATGATCCCTTCAGATCCTTTCCAACCTCGATATTTTAGAGTTATTTCTTGGAGGGGATTCTTCACAAACAAATCTTTACAGAGAAGTATCTTCTTAGTCATTATTCACTTGGGCACTATTTTGGAGAGATAATAGCTTCCTTAACTTGTGAGAATCTACTCTTTAGCCTAACGCCTCTCCTCTAAGATCATATTTCTGTCTAGGATAAGGAACCAATAAAACCAATAAAGAACCATACAAACCTCTGCTCAACAGAGCTGAAGTTAGAAAAGGAGGGAATATGTCCTCCAAATTCAGCCCCAGATGCATTTCATTCAATTTGTTTGCCTCTTTTATATGAACTGACCTCTTGATTTTTCTCAGAATATTGGCAATTTATTTAAGGATATTGTAAATGCAGGATATTTATAAGAAACTCACCAAGAGGGATAGTGGAATTGTGTAATAGCCTCTCCAGAGACAAGGCTTAATACTTTAACCCCTCTCCCTTCAAAGTTGAAACAGAAATAAAACAAAACAAAACAAAAAAAAAAACAACCCTCATTTAACTGTTTACTCAGCATAAGTAAACTTGACTTCAGGGGCTGCCAAGCTTTTATTGTGCCAGCACTGAGAGGAAGGGAAATACACATGAGAAAGGAGGAAGGAGATTTGTAGAGTGCAAGCTGGAGAGGGAATAGAAGGACTTTAGCCCCTTGAGCTTCCTGCTTCCTAGAGACCTTCTTTGTGAAAACTGAGCTGCTGGGACTCTGCTTCCCTTACTGAACACAGTCTGGATGCAGAATGGACATTTTAAAAAGTCAGGCAATTTTCTTGAAATCTCAAATGTGCTCACCCCTTTTTATCAGACAGAAGTGGGGAAGAGCAGGTGCAAACAGCTACCTACATATACTTTTCCTATGCTCTATAAAAACCACTTTACCTTTGTTTTTCATAAACTGTCATGTTGGAAGGGACTTCAAGAAGTCCCCTTTTTTGATGAAATCCTTTGTCTCCCAAACAGATTATTTTTTGGTGCTATTTTTGAAAATTCCAAGGACAAAAGTGATTTCATCTCTCCTTTCTGTCCACATTTCTAGAATATCTTTTGTATAACTTCTTGCAGACCATCTCTTATAATTAATGCTACTTATATTAATTAACACACTGAACTCTACCATGGATTTCTTTATTGGTCTTTGGCCTATCTATAGTTTTATTTTTTGGAATTGTACTTTTTTTATGATTTGTCCACTCATGGAATTCTACCTAAGGAATTTCAGGCTTTTCCTGGACCGGTGATCTCATAGATGTGGATATGCTCCTGATAGTGAAGACAGCAATTTATCTGTCCATCCTGTATGATTTTCTTTAGTTAGCTAGTCAACAAACATTTATCCATCTACCTACCTTCTATCTTTTCCCCTATTTATCATCTTGGGCTTTATTTAATGTTACTTAGTTTTCTTTTTAAATTAGCCCAAATCAGACATTAATGTATTGCTAGTGGAGTTGTGAATTGATCCAACCATTCTGGAGAGCAATTTGTAACTATGCCCAAAGGGCGCTAAAAAACTGTCTGCCCTTTGATCCAGCCATACCACTGCTGGGTTTGTACCCCAAAGAGATAATAAGGAAAAAGACTTGTACAAGAATATTCATAGCTGCGCTCTTTGTGGTGGCAAAAAAATTGGAAAATGAGGGGATGCCCTTCAATTGGTGAATGGCTGAACAAATGGTGGTATATGTTGGTGATGGAATACTATTGAGCTCAAAGGAATAATAAAGTGGAGGAATTCCATGGGAACTGGAATGACCTCCAGGAATTGATGCAAAGTGAAAGGAGAAGAAACAGGAGAACAATGTACACAGAAACTGACACATTGTGATACAATCAAATGTAATGGACTTCTCCATTAGTGGAAATGCAGTGATCCTGAACAACTTGGAGGGATCTATGAGAAAGAACACTATCCACATTCAGAGGAAAAACTGTGGGAGTAGAAACACAGAAGAAAAACAACTGCTTGAATACATGGGTCAAGGGGGATATGATTGGGGATGAAGACTAAATGAACATCCTAATGCAAACATCAACAACATGGAAATAGATTTTTGATAAAGGACACTTGTAATACCCAGTGGAATTGTGCATCAGCTAAGGGAAGGGGGGAGGGAGGGAAGGGAGGGAAGGAATATGATTCTTGTAACCAAGGAATAATGCTCTAAATTGACTAAATTAATTAATTAATTAATTTTAAAAAATAATAAATTAGCCCAAATCTAATTTTTCTCACTCTCACCTCCTCACAATGGAATAGAAGAAAAAAAGAAAATCCTTATAAAAATATGCTCAACCAAGCAAAATAGATTTCCTCTTTGGTCTTGTCCAAAAAAATCGTTGTCTCATTCTGCACTTGAAAATATCACTTCTCTGCCAAGAGGTAGATAATATGCTTTGACCTGCCTGACCTTAGATTGTTCAGAGTTCTTAAGTTTTCAAAGTTGAAATGCACATTTGTGAAGCTCTTACCCATGCTTTCCAATATTTTCAACAAAGGAGTTTTATGCTATGTGCTCAGGCTTTCCTTGCTTTCTCTTCATAGTGTTTGGACACCAATGAGGTAGTCTATCTGGTCCCCCTTCTCGTTATTTGAGCATTCTGTTAATTTTTCCAACAATATATTTCTAGCTGTATCATGATACAGGAGTTCAAGTCCTATCTCCTTGTTGAAAATATTGGATAGCATGGATAAGAGTTTCACAAATGTGCATTGCTGTGGAAGAGAAATGGTATAAAAGATGTCAGTTGAGAAAGATGGGATGAGATGATGCTGAAACTGTGATTATGTTGCTACTGGGAACTCCCAGGTAAGGTCATTTCCTCTACCAATTCAGGTTGGCATCTTCTTTATAGTCTTGATTCTAAGGGATTTACCTGGAGGATAAATATTAAGTGACTTTTTCAAGTTATATATATATATATATATATATGTATGTATGTATGTATGTATGTATGTATGTATATGTATGTATTTCTCTTCCACAGCTTCTCACTTGAAAGTGTTGCATCTTGGTAATCCCTGTCATACATCTCACTCTTCCATTGCTCTTTAAGTAATGCCTAGTGTCAATTCCTTTGAGACTATAGTTTTTATGACTTACAGAAACCAATTATATGACCTTGGAGAAGCCAATTAAACTCTCAGCCTCAATTTCCTCTGCTGTAAAGTGGAGATCAAAATAGCATTTGCCTCAAAGAGTTATTTGAGGATCAAATTGAGATAATGTATTTAAATTACTTTGTAAACCTTACAACTCTATATAAGTTTGTGCTACTGTGATTTAACCATAGAGAATTTGTGAAATGATATGGACAAAATCATGGAGGATGAAATGTGGGTGGTTTTCTATTTGAAACATCCCCTACATAGAATATCACTGCATATCCACTGAAGCATTTAAGCATATGGATATCATAAAGCTAGACACTGATTAATGCAAAAGAATCCCATGAAGTAGTTATATAGATTCAAATGTACACTATTTTAAGTTATAATTATGTAATATATAGTAATTGATTCCAACTCAATGGAAATATGCAGTGCAGATTCATATATTGTTATCACTTTACAAGATTCAGACAGCACTAATGTGGACCCAGGTATAATCATAAAGAATAGGGTGGAAGTATTCACCTAATTCTCCAGTGAAAGCATTGGAGAGCTAGAGCTCAAGAGGGACCTTGCAATTTCCTTCATTGGGTACCCCTTTTCTCATTAGCCTGATTTATCGCAAGCCCATCTCAGTGTCTTAGAATTACCAGTCCCATTACTCCTGAGGCAATAGACTTCATATTCTTTGATATACTTCCTTCTGGTGACAGAGAATGAACTAGAAAAATCTGGACTGGGCTTTAAACTAAAGTCAATGTGTAGTTTGCAAAAGTAAGGACCAGATGAGAGCCTTTTTTTTTTTAAAAGATGCTGTCAGAAGTTGGAAAGAAACTGTACCTGTTTAAAAGCAAACCAATTAAGAATGAGTATGTATTTTGCAGTACATTTCTTCTGTTTTACAATATTTTACTTTTCTATGATGAGTTATAATTTCTAACTTTGGAGTTCCTTCTAGCTGTTTAAGTTGATGATCCTATGATCTTCATAATATCCTGATAATGACCTGGCCTTTTCTAAGTCTCTGTTATGTTCTACATCTATTGCTGAGAATACTTCCTCCTCCTTTTTATATCAATTATCCAGAAAAATCTTGTTTCAATACAGTGTCTCATTATGGAATGATGTGAGCCTGGGTTTCAAAGATTTTGCCAGTAGAATTACAAGCTCTCACGGGTTCCAGCAAGTTGTGATGCTTTTGACCACGGTCCTGGTGACAAACTGCTTGCTGTCTAAGAATCCCCCTAGTTTAAAATGAATACATGTAGTGTGATCATAGAGTGATGCATTATTTAGCCAAGGTAACTCCCCAAACAAAGGAATTAGCCTTAAAATACACCTTTGTTCTACAGCGACAGTGGTGGAGCCTAGAAGGGATCCAAAAGGTTCTGAGTCACATTTTTAGACTGTCTATAAACCTAAATATACTTTTTGGTACTTAGAATGGGGAAGGTGTCTTGATATAGCTTGGATGGAGGGCTTGCCATAGAATTAAGAAGATTTGAGTTCAAGACCTACTCCTGACACATACAAGATGTGTAACCAATGGCAAATCACTTTATTTCTTGCTATTCTAAGCAACTCTAACTATACATTGATAGAGAGAATTTGAATATTGTAAATTCTCTGCTCTGATGAAATCAGAGGTCCATTCCAGACTACATGTAAGATCTTTGCCCAAGGGTCATCAAGCTGACATACTACTAGAGGAAATGAATTGTAGTAGTATTGGCATTCATATTACAAATTAAACCAGACAACATAAGGAAATTACAATAAAGTGACAGGATGGTTCACAGATTCTTTCTGGAGAGACAAAAAAAAAAATAAGAGTTGGCAAAATTAGTTTCATTGTGAGCCAAGAGGCAACAAGAAACATCATTTCATGGGACATTTGGTCATCTTGTCTTGTAGTACTCAGGATGGACATAAACAAATAGACCACCGGGAAGATAATTGCAGGTTATGGGCCAACATCTGTTACAAAGGATGAAGAGGTAGGGAAAAAAGCTACGAAGAACTCAATAAGATCCTGCCAGCTAGTCCAATGTACATATACACATACATTAATTTCTACCATCTATAGGAATCCCTTTTCTGTTTGGACTCTATATAGTTCCCCCTCCAAGACAGTGGCATATTAACCCACTGAACTCTACCATGGATTTCTTTATTGATCTTTGGCATATCTACAGGTTTTTTTTTTGAGTTGTAGTTTTTTATGATTTGTCACTCATGGAACTCTACCTAAAGAATATTCCAGGCTTTTCCTGGACCTCTGATCTTATAGATATGGATATAACCCCTGATAGTGAAGACAACAACCCATCTGTCCATCCTGTATGATTTTCTGGCAAGCACATAGTTCTCTGTTTTATGCTTCACTTGGTGTTGATAATCAGAGAATTTATGTATGTGTTTAGATATTCACACACACACACACACACACACACACACACACATATATATATATACATATATATATATATATATATAATTTATCTTTATATGCTTGCTGTCTCCCCCATTAGAATGTAAGCACCTTGAGGGCAGGGACTCTTTTTACATTTCTTTGTATTCCTAGAACTAGCACAAAGTTTGGCACATAGAAGATACTTTGATAAATATTAGTGGACTGATTGATTCTGAGACTGTGATATTCCACGGTTCAAAATTAAATGGCACTACCAGAAAATACCAAAAATTAAAAGCTAATTTACCAACATGCCTTTCCCTATTGAAGAAATGTATTCTGTGTACTCTTGTCCTGACCTAGCTACTCATCTTTCTCCACTCCAGTCTATTGCCCATTTTGTTGTCAAATGCTTAAAAGCAGGTCTAGCCATGTTGGACTCCTGACTTATAGAGTGAATGGGGAAAAGTAAGTGTAAGAATATTAAATAAATAACCCAAAGGGCAATGGGGAGCTCTATGGTAGATATAGGTGGGTTATAGGACTAACCTGTGTGCAAAAAAAAGTGGCATATAAAATATTATCCAGCAAATAAAGGATCAGAGAAGGAGGTGGAACAGTTGTGTAGTAAAAGTAAAGAAAAATACATGAGCATTCCAAGCATTGCACTAGTCTCCGTGGAATAGAAAAACATTTAGAGGAAAGTCTTTAAGTAAGTCAACAAAGAGTACATTGGAGAGATCCTCTGTGGAAGATTTAGGGGGAAATGGATGAGCATCTGTGACTGGCATCTTTGGAAGGAGGAATCAGCTTTATGAGATAATCTGTTGGAATACACTCTCTATGTGCCCAAACCTACATGAATATTTCCATAAATCATCCACAAACTTTTCTAGGGATTTTCCTTACCAGCTAAAAAGCTGATTTCAAGTTGGATGAAAAGTTCTGTGTCATAGATAGCAGAGAGGTCAAGCATGGTGAATACTGAGGCAAGGTCCTTCAATAAATCACAAGTTGTGAGACAAGAGTGTAACTTCAATAGACTGGAGAGGGCCAAACCAGATCTACAAGATTTAAGGGGTGATTATGCTGGTTAATGCTTGACAATCTGTTCCCTCAAATTTCACATCACATTTTAAAGTTTGATCTGTATTATTAACATTTTTCTTCATAACTTTTAAAAGTCTAAGTGATCATTGAACTAATAAATAATAAAGCCATAATTTGTAGCATTTGCCTACTTCCAAAATTTAAATTATCTTATGGAAAATTTAGCTTTAAAGAGTCAATTTGAGGGAGTAGCTAGCTGCTTCAGTGGATTGAGAGCCAGACCAAGAGACAGGAGGCCCTGGTTTTCATATGTGGCCTCAGACATGAGCCAATACAGAGTGTTGATTCTAAAATGGAAGTAAAGACTTAATAAAAGAGTCAATCCAAGGTAGCTCTAGTATAAGGATACAGTGGGTAGTGAAGTGGGGGCATCAAATTTAGGTCATTTATTCAAGAAGTTGAATAAATATAATAAATATTGAATAAATATCAATGGAAGGAAGAGGAGAAGAAGATGGGGGAGGAGAGCCAAATGAAGAATTTTTGTTTGTTTTTAAGCAGGCAAAATTTGAGAATGGCTAGAGGCAGAGAGGTAGATTAAAGACATAAAAGTAAAGGAAAAATTGAGACAGTAAGCCTCTGGAGAAATTAAATCAGGGTTGTAATCAAGCATGCAAATAGTGGGGTTAGCCTTAGAAAAAGAAAGAATGCCTATTCCTCTGATAGAGGAGGGAAAAAATAGAGAACAAATGTAGACACTGAGAATGTTTGGTTTTTTCTTTTGTTGAGATTGGACCTTCACATCCTGCCTAGGCCAGAGGTATACCAACCAGCCACTCATGGAAGCTTTGATCTGTTCTATAGTTGGCCTCTCTTTGGTGGACTTCTGATTCTGGAGGCTAGCCATATTGGTGCTGGACTGAGCAGTCTAAGCTTCCTCTAGAAGGAAGAATTATTGTCATGGACAACCATGCTCAGAGGAAAGAGAGAAATTTTGAAGGAGAAATGGAAGGGCTATGAGGGAGCTCATCCTTGCTGGCTTATCTTATCATTAAAGAAAGGTAATTTTCCTATAAGTGGTTGGAAAAAGTGAGTAAAAAAAGAAAGAGGAATAGAGAAGGAGCATGGGAAATAGGAGAAAAGAGACATTAAGGACAGAGAAGTTATGAAACAGCTCTTATACTAAGATTAGATTAGGCGATGCAAGCAAGCAAGCAACAAGCTGGCAGTGGAAAGAGAGCTGAGTTTGGAGTCAACAAGATCAGATTTTGTATTCAGGCTCAGACACTTATTAGTTATGTGATTCTGGGTAAGTCAATTAACCTCAGTTTCCTCTACAATAAAATGAAGGTAATAATAGCACCAAGTTCCCCAGGTGGTTATGAGTATTAAGATAATATTTGTAAAGGGCTTGGCACAGTGCCTGGCACATAGTAGGCACTTAATATCAAATGCTTGTTGAATGAATACTTCACTTGAACCAAATAATCTTGCCTAGGCTAAGCAAGGAGTCTTGTGATAATCATATTCCTATGATATAATTTAAAGTGTCATAAATACTATTTTCTTTGAAAGTCTCCTTCAGCAATTTTACCAAGAGGTTGAAATCTCCATCAGTTAAGTACTTCCCTTGAAATAAAGCCTTCTGATTTCAGAAAGTACTGGTTAACATGCAATACATTTCTTGGGAGAGTTGATACAAAAATTAATTTATATTATTTTATTGAATTGGCAAAAGAGATCAGAATCCTGGGGAGGGGGGAACAAAAGAAAGACAAAATTTGAAAAAGAAAAAGGTTGGGAAAGAGTAGAGATACATGGAAAGAAAGCAAAGCTTTAAATTGAGTTTGGTAGCAAAAAACCGTATGCCATCAGCACAAAGAACTAAGGTTCTGGAAGTTGATATGGTAGCAGAAATGGGGGTGGTCTCTTTAAAAGGATACAGGGTGGCTCCCAATGACAGACTTTGTAGGCTTCACAATTGGTCTGTTCTCTATGTTCCTTTATGACCTGGAAAATCCTCTGGAAATGGTGGAACAATGTTCAGCAGCCTTCCTTTCATTAGGAAACAAAACTAAGAAAGTCAATTAGAAATGTCCTAGATGAGTGTCCAAATCCAGCAACCTCTCCTATCCTATGATCAGAAAATGTCATTGAACCCAGATGAATAGAGATTTGCATGTGCTTTCTCATATTTAATTAAATTCAATGAGAATCTGCTATGATATATTCTGGAAGATTGTCATTTATCCAAGTTGTCTGCCATTCTTGGATTGTTTTCCCCCATCTTTAGGTAATGAGGTTGTTGTTGCCTTTAGCTTGCATTACCTGCAATAAGAACTCCTCAAAATGGGGCAAAATAAGAAAACTCTACAACCTTGTCTTTTTTTTCTTGGTTGTCTGGAGTCAGGCTTCTTGTAGAATTTGAAATTAGAGGACAGAGACACATGACAAGAAAATGGCTGCCTCAAATAGAGGATTGGCATCCATGGTGTCCAAAATGAGATTTTCTATGGACATTAGATTGTCTGAGTGAATTTTGAACACAAAGTAATCTGGTAGGGAAATGCAATATCAATAGATTAATTAGAAACAAAAGAAATTATTTGAGGGGAAGGGATCTATAATTTTATTGGTTAAAAGGAATTGTTGATGAGGAAAATCGTTCCACCAAGGGAAATATGCAACTGCTCTACAACACACAGCGATTAAAAAAAAAAAAAAGTTGTATTTTGGTAGTTTACTTCAAAAAGGTTGTTCATGTCAAGCACATCTTTTGTGCTACTTGAAAGAAAAACAAGGGTGGATGTGATGGATGAATGCATCCTTCAAAGTACAATTCAAGTGGTGACTAACTACCGGGACCTGGAGTCCCTCAAAATGTTATTCTCTCTATCTGGAGATCATTTTGCAATGATCTCTGTTATTTGTATTAACTTTCCTGGTTATATCTCTGATTATTTGTAACCTCAGACGGTTCATTTAATCTTGTTGGGCCTCAGTTTCTTCTTCTGCAAAATGAGGGCATTGGACTAGATGACTTCTGAGGTCCCTTCCAACTCTAAATCTATGATTCTATTATTCTGTATGGCATGTGAATTGAATTGAATGGACTTTCAGTTTAATTCATAGAATCAGAGTGTATTAGAGCCAGTGTTCTTAGAGGCTATCTGGTATACAATTCTTCTTTTACAGATGAGAAAACTGAGTCTCAGAGAGAATAAATAGCTTGATGATGATCAGCCAGCTAATAACTGGTGGCAAGAATTAGACCCAGAACTCCCTTGATTCTGAATTCAAGACTCTGTCAACTAAGGCCATCAATCCAACCCCAATTTAGTGAGTAATTTATGTTGTTGGGCACATAGCCCAACCCTGTGTTAAGCATTGTGGAGTATAAGTGAAATATAAAACCTGATCCCTGACCTAGGAGAGCTTACAACCCTGTTGGGGAGATGGAGCTTGAGCACCAGGAAATAGAGTATAATAAAAGTCAATCTATAATTAAGTGCCAGAGTGCATGCTACAACCAGTAAGCACTATGGGTGGTGTGGAAAGGGAGAAATTAATGCTGGCTAGAGTGGTTGTATAAGATTTCATGGAGGAGAGGATAAAGTGAGTCTTCAACTAGGAGTAGGATTTGAATAGAGAGAGGGGTTGTGAGACAGGTATAACAGTTAACAGGAAGACCATAAGAGAAGGCTTTGTTACGGGAGGAAACATGGGGTACTTGGAGGAGAGTAGGTGAAGATATGCAATTGGGAGATTAGAAAAAAGAGATGGAACTTAGATGACTGGATCATAAGAGCTTTAGATGCTAGAATGAGAAGTTTGGACTTGATCCAAAAGGAAGTAGGGAGCTATTTTTATCCTTTTTATTTTATTTTAATTTATATCTTTTGTTTTTGTATTATCTAGCTGTCCCCTCTTATTTTACTCCTTTTTCTATCTCAAAGAAAAATCTCTTATGATAAAGGGGCATTTTTTAAGAAAAAGAAAAAGGGGATGGGGAAAAAACTGCAAAGTTGATCAATATATCTAAAAAAATTCTATATTGCATGCATTCTTGTACACCCATAGATCTCCCTAATCTTCAACCCTGCAAAAGAAAGACTCATATCTCTTCTTTGGAGCTAAGCTTTTTCTTTATTATGTCACTACCTTCATTTTAAATTGTTTTGCAGTTTTATTTTTCTATTTATATTGTCATAGTTATTGTGTATATTGTTTTCCTAGACCTGCAGCTAGTGGTATACACTGGATAGAGCACTGGAAGTCAGGAAGACTTGAATTCAAATTCAACCTCAGACTTACTAGCTGAATGACCCGGGCAAAATCAGTTAAACTCTTTCTCAGTTCTTTAACTATAACATGGGGATAATAATAGTCTCTAAATGGGTTGTCGTGAGGATCAAATAAAAAAAAAATTTGTAAAATGCCTAGCAGAGAAACTGACTCATTTTAAGTACACAATAAATATTTGTTTCCTTCCTTTTTTCCCCTCCTTATTTTACAATTGCATCAGTTCCTGTAAGTTTTCTATGCCTTCTGTTTTCATTAAGGCTCTTATTTCTTTTAATAAAGTAAGAGTCTATTCACAATTTATTTAGCCATGTTTCTCTTCTTTGCTACCACCAAGGTGAGGCGATATATATTGTGGGGTGTGTAGTTCCTTTCTTTTTTATGACCTTCTTGAGGTATATGCCTAGCAACAGAATCTCTAGATCAAGGATATAAGCATTCTAACCACTTTATTTGCAAAATTCCAAATTATTTTCCAAGACAATTGTACAAATTCAGGCCAGATTGTATAGACTTACAGCTCCACCAATAGAATATAGGTATAGATATATGTCTATATAGGATATAGAGATATGGGAGGAATCAGAACCCAGGGAAGTGTAAAGTGGAGAGTAAAATGTAAAACTTCAATAACTGTGCCCAATATGTACCCAAGATGTGCTATTCTATACTATTTGTATAGTTGTTTAGTCATTCAGTCCTGTCTGACTCTTCATGACCCCATTTGGGATTTTCTTAATAAAATAGTTTTCCATTTACTTCTCCAGCTCATTTTACAGATGAGAAAACTGAAGCAAACAGGGTTAAGTGACTTGTCCAGTAAGTGTCTCAAGCCAGATTTGAACTCAAAAGCATGAGTCTTCCTGCTTAAAATCACTGTGCCAGTTAACTGCTTCCATCTTATAATACAGATATCTGAATATGCCAAGTCTTTCTACTAGATTATAAATGTTTTGCAGGCAGGGACCATGTGGCATCCAATAAAGGACAGTCTTGTGGGAAAAAACTTTCATTTTTGTCTTTATACCACTGGCATCTAGCAGAGTGCCTCATACTTTAAAAAAAATCATAGCCATTCTTTCATTGACTTAGGGAACTTCTGGTAAGAAAAAGTCATAATACTAATGGATAAGAACAATGAATACCACTATTAGAAGGAAATCTAAATTATGGATGTCCTTAATGACATTGGAAAGATGATTGGTGGCCATAATCAAGAAATGATAGACTTTGAATGATGACATACACAGATTGAGAGGTAAATATAATACCAACCACATGGAAGATCAGAAAATAGTCATATATGTAGCTGGTATGTGACTGGTAAAATGATTGGTCAAGCAGCAAAGGAGAAAAAATGATAGCCCATGAAGCCAGCTGTATTATTTAATCCATGAAATATTAAAACACCTACAGGGAAGCCTCCAGTGCATTGGAAAAGTCCTTTGTGGAAGATTTTTTTAAATTTTGAAAATTTTATTTAGTCAATTTATTCCTTGGTTACAAGAATTGTATTCTTTCCCTCCCTCCCCCTAACTCCCTCCTGTAGCTGGTACACAATTCCACGGGGTTTTACATGTGTCATTGATCAAGACCTATTTCCATATTATTGATATTTGCACCAGGGTGATCATTTAGAGTCTACATCCCCAGTCATATCCCCCTTGACCCATGTAATCAAGAAATTGTTTTTCTTCTGTGTTTCTACTCTGTGGAAGATTTTTGAAAGGACTTATAGAAGAATCATATTGGATGAGAAAGTTTGGGTGGACTGTGATCTGAATCAATGGTGGAATTACTAAGAATGTACTGATAGATGTTTAACAAAAAGTGACTTTTCAAAAAACATATGTATACAAAACTCTTAAGTTTGATCTGATTACTTATTTATTTTGGGGGGAGAGTCTCAATAATAGTTTAATTAATAATAATAATGTTTTATTCTTTTAATTTCAAGTAAGAACAATTTTTAACATTCATGCTCTGAAACTTCAAGTTACAGATTTTCTCCCTCCTTTCTTCCTCCCTTTCTCAAATGACAAGCAATTTACAATAGGATATATGCATGATCATACAAAATAGATTTGTAGCAATCATTTTATGTGAGATGTATATTTTTTAAATGAAGAAAACAAAGTGAAAAATAGGATGCCTTAATCTGCCTTCCATTTATCTAACTTATTAACATGTTTTTTGTCACTTTCTAAAGTTTTAGTAATCAAAACAATAAATCAAGGCCTAATTTGCATTGTTTGCTGATTCCTGGAATATAAAATTCAACAATTTCTAGCTAGTATGAGCCACTTCCATCCCACTATCAAGGGATACCCAATCATATATTAATAAAAGTATCAAGAGAAGAGTTTAATTCTGCCACTCCAGAAGAAAATGTCCTCCAGTTTGAGGTCACCTTGATGACTTCTGAAGGATATTTGGGACTAATCCAAAGATCTTGAGAACCCCATGTCAAATTCAAATCAGAATCCCTAAGATGAGTTCAGAAGGAGTTTCCTCATTGTCTCAACATTCCATGTTCTTTGCAGATTTGACTTTGTTTATGTTATTCTCCCCCTACACACACACACACAGACACAGACACACACATACACACACTGAAGTACACACACCTAGGATATTCTCCCCTTTCCCTCCAAATTCAAGTCCCATCTTCTCCAGGATGCCTTTTCCATAATTCCATTCTAGACTTCTCTTTTCCCTTTTCTGGACTCCCGTACTACTTAGAAGTTTTCAACCCATTTTGCAACTTGCTCATATTGTTTTACTGTTATATTACTACTTAATTATCTCAAATATGCAACTGGTCTCTCCAACCAGCCTCCTTGGACCTGTACTCCAGTGAGGTACTTCCCAATGGACTCATGGAAATAGACCTGGTCTTAACAATGGTCATAGAAGTTTCGTATGTTGTGTCATGTGAAGGGCCCCAGGAAATCCCCCCCTCCATCTCCTACTCCACCCCATTTCCCCAGACTATCTCTCTAACCATTTGTCATTGATGCCTATAATCCCCTCTTGAAAAGGCCATTCCTTTAAATCTTGGACCTTTTTTGGTCTTTGCCAGACCCCTATTAAAATGTAAACATCCCTGGGAGGACAAAGGTCTTTAGTTCTTATCCACTAATATTTTAGTTGGGGATTAGTTTAATAGACCAATAAGAGCAAGAGAATTGGACCCTAGAGAGGGCTGGGTGGTAGAAATAAACTTCTGGAAAGAGAAACAAGTTAACTGCCCAAGACAACCTTTTCTGACTTCACAATCATGCTCTCAGTTGACAACCAAGATCTCTCATCATTTACTATCAAAATGTGAGGTTCCCCTGTAAAGAGGACTATCTTCGGGGATATTTAGTCAAGCTGGTCCCTTTGAGCGACAGTTTAATAGCTGAGATTTTTGTACTTGCAAAAGGCTATTTTCAAGAGCAGGTTGTAGGCGACTGCAGAAAAATGGGAAATGGGAAACAGAAATTGTTGTGATAGGCACAGAGCTGAAGGGCCCCAGGGGAACAGACCTGGTGAGCAGGGTCACCTCATTTCATGAGGGCCAGCCCCAAGGGACACTCCTAAGGCCTAATTAAAGCCAGCAGGAGTGTGTTTGAAGTGAGATGTGCAAAACAAAACTAGGGAGGCTGATGCCAAAACTAGCTCCACCCTGTTGAAAACTACAGAGTCTAACAAGAGTTTAAACCCAGTGAAGACCAGAGGTAAGAAATAAAGGATGGGGAAAATGGAACTAGTGGGGGTGAGCTGTTGTGTTTTTTCACAACAGACAAGAGAAGGGTCATGGAGAAGAAAAAAAAGCACAAAAACTATAGAGGGAAACTGCCCTCCAGAGCAAGTACTCTTGGAGACTATGCTTCACTAACTTTTTGGGAAAATCCAATTTAGAAGTAGAATAAATCATGGGAAAGTAACCTTTCATGACTAAAGAAAGAAAACCAGCATTTATTAGGCACCCACTATGTGCCAGGCACTGTGCTAAGTCCTTTATAAATATCATCTCATATGACCCTCACAACAAACCTATGATGTTGATGCTAGGATTATCCCAGTTTTACACCCGAGGAGAAGGAGGCAAGTAGAATTTAAATGATTTGGCCAAGGTTTACACAGTTATTAAGCGTATGAAGCTAGATTTGAACTCAGTGACATAAAGAGCATTAATCTTCAATGCAATTCAGCTAAACTTACCTGGAAGCTATTTTTCACTAAATAAATTAATTTTGAAGCACAGAATGCTGCAATTAATTTTTAATTTTATTTCTTAAATAAACCCTTATCTTGTGTCTTAGAATCAAAACTAAGTATTAGTTCCAAGGTAGAAAAACAGTCAGGGCTAGGTAATTAGCATTAAGTGACTTGCCCAGTGTCACACAGCTAGGAAGTGTGGAAGGTCAAATTTGAATCCAGAATTTCCCATCTCTAAGGCTGACACTCTATCTGCTGAGCCACCTAGCTGCCCCTCTCTTTAAGTTTTGACCAGGATTCTTTCTCCTTTCATTCTTATTCACTTTTCCTTGTATGGTTGTAGATATTATAGGCTTTCTTTTTCCAATTCTACTTTTTTCTACTGTGCATTATTTAATAAAGGTATTTCCATATTTTATATGTCTAATATCCAATTTTAATTAAACTTTAGTGTTATGTTGCATTAATGTGCTATTTATTCATTCCTGTTATATAATATTTAATTTGCTTCTAGTTTTGTGCAATTATAAATAATATCGCCATGAAAATTTTTTGAAAAGATAGATTTTTGCTTGTTTTTTTTTTTTTTGGTAACAATGCCAGTGTATATTGCAAAAAAAAAAATGGAATCATTGAGTCAAATAGCATAAATATCTTTGTAACTTTTTGCTATGTTCTACCACATTGGTCTCCAAAAATGCCCTACTAGTTTAAGTTTCTTTAGTAATGAAAGAATGTATATATTTCTCCTCAATTTAACATTATTAAGCTTATTGTTTTTATTCATTTTTGTTCATTTGACGTGAATAAGGACAGATAATCATCTCTGTACCATGTAGACATGTTGAAATGCAGCATGTGTGCCTGGTATTGGGAAGGATTGTGGAGAGCCCAGGTCATGCTACATTTTTCACGAAATATTGCCCAACCACTTCAGCTCAGAGTACTCTCTTCTCCCCCTAGATCTCTGTAACATATCTTATTCTTTTACCTTTATTTTTATACTTAATGTATAATTTATTATTTAATTATTGAGGATGGCAAAGGCAAGTGAAAGTTTTTAAAGCATGAAGAAGACTCAAAAATGATTTAGATGGCCTAAAGGGGACTAGGTAAGAAAAGAATGATGAAGATAGAAAAAGATCAACTCTGAGAAAGGGTGGGGAATAGAGAAAAGGTACAACATGGTCAGGATGACTTCTGCAAGTAGAAGGCCTACCATTTCTGGAACGAAGGAAGCAAGGAAAGAAAATGAAGGGAAGGGAAAAAAAAACATAAGTTCATACATTTAAAGATAGAAGAGACTTTGGAGCCTATTGAGTGTGAAAGAAGGAAAATCCATCCTTTAAGAGGAAATAATCTTTTCTTCCTTCTGAGGTGTGGAAAAGGAGAAAAGAGAATTCAGAGCAGATACTCTTGGTTTTTGTTGCAGGAAATGTAGGAGAGAGGGAAGTATTGAGCCCTGAAAGACAGAAGGAGTTTGGAATAGCTGGTGATGGGATATAATTCCTCTTTTCCTTTCTTTCTCCTTCCCTTCCCTTCTTCTCCTTTCCCATTCTCTTTCTTTCCCAATTATCTTCACTTCTCTTTTTTCTGAGTAAAATCCTTTCTTCCTCCTGCTTTTCTGAGTTTAAATCTAAATCTCTTTCTTATGAATTCTTCCACACCCAGTCTAGTTGAGAAGGTATTTGAATATTTTCCTGCATTTTTATATTATTTGATATTATTAAAAATTATATTGTCATTAGCAATAACTTAGCCTAAGTCTTTAAGTTTGCAGTTTAATATTGGGTTTTTTTGTTTGTTTTTTAAAACCCTTACCTTCCGTCTTGTGTACTGTGTATTGGCTCCAAGGCAGAAGAGTGGTAAGAGCTAGGCAATGGGGGTCAAGTGACTTGCCCAGGGTCACACAGCTGGGAAGTGTCTGAGGTCAGATTTGAACCTAGGATCTCCCATCTCTAGGCCTGGCTCTCAATCCACTGAGCTACCCAGCTGCCTCCTTGCAGTTTAATATTGTGAGAGAAGATATCCCATCAGAGAAAATATTTCTCTTGTAGTAGTCCAGTGACAGGATCAAGCAAATTAAAGTAAGGGTTTCTGCAATTTTGATAAAGTACTGATAATATAGTCCAGAATGCAGAATATATTATGGTATGATAAAGTACTCTGATATAATCATATTCCAAAGCATATCTACTAGACTACCTTTGAACCTGGAAAGAAAGAATGAATAAGAATATGAACCAGTAGCAATGAGGGGTGGGGAAAGTTAAAAAAAACACTGCATCCTACATCTATCCCTTAGAAAGTTATATATTTCTTTTATTCCTTTCATTTCTTTATCCCTTGGCTTATTTCTTCCTTTCTCTTGCCTTGCTTTGCTATGAGGGGTTCTAGTTTTTAATGTATTTTATCTGTCACTTCTTTAGCAACTCCCATTCTTCCTTCCTTTCTCTTCCAGGAGAAATTTCCTTCATGAGTTATCTCTTGTCTTTGAGAGCCTCTTGTCCTGAATACTTTTCTTTATGACCACCTGCTCTAGCTTCTCCACCTGCAAAATGGGGTTAAAACTAAAAGGTAGCAAGAAGACTATTACTCTACTGACTATAAGGCCTGCCCCTTAGCCATGGGAGGTAAGGATAGGTTTTCTGCTTCCTTCTGCCAACTGAACACACTTACCAGCATTTCTTATTTTCATTTTTAAGGTCCTGAGTTGTAAGCCCCATTAGAAATAAAGAAGGATCCTGAATAATTTTTCAACATCTGGGAGGTAAACTACACCCTGAATGCGCTTTTATTTCTAAAGTTTTTGTCTTTTTTTATTGCAAAATTTTCAAGTTCTTCCCTAGGAACACAATATTCCACTTTTTAATCAATTCAGGGACATGACTAGGAATTTTTCACTTGAGACAAAAATACTTGAAGAGAGAGAGAAAGAGTGTGTGTGTGTGTGTAGGAGGGAGTATTAAGGGTGATTGAAGCACAAAGCAGTTCTACCATGATTGAATGCAGTTGAATTAGGAGGAGTGAGAATCAGGCCCAAAAGAAGAGTGCCTGAGAAATGGGTCCCTACTATTGACAACCCCAGGGGAGAATCTGAGAGTAAGAGTTTGGCATGCAACAAGGAGAAGAGATGCATCCTCTTGAAGACAGAGAGGGTTTCACCATTGGGGAGGAAGCAAAAGACATCCTTGCCTCCCCACTTTGCAAAACATTTGTACCCTGGAGCAAAGCTCCTTTTGGCCCAAGCTAATTTTGACTCTGGATCTACTACCTCCATACTTCCCAATACCTGAAATTTGCAGGTGATCCAGATGCTGAAACCGTGTGTGTGACTTTTTTTTCCGTAATGTTACTTCATGGACATCAATGCAATGTTGCTCTCTGGCCAAACACAAATGAACCCCAGGATCTAATGGCTTGGGCTTGGCCTGAAACTTTAAATCTCTGAGTACTGTATATGCTTCCTATTTATAGAATATCTATGAGACATTAGGCTGAAGGGAACTTGGATTGTAGAGGAGTGGATTTTATTTTCATTGTCCATTTTGAGGTGCAAGGAAGACTTGGCAATGACCCACTCTCTAGATATCAGTTTACCCATCTGTGAAATAGGGAGGGGAAACTATGAGTATCCTTCACAATGAGGCTTTGAGAAATAATTAAGCAAACATTACAAAGTGTTTGTACGTATAAGTTCATCTGAAAACCCACTCAAATGGTTCTCTGGGGAGCCACAAACAGACTTTTACAAGTTCACAGTTACTTAACTAAGATCAGGTGATGATATTTTATTTCAGGAAAAAGAAAACACCATGTGTTAGCTTAGTAACCCATGTGATAGACTAGGTTAGAGACGATATAGAGAAGGAGTAACACTGGCTCTGCATAAACCAAGTGTTCTAGGAAGAGGTTTAACTCCTTAAAGTCCCATCCTGAGGTCTTTGGATTGGAAGACCATTGATGGGATCAAATCTAATATTCTCTAAAATATTGTCCTGCCTTAACATTCTGTAATTGGTTCTATAGTTTAAATAATATGCATTGCTATTATTAGGTCTGTTTCCTAAAGTTATTAGGGAAAAAGGAAAAGAACCTATAAAGAACTAGAAATTGAGGGGACCCCTATCAATTAGGAAATGGCTAAACAAGATGTGGCACTTGATTGTGATGGAATACTATTATGCCATAAGAAATGAGGAGCAGGTTAATTAAAAAATACATGGAATTATGAAGAGTAAAATGAGAAGAACCAAGAGAATGTTATGCATACCAACAGAAATATTATATGGAGAATAACTTGTGTCTGTCCACCTCCAGAGAAAGAAGTAATAAACAGCAACAAGCAAGACATAGTCTTATGTTTACGTAGATCATTTTGTCATATGATGCCTTCTCTAATGAGTGAGAGGAGAAAGGGAGGGAGTTACTTAGAAACTTTAATGTGACAAACACATTGATTAAATTAATTAAATTTAAAAATACTAATAGACCAACTTCATGGTTCCTGATTTTATGCTATTTCTATAAAGATACTCCTCTAGAATACTTTGAAAAGATGCACTCTTGAATTTTGTAGTCTGCAGAACAATAGTAAAGAAAGGACACATGCCTCAATCTAACATCTGATTCAGTGCTAGAATTTATTAGATGGCAGATACTTCTGGCCAAAGTACCAACAGATTCTCTATATGTAGATTTAGATAAACTAGAGATTGTTTTGTGAATCACTCAGGAACATACAAATTGATAGCAGTGTTTTGTACATTTCTGTACAATACATAATGATGTGATTTGTTTTGCTTGGCAATTAATCTGTGGACCTGGGAAAACATACCATTTATCTCAGTTGCTTCTGATACTAAGGGACAAATTTAGTAGGTGAAATAGGGAACCGCAAAGGATGAGTCATGCTGAGGGATGAAGGTGGGAGAACTTTGATAATACCAGCTTTAAAGGATCTAGATGTATTTTGTTATTGATAGGCAGCTAGATGACAGTGTGGATAGACTATCAAACTTGGAGTTAGAAAGATTCATCTTCCTGAGTTCAAATCAGTCCTCAGGCACTAACTTCTTATATAACTTTAAGCAAGTCATTTAACCTTCTTGCCTCAGTTTCCTCACCTATAAAATGATTTGGAGAAGGAAATGGCAAACCACTCTAGTATCTTTGCCAAGAAAACTTCAAGTGGGGCCACAAAGAGTTGGACAACTGAACAACAACAACCTGTATATGTGTGTGTGTGTACATATATGCCAGAAAATGTCATCCTTCTAAGGTGTGTAGCTATTTATTTTTATTTTAGATTATCATCTATTTATATATTATATATTATGTTTTATATATTTAATCATTATATTAGTATATATCTTGTTTGTATTATATTTATTTATTTAAATAAGTCAATTCCTGTGCCAAGGAGGCTCAAATGCTTCAATGGACAATAATACACAGAAGATATTGTGTTTATGATGATGCCTTATCCAACTCTACCTGTTACTACTCCTTTGAATGGACCTGGGGATTGTGAGGCAGGGAGGCATATAGGTATCTCCATGAAGTTATGATCCTGTCCTTGGCAGTGCTGTTCCCTTTGCTCAGTCCCAACTACCTGACTCACCTTCAGAAAAGAGGAAATAGCAAGGATAAGTAATTAGCTTTTCATATGCCTTTGCTATAAGGTTCTGATCCTCCTCTTCCACAATAGCTACATAGAACTTAGGTCACTTAAGCACAGAATGATAACTATAGAATAAAAGGAAAGACCCACCAGTGCTTACCTTTCCATCTCTACTGAAATCTGTCTTCCACTGGGTTCTTTGGGATCATTATAAATGTGAAAGCTGTCTGTGAAATAGACTTAAGAGATAGGACCAGTACTCTAATACTCTTATGGATCTCTATGGATACTTCTCCTCACCCTCCAACACATGAGATAATAAACGATTCCTAATTTCTCATCCCATCCTAACAATAGTACAACTCTTGTTCATGTCTTCCTCCATATCTGCCCACAGAAGGTCCATCAAACACACTGAAAGCCTTTATGAAGATTTCTCAATGTTGCATGGTTACCAGTTGGATCATGCTGGTGGGCCTTTGGCTAGTCCTCACATGAAATAACCAGGCCTTCTTTTTTCAGCTATACATTCATATTATTACATCTGCATAATCTCTTCTTCGTCATTGCTTGCCCAAAGTCACTTTAACTTTCTCTATTATCCTTTGTTTGATTCTCAACTTCTACTCTTAAGGATTGAGGTAGTCCATGACTCACTGTTATACAATATCAATGTATTATTGTCAAAACAAGAATATAAGGAACATGATGAAAAAAATTGGGACAGAAGGCTTTGAGGAAGAAATTGATATGCCAAGGAGGTGAGGATTTTGAGAATTTTGTAGGCAAAATGTAAATGGAAGAATGAACTTTAGGGAAAGAAAAGAATATGTATGTCAGGATGCATTAGCAAGGGAAAAATCAAATATATGTTTCATAATGAGAAAACATTTTGACTATATTTCTTTTTTCTTGCATATAGTTTGTTTTAAATTTTAATTTTCTTAAGAAGAGATTGGTCAAGTACCAGAAAATGAGATCTGAATGAATCAGTTGAATCCAGTTGCCCATAAATTGGAAGTATGATAAATGACAAGTATCAGAAAGGCAAGTCACCCTGAGAAAGTTGTTTTACTTCTTTCTTTATGGATTCTAGACTACACCTAATTTATCTCACAGAAACTTATGAAGTCATTTGTTAAAGGGAGAAGTATACAGTCAAAACCCTGGTTGTTTTCTTTCTTTTATCCAAAACTCCATCCTGTACTTTGCCCCCACTTCTACAGTCTTTGAAGGAATTTTTTATTTTTCAACACACCCTTTCTTCCCATAGACCACACTTCATTTCTCACATTCCACCCCAAGGCCTAGGTTTGAAGATCCCAGCTGCCCCAGTTAACCTAGGTGAGATATTGAACTACACCCACTCCGGGGATCACCCACCATCTTCTCCCAGGCGTTTATTCTCGCCCCGATGAAACAGTGGTGATAAGAGTCTTCATGGTATTTCCAATTAAAAATTCCTGAAATGTTTCCAGCATCAGCCAGCCAAAAAGGAGGGTGATAGAGAACAAATGGTGACAAGGAGAGAAACAAAATGAGGAGAGAAGGGAGAGAAAATATGTAGCAACTAGTACCTAAAGGCTCCAACTGGAAAACAGAGAAAAAACCCAAGAAATTCTAAGAAAACAATGGGGAAATGAAAATCTAATGAGTAAGAAGAAAAGGACAAAAGAATAATAAGCAAAGAGCCACACAAGGATGGAATTGTGTATGAGAAAAAAGGAAAAAGAGAAAAAAGGATTGTGATTGTGAGCCAAAGGACCACAACTAGGTTAGGGCAGTGTTTATTTAGCATTAATAAGGAAAGCATTTCACTGATTTTCTTTATTATTTTTCCTCATTGCTGTCAGAGGTTCTCTTCTCTCTAAAACTTACAAGAGTCTGTTGTGGCTGAAGCCACAAAGATCTGAACCTTTGGGGAGGAGGAGGATTCCAGTGCCCCAAATTCCTTTCTTAGCTTTTGAAGTCCATGCTCCATTACAAGGAGCCAAGTTTAGCCTTGCCCCCAGTGTATAGTCAGGTACTTGGAAGGTTCATTTTGCTGGATCTGATATGGTCACTAGCTACACACCCATCCTGTTGGGGAGGGAGAATCCACAGGCAAAAATAAATATGTGTCTCAGGGCAAGAGTCAAGGAAGGGCTCTTATGTAACATTCCCAAACATCCCACTTCAGAGAGTGTGCCGATGGGGAAATGAGAGCCACTTACTTCAAAAAACTGAAAGCAACCAGGAGATCCTGTGGAGAAGGACCCAGGCAGGAATACGATTTTCACTTCAGAGTACAAAGAGGATGAGCCCCTGGGTTTACCTGAAGCTAGTACTATTTGAAATCTGTCTTTGAATTTCCTTAGAGAAACAGTTAAAGGAATGGCTTCCCCCAAATGGAGAATGAATGAATTGATGAAAGCAAAAGCATTTAATAAATGCCAAGTGTCAAACACTGTGAAAAGTAATTGGCATACAAATATAAAATTGAGACAACCTGCCTAGGGGACTGGTGGCTCCATAAAGGAATTTGGGGACAGTACAGTGGGTAGAGTGCTGAGAGTCAGGAAGATGAGTCTTACTGAATTAAAATCTGGCCTCAAGACCTTCATGGACTGATGCAGAGTGAAATAAGCAGAACCAGCAAAACATTGTGACAAAGAATGCTATTCACCTTTAGAGAAAGAATTGTTAGAGACAGAATGCAGATAAAAGCATAGGATTTTTTTCATTTGTTTATTTGGGTTTCTGTTTTGGGGTTTTGGTTTTATAAGATTGTTTCCATTAATGAACAATATGGAAATATGTTTTGCATGTCAATACATGTATAACCTAGATCAAATCTCCTGTCAGTACCAGGATGGGGAAGGCAAAGGAGGGAGATAAGTTGAATCATATAACTTGGGAAAACTTGAGTGAAAAATTATTACTTGTAATCAGTAAAAAATAAAATAAGGGGGAAAATCTGCCCTCAGATACTACTGTGTGACCCTGGTCAATTCACTTAACCCTCTTTGCCTCCGTTTCTTCATCTGTAAAATTAACTGGAGAAGGAAATGGAAAATCATTCCTGAATTGTTGTTTTAAAAAATCCCAAATGGTGTGACAAAGAGACAGATACCACTGTAAATAACTGAACAAAGGAATTTTGGTCTAGAGAATCATAGGGTTGGTGAGTTGATTCATAGAGCATCTGACTGACATACTCTTTCCAAGCACTCTTCTCTTGGACCTGACTCCCACCCCCTCTCTCTGGATTTAACTATGTTCACAATGGAACTACTTACTTTGTGCTACTATTACCTCCAACACCACCCACCCCCAACACATATTCTTTAAGTGTTCTTGCCCCAAGTGAAAAAAGAATCTATAGTCATATCCCTGATAGAATTCATTTGATTACTGTGCCCAGAGCTGAAGGAAGAAAGTGTATATGAGAGGGACAGAGCAGATATCCTAATTGGATGGAATGTGAAGTATGGTCTCACCAGCTTTCTGAGTTTTGGAGAGGTTAGGGTTAAGTCACACATAAATTTATATCTCAATATCCTGTACCTTCTGCCATGGCGTTCCCAAAATGTTTGTTTCCCCAAATGTTTCCCCAAATGTCTGAATCCACCCAGGCATTCTCAGATATCAACCCAAGAGAAGGTCCTCTGGGTAATATTTCCATGACTTGGTTTTTCTTGTCATGCCATATCTTTTGCTAACTTTCTAGTTTCTGTATATATTCAGAATACTCTCTACTTGTTCTAGAATTAAACAAGGGTCTCTCTGTAACCCTAACCCCTCCAAAAAGTAAGTATGCAACACAGTGAAGTCAATCCTATCATCAATAAAATGGATATACAAATCTCTGCAGTAATCTATGTCACAGAATTGTCTAAAAAGTACTTTGTGAACTCTAAAATGTATAGTGGATAAGGAGTCAGTTTCAGAATCAGGAAGACTCGGGTCCAAATCCCACCTTTGGCACATCATATCTGTGTGACCATGGATAAGTGTCACATGGATAAGTGGATAATACCTTTCAGTATTCTAGGCAACTAGATGCTAAGTTGTAGAGATGGTGCTGATATAAATTGGTAGAATAATTTTCCTTACTTGGAGTTCCTGATGCCAATGAAATCACAAGTCCAGGAAAAAAAATAGACTTGCTAAAGTTCTATTCAAATGACACATCACTATAGGGAGGTGGCTCTAGATTCTTAATAATAATAATAATAATAATAACTATTTTGTTTTCAATGGACAAGTATTTCTTTTATTTATATCCTACCCCACCCTCAACTGAAAAAAAGGAAAAGCAAAACTCATAACAAAAATGCATAATCAAGCAAAACAAATTCCTGCATTAGTCCCAAAATTCAAAGTGTCCCAAAATTCTTTGTGCAGTTTTCAACTTTAATAGCTGAGAATGCACTAAGGCTTTGAGAACAATCTTTGATGCTGATTCATCTTAGGACTTTCACTTCTCCAACAGGAAGTGAGTGGCTTGCTTCATCCTAAGACACTGCTTGGCACTGCTCAGTGTTCTTAAGTCTTTCAAATGTTTGTCTTTAGTATGTCATTAGTATGGCATATAAATTTATCTCCTGGAGATTGGTTTCACAGTCTGCAAATGTAAAAGGCTGGATTAGATAGTATCAAAGATGACTTTCCAGCTTTAACATCCTAAGTTTTTTTTGAATGGAAGGAAGGACTAGACCCAAAATTTGAGGGCAACTTTTAGAAGTTGTGTTATCTTTCAGATCTCTAAGGCACAGTTTGCTAAGACCATCTCATTTCACTCTGTATCAATTCCTATAAAAAAGCTAGAGTGAATAGAAATATACCAATGAGACATCTTAGCAAAACCATCAGCTTCCTAATGGGAATGTCAGGAAGAGAAAGACACCATTCCTTCATTCTTTCTCTGCCAGTCTCCTGGCCTGGCCTGCCTATAGGAAAAGGAGAGAAACACCATATTCCATTAGATTCCACCCCCACCCTTCAGCTGCCAGAGAGGACTCCACCCTGAGGCCAAATCCCTAGGGATGTTGATAACCCTTATGAAAAAATTTGTCAATCATTACTGGTTGTCGTCACCATCACAGAGATTCTGACCCCCTTACCGGTCATTAGAGACATCATTAGATTGTGAACTTCTTGAAGTCAGGGACTGTCTTTTGCTTCTTTTCGTAGCCCCAGCACTATAATTTGGCATATAGTCGGCCCTTAAAATATTTATTGATTAATCTTTTCCCCTTCTCACTAACTCCTTCCATCTTCTGACTCTCTCCAAGACTTGGCTCCTTCCTGATGACACATTTTCCCTGACCATCCTTTATAGCACTGGCTGTACTTTACTCATTTCCCTTGACTCACTGGTCAAGATGGGAGAGTTGGTATATTTCTTGTTCCCCATGCCACTTTCAAGCCCTCCCTCTCTTCCACCATCACTCAATAACTTCTCCTCCTTTAAAGTTCACCCAGTTTATCCACCATCCAGTCAAAATAACGGTAGCTATTGTCTGTTGACCTTTAGGACACGCTCCTTCTAAGCTCAGTGAGTTAAGTGCCTGGCTCAATTTTTCTTTCCTCTGCCATTCCTGCCTTCCTAGTAGAGGGTTTCAGCAGACACATTGATACTCTTACAAACACACTAACCTCCCAATTCCCCAATTTACTCATTTACTATGACCTACATTTCCACCCCACCGTAGCTACACACAAAGATAGTTGTGTCCCAAGATCATCCACAAATGAATTTTTCAGTATTCTTGAACTCTGAAATTCCCTTTTCTGATCATAATTTGTTCTTATTCCACCTCTCTCTCTGCTTTACAACCCCACATCCTTTTCCTCATCCTCACTGTGACCCTCAATCTCTCAACCCCTTGGTTCTTTCCTATACTACCACCGATATGTTGACTATATTCTTCTGCCTTTTTCATCTCAACCCTTTGGTGAATTAGTTCAATTATTTTTACTATCCTTTTCTCTGGTCCTTTGCCCTTTTGTCCTATTGAAGATCTTGTCCTGCTAGGCCTCAGCCTTGGATTACTTCTATTATCTTCCCCCTTTATTCCTACTTACAAGCTGCTGAATAAAGTTGGAGAGAATCATAAAACTACAAAAGAAGAATACTATGTGCAAATGGAATCTGCAAATTCGACAAATTTCTATTATATAATTTAAAATGGGCCTTTACTGCTGCAAGGCAAATTCTTTTATACCTCCTAGTTGACTCATTATCCCATTCACCATGCCAATTTTTTCCAAACTTTTTAATCCATCCTTCTCAAGCTTCCCAACCCCTTCATGGCCTTTCCCCAGTTTTTTAGCTAAAAATTTTGCTTCACATTCCACTGAAAATTTTGAGGCCATTTTCCAAAGATTCCCTCTTCTCCCTTCCTTTTCCTCCATCCGAAACTATCTCTTCCTTCACCTTTGTCCCATATGAAGAGTTGGCCATTCTCCTTGCCAATGTAAGCCCTATCTGTATACATAAATGACCCCATTCCATCCTCTCCAGCAGACTGTCCCCTCTGTCATCCTCACTCTCACTTATTTTCAGTCTTTTCCTGTCTACTGGTTGCTTCCCTACTGCCAACAAATATGACCATATCTCTCCATTCTCAAAAAGCCCTCCCTTGATCCATCCACCCTTGATAGCTCTCATTCCATATCTCTTTTCCCATTTATGGCTGAACTTAAGAAGGCAATCTACAATCAGTGACTTCATTTTTCTTCCTTTCATTTTCTTCTTAACTTTCTATAATCTGACTTCTAACATCATTATACCTAAATTTCTCTCCTCAAAGTTATCCATGATCTCTTAATTGACTAATATAATTCAAAATCCTCATTCTTGATTTCCCTGCTGCCTTGGGACATTGAGACATTGCTCAATATTCTCTTATCCTTTGTATTCTCTTGTCTCCTGGTTTCCTTGATTCTATTGTGATTTTATTTCTACCTGTCTGATCTCTCCTTTTTAGTAGTCTTTGCTGGATCTTCTTCCAGGTGGCTGACCAGAGCAGATCCAGGCCTGCTGACTTGGTTTCCACTGGGTAGGCAATATTTTGGCCACATTGAATCCAGCAGATATTAAGCTCCTTGAGAGTGAGGACTATTTCAGTATGTTTTTTTTTATCTTTGTACTTACACATAGTAGGTAATCTGTACATAGTATGTGCTTAATAATTGGTTATTGAATTGCATTTAAATTACTATCCTGAAAGTTATTATTCCTCATTCTCAGACACAATCTCCTTCTCTGCCCCCCCCCCCCCTCTCTCTCACACACACACACACTTTTTAAAGGAAAGAAGAGAAAATCCTTTAAAGACAAGACAGAATAGCATCTTTCCTTGAGGGAATAGAATCTCCTCAAACAACCCAGCTGCCCTGTCAATGACTACTCTGTTCCCTATCCCTTGGAGACATTTTTCCTTATTTTATGAATGATACCTTGTGACGTGACTAATTCCTAAGTTTCTTGTCCACCATGTCTGAAATTGGGAAATTTACAAAGAGTTGGAGGGTTGGCATAGCAGAGGAAACCAGTGAATTATTATTCTGATTTCGGCTTTAATGAAGTACAGGATGTTGGGCACATTATTGTCTTCTCTTGGGCTTGCTTTCATGATCTGCAAAATATAAAAAGGTTGAACTAGATAATATCAAAGATGCCTTTCCAGCTTTAACATCCTTTGATTTTTTTTTGAATGGAAGCAGGAGCAGACACAAAACCAGAGGGCAACTTTAAGAAGTTCTGTTATTTTTTAGATCCCTGAGGCACAGTTTGCCAAGAGTACTCTACATATGGATATGTACCTCACTAAAAGGTTTTTTGCTCTCCACTTTGCTTAGCTACAGTTGCAATTTTAGGGGTTAGATTCAATCTAGGACTCCAAGAAGACCCCAAGTAGAAAGCAACTGGGGATCGGGTCGGGGTGGGGGAAGATGGATAAAGAAGGAGGAAGCACGACTCTGTCCTGGAGAGAGGAAACAGTTTGATTTGGGAGTGTAAATGGTGCGTATATAAATTCTGCAGATTGTACTCCAGGGGCTACAGGCTGTGCTTCCAGGAAATGCTGAAGCATCCTCTATGGCTGCAGATGGTTCTGGGAGGAGAGCAGGTGCCCAGCACCTGACTGCCTGAGTTGGGAGTTATGGCTGACAATAGCCAAGAGAGTCCATGATGAGTGCTAAACAGGTAGTTGGATGTCTAAAATCAGACTCAATGGAGATCAATTCACTGATACCTGCAAATTTATTTTAGCTTTAATGAGAGGAGGAAAAAAAATAAAAAGAACTTTGGCCAAGAGTGTGCCAAATGGCAGATGGCAGTTCAAGAAGGATTGATGAGTATTTTTACAGGACCATTAATAAAGCAATACTATCATTTCAAAATTAATCCTTTTAACCCTTTTTGTTGCTTGGATTAAAAACATCTTTAAAATGAACCTAGAGCCAATATTGCCATTGTTTTCCCTGTTTATATCAATCTTACAGCTGTTGCTTTCCTAGGATTAATTTGTCTCTGAGGGGTTTCAACACTATCCTCCCTTGTGTATTTTCAGAGCTTGTAATGTCATGTAATCGGGACCATATTATTTTTGTCTGAATCTCTGAGAGTGATGTAAGAGGAAAAAGGAAACTAGCTAACTCCCAACCATTTGACCAAAGGTTAAATTAGTCTTGGCCTTTTCCCAGCTGGGCTTCAAGCTGCTCAGCCAAACATTTATTCCACCCCGCTCCACAGAATAGAAGTACTTTTCCTTTCTGCTTCCTTTAAGTTCTCTCCCCATCTCCTCCCCAATGATGTGCAAAAATTATTCCCTCCATCCGCCCCCCCCCCCAGAAAAGAAAGAGAATGCTCACAACAGAATTGGTGGCTTCAGAGTTTAATGTTGGGAAAGCAATGTTGGGTGGAAGGGGAATGTAAAGTGGGGACTAGAATCGTGCTTCTCGGTGTGCCAAGGAATCAAATTCATTTCCAGCTGCTAAGTGGGAGAACCACATGGCTTTTAAAAAGCATCGGTTGGTCCCTTTCATTTGTACACAAACACACTAGTTCATGGGCACGTCAGAGCTCAGGGCTGCCAGGAAGATGCCAGGAAGTCCCCAGATGACCTTCTTACTGCATTTTCACAATCTATTTCATACCATAATTATTTCTGTACATCTTATGTCTCCTTCTAGGTAGTATAGCCCATAGGCAGAGGAATAATTAATTCTTCTCCTCAATACCTAGCACAAAACCTTGCACTAATTGTCATTTTTCAGTCATTGTCATTTTTCAGTCATGTCTGACTCTCCATGACCCCATTTGAGTTTTCTTGGCAAAATCCTGGAGAGGTTTGCTATTTCCTTCTCCAGCTGGTTTTATAGATGAAGAAACTGAAGAAAACAGGGTTAAGTGACTTACCCAGGGTCATACAGCCAGTAAGTGTCCAAGGCCTAATCTGATCTCAGGTTTTCCTGACTTCAGGCCTGGTGCTCTATCTACTGAGCCACCACAGAAAGCCTCAAAAATAGTTGTTGGTTGAATTTTGACTGCCGTAGGTTCTTGACTTAAAATGGACTATGCCACCAACAGTACAAAGGTACCCCATAGAATATCTCCAAGATAGGAATTCTGTCCTTTATATATCCCACACCCAATATCCCAAATTGATGGATATTTGCTTTCATATATTTAGTTTATTGCATCTACACTTTTCTTCCAAATATAGGATAGAATGCAGAGATGTTTTGAGTGAATCTTAAGTAATGTATATTTCTACCTTGCTACTTTCTATGTGGCAACAGGCATATTCCACTTCCTCATGAGGTTTATCATGCTGAATGTCAGTTTAAATATTTAGGAAAGGTAGTCTTTATCCAGAGCAAGCTCTACTCATGGGCCAGAATTCATTCATTCTCAAGGCAGAGAATAGCATTCAAATCCTCCTTTCAATACTTACTACCTCTGTGACCTTGAGCAAGTCACTTAATTTCTGGAAGGTCTCATTTCCCTCATTTGTGACATGAAGGTATTGGACTAGATTGTCTCTAAATTCTCTTCCCTAGATCTGTAATCAGGGATGTTACTGGTAAATGTTTAACAACCAGCTAGCTCTCTGAAAAAAACACAAGCAAGTTTAATCTGTATTTTAACACTTTCTCATCACTTACTTAAATCTAGGTAATCAATAAACCAACAAATCAAGCCCTTACCTGAAACGTGCCAGTTTATGAAGGATAAATGCTCACAATGGAAATTTAACAATCAGCTCTCCTGAACTAGTACGAGCTGGCTCCAACATATCCCTGGCCTATTGTCCTAGAAGATCATATTAATGAAAAATAATTTACAGAAAAATCATTGCAATGAAACCATCCTTAACTTTTCATAAAACAAGAGAAAACAGTAGGCCTTCCGTGCTTCCCCAGAAGATCTGAATCCGGGATGCAAAGGCACCTGAGGAAAGACTGCCCAGAGTAACTATTAAAACATTTCTTTTGGAAGTTCCTTGTCTCCTCGGCTCCCATTTGGCAAAGTTCAGCTTTAGCTACTAGCCTGGTGAAGCTTGCTCTTTGTGGTTCTAATTCACAGTAGGTAGCACTTCTTGGCTATCAGTTGCTTTCTCTCTACTTTGTGGCTTTGGTGCCACTGCTTCCTTGGACTTGCTCCACTGCCATCCAATGCCATCTTGCTCCACTGGCATACATTGTTTCTAGGCACTGCTCCTGCCTTAAATAATTAACCTTTTGGCTTCAGATATTTTAGAACATTTTTCTAGGAGGCTCTGATTAAGTTATTTTAGAATTAGTTACTGTAGGGGCCATGTGGACCAAGTATTCTGAGAACTATCAAACATACACGTACACACAAACACACACACACACACACACACACAACTTTACCCTTTTGCCACTTATTAAGATATTTTATTTTACCAATTACTTGTAATAACAATTTTCCACATAAGTTTTCTGAAGTTATATGATCCAAATTGTCTCCCTCTTCCCTTCCCTCCCCCTTCCTGTAGATGATAAGCAATTTGATCTGGGTTACACATATATTATCATGCAAAACATATTTCCATATTGTTCATTTTTGTAAGAGAATAATCATATAGAACCAAGGCCCCAACATAAAAACCCAAATAAATTAAAGTGAAAAATTGCATTCTTTGAGCTGCCTCTGACTCCAACAGTTCTTTCTCTGGAGGTGGATGGCATTCTCTGTCATAAGTCCTTTAGAATTGTCCTCGATCATTGTATTGCTGAGAGTAGCTGCGTCTTTCATAGATGATCATCCCACAGTATTGCTGTTACTGTGTACAATGGCCTCCTGGTTCTGCTTATTTTTGCTCTGCATCAGTTCATGGAGGTCTTTCTGAAATCATCCTGTTAATCATCTCTTACTGTACAACAGTATTCTGTCAACATCATATACCACAATTTGTTCAGCCATTTCCCAACTGATGGAGATCCCCTTAATTTCCAATTCTTTGCCATCACAAAAAGGACTGCTATAAATACTTTTGTGAAAGTAGGTCCTCCCCCCCATCTTTTTAAAAATCCCTTTGGGATACAGACCCAACAGTGGTATTACAGGATCAAAGCATATGAAGTTTTATAGCCCTTTGGGTATAGTTCCAAATTGCCCTCTAAAATGGTTGGATCCATTCACAACTCTCCCAACGATGCATTAGTGTCCCAATTTTGCCACATCCTCTCCAATATCCATCATTTTTCTTTGGCCAATCTGATTGGTGTGAAGTGCTGGGGAAAAAAAAAACAAAAAACAAACCTTGCCTTCTATCTTAGAATCAGTACTGTGCATGGGTTCCAAGACAGAAGAGTGGTAAGGGCTAGGCAACGGGGGTTAAATGACATGAGTCACACTACTCAGAAGTGTCTGAGGCCATATTTGAACCCCAAATCTCCAATATACTTTTTAAAAAACACAAATTTTTAATTTCCACAATAAATTCAAAATCGCTAATAATTGGAAAAAAGTGAACTAAAACAATTCTCGGGTATCTTACATTAATCAATTAGAGAATAGTTTCTTTTTTAAATGGCAAACTATGTATTGGGGGACTGGCAGGGGGAATTTAAACATTATCAAAATGGTTCTTAAAATTCAATCGTTGCAATGTTTTTCAAATGGTTGGTATAATATATTCTTTAGATTGCCTTTTTCACCTAACTCACAGTTCAACCTAAGTAGTACCAAAACTGTCTGTTAAGTGGTTTCTTCTAAGAAACTACCATGCACACTTCTACCTAGGTCAGTCCTAAAAGGACTCCCAAGATAATTGTTGAGAAACTTCCTCATCACAGAGAAACATCTCCGACCCTGAATTCTATCTGAATTAGGGTGAATAGTTTTCTCTGGCTTTTCCCCACGTCAAAGGCAGTGTGCTCCCCCTCACTATTTGAGCTTATGGCTTCATTTTTCTGGGAGGAAAGATAAAGATACTCATGTGTTTTTGTTGGTCCTTTTGATTCCAGTCATACCATGCCATGCAAAAGTTTTCAAAACTTTGCTAGGTCTCAAAAGAAGATGCTGAAATGTTGGAATGGGAATTATAGAAGCAGCAAGTCTTTTACTGTCATCCCTGTGGGCACAGCATGGCCCTTGGTCCCTTATATGTCTATGATTGATGTTGAATCATGTATAAAACTCAGCACATTGTCTTCTCAAAGCAAGCAAATAAATAAAAAGCAAAAATATTGTTAGCATCATTTTGCAGAGAAAAAACTAAAGCTAGGAGAAATTCAGAGACTTTTCCAGAGTTACACAAACAATAAATGGCAATATCAAAAGGTAAAGCCTAAAGGACCTGACTTCAAGGCTTTTTGACAACACCTTGGCTGCCACTAGATGTAACAAGAGGTTGTAAGTAAGCCAATATTTGAAAGTATTTATAGCAAACCATTCTTATTTATGATCATTAATAACAATAATCAGTTCACCAGTTATATTGATCTTATAAGAGAGGCAATGTTCCAACCAGAAGCCTTTCAGCAGACATCTTTTCAAGCTCTGCACCTACATTGTTGCCTATATTTAACTCAAATTTTACTTCTTTCCCTCCTTTTTAGATGCTCTGTATTGGTGTTAATCAAGTCCCAGATTTCAAGAAATAGGGACAAAAGCTTTCCCTACTAAATAACCTATTCATGGGGTTTATGATATATTATACAAAAACCAAATAGACTAAGTCACTTTGTATGAGGCAAATACAAGAACAGAACAAGAGAATATATGCATTTTGCTTCATTGCTACCCTCTTGGTATTGGTGAACCTTTTCCTAGTTCGAGTGCCCAGAGGATAAATTCAAGCTGTTGTGAGTCCCTGCATTACTGGAAGGAGCTGAGGGAGGAAGTGCTTGCTTTGGGCAACTTGACAGAGGAACAGGCCATGCAAAAATTGTCCTTGGGCACTGGGAGGAGGGGGAACAGAGCAGCTCCCCGCGTGCCATCTCTGCATGTGTGCCACATCTTTGCCAGTGCTGCTCTAGGTCTTGGCCTTTTTCTTTTTCAGGGGAATGAAGTCACACCAGCAAATGTTCCCCAAAGGTTGACTTTACCCTGGCATGGCTTGCTCACTGGATGGTCCAGAGATGTTAGGGTTTGAAAGTTTTATACTAAGATAGGTAAAGGGATCAGGAACTTTCTACAAGTACATTAGACATGCGTGAGTCAGATAAAGTCAAACAGGGGGTTGGAAGAATTCATTCCTTTGGAGACAAGGGCTATACCACCAGATATTCTCAATCACTCTAATTATCACTATCTGCAAGTAGGCCTTTATCTTCTAGAAGGGGCCTAGCATAACTATCTTTCATCAGCATTCTTGCTTATATTATTTCCTCTGCTTGAAATGCCCCTCTTCCTGTCTGCTAAATTCCTAATAATTCTTTAAATACCAATTCAAATACCAACACCTCCATAAAACCTTCACTGACCCTCTCCCCAGTCAGTAATGAAATTTTCTTCCATCAGACTTCACATAGTTCTAGGCTTTCACCTTTTACATGCATTTATATATCATTTGTTTTATAGTTATTGTCATATTTCCCAGCTAGACTATAAGCTCCATAAGGAAAGGGACTGTCTTTTATTTCATTTTTTATCCTCCCCCCCCAGGGCCAAGCATAGAGCTCTGTACACTGTAGGGAATTAATAAGTATTGAATTGTAACAAATTACAGTGAATTCAAATGAAAAGAGTCTCTCGATGCCTGTATTGCTGAGACATTGATGACTTTGTTTGGCACCATACTTTAAATACTAGAGTCCTTTCCCTATCTCCGTTCTTGATATTTGCTCTTATCTCCCCACCCAGATGCATTTCTTCAAGGTTCCCAACATCTCGTGATTGTCACAGGGCCATGTAGGGCTTGTGTTCTGTGCTTGGTAATGTGGTCTATCTACTTCCCATCCTGGCTGAGCAACGGAGGGAATTGAGAGCGGTATGTGAAACATCTTAAGGCAAATAAACAAACAAACAATTTTACTGAACCCTTAAGAAACTTGGAAAAGCCCTTTGGTTCAGTTCAAAGTTTGAACAAAGACTCTGCCAGCTTTTAATGTAGTGGAACAGGCTTCCTCCACCCTTATCCTGCCCTTCTCATGGCTACAATGAAGATGGTTGAGGATGGAAGGATGAAATCACATCTCCCAGAGGAGCCAGGTTTGGGGCTAATTTCTCCCCTAAAGACAGGTAGAAATTCTGCCTCTTGATTTGAGACGTCTGTTCTTTCTTCAATGAAAGCATCTTCCTCAATTTTGATAGAATGCCTCATTGTTAAAATATTTCCATATACCTTTGTACTGTCGGTGACATGATCTATTTTAAGCAGTCAGGAACCTAAAGCAGCCATAATTCAACCAACAACTCTTTTTGAGATAGGCGGTGCAATGGATAGAGCACTGCATCCAGAGTCAGGAAGATCTGAGTTCAAATCTGACCTCAGACACTTACTAGCTATGTGAACCTGGGTAAGTCACTTTATCCTGTTCACCTCAGTTTCCTCATCTGTAAAAATGAGCCAGAGAAGGAAATGGCAAACAACTCTAGTACTCTTGCCAAGAAAACCCCATAAAAGGGTCAAGAAGAGACAGAGACGACTAAAGTGACTCGACAACAAAAGTCAGGAGTTGTGCATTTGAGATTAGAGGAGCCACTGAAGGCTAGAAGTGTGGAGGAGTCACCTGGAAGCTGGTTGGCTCACACTATAAGGGGAGTAGTAGTAAGGTAGTAAAGAATGAGTTGTTTTATGGGAAGGCTCCGTTTGAGATAGCTTCTCCTTATTTTGCCTGTGCTACCCATCCTCCACCCCTTCCCAGGTTTATCGGTGACACTCTGAACGTGGACACCCCGCACCTACACCAGACAAGACTTGGGGTCACATAGTTTTCATATCTTCAATGGAAATAATCCCTATTGACCTACAAATGTGTGTGGCCAATTCCTGGCGAGAGTCAATGCATCACTCAGGAGTAATAGAGTTCTCCTGGCAGGTTCATGAGCTTGAAAAAATGTGTTTGCCACTCTTAAAACTCAGGTTTGGCATTCATGGGTAGGCAACAGACTTTGTGTATATAACTGATTTGTTGCAGATTACTCCAAAGTTATTCTATTGTGCAAGTGTTGTGGAATGACATAAGTAAAACCATTCCTCTGGATTCTCTACTCTCACGAGTTTGAAAGGCCCAAATCCTGAAAACCTCCATTCTGGTGGAGAGAGGATAAAGGAAATCAGTTCTCTTTTTTCAAATAAACTGGCTTTTGTATCCAAAGATCAGAAAGTCTCCATCTGGCACATATTTGTTATTTTACCTTTCCACATAGTTGTGTCCCTTTTATTTTATTTGAAAAAAAAAAACCCTTACTTAGAATGAATAGTAGGTATCAGTTCCAAGGCAGAAGAGTGGCAAGGGCTAGACAACTGGGGTTATGTGATTTGCCCAGAGTCACACAGCTAGGAGATGTCTGAATTTAGATTGGAACCCAGGACCTTCCAGGCCACCTAGCTGCCCCAGCTGTATTCCTTTTAATACAATGTCAGAGAAAGAGACTTTATTTCTACTCTTCATCCTGTAGGTTAGAGTTCAGGCTATTGAAAGATCTTTGTTCTAAACTCCATGGGTTTATTCAATCAAGGGCTATGTTAGAAAGCTGACTGAGAATTGTTGTTTTTCAATTTCCCAAAGTCTATTGAGGCAGAAACTTATTGGTAGGTAAGCCACTTGTAGTCCAATGGATTAACCATGGATCCCAGTTGTTCTATTGAACCTTTTGAAAATCAGTTTCCCTTCTTTGAATTCCAGTTTATTTACCTGGAAAATGAGGAGGTTGGTCTAGACTCTAGAAGACTTCCATAGCCCTTGCTCACTATAAAGTTCTTTGATTCCACCATATTTTTGATGTCTGATGTATTACAGAGACAACAGTTGTCACGCCAAATAGAAATACTTATGTTGTCTTATTTTCTTTTCTTCATTAATGAGTATGTAATAATTTAAATTTTAATTTAATTCAATTTAATTAATTTAAATTAAAATAATTTAAAAAGAAAAAGATATTTTAAAAAATGTTAAGGTATTATCACAAATGGGAAATATAAGGTTGCCAATTTTAACAAAATATTTTAACTAAGCCAATATAGAAGATTTAAATGAAGAGTTATGAAATTAACTCTTTCTTCATCCTTTTTAATCATATACTCGGGTAGGAAGGAAGGAAAGAAGAAAGGAAGAAAGGAAGTAAGGAGTGAAGGAAGCAAGCAAGGAAGGAAAGAAAGAAGAAAAGAAGGGAAGGAGGGAAGGGAGGAAGGGAAAAAGGAAAATTAAATTCTAGATGTCAGATCTGCTACTAACTTACAGTGTCACCTTGGGCGAGACATTTCCCTTCTTTGGACATCAGATCCTCATCTGGACCAATGTTTCCAAGAGAATAGGTCCTTCCCTCTCACTCCCTACCTCTAATAAAGTAGAATGTAAGCTTTTTGAGGTCAGGGGCTGTTTGTTGTTTGCTTTTTTTCTATTCTTTCACAATGTCTAACATAGAGTACATGATTAATATATGTTTTTAAAACTGAATTAAATTGAAATAAGACATTAGACAAGAAGAGCTCTCTTACCTTCTAATTTTTGCATCTTATGACTCTGCCGTAAGAGGATATTCTTCAACAGTGATGACTGAATGAGATACAGGAAACAGAGTTCTGATATATATATATATATATATTATATGCACATACACACACACATATATATGTACATATATATGGAGAGAGAGAAAGAGAGAGAGAGAAAGCCCATCCCAAAGACCTTAGAAATAGTGATTATTCCATTAGTTTTTTTTAATCCTACAAAATAACTTGGCATCATCTATTTCTATTTACAAATCCCAACATTCAGGAATTTCAGTTTAAAAAAAATTCCCAACAGTTTAGTTTGTAAAGGTTTAGAAAAGTCTGCACATGTTCCACATTTCTCTTTGGCCCAACATCGAGGACATTGGCTGTACTGGTCCCCTCTCTTTGGTCACCATTTTGTTTGCACATTACAACTGGATCAGTCCATTTCCCCCTGAAGCCCTAAACACAGCCCACTCCTGAGTTCCATTGCACATCTCAAGGGATAGTTAGTTTGTTTCTTCCTGCTTTTCTTAGAACAGCTGTTACAAAGTGGGTGTTATGGAATTTTTTCTTTTGCAACTTCTTTCTTGGGCCCTGATGCCTTTGGCACCAGGTGCATGAAATGAAGACAGCATCTGTGTGTTCTCAGGACCTTCTCCTGAAGCAAAAATTTACGCTATTGTTTCATTGGGTCATTTATTCACTCAAAATTCCAATTCAACAAATATTTACTAAGCACCCATTGTGTGAGAGATGCTGTATCAGGCATGTGGAGAAGTATCAGTTTCAGATAAGACACAATTTCTGTACCCATGGAGCTTCCTTTTTAATAAAATATAGTATCACACGAATATAGATAACCTTCATATGCTGTTCCTTAGAGTGAAGAAAAAATAAAATACTAGATAAAGTAGTAACAAGGCAAATGTTTAGTCAATAAATATTTGTTCCTATTTATCAACTTATTAAATGCCTACTATGTGATAGGCAAGAAAGATAGTCCCTGCCCTCAAAAAGTTTATAGTCTAAAAGGAGAAACAACCAATAAAAGGAGACAGGAAAGTGGGAGGGGAGACCGGGGGTAACCAGTACAGGAGTACCTTCTTCTATGGAGTTTAAACCAGGCAAAGTACCAGATGCAAAATAGAGTGAGTATATTTTACTTGCGTGTAAGGTACTCTATTAAGACCAGTAGATAATTTCTTCACTGGTTTTAGTCCTTACCTCTGATTTTATTGGTATGAAGGAATTCCTAGTGTGGAAACTCTCTTTACCAAAGAAATCTGGCACCTTAGAGAATTGTGTAAGAACGGTGAAAGTTCCCAGAACCCTTAATTTTTAGCTGGACAGAAACTTGGGAATAATTTCATCCACCATTCTCATTTTACAGATGAGGAAATTGAATCCCAGGGAGGTGAAATGATTCAAGGTCATTTAGACAATATATGACAAAGGTGGAATTCAAACCTAGCTAAGTCTTCTGTTTCCTAGTTTAGAAGGCTTTTCACTACAAAGAAGAATAAGACATAATCTCTGCCTACCTGATTTATAGTTTTGCCCTGAAGCACAGTCAGATTTTGAAATTGAATAGTTGTTCAAATTGAAATTTGAATTTTGCACAATTTATTAGCTTTTATTACTTATTACTCTTGTTAATCACACATTTTGGTATACGCAGTCCAAAAGATGCTTCCTACTTATGTTCTCATCAAGCACAATGTTTACCTCTGGGATTATTACACTGTTTTTAAGTTCTTTCCAATTCACTTTACTGAGTAATTTGCCTATGATAATCTGCTTTGCTTGATGAAGAGTATTCTGGCTGTCCTGAAGAAAAATGGTCCCCATTTATATAGAGAGTACTTTCCTCCACAACAATCTTATAAGGTGACAAGTGCACATATTCTTTATCCCTGTTTTACAAGTAAGTCAAGACTCAGAAAAGTTAAATACGTGACCTCCTCAAATTTGGGTCATGCCAGACTGATCCCATTTCCTTTTTTGACAAGGTTATCACACTGGTAAACCAAGGACTAGATTTAGACATAATGTACTTGGATTTCAGCAAAGTATTTGGCAAAGCCTATTGTATGGAAAAGAGGGAGAGATGTGGATTCTTTTGGGTTTGGAACTGAGAGAATGACCAGAAACAAAAAATGGTAGAGGTGACTGGACACCATGCCATATAAGGATTAGTTGAAAGAATTCCAGGTGTTCAGTATGTTAAAGAAAAGGTTTAGAGGAAATACAATAGTTCTCTTCAAATATTAAGAGGTCAGTTGTATAGAAAAGATATTGGACTTATTCTGCTTGGCACCAGAGGAGCTCTTTCTAAGTAGAATTGTATGCCTCAACTGGTCATCGATTTCACTCAATGAAAGTCTTTAAACAGAAGCTGAATGACCTCATTGTTTATCATATATTATTCTCCTCCATGTACTGGGTAGCCCAGTAAAATTGGGTCTTCTTGATATTCTTCATACAATCTATCTCCCATATCTGCATCTCCGTATTAGCTATCCCCCATGCCAAGAATCCTTTTCACCTTTGCCCCTTGGAATTCCTAGTTGTCTTCAGGACACGGCTCAAGAGCCAACTTCTGCAGAAGGTTCTTCCTGGTTCTCCCAGCTGCTAGTGAACCTTCCCCTGACAAAGCTACCTTAAGTCTTCTTTGTGTATTTTCTACATATATGTATATTTATTTATATATATATTTTATGTATATATGTGTATGTATGTCTGTATGTTGTTTCCACCTTGTCTATTCTGTGTATATGTTTTCTAGCTATCTATATGTATGCATTGTCTCAGCCTTTAGAATGTAACCTCCTTAAGGGCTAGAATGATTTTATTTTTGTCTTTGTATCCCCAAACATAGCCCAATGCCTGTCATAAAATGGGTGCCAGTTAAGCTTTGGTTGATTGATTGATGTTGTAGAGAAGATATCTCTTCAAACATGTAGTGAACTAGACCACTTCTGAGATCCCTTCCAAATCTGCAATTCTGTGGGTTTTTTTGTGACTAGCCCGTGGTCACATGGCTGCTAAGTGGCAATGCTTTTGTATCCAAGGACCCTGATTACGAATCCAGTACTCTTTCCATCATCCACTGTCACTTTTCATAATGAATGGACTTTGTCAATGAAGTGCATGTTCTCAAACATGTGGAAATAATTTTTTTCATCAACAAATGTCATTTTTGTGCTGTTGATTTTTAATCATTTCCTTCTTACCACAATCTGCTAATTAGTATAACAAACCTATCAGGGGCTTTTCCTGGAAGATAGTATCCTTTTATTCCAGGATATTGTAACTGACACATGTAGCACTCACTCAAAGTTCCAAAACCTCATCATATGATGGCGGTGACACTGAAGACCTAGAAGCCTATTCCAGCAGAACAGCAGTTTGGACCTGACTGACTAAACTCAAACGGTTTTGAGGATCAGTTCAGTGATGATTGATGCATGTACTGGCTCAAAACTAGCCTAGTTAAATTTAGAAAGTTTCACTTGCAGATTAGATCCAAAATGGTTCATTCTTCAGACATAGCCACTCTCAAAGACTACTAAATCTGTGGAAGGATTGTGTTGGGGGAAGGAGCCCACACATGAAAAGAAGTAAACTCTGAATAATTATAGTGTTTATATAAATATAAATAATTATAAATGTATTTTAAAATATATACGTTTATATAGATAAATTTAACAATTATAAATATCAAAATATGTATATAAGTGAACATTTATAAAATATACAAATAATTCATTGATTGGATGTTTATGGAAATGAATATTTATAAATTAAGTTATTGTATAAATGAATTATTCAATGTAGGGGGGTGGAAAATTGGAGTCTGGTTTGTTGGAACCAACTCCTCCTGAACAACACAGAAATTAGTTCAAGTACCAGTCCTGTTCATCTAATCTTATTTGTTGCAAACCTCTGCTCTCTCTCTTTTAGGTAGGATATTCCTATTTTAATAAATAGAAAGGTATGTTTTTGATGGACACCAAATAAATGTCAGAAGTTCTGAGCAAGAGTCCCACCTCTACCACTTACTATTCATATGACCTTAGGTAAGTCACTTAATCTCTCTCTGGGACTCAGTTTTTTGTCCCTCACATAATAACCTCCATTTCCCATCAGCATGCCTTTGTACTAGCTGTCTGTCTTCCATGCCTGGAATGCTCTGGTCCTTCATCTTCACACTTTAGAAGCCTTGGCTTCCTCTAAGACAGCTCAAAAGCCACCTTCTGCAGACAGCCCTTTCCCAGTTGGTCAACAAGGGTTCATTACAGGCACAATTCTAAGTCCCAAGAATACAAACACAAGTAAGAAAGGAAAACACATAAAAGGGAACTAAAGAGGGCATAGAATCAGAAGTGCACTGAATGAACACAGAGTTAACCTAGGCTTCCTCTTAAAACAGAATTTTGTTGAGGGACCAGCCAATGGGAGGGAGAGGCTGTAGGAACAAAGGGTCCTACTTCCAAATTCCAGGTGCAGAGTGAACTCTTGTGAGGAGGTTTCTATGGGATGGTGTCTTTCCCTTCGGTATTTCTTTGTAGTATTCTCATACGTGTCTAGTCTATCTCTGTGTCCATGTTACCTTCTCCATTGGAATATAAGCTTCTTGAGGGCAGAAGCTGTTCTCATTTTTGCTTTGAATTACCTGGAATGCTTAGCATAGCACCTGGATTGAGGTAAATGTTTAATAAATGCTTGTTGATCTATTGGTAAAGGGTAGCTATTATCATTCTATTAGCAATTATATTAATATTAGATGATAATTAATTATATTCCTATAGTCATATTAATATAATATATAATAATACTTAACATTAAACTATTAATATAATATTTGATGAGAGAATGACATAGGGAATAGATGGTTAGTCTTGGAGGTCTGGGTTTAATTCTTACTTCTGCCTCTTACAGGTATATGACCACATAAACTCAGTAAGATTCTGACAACTGTTTACGATCATTAGTTATAGGGCAGAGTTAGAGTGGCTCTATAGTTAGAGTGGCCCAGTGGATAGAGTACCAGGTCTAAAGTCAGGGGAACCTGAGTTCAAATTTGACCGCAGACCCTTCCTAGCTGTGTGACCTTGGACACATTGCTTAATTCCTTCTGCCTAGTCCTTGCTAGAGCTGATGTTAAAACAGAAAATGAGACTTTTAGAGAAGGAAAAAAAGATTATAAGTTATGGAGGTTGTGACCTGCATTAGTAGGAGCTTCTACAGCAAGGATCTATCATCATGTCTAGTGGTGAAAAGGAAGAGCAAGCATTTATTAAGCACCATCTGTGTGCTGGGCCCTATTACAAATAAATAAGGGACCTCAGAAGCCATCTAATCCATCCCCTTCATTTTAAAGAGAAGGAGACTAAGGAGGGGGACATTTGAATGCAGGTCCTCAGACTAAAATTGGTATGTTTTTGTTGTGTCAAGCTGTCTACCATATTGGTATATTGTTGATATATTCTTGTACTGGGGATTCTTTACAACCTACATTTTGCAGTGGATAAAGTTCTGGGTTTGGCATCAAGAAGACCTGAGTTCAAATTTGACTTCATATACTTCCTAGAGGGGTAATTCTAGGCAAGTCACTTAACCCTGTTTGCCTCAGTTTCCTCATCTGTAAAATGATCTGGAGAAGGAAATGACAAACCAGTCCAATATCTTTGCCAAAAAACCCCAAAACAAAACCCAAATGAGGTCACAAAGAGTGGGACATGACTGAAAAAAAATGACATAACAACAAATAACAGGAAACAATCTGTTTTCAATATAATTTCAGCATCTATATGTTTTACATATAGGTGACTCTATAGAGGGTATTGAAAGCATGGTGGGAGGCCTGTGGGAAGCCCCCACAGAGAAAGGACCCAGATCCTGCTTTTATGGAGCTTATAATCAATGAAGGAGGGGACAAATAGAGATACCAGAGATAACAAATACTCTCTCCCCCACCTATCTCACCGGGGTGCTGGGAGGATCTTGAAGGCTTAATGCCTGTGAAAGTGCTTTGTAAACTGTGAAGTGTTCTGCAAATCTAAGGTCATCATAGTATTTGGCCCACCTCGTACATCATCGATGCACTTGGGCCACATCATAGCAGCTATATTTTTTTTGCCCAGACATTTTAATGGGAACTTAAGCCCTCCCAGAAATCCCCTCCAACAGTTACAATGAGGAAAGCTAAGCTAACATTCCTGAAGAGGTTGAAAATGAGAGTTTGGTGACCTGAGAGCCTCCCAAAGCAGACATGCTCCATTCGTCATCTTCAAAGCAGCTTCCTCCTGGGCAGAAGCACTTCCCATGCTGGTGTTTCATTTGGGCAGCCAGGCTTGCCATTTGCATGGCTTTGATGTCCTGTTTGCATTTTGCACATGACCACCTGTCTTACCCTCAGGTAGTTGAACTTCATTAAAATATCCCTCAACAGGAGCTCTTTCCTGCTGCCTAGAAAGGGATTTCCTCCTCTCATGCCATTCCTTTTTCATTCTAGGAAGGGAGGCTACAACCAGGAACTTATCCCTAAAGACTTTGGGAACCTGGGAACTGGGAACTTCATTTCTTTCTCCTACTCCTCTGACCTTAGAGAAAGCATCCTGGGCAATGCTAGTCCTAAATAATCCACCGTTCCCAGAATCAGAGTCCAAATGGACCTCAGGAGTCAGTTAATCCAACTCACTTGAAAAAGAGCAATTATTCAATCAATAAACACTTATCAAACACCTACTATGTGCTAAGCACTGTGTTCAATGTTGGGGATATAAAGAGAGACAAAAGAGTTTTACAGTCTAATGACTTTTGAATCAAATAAATGATCATCCAGATCTACCCAACACTTCCATCCAGAGATCTAGTCAGACAACCCATAATATTTTGAGATTGCACCAGTTAGAAGGTTTCCTTCCTTCATTTACCCATTAGATTATGAACTTTTGCCTCTTTGGGCATTCCCAATCCATAACAGAGTGCCTGGCACATAGTAGGTGCTTAATAAATGTTTATTGATTGGAGGTGGCTAGGTGGCTCAGTGGATGGAGAACCAGGTCTAGAGGTTCCTGGGGACATATCTGGCCTCAGATAATTCCTTCCTGTGTGATCCTGAGCAAGCCACTTAGCCCCCACTGCCTAGCCCTTACTAGTCTTCTGTCTTGGAACCAATAAACAGTATTGATTCTAAGATGGAAGGTAAGGTTTGTTTGTTTTTAAAATATTGATTGATTGATCCCTATCTGTTTTACAATTCCATAGACTAGTTTAGGGATTCTTAACCTTCTCTTTTGTGTCCAGGGCCTCTTTGGCCATTTGTTGAAAATTATGAACCACTTCTCAGAATAATACTTTTAAATGCTTAAA